>NC_064259.1:56483001-57130328 GCF_003254725.2 Canis lupus dingo | reverse complement strand
TATTATTCAAAAGCAGATCTCTAGATCATCTGCCTCTTTCCTGTCACTACCTCTCATTAGAAACTTTCCCTGAGGGATCCCTGGGTGGCGCAGCGGTTTGGCGCCTGCCTTTGGCCCAGGGCGCGATCCTGGAGACCCGGGATCGAATCCCACGTCGGGCTCCCGGTGCATGGAGCCTGCTTCTCCCTCTGCCTGTGTCTCTGCCTCTCTCTCTCTCACTGTGTGCCTATCATAAATAAATAAAAAAAAAAAAAAGAAACTTTCCCTGAGAGTGGAACAGCTAAAGAGATGAAGGTACTACTTACGAATCCCCCACTGTTGAGATAAAGTAAGGGAAGGATGTTGAAGCCATCAGCCAGAACAATGTCTTGAAACATTTGTGGGGAGAAAACCTACACTCAGCTGCTGCTGTTCAGCAATTGAATGGATTCCTTTGTACTAAGCCTGCAGACTCAGGCCAGTAAGTGTGCATCTGCCATCAGGAACACGGTTATCCCTCAGGCCAAGTTCAGCCAGCCAACCTGCTTCTATTTGGTCAGCATGAGGCTGACCCACTTCTAGCTTCTCTTAGAAAATGAATGGGTCAGGGATCCCTGGATGGCTCAGCAGTTAAGCATCTGCCTTTGGCCCAGGGCATAGTCCTGGAGTCCCAGATCGAGTCCCAGATCGAGTCCCACATGGGCTCCCTGCATGGAGCCTGCTTCTCTCTCTGCCTGTGTCTCTGCCTCTCTCTCGGTGTGTCTCTCATGAATAAATAAATAAAATCTTAAAAAAAAAATGAATGGGTCTAGCAACACAGGACCTGCCTTCCCATCTAGGGGGATAACCTGCCTTTCAGCAGAACAAATATATGATCTCCAGATTGCCACAGTCCCTGTCCTATCTCTGCAGTCCTAGCTCGTATACTCAATGATACCTCCCTGGCTCTGTGTAGGTCTCTGGGGCTGTTACCCGGTATAGATCAAGTGCAGACAGAATTTCATTTCTGCTTTAATGCATAGTCTTGAGAATGGATAAGGAATATGTGGTATATAAACACAATGGAAGATTATGTAGCCAAAAAAGGATGATGTGTCATTTGAGACAACATGGATGGACCTAGAAGATATGATGTCAAGTGAAATAAGTCAGTCAGAGAAAGACAAATATGATTCCACTCATATGTAGAATCTTAAAAAAACCCCAAATGAATAGACAAAAAAATGCAGAATCGGACCTATAAATATTGAGAATAGACTGATGGTTGCCAGAGGGAAGGGTGGAGGGGAGAGCAAAATGGGTGAAAAGGAGTGGTAGATACAGTCTTCCAGTCATGGAATGAATAAGTCAGAGGGATGAAAGGTACAGCGTAGGGAATATAGTCAATGATATTATAATAGTGATGTATGGTGACAGATGGTAGCTCCACTCCTGCTGAACATAATATCTAAACTTGTGGAATCACTATATTATTAATCTGAAATACCACCATGCTGTATACTGTATTAAAAAACAAAACAAAACAAAACAAAAAACAAAACACAGACACAGTCTTGGGTAACCTATTTGCTTCAGCATGCAATTCACTAATCTTTGATGATAAACTACTAAAACGGGTTCATAAATCACTTTCACCTCTTGGGCTTCAGTTTGCTCAAATATTCGTAAAAGAAGTACATGGATTTTTCTAAGGTCCCTCGCTGTAATTTTGCAATTCTATTCCAATAGACACTTAACCATAAAACTCCTTTTAATACTTTCCAAGGATCTGGAGAACTTTCCAGACATGATCTCATTCAATCCTCTTTGCTCTGAAGATTCCACATTATAGATCAGGAGTAGATTACAAGGCAATGCATCTAGGCCCCATGAGATACTTTAGCTTCTCCAGCCCACCTACACCCTCTCTGAGCTAGCTGTCTGCCCACTATGAATCAATAAATGGAAGGATAGAGGTCACTTTGGATGGGTACTGAGTTAATGGCCATACTTATAGTCTCAGGAGATTTTTAAAAATCACTTTAACTCTATTAACAGCTCAAGTTCCTTCTCTTATTGCTCATCATCTGCTCCAAAAGGTTGGGAAGGAATTTGATGCTCCCCCAGGGAAGGGGTTCATAGTGAAGAAACACAAGGTATATGTCTAGGGGATTGCAATTTGTGACAACATCTAATAAACCAAAGTGCAAAGAGAATTGAGATATACTAGAGACAGACTCCAACCTATGCCATATATGCACATGCACACAGCTTTGTGAAGCAGTAATATATGTGTTGGTAAATTCTTCCATATTACCCAAACCTGGAAAACATTCGTATGGCCTTGTCCTAGTTTCTGAAACTGAAGTGTTTGTAGATTTATTTTTTAACATCAGACCATGAATGACTCATGCTCAGCTAGCATATGGTTCACCAGGGCAGTCACAGCTCTCCCCCATAAATGTACATATACAATCTTTCTCCCAAGATACTTTTACCTTAAGTGGTATTCCTGTATAAATGAACTCAATGTTAGGTATAAATATACCCCAATGAGCCTTATCCTTTTTCTCTCTCCTTCTTCAATCTGTTAATACTGATACCAATTCTACTGAAGTTACAGTTATTAAATTTTGCCAAGCCACTCTCTTGCTTAATTTGAAGAACCAGGCATTTTCCAAGTACAACCCACCCACAAGCTGTTTGCCTGCTCAATTTCTGCATGGTATCTTGCTCATGATTTCTTGATTTGCTGATAAGTAGCTAAGAAGATACTGGACTCAAACAACACATCAACATCCGATATCCCATATTACTAACTTTTCCTACAGTTTCCCAGGGTGATTAGGTTGAAAATAAACAGAAAATAATTGATTCTTTCAGAGCCATCTGCTACACTCTGATACTCTGCTGCTGTCAAACTGTGCTCTGAGGATTTTTTCCAGTAATTTCCTAAATATAGTAGTTTTAATTATGTCAGGAATATCCAAGCACTCAATTTTGCTTTGCTTAAAAATGGCCACACTGACATAGCTCTTTTCCAAAATGTAAGCAGCTCACTGGTGCCAATTGTCTATTCTCTCCTAACATTGTGGGGAAGCGTAGAAATGTGGGTCTTCCTTCCTTACCAAAGGGTAACACTAGGATGGAGCCTGCAGAGAGATATTTTCTATAGGGAAGTCATTGGTCTTCCTTTGCAAACTGCACATTTAGTGTTATTGCCTTGTATTTTGGCCTGTTTCATTTGTAGACTGCGAAGAGCAACAGATCATGTTATTGGACCATATTATTCATGAGCAATGACAAGATGGCAACCATACAACTTTACATTACAAAGCAGGTTGTGCAACAGTCTCTGAACAGTATGAGATGGTGGTATCCCAGGACAAAAGTCACCCCCCAAATTATTTCTAAGGAGCTGATGTCCATCCAGTCCATCCCTAGTACTTTCTTCTCCTTGGTCTCACCTAGTAAACATTTTAGCTGAGGAATATTGCTTCCGATATGAGTGTCCAAACTCCCAAAGGGACACTTATTTTCAGGTCCTCTCTCCAGGGCAATCATATCCAGTTAGGCTGTTGGAGCCCCACACTGTCTGGGTCTCCTCCTTCATCACTTACTGCCACTCTTGTTTAAGATCTCTAGTGTAGGGACAAAGGCTATCTCTTGGATGCAAATGTTTCAGACTTCTTTTATATAGCTTTTTTTTTTTTTTAGGATTTTATTTATTTATTCATAGAGACAGAGAGAGAGGCAGAGAGAGAAGCAGGCATCATACAGAGAGCCTGACGTGGGATTCGATCCAGGGCCTCTAGGATCACGCCCCGGGCTGCAGGCGGCGCTAAACCGCTGCGCCACTGGGGCTGCCCTTATATAGCTTTTTATTGTTGTTGTTGTTGTTATAAACAAAAATGCAGAAGGGGGAAAAACAATCTGCTATAGCAGTACTTGGAGCAAAAACCTGGGCCATGATTGCTATTTTTAGTTTTTTTTTTCCATTACTTTTCATAAACATTTATTGAGAAGTGGCTTATATGGCAAGTCCTGGGAACATAAAGGTGAAAAAGAAATATACCTCATCAAGATACTAGGATCTACTGAGGAAGGCAGATAGGATTCAATGAGATAATTACATGAATAATGAGATTTAAAACAGAGATTTCAGAACATAAATGAGATAGCAGTTAATTTTGTCCTGGTTGGGGGGGCGGGTAGCTAGGAAATATGCAGAAAACAGAACACTGAATCTATCCTTACTCCTGCCTGAGTAGGCATAAACTATCCCCAGGACTGTCCTCCCAAATGTTTCTACCTTTCCTTCTCTTTGAGCCTTCTTTCTCCAAGCTCTAACCCTCAGGCAGGAGTATTAAGGGAAGTCAAGCGTGAAGACCATTTCTTCATTTGTACTTCCCTCCTCTAACACAGCTTTATGTAACTACTTAGAACCCCCAAAGATGATTTTAAAATGTCATGCAAGGATGGATCAGGACTAAGATTTGTACTGTAGTAAAAAATATCTATATATATGGACTAGAAGAGAATCTGCACAAAAGATAAAGCTAGAGGTTTAGGATGGTAGAAAATTCAAGTGAATATCTGCCTTTTTTTATTTTCTTCTTTTACTATTTTATACTAAAAGGTTAATTCTTTTTTTTTTTTTTAACTAGGCTCCACACTTAGCATGGAGCCCAACATAGATCTTGAACTCATGACCCCAAGATCAAGACCTGAGCTGAGATCAAGAGGTGGATGCTTAACCAGCTGAGCCATCCAGTGCCCCTAAAAGGTTAATTCTTATTTTTTAAAAAAGAGAATGTATTTTGATCCAATTTACATTGCCCTTCTAATGAAGCCCTCAATAAAAGATAAACAATGTAGGAGATTAGGAACATTCTGATCTTCTCAAAGAGTGGGGCTTATATGGTGTGACAGGAAGATTGTTGAAGTTTGCTGTTAATTGGGGTCCTCCTCAGCACTGGACACTGAACCAAACACACATTCTAATTCCTATATTCTTTTTTTAAATATTTTATTTATTTATTTGAGAAAAAGTATGTGCAGAGAAGAGGAATAGAGGGAGAAGCAGACTCCCCACTGAGCAGGGAGCCCAATGGGGGACTGGAGCCCAATGGGGGACTTGATCCCAGCACCCTAGGATTATGACCTGAGCCAAAGGCAGACAGACCTCAACAGGCACTGAGCCACCCAGGTGCCCTCTAATTCCTATATTCTTCAAGCTCATTTGGCATGAGTTACTAAATTCTGGTTCAAATAAAAATTTTTCTGATGTTCAGAGATCGATTTTTTGCATTTTTATTTTGTATCTACTACATTCAATACTTGCAGATAGAAAAGGGTTGGAAGGAGAACTATGGCCTCCTTTCTCTAATGTGTGAAGCTCTGGCTCTGAGAACTTTTAAATGGTAGGGTTTCACAAGTAGCACCAGCCTCGGAACAAAGACATCGACAGGTAACTGTCTCTGGACTGCCTGTGCCTAACTTCACAGTTCAACATGTTTTCTTCCAGTGGAATTCTCCTCAGCACTAATCTTTCATTAAATGTCCATCATTACTGCGGACAACCACCACCACCCACCACCAATGCTGCCACCACAATTCACTCAGTGCCTGATGCTTTCCAGGTAGCATCACATTCAGTCCTAACAAAATCCTGTCAAGTAGGTACTGTATCCCTCTTTCACAGATGAGGAAACAAAGCATACAGAAGGATGAGGTGACTTCCCCAAGATCACACAGCTAGTTGGTGTGAAGCCTGAACTTGAAAATGGCACTTGACTCCAAACCTTTTCTCTTTCCAATATGTCTTACTTCTACCTACACCTCCTACCAGGGAGCTTCCTCTATCCCTGTCTTGACTGCAGGAAAGTGATCCCTGAGAATCTGAGGGGTGGACACTGATGCTGTGTCGAGATTGGATTTAGACTCAAATTCAGACACAAATTTGTTTTTTGAGATGCCAACTCATCCCCGCCGGACACAGCTCACACTTGAGTATTTGAATACTGGTGTAACAGATGCCATGTGACAAATGAATTCAAATCCTAAAAGAGAAGTGGCTAGTATGACTATTTTTTTATAGGTCCTATCCTGAAAAGTGAGTCATCCACCATTTTATACTTCCTTATCTCTACCCAAATCTCTCTAAATGTTCATATCTTCCCCGAAACTCTTCTGTGCTAACACTTGCCACTGTCCCTAATAGACAAAGGAAATAAACTGAAAGGCAGAATAAGTGATGGGATAGACAATCAAAACAGGAAAGGCCAATAGTGAACAAGCTCTAAGACTTTTCCTCAGATCTTCTTTTCTCTTGCCAAGAGAGACACTGAGTGTATCTTCTATGTTCCAAATGGCACCAAATCTCACCCTCATTCAGCACCAAAACTGCAAAAACATATTTGAATACAAATAGGGTAAAGTCACAGATGCAGAGCACATAAACAGGGAGGTTATAATTTTTTTCTCATCTCAAGACCTATCATTATAACCTCTGCAAGCTAAGATGCTTAATTGGCAAAGCCCCCTCAGAACAGAGACAGCATCCCTCATGAGTCTCCCCATGCATGCCAACTAAGTGTGGGCTGACTTGGCACTGATACAGCAACATCTACTTTTCTCCAGTACAGGGTGCAATTATACCCTTCACTCAACAGACTCTATTCACTGTGAGTGACCACAGCCAAATGGAACTCTGGGGGGCAGTTTTCCTAAGTACTAATAAGTCTTCAATAGCTATGGGGAGCTGCCAGCATCATTGTACATCTGCAACAACTGATGGAAGTTTTATGACCTTTTTTTGCTCTTGTACTAAGTCTTTGGCCTAAAAGGAATGAACGTTGTATTTCTTGCTCCTATCCATCAAGGTTTAGAGAAACAAACCACTTACTTCTATAAAAAGGTAAAGGAAGTTCAAGTAATTATTTTTCTCACTTTGCTCCATGAGGTTATCAGACATCCAAATATCTAATAAATTATCTCCCCCATGCCCAGAATCAGCTAAGATACTGATAGCACTCTTTTCAAAAGAGACGAGAAATAATCTGCTTCAAATTCAATCATGTCTCTGGGGGATGGTATATGGTCTCTTCACCCACTTCTAAAACTTAGTTTGTGCTGTTGACTTTTGGCCCTGGAAATGCACTCTGGACTCCTCAGTCTTCCTTAACAACCAATATTCACAAGGCATTATAGTATGCCAAGGCAGTTGGCACAGTCCATCTCAGTGCCCTAGATCAAACATCAAGAGATAAATATTTTTCCTGTTTCTACCTGCCTTTTTATTAACATAATCTTCTACTGTTTCTATTCTTTATTGTGTCCACTTTTAATGATTTAAAAAGAATTACATGCTCCTTCTAGAAAATTTTGGAAAAGAGAAAAATGAATACAGAAAAGTAATAAAAAATGCTACCACTTAAAGACAACATTGACAAAGATTTTTAATGTATTTACTGTCACTATTCTTCAGTTCATATGCCTCTGAGAATTCTACAAAATAAAAGTCACATTTCATGTGCAACTTTGTATCTTGATTTTATTTATATTATTGAAGTCAAAGACTTTGAGGAATGCATTTTCAGGAGAAGAGTCAGAGGAGGAGAGGGAGGAAGCACATAAAAAGAGGAGGAGGAAGAAGAGGAGAATTTCTTAACATATAGATCTGCTCCAAATAAATTTCTTAACATATAGATCTGCTCCAAATAAAAAGATTGAATCTAGAGTCTTCTTTTTCAGTATGGTTCTATAATGTACTAAAAAAAAAAAAAAAAAAAAAGCTTATAAGGGGTAACCCTCATCCTCTGTTCATGGGAATATAAATTGGTGTAGCCACTATGGAAGAGAGTATGGAAGTTCTTTACAAAATTAAAAATAGAGCTACTGGGGCAATTGTGGGTGGCTCAGTCAGTTAAGCATCTGACTCTTGATCTCAGGTCTTGATCTCAGGTCGTGACTTCAGGCCCCACATTGGGATCCATGCTGGGCGTGGTGCCCACTTAAAAAAAAAAATAGAGCTACCATATAATCCAGCAATCCCACTTCTGGGTAATTACCTGAAGATAACCCAACACCAGTTCGAAGAGATCTATGCCCCCCTATGTTCACTGCAGCATTATTTACAATAGCTAAGAGATGGAAGCAAACGAAGTATTCATCAATAGATGAATGACCAAAGAAGATGTGGCATATACCACAATGATATCCATTGTATATATACAGTTATAAAAAAAGGATGAAATCTTGCCATTCATGACATCATGGGTGGACCTAGAGGGTATTATGCTAAGGGAAATAAGTCAGACAGAGAAAGACAAATATTGTATGATTTTACTTATATGTGACATCCAAAAAACAAAATAAATACGCGAAACAAAACAGATACAGACTCATATATACAGGAAATAAACTAATGATTACCAGAGATAGGGAGAAGGTTGAAGGTGCGGGTGAAATAGATGAAGAGGATTAGGAATTACAAAATTCCAGTTATAAAATAAATAAGTCATGAGGATATAATGTACAGCATAAGTAATACAGTCAATAGTACAGTAATAATTCTTCATGGCAACAGATGGTGACTAGACTTACCATGGGGATCATTTCATAATGTATAAAAATACTGAATCACTATGATGCATACCTGAAACTAACATGATATTCTATGTCAATTTCACTTCAACAAAAGAAAATCAATTTAAAAAGATAAAACAAAACAAAAACAAAAACAAAAACAAAAAAGATAAAACAAAGATTATAGAATCTAGAGGATAATAGAACTGACTGAGGGTTACCAAGGTTTGGGGATTGTTAAAGTAATAAGAAGTTCTGAAGCAGTGCTGAGAATGACCCAAAGACCTGCCCCTAAGGTCCAGGCTCAGTAGGGAGGTGGACACAGAGCAGGTGGCCTGGAAGATAGAGGAACAGGAGTAAGCAATAAGGTAAACTGAATATTCAGAAATTGATGGGGAGATGGGGGGAACTTGACCTTGTGGTCAGGGAACACAAACTCAGAGTTAAGAGTCCTAAGGGTGGAGAATGTGCAGTGAAGACAAGCTGCAAACCTGGCTTGCTGATGGTGTATGGAAGTGGACTGGAAGGAAGGAAGGGTGAGTCCAGGCAGGATAGTAATATACACTCATGCCTAGTGATCCCTCCAGAACATCAGCCACTTGCAGGCAGAGTTTTTATATCATCCACTATCATATAGCTAGTATTAAATAAGTCTAGATCATAACAGGAATTTGAAGCATATAACTACAATAAATAAATGCAATTGGAATGTATAGTGTTATCAAGCTTTGATGGCCAGCTATTTCTATTCCATAATAAGGAGGTCTCTACCAAATTGATGTTCATGTCAGTCTTGTGGGGAATGTTCTCTAGAAAGTTCCGAACTGAGGATCTTCTAAGTGCTAGAAACAACATTAGATGCTGAAGATTTAGAGTCAAAAAACAAGTCTTTTCTTCCAATAAGCTTAGAGAATGGAAAATACCACGTAAACCACACCTAGCTGCAAGCTATGACAGAGTAGACAGGATGCTCTGACTACAGAAAACACCCAGAACTGGGTTCCAAAAATAATTCCAAAAGGAGGTAATGGTGAAACTAATTTTTGAAGGGTAAACTTATCCTAACAAAGGCAAGGCTAGGTGTGTAGGTGGGAACAGCTGGTATAGGAAGCCCCGCATAATAATTTTAGCCCAGGGAAAGTAAAATGATACTCTACAACCAGCTCCTTAGATGATCTGGCAATAACACTGCTCCCATGGTGCCAATAACCTGGAAATGTCTGAGTAATAACAGAAGTGTTGTCAAACCAACTTTGTTCGAAACTTTATATGTTGTCACTTGATAGACATAAATGTAAATTTCTTCCTGCTGTAAAAACATATATTGACTTAGTTTTAAGGCAGCGTGTAAAGGATGTTACCCATAATCCCATCACCAAATACAGCATCTCTTTTCTCTTTTCCTCTTCTTGCAATAGACATTGTAATATGTATGTATAATTTTTAAAATTGTTTTCATAATCTGATATTTCTTTTCTTTTTTTTTTTAAGAGGGAAAATGGGAGGAGGGGCAGAGGAGAGGGAGAGAATTTTTTCTTAAAGATTTATTTTTTTTTAATTTTTATTTATTTATGATAGTCACAGAGAGAGAGAGAGAGGCAGAGACACAGGCAGAGGGAGAAGCAGGCTCCATGCACCGGGAGCCCGACGTGGGGCGCGATCCTGGAGACCCGGCCAAAGGCAGGTGCCAAACCGCTGCGCCACCCAGGGATCCCCTTAAAGATTTATTTACTTGAGAGAGAGAGACTGAGAGAGACGTGTATGTCAGGGCAGGGGCGGAAAGGGCAGAGGGAAAGGGAGAATCTTCAAGCGGACTCCTACTGGGCACAGAGCCCTAAACGGGGCTTAATCTCATGACCCTGAGATTGTGACCTGAGCTGAAATCAAGAATCAGATGCTTAACCAACTAAGTCACCCAGGCACCCCTGTATGCATAATTTTGATGTAATTTATATCCACTTTTATTTTCTTATATTAAAATTTTCTGTTTATTACCATTTCAGGAGACACTTCAAGATGGTAATAGATTAATAGCAAGAGTGAAGCATTTTACTCTAGAGAGAAATAGAAGTTGGGAATGTTACTACTGATTGACCTAGGATGCATCATTTTATGTCAGTGCACCTCCACTTCCTCTTCTGCAATATAGGGACTTGGGTCTTGAAAAAGATGGTTAAATTGAACCAAAATATTGTCTATATGTCTAATAGTTATGAGTCTAAATGCTAAGCAATTTGTAATTTATTTTTATTTTTTTAAATATTTTATTTATTTATTCACGATAGACATAGAGAGAGAGGCAGAGATACATGCAGAGGGAGAAGCAGGCTCCATGCCAGGAGCCTGACATGGGACTTGATCCCGGGACTCCAGGATCGCGCCCTGGGCCAAAGGCAGGCACCAAAACACTGAGCCACCCAGGGATCCCCGCAATTTGCAATTTATATGCAACAACTAGGAATGTCTGATATTGTTTTTCTACTTCTGAACATCTATCATTCAAAAACAATCCTATGGAAGAAGATGCTTCATATACCTAGATGTTTATCAAGTATTATTATTATAATAATTAAAAACTGAAACCCTAAAGACATCCATATAAGGGAATGAGTGAGTAAAGTATTATATTTCCACATCATGAATAACAATATTCCACATTATAACATGGAAAATACTCTTCCACTGTGTGAAATGCTAGAAATTATTTGATTTTCTTTGTCAGTCAATGCTTTCTATACATCAGCAGTTACTGCTTCTTCATACCTCTTCCACCTTGGCCATGATGAAAAGGTACCAGTAGCTACTGTCCCTAGTTGGCAAGGAGATGCCAAAGGAGAAAGAAGTTTCTGGAAAGTGGAACAAGCAGAAAAGGACTAGAGATAATGAGACACATTAAGGGAAAATGTATTAGAAACTATTAAAGTGCCACGAAAATACAACTTACAGTTGTGATGATGATGGTGATGATGATGAATACACTATGAATAATAAAGTGTTTCAGCCATGAGAAAAAACAAGTTCAGGTCATGCTTGTCTTGCTGACCACAGAACTCAAAAGATGTTCTGAGACTAAGGAAAACAAGTCCTCAGTGTATTTGAATGTTTTAAAACAGAAGTAAATAGAGCCATCCTGGGTCATCATGACATCTCTTTTATTCTGGACTTTCTTCTAACTTTAAATGCTATTTGAATTTCTGCCACAGACAACTTGTGGAATGTTCTGAGCTCATTTTGGAATTTTATTTATAAAGCAGGGTCAATTTCAATAGGAGTAGTGTCCCAGGGCATCTACTGAATGGATGGATACTCCACATAGCTTTGTATAAATTATCCCTGAGCCATCTAGAATGGAGAGGGCACTATGATGACAGCCACCCAGTTTATCCTTTCAGACATAAAATGACCCCTTCCCAACCTTCTGGTATTTGAAATCTACCCTTAGCATGTAAACTGAAAGATACACAGAGGTGGGGGTATCTAGTCTGATCTAGTACATGAGAAATATGCAAGTAGGGATGAAAGCACCGATTGAGATATGTTCCTCAAGCCAAAATGCAAGTATAGGCCTATTTAAAAGTAGATCAGAGTTTCTAAGGCAGAGATTTTTCCTTCCCCATATGCAGAGAATTAATTGTTAGAAATGCTGAATGTTAAAAGGAAAATTCAAAGACCAAAGACGTTTCAGTAATAGAATTATGAAAAGGAGCATTTTCCTTTTTTTTTAAATAAGATTTTATTTATTTATTCATGAGAGACACAGAGAGAGACGCAGACATAGGCAGAGGGAGAAGCAGGCTCCTCACAGGGAGCCCTATGCGGGACTCCATCCCCAGACCAGGATCACGCCCTGAGCCAAAGGCAGATGCTCAACCGCTGAGCCACCCAGGCATCCCCAAAATGAGCATTTTCCTAATAAAATAAAGGGCTATATGCAAAGCAGCAGCACCACAGTAAGCGAAGGTACTGGAAGCAAGCAGATATTCATGCTCCAATGCTTAATTAACCTCTCTGGCCTCAGCTGCCACACCCATAAAATGGAGGGGAGTGTGATTTCTGGTTGTAACTATACATTAGTAAATGGGTCTGCCAATTTACCATGAATTCAAAGAGAAATAAATGTCTCTGCTTCTTTTACCGTTAAGGAGTTAATGTAGAGGAAAGTTAAGCTAAGTTAATATAAAGCAGAATAAATGCAAATATGCTATCAATGGGGATCATTTAAGCGCAACATAACCATGGTAAATGGGCTTCTTGTCTTCCTTGAAGGCTGCACTTTATGTGGAGAAGAAACTAAAAATTTTGAATTTTGAGACTGAATCACTGTTTTTCCTGGATGTCGCTCCACTTCTCCAAGTTTTCATAGCCACAGCAGGCAAATACAATCAATGCTTGCATTGTATGAAATTAAATTACAAGATTATATATAACAAAGCAAAACAGACTATTGGATTACTTTCTTTTCCTAACGTTCAATCTTACAGGTAGCCATTAAATAGTTCAAGTTCACTTGTGAACGTTCAAGTTCACTTTTCCTCCGTTTGTTTAGAGAAGTTGACTAAGGTTCACATATGATTTGCCTGACTTTTCGTCAGCTTCCCCATATGCTACAAACAAGAGCATTTCCACGCAAAAGGGGAAGAGAATTAGTAATGACTTCTCCAGCATTGCATAGTGTGGCAGGCTGGATTATGGCCCTCCAAAGAAGTCCACATTCCTAATCTCCAGAACCTGTGAATGTGCTACTTTACATGACAAAAAGGACTTTCTGATGTGATTAAGGATTGAGATAGCAGGATTATACCAGATTATCCAGTAGGGCCCAAAGGAATTACAAGAGTACTTGTAAGAGATAAGTGGGAGAGTCAGCATTAGAAGAGGAGATGAGATAAGGGAGCAAAGACTGGAGTATTGCCCTTGCTGGAAAGGGGCCATGAATCACGGAAAGTGGACAGCCTCTAAAGCTGGGAAAGGCAAGGAATAGATTCTTTCCTAGAACCTCCAGGAGGAACATACTCCTGCAGACATCTTCACGTTAGCCTAGAAGACCAATTTCCAGACTTCTGACCTCCAGAACTGCAGGATAACAAATTTGTGTTGCTTTAAACCACGAAATTTGTGGTAATTTGTTTCAGCAGCAAAAAGAAACTAATACAATCTAAGGAATCTGAAATATGCTCTCTTCTTCAGTGAGCTGTCAGTTCAGAAAAGTGATTGCTAAAAATTCAGAGCTGTAGAAGCTGTTTGCCTGATCAATACAAGACTTACAATGTGAGCAAAATCATCCTCATCATCAGGTTCCTCATCATCTCCATGAGCTTACTTCTTTGATAACCCTTATCTTATTCATGGATATTAATTTGATTTGTGACCAAACCAGTTTTTTGTAAGGCTGGTGTATGTATTCATAATAGGAAATATGGTATTCCAGAACCAACCATGTTCTCCCCAGATGATTTAACCAAAGAATCTGGCAACAGTCAGGCAACATCCCTGGGAAAAGACACTCCTATTGACCTCTAACAGGGCAGACAATGTGCAGCTGGCAGTAGGGGATATTTTACTTTGAGAACTCAAATGCTCAGCACCCTGTCCTTTGCGGATTGACTGAACAAGATAAAGGGTATGGAGGCTCATGTGAAGAACCTTTCAGACAGGAAGCTTTCCAAAGCTGCCAAGAATGAAACTTGGGAATAGAATCACAGTCTTACACTTATTCATAAGCTTGAGTAGTCAGGATAAGGAGCCAGCTCCAGATCCAACTTAGAAACTGAATCACCAACAAAACTCAACTCCAGGCTATATTTCTTTCTCAGCTGGGCACATTATTTAATCTCTCTAAATTTCACTTTTTCTTGTCTTAAGCATGAATATAATAACATTCCCTCATACCTCATAGAGTTGTGAGGATAAGGTGAAAGGAAGTCTGCAAAGGGATTAGCACACAAGTTAGTAAATGGAAGCCTAATAAAGTTATTTATTTTATTTTTTAAAAAAGATTTCATTTATTTGAGAGACAGAGAGAGAGAGAATGCAAGAGTAGGGGGAGGGATAGAGGGAGAAGTAGACTCTCCACTGAGCAGGGAGCCTGACTTGGGACTCCATCTCAGGACCCTGGGATCATGACTTGAGCAGAAGGCAGATGCTTAATGTAGTGAGCCACTAAAGCACCCTCTAAACAGTTGCTTTATAGTTAATTATTATTTTTTTAAGATTTTATTTATTTACTCATGAGAGATACATAGAGCGAGGCAGAGACATAGGCAAAGGGAGAAGCAGGTTCCCCGCTGAGCAGGGATCCTGATACAGGACTTGATCCCATGACCCCAGGATTATGACCTGAGCCAAAGGCAGATGCTCAACCACTGAGCCACTTAGGCGCCCCTATAGTTAATTTTTATTCTTTGAATTTCCCAAGTTGTGCTTTTCCACCGGCTCTCATGCATATGTCTGCATTAGCATCTATTAGAATCACAGAAAATGAGAAAGTACAACCCTCAACCCTGTCTCAAAGGCAGAAACTCAGTCTCATTCATTGTTGCACCCTTAGCATTTAGCACAGTGCTTCGCCTGTCCTCGGTTCTCACATTTTAAATAAATGTTTATGACCTGATTTTAGCTGTGAGTTAGGAAATATCTAAAACATCGTTATGATATGATTATAGGATTTTTCCATCTATGATCAACTAGGTGGTGAAATAAATTGAGTCACACTAGCATTTTTTCTTTTTTAAAGAAAAAGAGTAAAGTGGAAAAGATCAGAGTATAAAATACATAGTAAGGTTAAGATTTGTTACATGAATCTCTTGTTTCAGGTATGTATGCAAGTATACCTGTTGTAATGTAAGTACATTTCTCATTGTAAAGGGGAAAAAAAGCATAAACGTTCTGACTCTTTCTCCCGGCCAACATTTGGTATTTTCTGTCTCTTTCATCTCAACTATTCCAATGGTGTATACAGTGATATGGCACTGTGGTTCTTTTTTTTTTTTTTCTTAAGATTTTTAAATTTATTTTTTGAAAGGGCACAGCAGGAGGGGAAAAGCAGACTCACTGCCGAGTAGGGAGCCCCATGCGGGGGCTTGATCCTAGATCCCCAAGATCATGACCTGAGCTGAAAGAAGACGCTTGACCTACTGAGCCACCCAGGCACCCCTGGCATTATGGTTCTAATTTGCATTTCTGTGATGACTAGTGATGTGAAGCACCTTTTCAGTGTATCTCAGCCCTTGTCTGTCCTCTTCACAATCAATTCAAAAAACTATTTGGCAGTATCAACTAAAGCTGAACATGCATTTCCGATTACTAAGAAATTCTACTTCTGTGTATTTGCCCAACAGCAGTATGTACATATGTTCACCAAAAGACATGCCCAGGAATGTTCACAGGAAGTAACCTATTCATAATAGCTCCAAACTCGAAATTGTCCAAATGTTCATTAACAATAGAATGGATAAATTCGATATATTTACACACAGTAGAATCCCAAACAGAAGCAAGAATGAATGAACTCCCAACTACACACAACAATGTGGTAGAATCCCACAAGCATAAGATAGACAGAAAGAAGCCAGATGTACAAGAATACAAAGTGGATAATTTCACTAACATAAGATTCAAAACCAGGCAAAACTCATCTATAGTGTTGCAAGTTAGGATAAATTATTCTTGGGTCACAAGGGCTTTAGTAGTGCTGCTTATGTCCTCTTTCTTGATCCGAATGCCTATTAGCATGGATATATTCCATTTGTGACATGAATCAAACCACAAACATATTATTTGCGGTTTTCTGAATTATTTCCAAATTTATCTGAAATCTAAACATAAATTTCAGGAAAAAAATTTTATATATACATATATATATATTTTTTAAGTGTGAACCACACTGATAGAGAACAAGAATCCATGATATGCTCACTCTCACTACCATCAAGTGGTCGTCTAGCCTTTGCTTGAACAATTTCAGGGTTGAGAATCTATTTACCATCCAGGGAGGTCGCTTGTTAGAAAGCTTTTCCCTTACACTAAGCCATCATTTGCTTCCTCACAATGTGGTCTTCTGTTCTCCTAAGAGATTCCAGATCCATCTAATCCCATTACCACTAATTGCTTTTCAAATATTTGAAGGAAGCTACCTTATCCACCCTATCCCAGCCCTTATCTTCCCTTCTCGAGACTGGAGAGCCTCAGGTCCCTTGATCATCCCTCGAGATGTGGTTTTTAGTCACCTTGTGTCTTTATATTGCACTCCTTTTATCTAACTGCCCTCTAGGTAGGAAAGGGCTAAGAAGAGCAGAAAAGAGCAAAAAGTAGAATTGTTACTTGTAAACCTAAATAGTGTGGGTCTACCAACACACTCACAGCTTCAATTTCTTTAAAACTGACAAGATGTAGAGAACTTCTGTTGAACAATCAGCTGAAATACCCTAGAAGTTTTGCACAAATCCCAGTAAGCCCCAGCTTCCCTTCTGTGTCTATACCTTCTGCTTTCCGTTAGGAGTCAACACACACATTTGGCCTCACTCCAGTCTCCAAAGCTACATCCTGGAGATGGAGCAGTATCTCTTTTGGAACCACCTCTGGAGTACAGCCTCTCCATCCACAGACAGACGAAAACCAGCTCTTTGTCCCAACACATTACCTTTTATCCCTGAGTAGGTCTGTTTTAAAGTACATTGAGGGAAAGGACTAGGGGATGGAGAAGACACACTTCCACTGGGCATCTCCAAAATCTGACCTAAAAGCTGGCTATTATCACCCTGATCTCAACAGAGCCTGGCCAATGAAGGGCACCCTGGTCTTCCTTCTTTCCTCTTCCAAAGTCACTCCAACTGGAGACTCTGGAGACGAGCTTGCTGGGCTCCGCTCACTCCCCTTTTGTGTGACTGGTGGAGGGTGAGCTTGAGAAGAAAAACGTGGCAGGGTGAGAAGGAATCTGGTATTTTCCAAGATATCTGAAATGAAACGTCTCTCTAAAGAATGGTCTACACAATCCCTCTCATCTGTAGAACAGGGGAAAGACAAGAGAGCCATGTCTACAAAAACTTCCAGGTAAGCCCCAGTGGGTATGTTTAATATCAAGACTGGGTGGAAGGGAGATCCGTTAAGGAAGGATAACGCGAGAGAGAACCGTGCAGAAGGATGGAGACAAGTGGGAATTAGGCATTTAAAGAAAGAGAAGATTGTCAAAGGCCCTTAGGTGTGGCGCGACTTGGGAGAGCGCGCGGGGGTGCGGGGCGACCCCGGGGCGGCGGCCGGAGCGCGGGGGGTGGGGGGGGAGCCGCGGCTCACCTACCTGGTCCACGTCTGCTCCATTTTCCAGGCGCTTCCCTCACTCTCGGGGCGCTCCCCGCCGGGGAGGGGAAGCAGCCTTGGAAAACCAGAACCCTTGCGCACGGACCTCCAGCTCCTTCTTCCTGTGCTGGCAGCGAGGGAGCTCGGCTCCGCGACCTTTTGAGGAAAACGATGCGACGTGGCCGAACCTCCAGCTGCCGGCGCGTCGGGGCGCGGGGGAGCGAGTGCGCTCGGGGGGAGCCGGACGCGGAGCGGCGTCCGGGGAACCGGCCCGAGGCAGCCCGGCGGGGCGCGCACGCGATCCCAGGCCGAGACGCGACTGGCTGGCACGAGCCGCCGCGCACCAGCTGAGCTGTCAACCGCGAGCGGGGGCGGGGCTCCCCCTCGGGGGCGGGGGCGGGGGCGGGGGCGGGGGCCGGGCCGGGCTGCGCGCCTCCCTGCTCCCTCCCGGCCCGCCCGGAGGGTGTTGGCGCAAGGGCAAGGGCTGAGCCGGCGCCGGACCAGCCCCTTCGTTCCTCCCCCATCCCACCCAGGGGCGCTGTAAAATAGGCAACAATACAGCACCTAACTGGCAGGAGAATTTGGAGAGAAGGCCCTCTCGCGTGCCTGCCTCACCCCAGCCACAGGTAAGCCCGGAAGCAGAGCTGGAGTCCAGCAAGGTCTTAGGAGCCGTCCTGGCCGGATGCAGAAGCTCCCACTAGACGGTCGCAGGACGCCGTGTGATTTTTCCCAGAGATCGGACCTGTCAGCTTCACCATCAATCTGGGGGCAGGAACCTTCCTCAGATAGCGAAACATCCTCATGAAACCTTGCAGCCTTAGCTGCCTCCATCTCCGGTGGCCCGTGATTTTGAACTGGGTACCTCTTCGGCCTTCAGGTTTCCAAGCACTGAGGCGACTGGGGCACTAAAACTAGCTTCAGAGGGGGCAGAGGGTTCCTGGATTCCTGGAGCCCTGGGAGGGCTTCAAGACAGCAGCCAACGGTACTAGAATCTCCCCCTCAATTATTCTAAGACCATGGAAAAGGGTCCTTTGGTGACGGCACTGCCTGAGACTCTGTACCGTCTATTTATGTAATGAGGTTTAAGCAAGTCAGACATGCTATAATTAAAGTGCTTGCAGCCCCAAAGCTCCTCTTTAGCTCTAAAATAAAACCTTTTTATTATATGACATGATCACTGTTATTATTAGCATTACCAAAGACCTTTTTAAAAAAAGATTATATATATATTTATTTATTTATTTATTTATTCATGAGAGACACACGGAGACAGAGTACAGGCAGAGGGAGAAGCGGGCTTTCTGCCGGGGGTGGGGGGGGTGGGGGGAGCCCAGTGCGGGACTCGATTCCACGGGGATCACCATGGGAGCCGAAGGCAGACTCTCAACCACTGAGCCACCCAGGTACCCTGACTTTTTCCTTTTTTCTTTTTTCTTTTCTTTTCTTTTTTTTTTTAATTTACAGAAAGCTTTATAGTGCCCACATGTGGTAATGTTGATTGAGTCATACTTATTTCACAGATGATGAAGTTGAGACCCCAGAAAAGCTCAAAGTCTCTGCTAAGACTCTGATAGCAGTTGTCTTCTCCCTGGTGTGACTCCAGACATTTACTCCATGAATTTCTGAAAATAAGGCAAACAAGATGTCTCTACAGTGAATTGATTCTTTTAGGTATCCTGGGAGTTTAACTCAGGAAGGGCCCTGGCATGCCTGAGAACTGGAAGACAGCAGAGAGCCTGTATTTTTTTTTTTTTTTTTTTATTCATGAGAGACAGAGAAAGAGAGAGAGAGAGAGAGGCAGAGACACAGACACAGGCAGAGGGAGAAACAGGCTCCACGCAGGGAGCCCGACATGGGACTCGATCCCGGGTCTCCAGAATCATACCCTGGGCTGAAGGCGGTGCAAAACCACTGAGCCACCCGGGCTGTCCCAGAGCCTGTATTCTTGGGGCAAACTGTCATCCTGCCTACTAGGGATGAATTCCCCTAATTACCAGCACAGAATAGGGGTGGGGAGGACAGGATAACAGTAAGACATCTCAGTGTTCAGAGGAACCATCTAATAGGCCCCTAACATAGAACCCCAGCTCTTAGCTTAGACCTAAGGCTGCACTACTCCTGAGCTTAGAATGTTTCCAGGAAACATTTTAAGGCCCAGTTTGACCTGAGATAAGGCTTACAGGCCACCTGTCTTGAAAAGAATCTTCTGTTGCAAACAAACAAGCAAAAAAGGGCGAGAAGAGTCAGATTTCCATCCTCCATACCAAAGTTGGTGTTATATTTAGTTTTGTCTCAAATCAAATTATGGGCTACTGAGTTTGGAGAGGAACTGTATTTACAGCAAGACTTATTCTGCATTCAAGTGATAGCATTAATTAGATGAATGAACTATGAGATCTCAGAAGTGAGGCTAGAAAAGATACCAGTTTATTTTTTTTAATGTTTTCACTAAGTTCATAGTACATTCATTGTAAAATAGTTGAAAAATACATAAAGAAGTATATAGAAAGGAAACTACCCATAATACCCAGAGATAATCAGTGTTAAATGTTTGTTGAAATTTCTCTCCAGTCTTTTTTTTAATGTATTTTTTAACCCAAAACATCAACTCACTCTTACACACCCAAGAGTACATACATGCTTGAAAAGAGAGATTTCATTGTAGTTTTCAAGATTACATTTATTATCAAAAGAACAAAGTTTTTGTGTTAGATTGTAAAAGAAAAATATTCATCCATATATCCACTCTGTCAACACAACTGTTTAAATTTCTCTACATCTGGTAATTATCTGCACATATTACATATCTATTTTTATAGCTATAATTCAGCCTAGACATAAGTTTATGTCCTCCTTTTCTCACTTATTAGATATCTGTCCATGTTGTTAGAGTATTTATATATTTATTAATCTAATGATTATATAATGCTAAATAATATCAAAGGAACTATAGTTTACTTAATAATATTTTGTTACTGCATAGGTACACTGTTTCTTTTTTTTTTAATTTTTTTTTTTTTTTATGATAGTCACACAGAGAGAGAGAGAGGCAGAGACATAGGCAGAGGGAGAAGCAGGCTCCATGCACCGGGAGCCTGATGTGGGATTCGATCCCGGGTCTCCAGGATCGCGCCCTGGACCAAAGGCAGGCGCCAAACCGCTGCGCCACCCAGGGATCCCAGGTACACTGTTTCTAATATTACAATGCCTCTATCATTTTATTCCTTTGAATTATTTCCCTATGATAACTTCTTAAGGCATAGGGTTGTGAGGATAAAAGCACTTTCCAGGAATGGCTGGCTCAGTCAGTAAAGCATGTAACTCTTGATCTTGGGGTTGTAAGTTCAAGCCCTGCATTGGGTGTAGAAATTATTTTTAAAAGTAAAGTCTTTGGGGCACCTGGGTTGCTCAGTTGGTTGAGCATCTGACTCGGTTTTTCCTTGACTTGTGATCTCAGGGTCATGGGATCAAGTCCCCTCCTCCCCCATCCCTGGACTCTGTCTGGGTGGGGAGTCTGCTTAGGATTCTCTGTCCGTCTGCCTCTCCCATGCTCTCTCTTTCCCTCTCTCTAAAATAAATAAATAAATAAATCTTAAAAAAATAATGTAAAATGTTTAAAAAAGAAAAAGACTTTCTAATTTTATCACCTTACATAGCCTGAGCAACACTCGGTTTTATCATTTTAATTGTTCTCTTTAATAGATAAGAAATTATTTAAGTTATAATATATATATGCCTATGCCTATTTATATAGTATATAAATAATTAAATATCATCTTATTTTACTTTATGTTTCTTAAAATACTAACTAGTAAAATCCTATTTCATAGGCTTTCTTTTTTAAAATTTTTAAAAAGGATATTACTTATTTATTTGAGAGAAAGAGAGCATGACCATTGGGAAGAGGCAGAGGGAGAGGGAGAAGCAGACGCCCCACTGAGCAAGAAGCCCAACACAGGACTTGATCCCAGGACCCTGAAATCATGACCTGAGCCAGAGGCAGACACTTAATCGACTGAGCCACCCAGATGACCCTCTTTTTTTTTTTTTTTAAGATTTTCTTTATTTATTCATGAGAGACACACAGAGAGAGAGAGAGAGAGAGAGGCAGAGAGGCAGAGACAGAAGCAGGCTCTATGCAGGGAGCCAGATGTGGGACTCAATCCCAGGTCTCCAGGATCACGCCCTGGACTGAAGGTGGCACTCAACCGCTGAGCCACCCGGGCTGCCCTCTCTCTCTCTCTCTCTCTTTTTTTTTTTTTAAAGTAGGCTCCATGCCCAGTGTGGAATCCAGTGCAGGCCTTGAACTCGTGACCCTGAGATCAAGACCTGAACTGAGATCAAGAGTCAGATGCTTAACTGACTGAGCCCCCCAAGAGCCCCTTTCATACACTTTCTTGCAAACCATTATCTCTAGTAGCTAGTCATCCTAAAATCCTGTTGTGCTGTCACTGTATTAGTCATATATTTGTTGCAACAGTGTTGTTTAATAAAGAATTCTCAATATTATACTCCTCACTCAAGGATCTGGGCTTCAGGTATGGATTGGTTGGGCCTGGGTTCAAGATGCTTCCAAGTAGCTCTCATGTCAGGAAGAAGCAGTGGCTACCTGGGGAATACTCTCATGGTAGATTGTAGGAGTATATGAGAGTTGGCACAGACTCTTAAAGTCTCCATTCAGAACCAGAACATTGCCCTTTCTGTGGTATTTCATTCCCCAAAGTAAGTTACATAGCCAAGTCCAAAGTCATTGGTGCAGAAAAGTACACTCTGCCCACAGACTGCAGAAGGGGTGAGTAGGTGTCTAAGGACAATGCAATTTACAATCTGCCAGTTCCTGAATGCTGTACTTTCTGGCTTTTTGTTAAACTTTTGTCCTGGTGGATACATGCTAACTTTACCTTTTTCCATCCCATTTTAAAGTTAGATGTGGCTTTTGGTCAATGAAATGTAACTGGTTTGGCCACTGAAATGTGAAAAGGAAGTCTCATGTGGCCACTTCTGGGTAGAACGTAGAATTTTTATGAGCCGGTACATGATTTGCCACTGTCAGTTTCCGCTGTTGTATTGATTTTTGAAGATCAGTACATGTTAAGATGAAGCTTCCATCCACTTGGGTCTCTGAGTGACTCTGATGATCAAAGTGTTCCTACTGGCCTAAATTAAACGTGTGGAATGACCAAGAAATACATTTTTGTTGTATTAAGTTACTGAAATTTGGAAATTATTTACTACTGCAGCATAGCCTGGCCTATCTTGACACATCTTTTACTCCCATTCTGAGTAAGAGAAGACTATAGATCCCATGAATCATTATGTAAAAAGTAACACATCTTCCTCTTTGTGTATCTCTCCCTGGTTTCTGATTCAGAACTCAAAGAATCTAGGTAGGTAATGTCAATAAATTAAAGCAGTTGTAAATGAAATTACTTATGTTATTCTTTCTTGGGTACATTGCTCTTGAACTGGTTGATGGATTGTGCTTCAGGAAATGTTTGCATTGATGAGAAAAGACAAAAAATAGGGAAGTATTTTTTTTTTATACTAAGCTCAGAATATTCTAGTGGTACTTTTACATTCCATTCATTTTTTAAAAATTCCTTTCCTCTTTCTTCTTCTCCTCCCCAGCTTGATGCTTGGTAAAAAGGACTATTGATTGTGATATAAATTACTGCATGAACCATAAGGCAACAATAAAAAGAAACATGTCTAACATACTGTTGCCAGATTCTGTTCTAAAAGTGCTAAGGGTACTGACTCCTTTCATTCTCACAAAAACATGATGAGGTGGGCTCTAGTTATCTGTTTTGTAAATGACTAACATGGAGCCTGGGGAGATGAAGTATATTGCCTAAATTCACAAAGCTGAGATTTAAAAGTTTAGCTCCAGAATGTCATGCCTAACCATTCAAGACGCGCACTCCTTCCCTAACTCTCACCTCACATTCACTGAGACTTAGATAAGAGGACAATGTGTATGTAACTCTTACTCCACTATCACTGCAGTTGATTCAGTGGACTTGGTTAATCAGTAGATTCCTCTTCTGTCCCCCACACTATGTCCCTCTCTCTAACCTTGGGTGTTTTGTTGTTGTTGTTGTTGTGTTTTTTTTGTTTGTTTTGTTTTTGTTTTTTAATGTCCTTTCTAGACAGAGAGGAGTCATTCTGCAATCAAGGGTAAGAGAGAATTCTTTCCTTCTTCTTCCATTGAGAGATGGGATCTAATTCTCCTCCCTCTAGGTCTGCCTTAGAGACTTACTTGACTGATAGAATGCAGCGGTTAAGAGATGTTCTGGGACTGTTAAGGCTAAGTCATTAAGAAGCTTTGCATCTTCCATGCAAAATGCTCTGGACACTTGCTTTTGAAGTCCAGAGCTGCCAGATAAGAAACTCCCATGCTAGATAAACTATAGCCAGGGTGCAGGGGTGCAGGAGCACCTGGCTCTGGGGGGGCTGAAACAGACCAGGTTCAGCCGCTCACTGCTCACAAAATCCAAAGGCAGAGAAATGAGTGGTGGTGAAGCAAGAAATTCATTTCTGTGAGGTCAATATGGGGAAGACAGCAGACTTATGTTCAAACACTGTCTGCAAAGTACTAGAAATACTTCCAGGTGTATTTAAGGAAAAAGTGGGACAAAGGTTGGTGGGTGCATGCAGGTGGATAGTAAAGGCCAGGTCGATCATTGTCCTGGGGTCAGTCCCAGGGGCCTTGCTGGCTCAGGGCAGTCCTTTATGCTTGAGGGGGATAGTTTCAATGTCCGCCAGGGGATGCTTTGCGCGTAGGGTCTTTTACCTGAATTAAGGGGGAAGCTGGTAAGAAGAACTTAATTAATTAGAAAATACAAACCGAGGTCAGAATGGAAGTAGTTGACATCCTCTTTCAAAACTCTGTGGAGAGAGGCTCTAAGCCTCCACAGAGAGAGGGGAGGTATCTAGCTGAGCCCACCACCCAGCAGTTACCATAAAGGTGCCAGGCACATGAATGGAGCAATATTGGACCTTTTAGATCAGTCCCATCATCTGCTGGACCTAATTGAGCAGCACCAGCTGTGGCTCTATAGAGTAGATTTGCCCTGCTGAGTCATGCTAGGATTACTGATCTCCAAATCATAAGATAGAAGAGCACATCTTTTTGTGTTAAGCCATTAAGTTTTGCATTAGTTTCCTAAATAGTAGTTAATCGAACCAATTTGGTACCTGTGAATGGGTGTTGCTATAACAAAAACCTCAAACAAGTGGCCATGACTCTGAGACTTGGATGCAGCAGAACCTAGAAAGGTCTCAAGGAGACTATTAGTGAATGCTTTCAGGTATGGATAGAAAAAGGTGGATTAGGAAAAAAAAAAAAAAAGAACTGTGTTGTTTTTAAGCAGAATTTAGGGGAACTATAGAGTTAGGACGTCCTTTTATTTATTTATTCACGAGATACACAGAGAGGGAGGCAGAGACATAGGCAGAAGGAGAAGTAGGCTCCCCATTGGGAGCAGGCATTTTGAGCCACCCAGGCATTCCATCCTCAACTTTTTAAGTGAACTGCACCAGCATGGACTGAAAGGGATTAAGGCAGTACAGAGTGAGAAGATGCTTTGGGATCCTCAACCTGCCAAGGAGAGCAAGCAAGCTGAGAAAGTTACCCAACTGAAAAAACAAGGACCATTTCTTATGGAAAAAGAAGAATGACTCAAAGAATTGGAACCAAAAACTCAAGAGGATTTTCAGATCAAGAGGGACTAACCTCAAGGAGGCATATCCCAGGAGCCTAATCTTCACCTGAACTTATTTATATGGGAAGATTCTGGACTTCTGAGCAGAAACAATAAATGTTATGAAACTTTTGGGGGCAGGATGCCTGGGTGGCTCAGTGGTTGAGCATCTGCCTTTGGCTCAGGTCATTATCCAGGGGTCCTGGGATTGAGTCCTGCATCAGGTTCCCTGCAGGGAGCCTGCTTCTCCCTCCGCCTATGTCTCTGCCTCTCTCTGTGTGTTTCTCATGAATAAATAGATAAAATCTTAAAAAAAAAAAAAAACTTTGGGGGGTTTTCGGAGAAAAGGAATTAGGCATGTGGTAATATTTGTGGCCAAAAGGTGCAAGGCTGTGGTGGATTAAGGATGGTTGAAAATTCTTTGCTACTCTCCCATAAACAGGTGGAGTCTAATTCTCCTCTCCTTGAATCTGAGATGGACTTAGTGAATTTTGCTTGACCAAGAGAATGAGGTGCTAGGTCACAAATTCCGACGGTGGGTAATAAGAAGTCTTGCAGTTTCCACCCAGACCTCTTGGTATCCTCAGCTGCCATCAAAGAAGTCTGACTACTATGAGGTGGGGCCCTGAGACCACATGTGAAACACCATCCAGCAGCCCCCATCATGGCATTGGGCATGACTCATAGTCTATGCTTGATGTGAGTGAAATTGTTCCGGGACCTCCAGAACAGCCTTCAGCTGAATACCACCAAGTGACATAGTCAGTGCCATGTGGCACAGACAAATCACCCAGCTGAAGCCTGTTCCAATTCCCAACCCAGAAAATCACAAGATATAATTAAACGGTTGTTGTTTTAAGCCATGAAGTTCTAAAGTACCTTGGTAATGCAGAAATAGACAGCTGAAATGATGCCTTAAAATGTGTATAACAATTCTGATACATCATTCATTTACTCATTCATTCAAAAAACACTGAGAACCATTGTGTATCAGGCACTATTCTATATACAAGGGACACAGCAGTAAAACAAACATACAGATAAACAGAAAAGACCTGTTTTCATGGAGTTTACAGTCTACTGGTATAGATACACAATAAACAAAGAATTATCTACAAAATGCTAGATGGCAGTAAGTGTGATGAAGAGAAACCAGGCAACGTTAAGAAGGCATCCCAGCAAGGCATCCTTCTCTTATAAAGGAGCAGGTGGGGCCTTAGAGAGACTGACAGGCTGGTAAAAAGCAGGTTCCCAGGTATAATAAAACTGGAGTTTCATGTGGTGAAAAACCATCCAACTGAGTTCATACATTTGAATCTGTGATCTATATTTGTTAGCGAAGCAGAGCAACCTAAATGGGCAGAACTGAGGCTTGGGTGGATGTGCCTGGTTTCCTAGACCATGCAAGTAACCTGGAGAAGACAGGCCATGTGTGTATGAATTGAAAGATCTGCCCTTCAGGCACTGGAATGGGGCAGGGGCCAGGGAGTGTGTGACTCTAGGACTATATGTGGTAGGCAACAGGACAGCTGTACCTCAGAGCATCAGGGATCTGAACTGCAGGCAGTTTATAGAGATTGGGAAGTAACCCTTAGGAGAAGTGGATATACTTGTGTGGGGTGGGGGGACTTTGAGAAACACTCCATTTCCCAAAGGAACAGGTGGGAGTTCAGAAGTAGCTAATGTTCGTGGGACTTAATTTATTCCCACGAGCTGACAAAACTCTGAGGCAATTTGGTTAGTTTAGTTCATTCGATTCAACATTATTAGTTCAACAAACATGAACAGAGCATATGCTAGACATTGTGCTATGTGTCTAAAATCTAGTGTGGGAAGTTAGGCAGGCATTCATCAAACAATAACACAAATCAGATTGTGCGAAGTGCCACAGTAATGGTACAAAGAGAAACTTGGTGCGGGGGGGGGGGGTGATTAATTAAATCTGCCTAGAGTAGGTTTCATAAGAAAGGTAGCATCTGAGTCCTGAAGGATGCTAATAATACAAAACTTTATCGTATATTAGGATTGCAAAATACAGTGCTTTTATTTAAAAATTTAAATTTTCACTGGTAGAAGGAGAAATGCTCCCAGTCTTCCCTGACTGTTTGGGGTCCCCTTCATCTGGAAGAGCCTTGCAGCATTGCCCAATGTCACTAACAGGCATCATAACAGAGTATTTTAGATTCCTGGCTCTAGAATCCAGGAGCTTTTCAAATCTCCCCTCCTGCACCAATTTCCAACCCCGTGATTCTGACAAGTTAAAAACTCTGCTTTAGCTTCCTCATTTGTAAAAGAAGGTTAATGATAATAACTACCTAATAGGGTAGTTGTGAGAACAAAATGAGATAATAAATGTAAAGCGTTTAATTTTTGCCCAGCACATTTTAAGCATTTGATAAATCATAGCTATTTTTTTTTATTAATGGTTGCATACCAGGCAGGATTCCAATCCCCTATAGATGTTGTGAATTTTAATTTCAGTTCTGCTCCAAGCTGCACTCTAGGGCTAGGCCAGTGACCCAGATTTTCTACTTCTCAGCTCTCTGATTTATCATATGAGACCAAAGCACTGACAAGGAAGCTGGATGAGCTGCTTCCCTCACTTCCTAGCTAGAGTTGGGGAGAGGGAGGAGTGGATATTTCCTCCATCTTGTATTCCTCCCTTTGTCTCCCAACCTTCTCCCCCTGTCTTGAGGGAAGTGTGTGTGTGTGTGTGTGTGTGTGTGTGTGTGTGTATTCAGACCCATCTCCTTTACTTGCCGCCCTTGTCTGTCAGCTGTAACGAAAACCACAAGGAAAGAAATTATGACCAAGCCTTCAGACAGCTGGTGGTAATTTACTCATACAATTCCCCCTCGTTTTTTCAACACCCACTATTTACATGTATCTAATGCTAGAGGAGGGGGAATTGCACAAGAAATGTGGTATGCAAATTTCTAGGAAGGGGGCTGGAATAGTAAGGAGAGACTTGTGTGAATAATTACATGGATATTTCTCCTTGCTTTGCACATAGATATTTGGCCTTAAAAATTAAAGCCATTGATATGAGGGTTAATAAAGAAATTTCTGGAACCAGAAACAATAGTAGAATAAATTTACAAATAGCTTCCAAGGCATTCATGACAATTGCACCATCACTAAAACGTGAGTCATTTTCGAGGAAAGGGACAAGCACTTCCAGTCCAAGGTCAGGGAGAGTGTATCAGGCAACCCAAACCACTTTAAAGACTCATAGAGATGATAACTAAGGGCAGGGCATGATCCTGGTTTAGAGCTTGGATTCAATTCTGAATTAGAAAACATTGCTTACGAGAAGGCATCCATATAGCTATGGTCTCTGCCTTTGTTTCTTGTAACATGCCACCTATTAGCTTATCCTCATATAATCCAAGATGGATTTCTCTGGATTTAAAATTCTGGCAGACACTGAGAATCCCTGGTATTCTGTTTCCTCTACAGATTGGACCTAAGGATACACAGAAATTATACATAAAGTTTTAAAAGTTCAGTGTTATAATTCATATGTATGTGTGTATATATTTTTTAATATATACTTAAGTATATGTAGATATATTTATTTAGAACATAAATCTGTTTTTTAAATCGCCATTTTTAAAAAAGATTTTATTTATTCATTCATGAGAGATACAAAGAGAGAGAGAGGCAGAGACACAGGCAGAGGGAGAAGCAGGCCCAATGCAGGGAGCCAGACGTGGGACTTGATCCCGGGTCTCCAGGGTCACACCCTGGGCTGAAGGCGGCGCTAAACCACTAAGCCAGGGTGGCAGCCCTTAAACCGCCATTTTGAAAAAAAACTAAAAAATCTAAACATATGGAAAAACTGCAAAAATAGTACAATGAAATCTCATAAATCCTTTAGTTGATTCACCAATTGCTAACATTTTGCCACATTTGTTTCCCTCTTTCTCTATACACACACACACACACACACACACACACTTAGTGTGTCACAGTGTGTTATTGATGAACCATTTGAAAGTAAGATGCAGACTCTTCACCCCTATATTTCAGGGTGCATCTCCTAAGAATGATAAAATTATTAAATTATTGTGATTATATAAAAGAATATCATCTCTCCCAGGTCCACTTTTGTCACTATTAAACAGAATCTAATATTTGCATCGCAGTTACTTAACAAATATCAGGAGCTATCCCTGGTAGATTTTTGGCTCAAATCTGCACAACTAATGAGTCTCATCAAAGTAATCACTCCCAGGACAAAGGCAAATGTACAAGAAAGATAAATTCCCTCTTCTACACTTAGAATTACTGGAAGCCAATTTCTTGTCAGTTTAAAACAGCTGTTTCGTCCTCTGTTCCAGCTGGCAAGGATTCATACATATTGACATGTAGTCTCAGAAAGCATCACACAATCAAGAAAAAATTTTAATGAGAAAGATTCCACATGTGCATATTCACTTTTGTCTTAATTTCTATTTTAGCGTATAAGAAGCCAAAATACTGTGGAGTTCAATATCAATGACAATCCTAAACAAAAAAATTAGCATATTTCACAGTCTTTCACCATCGCCAAGTTCAACAATTGCATTAAATACTCTTTTAATTAGATAAAAGTATCCCCATTTTAGGCTAGGTCTGTGATATAACAATAAGTACAGAAATACTAGTTAGCTGTAAATCAGAAGTTATAATATACAGAGAAAAATTATTGCATCCTGTATATGTTGGCTTTGGTAAGTTCTCAAGAGATGGAGGGAAAAGTCAAAGCCAGAAGATCCTGGTGCTGATGGACTGGTTCAAGCTTTTTTTTTTTTTTTTTTTTTTTTTAAGATTTACTTATTTAGGTATTATGCTGAGTGAAATAAATCAATAGGGAAAAGACAATTATCATATGGTTTCACTCGTAAGGGGAATATAAGAAATAGTGAAAGGGACCACAAAGGAAAGAAGGGAAAGAGTGGGAAAAATTAGAGAGGAAGACAAACCATGAAAGACTCCTAACTCTGGGAAACAAACAAAGAGTTGCAGAAGGAGAGGAGGATGGGGGGATGGGGTAACTAGGTGACAGACACTAAGGAGGGCACTTGATGGCATGAGCACTGGGTGTTATACTATATGCTGGCAAGTTGAATTTAAATAAAATATTTTTAAAAGATTTACTTATTTATTTCATTTTAGAGAGAGACAGAGAGAGAAAACAAAAGAGGGGAGGGGCAGAGAATCTCAAGTAGACTCTGCTGAGAGGGGAGCCCAACACAGGGCTCAATCCCAGGACCCTGAGATCATGACCTGAGCTGAAATCAAGAGTTGGATGCTTAACCAACTGAAACACCCAGGCACCCCATCAAGCTTTTGATTCAACTGTAAAGGTGTTCAAGACTGGACCTCCGGTAAGGAAAGAAGTGCACCACCTTACCTGTGGTGCAAAATTTGAGGGATGCCAAAGATTCAGCAATCAGGATAAGTGATATCTTAATGCAGTATTTTTCAAAAACAAAATCATTGAGAAAAAATCCATGATGAACAAAATATCAAGATGTTAAATAAAGGCAGGCTCTGCCTCTGCATTTGCAAGATCTTGGGAGTGAGTGCTTCCTTGCCCTCTGCTCAGGGCCCTGGTTTGTTCATCCTGGATGCCGTCACAAGAGCCAAACCTTTAGATGCTTCTCTACTGGTATCCCCTAGTGCTATGTTTTGCTGACCTTATTGGCAACAGCTCTCTCTGCATCATGAACTGCCCAGATCAGGTGGCACCTTTAAGATATCACAAGGCAGAAGTAACTCTCCAGCCTCCTCCTAGCCTCCTTCCCAAATAGTTGGAAGGCTCAAGGGCAAGTTCCTGTGATTTATAGGGCATTGGGGAGGTGGTAGAACAGTATGGGGAGAGGAGATGGTGGGAGACGGTAAAAAGAACAATTTATCTTATGTATTGCTGCCAAAGCAATTTCACTAGAATGGAAATTTTAGGAACCTTCCCTCTTAAGAAAACCCTGAGCCTCAACTCTCTGAGGCATCTACATACTCAAGTCAAAAATGAAATCCACTTCACCTTTAGTCCCTCCATCTCTTGGACCATAGTTGGCTCTAGAAATCAAAGTAGCCATGCTACATCCTCCATGCACATTCTACTGAATTCAAGCTGCTAGGAAATTTCACCAGACTGGAGCCTCTCCTTTGGCAAGAGCTGCCTATCCACAAGACCATGAACCTAATCTTGTATCAGTGCAAACTATCTAGAGGTGCTCCTTGCTGACAGAACCTATCTTACAAAATCAGGCTCACAGATAAAGGTTGGTCCTTAGATGGATCATCAATGCTCCAGATACTCACAGTCACCAACACTACCCCATATGGTCTTACACCTGACCTGTTTCACTCATTTATGTTACCTACTAGGTTGTCTGCAGGTACCAGGCATTTTCATATCCCTTTAGGACTTGTCTTATTCCTGGTGATGGGGCACCCTAGGCCTGCCTTCTGCCTCTACTTAAATCTGTCTCACCGGACCAGTCTGCTTCTTTAATCTTGGGTCTTTTGTGCCACCCTTTGTGCCACTTTTTTCTAAAATCTACCCCCTGAACAGGACAGGGGAATCACAGCTCAGAACCTCAGCCTGAAGGGCTGAACCATTTTCTAGGCTCTTGACAGTCCCTTCATTTCAGGCCAGACTCTGCTTCCCGTTTTCTTTTACTGAAGTATAACAGCCCAGTTCAACCAAAAGTAGGGCCCCAGTTGTCTACCTCAGTTCCTGCTTCTTTATTTGCAGAGATTGGGCCCTTTTTCCAGTCTTCCTTGACATCCAATTTCTGCCTGGGAGATGTGGACAGACCAAGTCCTGAGATGATGGGGTAAAAGGAAGAGAGGTCCTGGGGGCCAGCCAAGACAGAAGGAGGTAAGATACACAAAAGTCTTAAAATATACAAATGGCTTTTAAGGTTTTCCTGGAGCAAGGAAAAGAGAAAAAAAGTTGTAGCCATTGAAGAGCTGAGGCTCTTCAAGTTGAAGGCTGAGAAAAACTAGCCCCTGTGTCAAACTAGAAGAGTAAGAAGAAGGTATAAAATTTAGAGATGCACCAAAGTTCAGCACTGCCATTGAGCCAAAATCTGCCATTTGGCTTCAGTTTTAGAAAACTCAATAGCTGAATGCTTACTTCAAATGCTTTCTTACATCTCTGAACTTGTGCTTATGTGGATACCATAGTATCTGATGACCAGAGCATGCCACTAATACATATAGAATGTGCCACGTAGATTTTTGTTACTATCTGAACATTCATCTTCAAATACAGGCAAATTTTCTAGGTATAATTTGGAGTGAAAATGTCCTTATATGTTTTACATGTGGAAATTCTGTTAATCCTTTGAATTATAAAAGTTTAAGTATTACTTCAAGAGTGAAATAATGCAATAATGAAAAATAATTACGAAAGTTATTAATTTAAAAATCAGTAGTTATTAATTTTACTAATAACATAAGTAATGTTATAAATAGTATGTTAATGGGATATATGCCCCCAGTTTCTGGCTCTACCAAGCCGCAACCAGTATGAGGGCAGCTTTGCTAATTTATATTAAAAACATACTCTAATTTGGTGGCAAGTACTGTTACATGGTGGTACATAGGAGAGACAATGGATACACCAACGAGGATCTTTTCGCAAGCCAACTTTGCTAAACACATTGTGGTTAGAAACCATCACCGTAAACTGCATATACAAGGTGGTCTCCCAATAGGTTATCTAAGGCAGAGCCTTTCAACCAGTGTACCTCTTGTGCTGTAAACAGTTTACACTGTCCAGACACTGTTCTCCTCAACCCTTGCGGCATGCAAGAAGATAGCTGGAACCAGTCACTGTTGACCATATCTTTCAGGGATGCTTGGAGGGGTGATTGAGGAAGTAGAATCTGATGTTTTTTGTTCTGTAGATACAGATGGAAACAACATGGCATAGTCTTTGGCCTCAGCTCTGATTCCATTTATCCTTTCTTTTTTGTGCTTGATCTATACTAGCCTCATTTCAAAAGGAAGGAAGGAAGGGAGCCAATCCTGTTGTTCCTCGAATTTCCAGGCATTTCTGTAATGGATGTAGACTGTGGTAGGCAGTCTCTAAGGTAGCCCCCAATGATCCCTGGTAATTCACTCTTGGTACCAGAACGAGACTTACTATAAGGGATTGGCTCATGCAATTATGGAGGCTGGGAAGTCCCACTATCTGCTGTCTAGAAGCTGGAGACCCAGGAAAGCTGATGTTGTTTCCAGAACCAGAAGGCCCATGGTATAAATCCCAGTCTGAGGTTAGAAGACTAATGTGTCAACTCATGTGCCCAGGCAGGGGGAGCAAATTCTCCCTTCCTCTGTCTTTTTGTTCTATTTAGGATCTCAAGGAATTCAATGGTGCCCATCTACAGTGGGGAGAGCAATTTGCCTTCCTCAGTCTGCCAATTCCAACTGCTAATCTCATCTGGAAACACCCTCACTGACTCACCCAGAAATAATTTTTCACCAAATATCTGGAGACCCTGTGATCCAGTCAAGTTGACACATACAATTCACCATTACAGTCACTAAGTTTTGGAATAATTTGCAATGCAGCAATAGACGACTGATTCATAAGGCTCCTAAACTTTCCCTCAATCCAAGGTGATGCTGTATAGTTAAAGACTTAGCTCTCTCATTCAAAAAGAAGCTATTATTCTCTTTGCAGTTAAGAAAAATAATTTAGAACATTTATTTAAGTCTACACAGTAGGACCTAGATTTATGGTGACAATTAAAGGACCAAATAAATAGTACTTTTGTAAGACCATTCTGTATAATACATTGCTTAAGAGTTCTCTTTCCAGAATGTGCTTTTAATTACTACCAAGAATATTTTTTTCTTTTAGAAGATATGTGCAATCCATGAAAACCTTTGTTTTTAAAAAATATTTATTTATTTGTTTGTTTATTTGAGAAAGAGACAGAGAGTGAGCACACATGTACACATAAGCAGGGGGTAGGCAGGGAGGGGCAGAGGGAGAGGAAAAGGCAGACTTGCCACTCAGCAGGGATCCTGATGCCAAGGCTGGATCCTAGGACCCCGAGATCATGACCTGAAGGCAGATGCTTCACCAACTGAGTCACCCAGGTGCCCCCATGAAAACCTTTCTTGTTGAAATTAATAAAGCTATTTAGTTGGAGATTCCAAAGTCAAGATATGCATAGAAAGAAGGCAAAAAGATGTTATAGATTTAAATACTTTGGAAACAAGAAAGATGCTAAAATATTTATAAATAGTATAAAATAGTATAAAATACTATTTCTGTTTGTACACTAAGATCATTTGTTCATATTGACATTTCTTGGTTCCACTTTCTCTGAGCTAATGTTGCACAGTTGAATGTGAGTGTGTGATAAGCACACACACACAGAGTGGACAAAATCGCCCCATTCTGTGAATTCATGTGTTTATTGTTCTGGGCAGTGAGCCCAGCTTGTTTTAAGTATTTGTTATTTGAACAGTGCTCCAGATTCTGCTTTGAAATGTACAATTCACCCATTTTTATTGATTTGAATATGGAACTATTTGATGTTTTTCTGATAGATTTTCAGTCACATCCAGGTATGCCTCTTTTTGTTTTAAACAGGTCATTCATTTTTCCGTGCTTTCAGGACTTAGACTGTATGAATTAGAAAAAAAAAACCTCAAAAAAAAAAAAAAAAAAGCAAGCAAACCCTCCCAAGGTCAAATTTTGATAATGGAGCTTATTATATTAAAATAAATGACATTTTACACTTGTTATGCTAATTTGGAGACCAGACCATATTTGTCAAAGCTCTATCACAGGCTTTTTGTTCTTGTTTTAGTTTGTTTTCTAAGGAAAAGAAAATCTAGGGCCATTGAAAAGAAATATTTTAAAAGCAAGATGGACAAAAATAATTACTCCAATGCACATGAAACACAGATTTAGCACCTGCCAATTAAGCACCACTTCTACCATTTTGTAACTGTGATATGGTGCCACATTATTTAACTTTTCTATAAAAAGGAAAATAATATCTTTCTCACAGAATTGCAGTGAGGATCAAATGACATTATGTTAATAAATTGCTTAAGATATGGCTTGGTATGTAGCAAGTGCTCAGTAAAAACTATTAATGATGCAAATTATAAATGCAATCATCATAACAATGATACTGCTGCTGCCATAAATGTTGCTGATCAAAATCTAAATTACGGAATTTTGTGAGATCTAGCACAAACACTTTATTTATGGGGCTCTCCATCTGGTCATCATATGCAACCCTCTGTGAAGGTGTTTTTTATATTATCCAGGGTCCCCTCCATTGGAGAGACCTCCAGCCCTGTCCCATATCACCTAACCACCACCACCCCCATAATGAGTCGGAAAAAACTTCAACTACGGTTAAGCAGAAAACTTCAACCCAAGGTTTCAAATATAGCTTAATACAAAGACTCCAACAGTGAAGTTATCTTTCTCATCTCAGTCATTTTCTGTTCTGATTTTATTTTCAGCATCTTCAATGCAGTGAATTATCTGCCAGGAGGCCCTACAGAAATTCTCTGAGGCTTGCATGCATTAGAAGAGAGACTGCCTCTTTCAGGAGGCCCCTGAAGAAATCTGTTTGAGTCAAGTGCCTATCCCTGAACTAATTCCTGAGGGCATGGTGAAAAATTAATCTTTTTTTCCCCATTAACATGAAAAAAATCTTTTGTTTAAATAGACTTAATTTTCTTAGAGAAATTTTAGGTTTAAATACTTTTTATGAAAAGGGCCTCTGATACCTCCTCATCTAATTCACCATCAAATTCTGTTGGCTCTACCTCCTGTGTGTGTATATATTTTAAAGATTTTGTTTATTTTTGTGCACATGAGAGAGAAAGAGAGAGGGAGGGGGAGAGGGATAGCGTGTGTGCATACATGCACTCTTGGGCTCAAGCAGGAGCATGAGTTGGGGGAGGGGCAAAGGGAGAAGCAGATTCCCTGCTGAGCAGGGAGCCCAATGTGGGACTCTATCCCAGGACCCCTATATCATGACCTGAGCCAAAGGCACACACTTAACCGACTGAGCCACCCAGGTGCCCTTCCAAAATATATTTTGACTCCATTCACTTCTTACCAGCCTGACTGCTACCACCACAATATGAATAACCACTATCTCATATCTGGTCTACTTACTGTAACAGTCTCCAAAGCAGCCTCCTTTGCTTCCACTCTTGGCCTCCTAAAGTCTATTCTACAAAAGCAGAGTGATATTTTAAAACATTTTCGAGATCATGTCATGCTAATGCTTCAACCCCTACATTGGTTTTCCAAAGCAAATCAAATTCTTACCACAGTCTACAAGATCTCAGCTCACCTCTTCTCTCATTTCCTGCCACTCTCCCTCTGTTCAGCATGCTCCTTCGGTCCTGGTCATCCTTCTGTTCCTCAAACACTCCAAGCTTATTCTGACTTTAGGGCTTGACAATTACAGTTCTCTCACAACCTGCTCGGTCCCTCTCTAATCAATGATTTTATTTTATTTTCCTTATAAACCTTATTAACATCAGAAATCACTTTATCATATATATATATATATGCTGTGTATCTCCTCACCATTCCTACAACTTCATTAAACTTAAACTTGTGAAGGTAGAGCCTTTATTCAATAATCCTACTCTTCATTCTATTGCAACACCCAGTATTATGGCCGGCATTCCATACATACTTTTTGAAAAGATGAATAAGCCAACTTTGGCTAAATTAAATTTTTTTTAAGGATAGCTGGAAGGGAAGACCCACAGAATCAAAGGAAGAGTTGAAGACTCAAAAGAATAGGCTCAGAAAGGGCAGAAGAAACAATAAGGAGCCAGGAAACACCTGGTTTCAACCATTTTTCTACTTTATGTGGCACCACCAAATATGTGCGATGTTTATGAAGACAGTCAGATTGTCCTAATGTGAGTCTCATCAGCATCATATAGCTGGGAGACCTTAATTGACCTTTCCTTTAATGAACAATGGGGGAAAAAGGTAATTTTCTAAAAGAAATGTAGGGGTTTTTTTTTTTCATTTCTTTTTACTGAAGTGCAATTTGCTAACATATAGTATAACATCCAGTGCTCATCCCATCAAGTGCTCTCCTCAGTGCCTATCAACAGTCACCCCAACCTCCCACCCACCTCTCCTTCCCCAACCCTTTGTTCATTTCCCAGAGTTAGGAGTCTCTCATGGCTTGTCTCCCTCTCTAATTTTTCCCACCTTTCCCTTATAATCCCTTTCACTATTTCTTATATTCCACGTATGAGTGAAACCATATGATGATTGTCCTTCTCTGATTGACATATTTCACCCAGCATAATACCCTCCGGTTCCATCCACGTCAAAGCAAATGGTAAGTATTCATCCTTTCTGATGGCTAATATTCCATTGTATATATTGACCACATCTTCTTTATCTTTTCATCTGTCAAATGACATAGTGGCTCCTTCACAGTTTGGCTATTGTGGACTTTGCGGCTGTGAACATTGGGGTGCAGGTGTCTCAGCATTTGACTACATTTGTATCTTTGGGGTAAATACCCAGTAGTACAATTGCTGGGTCATAGGGTAGCTCTATTTTTAACTCTTTGAGGAACCTCCACACAGTTTTCCAGAGGGACTGCACCATTTCACATTCCCACCAACAGTGCAAGAGGGTTCCCCTTTCTCCACATCCTCTCCAACACTCATTGTTTCCTGTCTTGTTAGTTTTCACCATTCTCATTGTGGTTTTGATTTGTATTTCCTGATGGCAAATGATGCAGAGCATTTTCTTGTATGCTTGTTGGCCATGTCTATGTCTTCTTTGGTGAAATTTCTGTTCATGTCTTCTGCCTATTTCATGATTGATTTTTTTGTTTGTTTCTTGGGTGTTGAGTTTTGTAAGTTCTTTATAGATCTTGGATACTATCCCTTTACCTGATATGTCATTTGCAAATATCTCCTCCCATTCTGTAGGTTGTCTTTAGTTTTGTTGACTGTTTCTTTTGCTGTGCAAAAGCTTTTTATCCTGATTAAGTCCCAATAGTTCATTTTTGTTTCCCTTGCCTTCATAGATGTATCTTGCAAGAAGTTACTGTGGTCAAGATCAAAAAAGTTGTTGCCTATGTTCTCCTCTAGGATTTTGATGGATTCTTGTCTCACATTTAGATCTTTCATCCATTTTGAGTTTATCTTTGTGTATGGTGTAAGAGAATGGTCTGGTTTCATTCTTCTGCATGTGGCTGTCCAATTTTATGAGCACCATTTATTGAAGAGACTGTCCTTTTTCCAGTGGATATTCTTTCCCACTTTGTTGAATATTATTAGTTGACCATAGAGTTGAGGGCCCATTTCTGGGTTCTCTATTCTATTCCTTGATCTATATTTCTGTTTCTGTGCCAGTACCATACCGTTTTGATGATCACAGCTTTGTAATATAGCTTGAAATCTGGCATTGTGATGCCACTGGCATTGGTTTTCTTTTTTAATATTCCTCTGGCTATTCAGGGTCTTTTCGGATTCCACACAAATCTTAAGATGATTTGTTCCAACTCTCTGAAGAAAGTCCATGGTATTTTGATAGGGATTGCATTAAATGTGTAAATTGCCCTGGGTAACATTGACATTTTCACAATATTTATTCTTCCAATCCATAAACATGGCATGTTTTTCCATTTCTTTGTGTCTTCCTCAATTTCTTTCAGAAGTGTTCTGTGGTTTTACAGATCCTTTACCTCTTTGATTCTGTTTATTCCTAGGTATCTTATGGTTTGGGGTACAATTGTAAATGAGATTTATTCCTTAATTTCTCTCTCTTCAGTCTCACTGTTAGTGTATAGAAATACCACTGATTTTGTATCCTGCCACATTGTCAAATTGCTGTATGAGTTCTAGCAATCTTGGGGTGGAGTCTTTGGGGTTTTCTATAAACAGTATCATGTCATCAGAGGGAGAGTTTGACTTCTTCTTTGCCAATTCAAATGCTTTTTATTTCTTTTTGTTGCCTGATTGCTGAGGCTAGGACTTCTAGTACTATGTTGAATAACAGTGGTGAGAGTGGACAACCCTGTCATGTTCCTGATCTTACGGGAAAGGCTCTCAGTTTTTCCCCATAGATAATGATATTCGCTGTGGGCTTTTCATACATGGCCTTTAGGATGCTGAGGAATGTTTCCTCTATCCCTACACTTTAAAAGAGTTTTAATCAGAAATGGATGCTGTATTTTGTCAAATGCTTTCTCTGCATCTATTGGGAGGGTCATATGGTTCTTGTTTTTTCTCTTGTTGATGTGATCTATCACGTTGATTGTTTTATGAGTGTTGAACCACTCTTGCATCCCAGGGATAAATCCCACTTGGTCATGGTAAATAATATTCTTAATGTACTGTTGGATCCTATTGGCTAGTATCTTGGTGATTATTTTTGCATCTGAATTCATCAGAGATATTGGTCTATAATTCTCCTTTTTGGTGGGGTCTTTGTCTGGTTTTGGAATCATGGTAATACTGGCCTCATAAAATGAGTGGGGAGTATTCCCTCCTTTTCTATACCTCGAAACAGCTTTAGTAGAATAGGTATTATTTCTTCTTTAAACGTTTGATAGAATTCCTTGGGGAAGCCATCTGGCCCTGGACTTTTGTGTCTTGGGAGGTTTTGATGACTGCTTCAAAATTAATCTGGTTATTGGCCTGTTCAGGATTTCTATTTCTTCCTGTTCCAGTTTTGGTAATTTGTGGTTTTCCAGAAATTCATCCATTTCTTCTAGATTACCTAGTTTGTTGGCATATAGCTGCTCATAATATATTTTTTAAATCATTTATAGGGATCTCTGGGTGGCTCAGCCTGCCTTCAGCCCAGGGCTTGATCCTGGAGTCCTGGGATCGATTCCCATATCGGGGTCCCTGCATGGAGCCTGCTTCTCTCTCTGCCTGTGTCTCTGCCTCTGTGTGTGTGTGTGTGTGTGTGTGTGTGTGTCTCATGAATAAATAAAATCTTTTTTGGGGGGGGGAATAAATAAAATCTTTTAAAAAATCATTTAAATTTCCTTGGCACTGGTTGTGATCTCTCCTCTTTCATTTGTGGTTTTATTAATTTGAGTCTTTTTTTTTTTAATAAGGCTGGCTAGGGGTTTATCTATCTTAATTCTTTCAAAGAACCAACTCCTGGTTTTGTTGATCTGTTCTACAGTTCTTCTGGTCTTTATTTCATTGAGTTCTGCTCGATCCTTTATTATCTTTCTTCTGCTTGGTATAGGTTTCACTTGATTTTCTCTCTCCAATTCCTTTAGGTGTAAGGTTAGCTCATGTATTTGAGTTTTTTCCAATTTTTTGAGGGAGGCTTGTATTGCGATGTATTTCCCTCTTAGGACTGCTTTTGCTGTATCCCAAAGATTTTGAATGGTTTATCTTCATTTTCATTAGCTTCCATGAATCTTTTTAATTCTTCTCTAATTTCCTGGTTGATCCATTCATCTTTTAGTAGTTTGCTCTTTAACCTCCACGTGTTTGAGTTTCTTCCAAATTTCTTCTTGAGATTGAGTTCTAGTTTCAAAGTACTGCGGTCTCAAAATATGCAGGGGACAATCCCAATCTTTTGGTATTGGTTGAGACCTGATTTCTGACCCAGTATGTGGTCTATTCTGGAGAAAGTTCCATGTACCCTTGAGAAGAATGTGTATTCAATTGCATTTGGATGGAAAGTTCCATATATATCTATGAAATCTCTTTGGCCCAGTGTATCATTTAAAGGCCCTTGTTTATTTGGTGATGTTCTGCTTAGAAGATCTTCATTTGCTAAAAGTGCCATGTTGAAGTCTTCTACGATTAGTGTATTATTATCTAAGTATGTCTTTACTTTGGTTATTAATTGATTGATATACTTGGCAGCTCCCACATTAGGGGCATAAATATTCATGATTGTTAAAGCTTCCTGTTGGATAGACCCTTTAAGTATGATATAGTGTCTCTCTTCATCTCTTACTACAGTCTTTGGCATAAACCTTAATTTATCTGATATGAGGATTGCTACCCTAGCTTTCTTTCAAGGACCATTTGAATGGTAAATGGTTCTCTATCCCTTCATTTTCAGGCTGGAGGTGTCCTTAGGTCTAAAATGAGTCTTTTGGAGACAGCAAATAGGTGGGTCTTGCTTGTTTATCAATTCCAGTACCCTGCATCTTTTGATGGGCTCATTTAGCCCATGCACATTCAGAGTAACTATTGAAAGATATGAATTTAGTGTCATCATATTACCTATTCAGTCTCTGTTTTTGTGGATTGTTTCTTTGGGTTTCCTCTTTCTTTACAGGTCCCCCTTAATATTGCTTGCAGAACCAGTATGGTAGTCACATATTCTTTCAGTTTCTACCTATCCTGAAAGCTCCTTATCTCTCCTTCTATTCTGAGTGACAGCCTTGCTGGATAAAGTATTTTTGGCTGCATGTTTTTCTCATTTAGTACCCTGCATACATCACACCAGCCCTCTCTGGCCTGCCAGGTCTCTGTGGAGAAGTCTGCTGTTAATCTGATATTTCTCCCCATATAAGTTAAGAGTCTCTTGTCTCGAGCTGCTTTAAGAATTTTCTCTTCATCTTTGAAATTTGCAAGTTTCACTATTAAATGTCAAGGTGTTGAATGGTTTTTATTGATTTTGGGGGGGGCATCCTCTCTATCTCTTGGTTCTGAATGCCTGTTTCCTTCCACAGATTTGGGAAGTTCTCAGCTATGACTTGTTCAAATACACTTTATAGTCCTTTCTCCCTCTCAGCCTCTTCTGGAATCCCAATTAGATGTATATTCTTCCTTCTCAAGCTATTATTTATTTCCCCAAGCCTTTCCTCGTGGACTCTTAATTGTTTTTTCTCTTTTTTCCTCAGCTTCCTTCCTTACCATCAACTTGTCTTCTTTGTCACTCATTCTCTTTTCCACCTCATTAACCCTAACAGTTAGAACATCCAGTTTGGATTGCATGTCATTTAACCTATTTTTAATTTCAGCCTGATTAGATCTCAATTCTGCAATAATGAAGTCTCTAGAGTCCTTTATGCTTTTTTTCCAGAGCCACCAGTAGCTCCATAGTTGTACTTCTGAATTGAATTTCTGACATCATATTTAAATCCAAATCCTGTAACTCTGTGGCAGAGAGTACTGATACCATTTCATTCTTTTGTGGTGAACTCTTCCTTCTAGTCTTTTTGCCCAATGCAGAATGGCTGTATGAGCGGCCTGAGTCAAGAATATCAACCACAAACTAAGTAAAATACACCCTGGATGATTCTGAAGAGGTCAGAAACCAGAAAATTAAAGAAAAATAAGAATAGAAAAAAATAAAACAAAAGGACCACTGTGGTGAAAAACAAATTTAAAAACAAAGTAGTAAAAATAAAAATCCAAAAACAAAGAAGAAAAAAGAAAAAAAAAAAAGAGTAGAGAATAGAGGGAAAAAAGGGGGGAGGATAATGGTGGCGAGGAAGTGGTAGTGGAGAGAGAATGTAGTCTACCTAAGGTGTCCTATTGGGTGATCCTTTTTATTTTGAGTGTATTTTGTTATGTGTGTTAGAAGATGTTCAATCCCAAATTTATATAAACCAGCAATACTTCTATAAAGCCCCAACATTAAAAAAAAATAAAAAATAAAAAAAAATAAAGCCCCAACATTGACCACAAAAACATAAACAAAATAAAAGAGGGGGGCAGAATGGGATGGAAGAGAATATAATCTCACAGAATGAACCAACATGGTGTTCCACTTGGTTCTGGGTGTATGTTGGTCATGTTTTAGAAGGTACGAAGTTCCATTGTAAAACAAAACGAGGCAAAAACAAAAAACAAACACCCATATTTCATATATCTACCAAAATTGAATTGAATACATTGATGGGAATCCAAAAGTGAAAAATATATCTAAGACATGTAATTGTGAAAATATGAAAGTCAAAAAGGAAAAAACTTAAAAATGAAGAGCTGGTAAAATATTGTAGTTTAGGTGGGAAAAGAGAAAAAATATTGGACATTTTTAGTCTGATATAAAAACGAGTCATAATGGAAAAAAAAAAAAAAAGGACCCTGTAGTTCTATATACTATTTTCCCTCAGTCCTGGAGCTTTCCAGTGCTCCTTTGTCAGTAAACTTGCTCTTCCCTTGTTTTTCCAGTTCTTCTGGGGGAGGGGTCTGCTGTGCTGATTCTCAGGTGCCTTTGCAGAGATGTCCCACCCCTGGACAGGTGCTGGGCTCAGTATGAGCTGTTCATCCTGTGAGGCTTTTGTTCCCTGGCAGTCCTGCCTCTCCCAGGCACAAGGTGAAACAAAGAGGAAAAACTACAATGGTGGCAGCCAGGTTTCCAGCTCTAGAATGGAGCTCCCTCGAGTAACTAACCACAGTCTCCCAGTCCGCACTGGCCTAGATGCTCCTGGGGGCAGGTGTGGGTGCACAGCTTGCAGGGCGCCTGGAGGCAGGAGAATTCTTGCTTTACTGTGCCGTCCCCTCTTCCTCCTGTACTAGGGGGAATGCCTGATCTCTGACTTTGTTTTATTGGGTGCCTTGGGATCTGGGGCCCTGTGCCACTGGACCCGTGCTCCCGGGGACTGCCTCTCCTGAAGGGAATGGGATACAGCCACCTCCTTCTGGACCTGGTCCACCTAACTGACTGGCTTCTCCCAAATGCCCTGGAGGAATGCGGGGCTCCAGCCTTTTACCGATATCTGACTGCAGTTTGCAGTGAGCTTTCCCCCGGGCCCCCCTCCACTTATAGTTACTCAGGAATCTTAAGCCTTCACTGTCCCTCCTGCGATTCTGCCCGATTTCCTTCAGGGAAACTCCGGTGTGGATTTTTAAAGTTCCCATTTCTCCGGGGCTGGGCTTTCTTGCTCTGGAGGCTTTTGCCACTCTGCTTTAGCCCGGCTACTCACAGTTTCCCTTCCCCACTTTATTCTTTTTTAATTTATTTTTCACCTTCCTACCCTGTTAGAAGCAACAACTGTTCTCTTTGTAGCATTCCAGCTATTCTGTCTTTAAATCTCAGGTTGAATTTGTAGGTGTTCAGGATGTTTTGAGAGTTATCTAAGTAAGTTTGTGGGGCCAGGTGAGTTGAGTCCTGCTTTTCCACCATATTGCCACTTCCCCAGGAATGTAGGGGTTTTGTCCAAAAGAGGGAGAAATGAATGCTCCCACAGCCTCAATAAATAAATAAGCATTAACAAATCTCTACAATAATCCCTGACCTTGTCATCTACAAGATACCTACTTTATTCTACTATTAACTGATGCATGCACAAGAAATGTAAATATATTTTAATATATACCTAAGTCAAATAAAAGAGAAAGATACACCTATTAAAAATTTTACAGCACATTCAGAAGATATGCTCTAAATGTTTTCTCTCTCCTATGGCTCAGAAAAATTTCAGGTCAGAGATGGTTCTGCAAGACAACTTTTGGATGTCCCAAACTGAAGTAATTCATTTCCCTGATACCTACTTCTCATACCATATTATCTATCTCAGTTAATGATATTATTACTCACTCCATAATTGACCTAGAAATTTAAGAGTAACTCTTGTTTCATCCTTCTTGATCAGCAAATCCTATCCCTTCTACTTCAGAAATTCTCAAGTTCATCCCTTCTTCACCTTCTCTACTACCAATGCCCAAGTTCAGGCCCTCATTACCTCTGACCCTAGCTTCTCAATGATCCCCTGTATCTTCATTCAACACACCTAACCCCATCTCCCATATGGTTGTCACACAGTTCTAAAGGAAAGATCTAAATATGACAGTTCCCTGCTTTAAAAGTTTCTATAGCATTACACTGCCTCCCTGCCTTATGTCTTGGTTGGAGTGACAGAACACCAAAGTCTCTCAGAATTATTTATAAATGAAATAGTTTTTTTTTTTTGTTTTAGAAAGAGAGAGAGGTGTCACATGCATGAGCTCCATTGGGCCTAGAGGCACCAGCTACCTCATGGGGAGGCTGAGGCCGCAGCTTGAGGGAGGCTCTGTGTCTGGCAGAACTGGTGTGAAAGAAACAATCCTTCCCTGCCACCTGGATAATCAAGAGTTTTGGCTGGACCTTTGAGCACACACCAAGAAAGTGAGGAGCTGGAAGAAAAGCACAGACTATGGTGCTGAAATGGATTAATAAGGAACTTAGTGATTTGGACCATGACCCTCCAGCACAATGTTCTGCACATCCAGTTGGGGATGGTATGTTTCATTGGCAAACCACAATTATGGGACCTAATGAAAGTCCATGTCAAGATGCTGTATTCTTTCTGACAATTCATTTTTCTACAGGCAACCCCTTCAAACCACCTAAGGTCACATTTACGATAAGAATTTATCTTCCAAATATTAACAGTAATGGCATCATTTGTCTCAATATTCTAAGATCATAGTGGTCTCTGCTTTAACTTTTCTAAACTTCTTTTATCCATTTGTTCACTGCTATGTGACCCAAATGCAGATGAACTCCTAGTGCCAGAGACTGCATAAATCTATAAAACAGATAGATATAAGTACAACAGAAAAAAAAAGATATAAGTACAACAGAATATCTCAGGAATGGACTCAGAGCTATGCCATGTGATGCTAAGTTAAAATCAGAATAAATCTTATGACTCTGAGATCATGCCCTGAGCAGAAATCAAGAGTTGGAGGCTTAACCAACTGAGTTACACAGGTGCCCCTAAATGCAATAATTATTTTTAAATCCACGGTTCTTTAACCCTAGTGTATATGAGAAAACTCAGAGTATTTTTAAGGAATATGGATGCTAGGGCCTCAATCTAAAAGAATCTTGTTTAACTGGTCTGGAGTAGATACTGTACATCCATTTTTTAAATTTCCTCCCAATGCCAGGTAATTCTAATGTGGTCAAGGTTGAAAACTACTAATTTGAAAGATGGCTAGGGACACCTGGGTAGCTCAGTGGTTGAGTGTCTGCTTTGGCTCAGGGCATGATCCCGGGATCCAGGATTGAGTCCCACATAGGGCTCCTTGTGTGGAGCCTGCTTCTCCCTCTGCCTGTGTCTCTGTCTCTCTCTCATTGTCTCTCATGAATAAATAAATAAAATCTTAAAAAAAAAAAAAAAGATGGCTAGAGAGGTACTTCTACTTCCAGACAGCATGATGTAGCAGGGTCCATATTTATTTTTCCTCACCTTTAACTAAAAAATTAGACAAAATACATAAACAATTACTTTAAGGCCCTGGTTATCTGGCAACACATACAGTGATCCCTGAGACAAGAGAAACAAAATGAGCCCTTGTTTATTGCCTAAAGAGAGTTTACAAGTAGCAGTGGTAGAAGGAACCCAGGCAAAGCTTAGTTGTCTCCCAAAGTTGAGGAGATAAAGCTAGAAATTTGGGATGGCCAAGGCTGCTAGAGTGCATAGAGCAGAGTACCAGAAAGAAGAGTAAACTCCAGATATCTTGAATATTCATTTGAGTGATGATCAGCATATTTGTATGAGAAAACTAAGGGTAAGAATCAGAGGAAATGATCCTTCTATTCATACAAGGGTGGAAATAGTTTGTCTCTCTACTAACTAAAGTAAAAAAAAACCCTCGTAATTTACATAATTTTCATAAAAACTCATAAGTAAAGTATTCAGAAGGATATCACCCCTGTAGTAGGGAAAGTCAGTCCCTATATGAAATGTTGCTTTGGCTCTATCAAACAAAGATTAAAAACAATACCTGAAAGGATCAAATTGTTTCCAAATAAGTTAACTATGTCCCCAAATAAAGCTCAAGAATATTTATAGAAATATAATATTATCTAGCATCTAGCAAGTAAAATGTTCAATGTGTGACAGCTAATAAAATATTACAGGTATATAAAGAAGCCGGAAAATATTCAATACTGAGTATGGAGAGAAAAATTAATCACTCTAAGTATAACTAGAACCAACACAGATATTAGAATTAAAATATTTATTATAGCTTTCCATATGTTTAAGAAAGTAGAAAGATTGATCAGATTAGGTAACATACATTTTTTAAAGACAAATCAAACTTCTAGAGTTGAAAAAGCCAGTATCTGGATGAATAATGAACTGAATGGGATTACTATTAGATTAGACACTGCAGAAGATAAGGTTAGTCAACTTGAAGACACAGCAATAAAAATGATCCAAAATTAAACAGTGACAAGAGACTGGAAAAATGAAAAGAGAACAGCGTGTCAGTGATATATGGGAAAATTTCAATTGATACAATTTTTGGGTAATTGGAGTCCCCAAAGAAAATTAGGTAGAAGGGGCAACAAAGAATTTTTGAAGAAATAATAGCTTAAAATTATCCCAACTTTAATGAAAATTATAAGCATAGAGATCTAATAAGCTCAACAAAAAAATCAAAGCACACACACACACAAAGAAAATAACTGCATCAGACTTCATTATAACTAACTGCTTAAGATTAATGAAAAAGGGATGATCCTCAAGGCATTAAAGGGAAAACAGACCCATTTTATATAGAGAAACAAAGATAATGAGAGCAGAATTCTCATTAGAAAAATTGCAAGCTAAAAAACAGCATAGCAACATCTTTAAAGTACTGGAAGAAACAAAAACACAAAAATAAAAGAAATAATAACATATTGAAAGAAAAAATAAAAGCAGTTATCTAGAATTCTATAACCAGCAGAGTAGACTTTTCTGTGCAACTTGTGCGCTTGTATAGGGTCCTGTGCTCAGAGGACTGCGTTTGGTTTAATGTTCTGCTATTGATGGCTTGGAATTCTGTTTTCTTTTTTATAAGGTTTTATTTTTAAATAATCTTTACACCCAATATGGGGCTTAAACTTACAACTCTGAGATCAAGAGTTGTATGCTAAAAAAAAAAAAAAAAAAGGGATCCCTGGGTGGCGCAGTGGTTTGGTGCCTGCCTTTGGCCCAGGGCACGATCCTAGAGACCAGGGATCGAATCCCACATCGGGCTCCTGGTGCATGGAGCCTGCTTCTCCCTCTGCCTGTGTCTCTGCCTCTCTCTCTCTCTCTCTATGACTATCATAAATAAATAAAAGAAATTAAAAAAAAGAGTTGTATGCTCTACCAATTGAGCCACTCAGGTATCCTAATGGGTTGGAATTCCCCGTCAGTTATTAGTCCTTTGATATTTGTAGAATCTGTAGTGATGTCATCTTTCTCATTCCCAATATCCCCAATAGTCCTTATCTATCATAAGGAAATATATCATATCATATTTTTTTGTTTGATAAACTTGACTAGAAGTTTATCAGTTTTATTTACCTTTTCAGAGAACTGGTTTTGGCTTTATTAATCTTCTCTATTTTTTCCTCTCTTTTCGGTTTATTGCTTGATCCTTTATTGTTTCTTTCTTCTGCTTACTTTGAATTTCATTTGCTCTTACTTTTCCAGTTTCTTAAAGTGGATGCTTAGATCATTAAGAACTTTCTTTTTTAGTGCCATAATTTTCTTCCAAGTACTGCATTAGCTCTATCCACAAATTTTGATATCTCATGAATTTATCTTCACTCACTTTTTCATTTCAGTTTTAGTTTCTTCTCCTGAGTTATGATAAACAAAAATGTGTCCAGATACTGTCATATGTCCCTTATGAGGCACAGCTGAGAACCATTAGCCTGAATAAATGGAGTACGTACCATGTGTATGGATCAGGAGATTCAATATTGTTAAAATACCAATTCTGTAGGCTTAGTGTAATCCCACTTAAATTACCAGCAGGACTTTTGTCTGTATTGAGGAGTAGATTCTAAAATGTATATGAGAATACAAAGGACTTAGAATAGCCAAAATGATTTAAAATAAGAAGGATAAAGTTGGAAGATTGACACTACATGATCTTCAAACTTAAAAAGGACTGCTGTGATCAAGATCATATGGAGTGGGATGAGGCATCAGTGGGAGTGGTTGGGTGGCAGGAGGAGCTATATGGGAGCTAAAGCTACCAATTAAACTGATGAAGATAACCTCCCCAAAGCACTGAGATATCATGGCAGAATCCATGGGGGTGGGGGGAAGAGGCCACCAGGGAGCCTGGCCAGGATTGGTGAAGTTCTGGGCAAGAAGCTGGAGGAAGGGGCTTTGACAAGGCTTATATGGTCCTTGGCCAGTTTCTGGTGCTAAGGAAGATGAAGATGTCTTCCGGGAATGGATGAAGGACACATGTGGTACCAATGCCAAGCAGTCCTGGGACTACCTCAAGGGCCTTCTAGAGTGGTACAGTGCCTTCTTGTGAGGCTCTTTGGGGAGCCTCCAATCCCTAGCCCCAGCATTGAGTTTCCAGAGTTTGCAGGACATGGGGACTCCTCCCCATCCTCTACAAAGGAAGAGATTGCTGTTGTCATATTCACCTGTGATGTACTACAAGGTCATTGGGAGTTCTTTCCCCTCACCATTTCAATTTTTTTTTTTTTGAATTCTTGCTCTTGCATGCATCTTCTTTCTCCTCCCTTGCCAGTTTCATGTCAACAATTATCAGCTTTTCCAAATGGATTCCTGGCTTTTCCCTCACTCCCACTTCCATCTCTGGTCTGTCTTATGCTATTTGGCTCCTTTTTTGGCAAGAAGAGGCACTGTCCTTATAAAGTTTTTTTTTTAATCAATAAAGTCAGTGGCTTTCAAAAAAAAAGACAAGACAATATGGTATTGGTCTTAAAATAGACAAATAGATCAATAGAAAATTCTGACATAGACCTATATATATTTGATCAATAGATTTCAATAAAAGTACCAAAGCAATTAAATGGAGAAAGAACAGAGTTCTCAACAAACAGTGCTTGAACAAGTAGATATCTATCTGTAAAAAATGAACCCTCATCAATATCTTGTACCACATACAAAAGTTAACTCAAAATGAATCATAGACCAAGTGTAAGATGTAAAACTATAACATTTCTACAAGAAAATATAGGAGAATATTTTGGTGATACTGGGTTAAGCAATAGTTTCTTAGATATGACATTAAAAGCAAAAATCCAAAAAAGAAAAATTTGGTAGTTTGCACTTACTTTGGCAAAATTTATGAATATTTGGTCTTCAAAAGACGTTTATTAAAATGGAAAGACGAGATAGATTGGGAGAGCATATTTACAAAGTACCTCTATAATAAAGACTTGTATCTCTAATACATAAGAAAATCCCAAATTTAACCATAGAAAAGCAAACAACTCAATAAAAAACTAGGCAAAAGATTTCAACAGACACTTCACCCAAAATATATGGATGGTAATTAAGTATATAAAAAGATGTTCAACATTAGCAATCACTAGGACAATGCAAACCAAAATCATAAGATACCATTTCACACACACTAGAGTGCTCTAATAAAAAAGACAATAGTAAGTGGTGATAAGAATGTGGAGAAACAGGAGCCTTCATATATTGCTAGTGGGAATGTCAAAGGATACAACCCCTTTGAGAAAGAATTTGGTGGTTTCTTAAAATATTAAACATATGCCTACTGTTCTACTACTAGAAATTTACCTACAAGAAATGAAGGCATGTGTCCACGCAAAGACTCGCACATGAATGTTCACAGCAGTGTTATTTGTAATAACCAAAAACTGGAAGCAACAGGTGGTGAAATAATCAACCTGCGGCATATCCATACAAGAGAATACTACTCAGCAACAAAAGAAAATGTACTATTGATATCCATGACATCATGGAGAAATATCAAAATAATTATGCTGAGTGAAAGAAGCCATACCAAAACAAAGATTACCTATTATGTGATTTCATTTATATAAATTTCTAGAAAATGCAAACTTACATATAGTGGCAGAACGCAGCTTAGTGGCCTGTGTGTTAATGGGGGAAAGAAGGAGAGAGGGTTATAAAAGGGAAGAAGGAGACCTTTTGGGATGATGAGCATGTGATAATTTCACATATGTCAAAACTTTTCAAATTGTACACTATAAATTTGCCCAGTTTGTTTTATGTCAATTATACCTCAATAAAGAAGTAACAAAATAATAATTACAAAAAGATAGATGGCTAAAGAGACATACTGGCTGAAGTTTGATGTTAGGAATTTAACCTTCTCTGACATCATTCCCCCTACAATTGTCTGCTGGTTCCAGGCCATCTACCTAGAACATGCAATCTGGGGGTGCCTGGGTGACTCAGTGGTTAAGCATCTGCCTTTGGCTCATGCCAGGATCCCAGGGTCCTGGGATCGAGGTCTGCATTGGGCTCCCTGCAAGGAGCCTGCTTCTGCCTCTGCCTATGTCTCTGTGTTTCTCATGAATAAATACTATCTTTAAAATAAAATAAAATCTCCTTTAAAAAAAATGCAATCTGCTAGGGTTTAAAAGTGTACCCTGAGACAGATTGCCATCAGCTGGCAACTCACTTAATTTCTCTTTTTAAATAATTGCATACTTGAAATAGGATCACTTTTGAATTAAATCCTCATTGAAAAGTTCTATCAAAGCATGGGTCTCATTTCAAGAAAGCATTTTCCCAGGGCTGTACATTTTTTTATCCCTTTGCTAAAATTTGCTTCCCACCCAACCCTGGCTTCATTGTTTTGCCAGGCCAGATAAAATTCACCTCTTGTGTATGTGTGAAGCCCTCTCTGGTCCTCTGCTTCTTTGAACTACATTTAGTAGCCATTAATCACCTAGCTCATATTGCCAGCACATAGGGGCTATACCTTCCCTACCCCCATCATGAATTTTACCTAAAGGAAAGTAAGTCTTGATGTCTAAAATGTAAACTTTACAAGGAACACAAACTGGTTCAGAGAAAAGATATGCCAACACTTAAAAAGAGACACAAGGATTCCCAAGCCAAATAGATTGTTACCTAATTGAAAACATTAGCATGTCAGAAATAGACAAAAAAGGAGTACGTAAGAAGAGAGGTTGACCATTAATGTCACTCACCATCCAGGGAAGAAAGAATTCTTTTGTTTCCCTTGTTCATTCTGTTTAAAGCTATTCCATTTCTAAAATCTGGAATCCATTGATTGCTTTCCCTTGTTCTAAATTCATTTCAAAAACAATCTTAGGTCTTAATTTGTTTTCCAAATGCAGTGAGTATGCCCAGAGACCTCACTAAAGTAACAGAAGAGGGTCTAGTTCCTTGAGATGTTAGAATCCTCCTAATAATTTGCCTTTCTGGGCAAATTATTAATCCACAGTAGCCTTGTGGATTTGTTTAATACCAGCCTGAGAAACAGATTCCACAAGGTAAAGACCAGATCCTAACATATTTTCCAAGATAATATCACGTTGTATGACCTCTTGGGATACAGTCTGCTTCCCCTGAAGAGGTTCTTTAATTAATTTGTTTGTTTATCATTTCCATAGTTCATATTTATGCTACAGCACTTACTCCATTCTATAGTTTAATGAGCATAGTTTACAGCTATAGATTCTGAGCTACTTGAGGGTCATCCTGCATCCAGTTTTGCACTGACCTCTACCATCCTTGCTCAACAAATAGCAGAATTAATTGAATCTGGATAATGTGCAGAGGTGTCCTCTTCCATTTTTAAATTGACTTGACAGAAAAATTGAACATCCAAAACACCCCTTCCCAAGCACAAGCCTCTACCACTCAGAAACTGCAAGTACTATAGATAAGACAGGTATGTTTTTGAAAGTAAAGGGGTGCCCCTCTGGCTCATGGGTGAACATGAAACTCTTGATCTCAAGCCCCACTTTCAGTTGGTGTGGAGCCTATTTAAAAATAAATAAATAAATAAACAAACAAATAAATAAATAAATGCTACACATTCCTAGAGAACTGATTTTTTTTTTTTAATTTTTATTTATTTATGATAGTCACAGAGAGAGAAATAGAGAGAGGCAGAGACATAGGCAGAGGGAGAAGCAGGCTCCATGCACAGGGAGCCCGATGTGGGATTCGATCCCGGGTCTCCAGGATCGCGCCCTGGGCCAAAGGCAGGCGCCAAACCGCTGCGCCACTCAGGGATCCCCTGATTTTTTTTTTAAATAGAGAATGCATGTGTGCATGAGCGTGCAAGCAGGGAGGGGCAGACGTAGAAAGAGAGAATCCCAAGCAGGTTCGACACTCATTGCAGAGCCAACATATGGCTCAAACTCACAACCCTGGGATGATGACCTGAGCTGAAATCATAAGTTGGAGGCTTAACCAACTGAGCCACTCAGGCACTCAAGAACTGATTTTTAAATGAGGGCCAGAGTAGCAGCAACCTCAGTGAAGTTCCTGACACTGCTTCATTTGGGAATTCCTGAAATGTTTAAAAACGTTTCAAGGCTCATCATTATATCAACTAAGATGTAGAGATTTGCCAGATGAATAACCATTAGGGAAATAATGAAAGTGTGCTATCTATTTTAACAATTAAAACACAACTAGAGAACCCTATAAACTTTTTGTTACCAAAGACAGTATGAAAAGTCACATTTTTATAAAAGGAGTCTTGATCTATTTTAAATTTTGCAATAGCAATGCTCCTTTTTATGAAAATAATTCACTCCAGTATGTATAAAACAGTTAAGAAGACTTTAAATTATAAATACATATTCACATGATTTTTTTTAAATTTCAAGCTTTAAAAAAATCCAAAGTAGTCTGTGAAAAATATTCAACACCACAGAGATACATTTAAGAAAAAGTAATTGTTTAGACTAAAATTCCACATTCTAAAAAAATCAAATAATGAGTGCTTCTTGCCTCCTTCCTTCTTTTTTAAAGTTATACTTTAAGGATTTTATTTATTTGAGAGAGAGAGAGAGAGAATGAGTATGGGGGAATGGAAGAGGGAGAGGGAGAGGGAGAAGAAGATTCAGCCCTATGTGGGGCTCCATCCCAGGACCACAGGATCATGACCTGACCCTCCTAGGTGCTCCCTCTTTTTTAAGTTTTTATTTTAATTCCAGTTAATGAATAGTGTTATATTAGTTTTAGGTGCTGCCTCATTCCTTCTTAAAAGCAGTCATCTTTTTATGAGTTTCTTAATAGAAATGATTCCTTTCTAGAAATAGAAATAGATTCCTTTAAGCACTGTTAACTAAATGTCTTTGACTCCTTTTTCTCACAGTGGACAGTATGATGAATAAATACAATTAAGTGTGAATAAACTAGTTTCTCAGTTCACAAATAAAGCCTAGTCCTGAACACAGAAAGCAGTTTCCATTAATATCTAGTTCTGTAGTTAATCCTCAAAAGATCGAAACTGTGATTTTTTAAGCATAGGAAACGAGGCCTAGGGAAATCAAGCTCCTTTTTTTCACATCCTAGTTAGTTAACGGTAGCTTAGAGACTGAAGACACTCTTGCCTTGTAGTCTGATTTATGAGTACTGGGTTCCCATAAAAGAATAAGCTAAAAATGCCAAGACAAAGAAACGCTTATTTCAAAAATGGCCAATAGCACAATCTGTCTCTCCTCCCAAAACTCATATGCATGGCAGATTTTTGTGCTGCTAATGCTACATGAAGAAAATGTAGGCCTAATCTGTCCAGTCTTCCATCTCAGTGCAAAGGAAGGGGCTGAATTTAAGTGGAGCTTGTTCTGTACGGCCTCATCCGGCCAACAGGCAGAGCTCCAGCTCCCTCGGGCTCCGCAGGGGAAGAGAGCCCAGAAAGAAAGAACCATCACCAAACCCCACCCTGCTATATCTTAGGTAAATAAAAACCACGTAAATTAAAAAAACAAAAACAAAAAAAAGAGGGTGTAAGAGCAAGCAATGGGTGCTCCTTCAACGGTACACCCGTGCACATTTCCTGATCCTCTATCTCCTTTTGCTCGGTGTCCCTAATGCTTCCACCCTGGCATGGCTTCTGCATCCTGTGTTGATCTCTCCTTTGACTCGACCCATTAGGTATAGCCTTCAACTTCATGGGCACCGACAGAGCGGGTGTCAAGACCTGGGAGAGAGACGCGTTTCCCAAGCCTTAGTCCAGCACAATCCAGCAGCACATCTTTATTTCTAGGCAACTTCCCCACCGCTCTTCCCCCCTCTCCCCCGCCACCAGCGCATCGGCCCCCCAAGACCTCCTCCTGGGTGTCCTCCGACCCCGTCCAAGCTGCTGTGAGTCGGCGCCCATCCCTCCCGGGCGCGGGGTAGCCGGGCCCTGGGTCCCAGCCCCGCGCCCCGCGCCCCGCGCCCCGCGCCCCGCGCCCGCGCCGCCACCCCCCGGCTCCCGCAGCGCTCTCACCTCATCCAGGGTGCGGCGGCCGCCGCTGCCTCTTCCTCCTCGGCCGCCGCCGCCCAGCTGCCGGCCGCCTCGGGATGCCGTCGCTCCCGGCCCGGAGACTGCAGAGAGGGCTGCGGGGCTCGCGCCGCGTCCCCGGACCGGTAAGGCGCGAGGTGCGCGGGGCAGCGGCGGCGACAGCAGGACCCACCGTCCGCCCTCTTCATGGATTTCCCGGGCCCGACCGCGGTCCTCCTGGCCTCGGTCTTCCTACGGTCCTCCCGCGCCGCCCGGGAGCATCCTCCAGACGTGATGGTGGCGGAAACCTGCAAGGGCCAGGCCTCTTCCGCGGCTGCCTCTGCCACCTGCTCCGCCCAGACTGCTTCGGGGCCTCGCGCACAAACACCGCCGCAGCCTCCTCGCCCTCTCATCAACCCATTCTCTCTCCACCCACTACCTCAATCTGCAAACCTTTTCATCCCCGATAGCACTCCTTTTTGTCTTCCAATCTCCTCCAAGGTCACTGTCCTCAATTTCCAACCTTAAATGTTTCTCTTTTTCTCACGCCCTCTCCCTGTGATTTCCTGGGTTTTGCCTTCCTCCTCCCTCCAACTCAGTCATCTTTCTTTGCTCAGAGTCACTATTTTTCCAGGCCCCTGGCTAACCCCATTTCTCCTGCTTTCCCTCTTTTTCCCTCTTAAAATCTTTTTTTCCCTCTCAATTTTCCCTTTTGTTGTTGTAAAAACAAACAAACAAAACCTTTCCCCCAGAAAAAACACAGTTTTTCTTTCTTTCCCTTGAGACTCTGATTTCCATTTTTCATAAAGAACTCAAAGTATAGATCACTTGATCTCCAATATCAAGTCAAGGGGATGTATTCATGGTTTTAAAAAAGTTCGTAGGTCAAATAAATCCTCCACTTAATGTTCTTTCTGAAAAGCCCTTTCTTATATCCCAGTGTCCTCTAACAACAGAAGCTATTCAGAATCTAGCAGAGCGGAATGCTTCTGCTGCACTATATACTCACGGCTTGCAACAGAGGTTCATCTTGGTAGTAGGCACCATGGATCTCAAAGTTTACAGGCAAAAGTCAATATGGACTGTTGATGGATTCAGTGTAAACAAAGAAACTCATTCTTAACACATTTTCCTCCCAAACCTGCTGTTCAGTCCTCCCCCCCCCCCCTTTTTTTTAACCCAATACTATCATTCACCTGGGCACGGTCAGAGACTTATGTCTCTCACTCATTCGCCTCATCCAGTCTTTAATTCTACTTCTTTACTATTTCTTTGAGTGTTCCCTCCAATCAGGATTCCAAATGTTTCCAGAAAATGGCACTATCAGGTATCTCACCATTCGTTCTTTCAAACCTCCCAGCTTAATCTGTCTTTACCTCTGTTTTCCCTTCAACCTATCTTACCTGGGCAATTTACCCTACCATTCCCATCTCTGCTAGAGACTCTTAATTATCTTCTGTTGTCTTTATATCTTTGGCATCACTTTCTCCATTAAGTCCACCCCTCTGCTATAAACATCCCCAAGTCTCCTCATGCCTAAAATAGAGTCCTCCCACCTCAACCTCTAACCACCATCATCTCTGGCTTCCCTTCATAACCAACTTGCTTAAATACACTGTATTCATTTGATAGCTATACTTCCTGATTCCCATTCATTCTTTACCACATCATTCTTTGCAACCCGGCTTCTTATTACTTAGACAAAGCTGTTCTCCTAGCCAACTGACTTTGGCTTTGCCCACAGAAAGGCAGTAGGTTCGATATAACATACAAAATAAAAGTAATGAATTTCCTTAATTTTTTGAGATTCTTTTATTTATTTTTCATGAGAGACACAGAGAGAGAGGCAGAGACATAGGCAGAGGGAGAAGCAGGCTCCTCAAGGGGATCCCAATGTGGACTCAATCCTGGGACTCCGGGATAACACTCTGAGCTGAAGGCTGGGGCTCAACCACTGAGCCACCCAGGTGTCCCTTGAGATTTCTTGATTTAAAGAGAATATGCTATCTTAGTTGGTTCAGGCAGATAAGTAGTTGAGTGGAATAACTGTAAACTTAAAAGGTAAGAATTGCTAAAGCTCCCAGTTCCAGCCAGGATGGAGCAACATGCATTAGACTAACTCTTCCCCCTTGAGAGGGGGGTGGGATAGAATAGAAAATATAAATGTTTATAAATACAGAAATATAGAAAAACATAAAAATAACTCTTTGAAGAAACTGAAGGATAATCAAAGCAGGCAGGGCTTGAATCTCTATGATTCTTTTTTTTTTGTATATTTTTTTATTGGAGTTCAATTTGCCAACATATAGCATAACACCCAGTGCTCACCCGTCTAGTGCCCCCCTCAGTGCCCATCACCCAGTCACCCCCACCCCCTGCCCACCTCCCTTTCCACCACCCCTTGTTTGTTTCCCAGAGTTGGGAGTCTCTCATGTTCTGTCACCGTCTCTGATATTTCCCACTCATTTTCTCTCCTTTCCCCTTTATTCCCTTTCACTATTTTTTATATTCCCCAAATGAATGAGACCATATAATGTTTGTCCTTCTCCGATTGACTTACTTCACTCAGCATAATAGTTCCATCCACATTGAAGCAAATGGTGGGTATTTGTCATTTCTAATGGCTGAGTAATATTCCATTGTATATATAGACCACATCTTCTTTATCCATTCTTCTTTCGATGGGCACCGAGGCTCCTTCCACAGTTTGGCTATTGTGGACATTGCTGCTATAAACATTGGGGTGCAAGTGTCCTGCCATTTCACTTCATCTGTATCTTTGAGGTAAATCCCCAGCAGTGCAGTTGCTGGGTCATAGGGTAGTTCTATTTTTAACTCTTTGAAGAACCTCCACACAATTTTCCAGAGTGGCTGTACCAGTTGAATCTATATGATTCTGAGAGAGAAGAACATGAAGTGAGACATCTGGGTGGCTCAGCGGTTAAGCATCTGCCTTCTGCTCAGGGAGTGATCCTGGAGTCATGGGATTCAGTCCCACATAGGCTCCCTGCATGGAACCTGCTTCTCCCTCTGCCTGTGTGTCTGCCTCCCCCCTCTCTCTGTGTCTCTCATGGATAAATAAATGAAATCTTTTTTTTTAAGGGGTGCCTGTGTGGTTCAGTGTGGTTGAGTGTCTGCATTTGGCTCAAGGTGTGATCCTGGAGTTCTGGGATAAAGTCCCACATCAGGCTCCCTGCAAGGAGCCTGCTTCTCCCTCTGCCTGTGTCTCTGCCTCTCTATGTGTCTCTCATGAATGAATAAATAAATAAAATCTGAGAGAGAGAGAGAGAGAAACATGAAGTGAGCTCCATATTCACCCTAAAATTTTTCTCCTGAGCAGATTTTCCAAATTAGATACTAGAAAACAAAAGCCAAGTAAAAGCTGGCAGTACTACTGGGCTGAATAGTCAAAGGCCAAAGTTTGGGCTGTTGAAGTGGCTGGGACTTGAGGGAGAACTCCCAGGGAAAGAAGAATGGCAGAGAAGTAGTTCAATTGCCCAGTGCAATTCCCCTCAGGTAGTGGCCAGTTGTAAAGCCCAACATACACAAAGCATATCCCAGAACCAAACCAATCAGAACAAAACCTACACCAGAAAACAGCAGTTTATTTATTTTTTTTAAAGATTTTATTTATTTATTCATGAGAGACACACACACAGAGAGAGGCAGAGACACAGGCAGAGGGAGAAGTAGGCTCCATGCAAGGAGCCCGATGTGGGACTCGATCCCAGGTCTCCAGGATCACACCCTGGGCTGCAGATGGCACTAAACCTCTGTGCCACCGGGGCTGCCCAGAAAACAGCAGTTTAGAGGCTAATGAGCAAAGTAGAGATTTCAGCACCCAGTGATGAAGGATAGTTGGAAGGCAGACAGGGAGGGACAAGGGACCTCATGCCCTAAGAGGAAACCACTCTTTTATTTGACAGAGCAAGCAAGGGGGAGGAGAGAGAAAGAGGGAGAAGCCAACTCCCCATTGAACAGAGGGTCCAACTCGAGGCTCTATCCCAAGATCCTGGGATCATGACCTAAGCCAAAGGCAGATGCTTAACCACTGAGCCACCCAGGCACCCCTAGAAGGAATCACTCTTTAAAGGATTTTACACTGCTGGAAGGAGCTCTTCCCCTCCCCACCTGATAGATAGATGACAAAAACCTGATTGGATGACAGGCATTGCCTGGAGGGTTAATCAGATTAAAATGGCCCACCAATAAGCCCACAAAACCCCCTATACTTAGAAATTCTGGTGGCAACCCTCTCAGGTCCCCTCCCTCCTTAGGATCTTTGTACTATCATTTTGCTACCACTCAATAAACTTTGCTTTGCTGCCCACCACACTGTCTGGTCTACCTCTTCATTCTTCGAAGTGGCCTGACCAAGAACTGTGAGCACTGACACAGAGAAAAAAAATCCTGTAACACTAACACAACTTGGAATTCAAGCCTCTCCAAGATAAAGAGAACTCCAGGGCTTTCAGTTGAGACCCAAAAAAGGCTGTACTCTTAGATTAAGGGTGATACAGTACTGAGATAGAATAGATCTAACAAAGCTGAAAGCCAAGTCTTTACAAGAGCAAAGTGATCCACTGGTATTCCTTATGCCTATCAGAACATAACTCTATGGAGGTAGATAACACAACCTCTGAAATTTTTTCCTCCACAATGTCAAAGATACAATATAAAATTATGAGGCACGTGAAAAACCAAATCCAAATGGCTAAACATGAGGAGAAAAGTTAACAGAAGCAGACCCAGACATTAGAATTGACATGAGCTTAAATAACTATGACTAAATAGGCTTAATAAAAAAGAGGAAAATATGTGCAAAGATTAAAAGATAAATAATTTATTTCAATATAGAATTGGAACTTATTAAAAAACAGATGGACATTCTAAATATAAAAATACAATAACTGGAAATAACCCATTGGTGTGTTCAACAGCAGTCTGAATGTAGCAGAAATCAGCATTTGTGAAGTGGATGATAGGACAATAGAAAATTTCAAAATGAAGGACAGAAAAAGGGGAGGAAAAAGCAGAGCATAACAGGCATTTGGTGTACAGTCAAAAGGTATATGTGTAATTGTAGTTTCTGGATTAGAGGAGAGAGAGAATGGGCTAGAAGCAATACTTGAAGCAGTAAAGACCAAGAATTTTCTAAAACTGATGAAAGACATTGACTTCTCAGGTTCCAGAAGTTTAGCAAACCCCAAGTAGAATAAATCACCAACACATCTCAGAAATATTAGAAGCAGTTGCAATTTAGAAATTTGATGAAGGCAAATCTGCCATTGAAACAAAGAGGAGGGATCCCTGCGTGGCTCAGTGACTGAGCACCTCCCTTCAGCCCAGGGCATGATCCTAGAGTCCCAGGATCAAGTCCCACATTGGGCTCCTTGCACAGAGCCTGCTTCTCCCTCTGCCTGTATCTCTGCCCCTCTCTCTGTGTGTCTCTCATGGATAAATAAGTAAAATCTTTTAAAAAAGAAAGAAAGAAAGAAAGAAAGAAAGAAAGAAAGAAAGAAAGAAAGAAAGAAAGAAAGAAAGAAAGAAAGAAAAGAGAAAAATCCTGACCAGGAGGCAGGTCTCATAGACCAAATCAATTCCTTAGCTTTTATGCAGTGGCAGGAGTCATTGCATAAAGGAATTGAAAAGGAAGATACACAAGAAAGGATGGAAATTATGTCACTAAACAGAGCCTACCCTCAAATCAGCCCTTGGGTGTCAGAAGAAGAGGGAGTCCAAAGGGAGAAATGAGAATGAATAGGTTGGATTTGCTGGTAGAAAATAAAAATCAATAAGCTCATTAAGCCATAGTTAGTAACTAAACTGAGACTACCAAACCTGTAAATTTCAAAGTTTTGTATAACAAGGCAGGAAGATCTCAAGTGTCCTACCCAGAAAGAGGAAATTATCTCTATAGGGGATTTCCACCTCCACCTGTCACATATTAAACACAGTACCATAAACCATTGAAACTACATTTACAAGTCACAGGTTCAGATAACTGGCTTAACATGATTGGTAAGCCAGAGAGGCTAAAGCTGAAAAGATTTTCTCTTCTTTCTCAACATTGAATTTCTGCTATGATGTTTGGAAACAGCTATGTGGTTCTGAGTTGTCCCAAGAATTAAACTGGGTTCTGGTAACATAATTTTGTTTGGGTAGCCCTATGGCCTTGGAATTGACTTAAATTTTTTTTTGGGGGGGGGTTGTTAATATTAAGTGTCCTATTACATTTTGGATTGTTTTAAAGTGAGAGACACCAGAAATTTTGATTGAATTAATTCAATCTAACGATATTATAGAAAATATGCGGTAAAAACAGCTAAAGCTATAGCTGGTGAAAGAATCCTGATTCTACACAGGCACCTGATTGAAAATTCTGCAGGCTGACAAAATGTGGAAGCAACCCAAGTGTCCATTGATAGATGAATGAATAAAGAAGATGTGGTGAATGTATACATTCATGGAACATTACTCAGCCATAAAAAAGAATGAAATCTTGCCATTTACAATAACATGGATGGATCTAGAGCATATAATGTAAGTGGCATAAGTCAAAGAAAAATAAATACCATATAATTTCACTCATTTATAAAATTTAAGAAACAAAACAAACACAGGGTACCTGGGTGGCTCAGTCAGTTAAGCATCCATCTCTTGGTTTTGGCTCAATGCATGATCTCATAGGTCATGTCATGGAGCCCATGTCAGGCTTGTGTTCAGTAGGGAATCAGCTTGAGATTCTCGCCTTCTGCCCCTTCCCCACTCATGAGCACATGCGCTCTCTCTCAAATAAATCTTAAAAAAAAAAAAAAAGAACGCAGAAAAAAAAGAGAGAAACAAAAAACAAGAGTCTCAAATACAGAGAAAAAACTGGTGGTTACCAGAGGGAAACTGGGTGGAGGACGTGGTTGAAATAGGTGAAGGGAATTAAGAGTACACTTACCCTGATGAGCACTGGGTAATGTAAAGAATTGTTGAATCACTATATTGCACACCTGAAACTAATATAACATTGTATGTTGAGTATACTGGAATTGAATAAATTAAAAAATAATAAAACAAATTAAAGTAAATAAAAATTTAAAAAGAGAATTCTGAGGGTACCTGACTGACTCAGTCAAAAAAGTATGCAACTCTTGATTCAGGGTCATGAGTTCAAGCCCCATAGCATTTATAAATAAATGCACTTAAAAAATTTCTTCTCAGACTGAGTAGAATAAGTAATTGCAGAATAACATTTGTATTTATTTTTATTTTATTTTTTCAGAATAACATTTTTATATTTTAATTTCTGTGAGCTTTAAGGATTCTGGATTTTCTATGGGGTTTAATTTATAAATGGGAGGAGATTTAATCTCTTAATTTTTCTTCTGGAAACCTGATAATGAAAAAAAGTTAATATTCAAATTTGAAATATCTTTTGATATTATATAATTTTAGTGTGTCTCTCTTGACATTTATTTCATTACATGATTTGTAGTATACTATGTTAGATAACAGGTTAATAGTTTAACTTGGTAAAAAGAATTTCTTATTTTCATTATTCATATTTCATTGAATATGAATATTTCATATTTCATTATATTTGGTAATTATCTAATGACATATGATGTTGAATACATGTTTGTTTAGTATCTGTAGTTCTTCTTTAATTAGATATTTGCTCAGATCTTCTGCTCACTTAAGTGGGTTGTTTTATTCTTTTATTGTTGAGTTCTAAGTGTTCTTTATTTTAGAAAAGAATTATTTGTTAGCAAATGTACTTAGTAAATATTTTCTCCCAGTCAGTAGTTTGTCTTTTCATTCTCTTGGCAGGGTCTTTCACAGAGCAGAAGTATTTAATTAAAATTAAATGTAGTTCAATTTATCAATTCTTTCGTTCATGGCTCATATCTGTGTTGTAACTAAGGAACTGTCACCACAGCTAACGTCACCTAAATTTTCTCCTATGTTATATTCTAGGCATTTTCTAGTTTTGCTTTTATATTTATATCTATGATATATTTTAACTTAATTTTTGTGAAAGGTATAAGTACTGTATTTAGATAATTTTGCATGTGATGTCCAGTTTTTCCTGCACACAATTTGTTGAAATGCTTATCTTCTCATCATTGATTTGCCATGCTCCTTTGTAAAAAATCAGTTGTCCAGGTTTGGTTGGTCTACTTTTCTGTTCTATTCTGTTCCACTGATCTATTTGTCTATTGTTTTGTCAATGTCACACTGTCTTGATACTCAGGTAGTGTTAGTTCTCTGACTTTGTTCTTCTCTTTCAATATTGTCTTGGTCTTTTGCCTCTCTATATAAACTTTAGAATCAGTTTGTGGATATCCACAAAATGACCCATGGCATTTTGATTGGGATTGCATTGAATCTTTAAATCAAGTTGGGAAGAAATGGCATCCTGACAATATTGAGTTTTCCTATCCATGAATATGGAATATCTTTCTATTTATTTGGTTCTTCCTTGAATTCTTTCATCAGTTTTTGGGTGTATTCCCAGAATCATGCAACCATCACTGCTATCTTATTTTAGAACATTTTGATCATCCCAGAAAGAAATCTTGTAGCTTGGTTGCCTGGGTGGTTCAGTCAGTTAAGTGTCTGCCTTCAGCTCAGGTCATGATTCCAGGGTCCTGGGATCAAGCCCTATGTTGGCTCCTTGCTCAGCAGGCTTTCCCTCTCCCTGTGCTGTGCTTCTCCCTCTCCCTCTGCCTGCCACTCCCCCTGCTTGTTCTCTCTCTCTCTCTCTCTCACCATTTCCATACTCATCACCTGCTCTCCCTCCTTTCAGTCCTTGGCAAGCACTAATCTACTTTTTGTCTTTATAGATTTGTTCATTCTGGGGATTTTATGTAAATGGAAGCATGTAATATGTAGTCTTGTTTTAATGATTTAATCATTTGGAGAGAAAGAGAGCACAAGTGTGAGGAGCAAGGGGAGAAGAGAGAATCTTAAGCAGACTCCATGCTGAGCATGGAGCCTGACATGGGGTTCAATCCCATGACCATTACATCACAACCTGACCTGAAACCAATAGTCAGATGCTCAACCAACTGTGCCACCCACACACCCCAATATGTAATCTTGCATATTTGCTTTTTCTCACTTAGTGTAATTTTTTCAAGGTTTTTTTTTTTCATTTTGTAGCATGTGCCAGTATTTCCTTCATTTTTACTGCCAAAAATATGTCACATTGTATGGAAATGCCATATTTTGCTTATTCATCAGTTGATGGACACTTGGGTTATTTCCACTTTTTGGCTATTATGAATAATGCTGCTATGAACATTCACATACACACTTTTGAGTGGACATGTTTTCAATTATTTTGGGTAGATATTTAAGAGTGGAATTGCTGGGTTGTATGGTAACCCTATGCCTAACTTTTTGAGAAAATGTCAAACTATCTTCAAAAGTGATTGCATGATTTTACATTCCCACCAGCAGTGCATGAGAGTTCCAGTCCCTGTATATTCTCACCAATATTTGTTATTACATGTCTTTTTGATTATAGCCATCCTGGTGGATATGAAGTGGTATCTCATGATGGTTTTGATTTGCATTTCCCTAATGGCTAGTGATGTGCTTATTAGATATTTGTATATCTTCTTTAAAAAAAATGATTTTATTGATTTATTTTAGAGGGAGAGAGAGAGAGAGCACAACTGGAGGGAGGAACAGAGGGAGAGGGAGAGAGAATCTCAAGCAGACTCCATTCTCAGTGTAGAGTCCAACATAGAGCTCAATCCCAGGACTCTGAGGTTATGACCTGAGAGAAAATCCAGTTAGACACTTAACTGCACTCCCAGGCACTCCTATATGTCCTCTTCGAAGAAATGTGTATTCAAATCCAGTACCTGAGGTACCTGACTGGCTTAGCTGGTAAAGCATGTGACTCTTGATCTTGGGATTGTGAATTCTACACGTTAGGTATAGAACTTACTCAAAAAAAAAAAATCCACTACCCATTCTTTAGTTGGATTGTTTGTCCTTTTGTTGTTGAGTTGTTAATAAGATATAGATATAGGTATCTATATATCTATATAATATCTATTATAATATATACAATGGATACAATTCTTTGACCTTATATATGATTTGCATATATTTTGTGGTTTGTCTTTTCACTTTCTTGATTATGTCCTTTGAAGCAAAAAAAGCTTTTACCTTTTGGTAAAATCCAACTTACCTATTTTGTCCTCCACCATGCTTTTGGTGTCATACTTAAAAACTAATGCTGAGGGGGCAATTGGGTGGTCCAGTAGTTGAGCCTCTGCCTTTGGCTCAGGTCGTGGTCCTGAGGTCTTGGGATTGAGACCCACATCAGGCTCCCTGCAGGGATTCCCTTGCCTGTCTCTGCCCCTCTCTCTGTGTCTCCTATGAGTAAATAAAATCTTAAAAAACAAACAAACTACTGCTGAGTCCAAGGTCACAGAGATTCATTCCTGTATTTTATTCTAAGAGATATATACTTTGAGGTCATATGTTTAGGTTGATGATCATTTTGAGGTAATTTTTATATATGGTGTGAGTTGGGGGGTCCATCTTCAATCTTTTACATGTGACTATCTAGTTGTACCAACATCATTTGTTGAGAAGACTATCCTTTCCCTCATAGAACTATCTAAGCACCCTTGTTAAAAATCAGTTGATAATAGATATACGGGTTTATTATGTATTTATGTATTGTTTATGTATTGTCAATTATATTCCATTGATCTATATATCTATCCTTATTCCAGTACCACACTGTTTGATTACTGTTACTTGTAGTAAGTTTTGAGGTTGGAAAGTGTGAGTTCTTCAACTTTGTTATTTTTTTCAAGATTGTTTGACTCTTCTGGGTCCTATGCATTTCTAGATGAATTCTAGGATGAGCTTCCAATTTTTGAAGAAAACAAAACAAAACAAAACAAAACTGGGGCACCTGGGTGGTTCAGTTGATTAACTGTCCAATTCTTGACTTCAGCTCAGGTCCTGATCCCATGGTTATGAGATCAAGCCCCATGTCAGATTTTGCACTGAGCATGGAGCCTGATTAAGATTCTCTCTGTCCCTCTGCCCTAACCTTTCTCTCTTTCTCCTTCTCTTAAAAAAAAAACAAACCCAGGGGATCCCTGGGTGGCGCAGCGGTTTGGCGCCTGCCTTTGGCCCAGGGCGCGATCCTGGAGACCCGGGATCGAATCCCACATCGGGCTCCCGGTGCATGGAGCCTGCTTCTCCCTCTGCCTGTGTCTCTGCCTCTCTCTCTCTCACTGTGTGCCTATCATAAATAAATTAAAAAAAAAAAACCCAGCTGGGATCATGATATGGATTGTAATGAACATGTAATTATTGTTATTTTAATAGTTACTTGGCAATTATTGTTATTTTAACCCCATTAAATCTTTCAATTCATGAACATGGGATGTCTTTCCACTTACTTAGATTTTCTTTAATTTCTTTCAACAATATTTTATAGTTCTCGGTCTATAAATCTTATACCTCTCTTATTAGAATTACCTAAATATTTCATTTATTTTATGCTGCTGTAAGTGGAATCATAGTCCTAATTTTATTTTTGGATTGTTCATTTCTAGTGCAATGAAATACAATTGATTTTTGCATATTGATCTTGTAGCCTACAACTTTGATGAATTCACTTTTTCTATTTTTTTGTGGATTCTTTAGAATTTTTTTAAAAATTTTATTATTTATTAATGGGAGACACACAGAGAGAGAGGCAGGGACATAGGCAGAGGGAGAAGAAGGCTCCCTGAAAGGAGCCTGATGTGGGACTCAAACCTAGGACCCCGGGATCATGACCTGAACCAAAGGCAGATGCTCAATCACTGAGCCAACCAGGTGCCTCTAGAATGTTCTTTTTTTTTTTTTCAAAAGATTTATTAATTTTTTTAGAGAGAGAGAAAGCACGAGTGTTGGGGGTGGAGAGGAGCAAAGAGAGAGAGAAGCAGACTCTTCGCTGAGCAGGGAGCTTGACTACCGGCTTCATACCGGTACCCTGGGATCATAACTGAGCTGAGGGCAGATGCTTAACCAGCTGCATCACCCAGGCACCCCAGCATTAGTGTTCTTTAAACATTTTCTGGAGTTCACAAGTTAAGGTATCTGGATGTGGACTTTTCCTTGTGGGAGATATTACTATTACTATTACCATTATTATTAATTCAATCTTTGTACTTGTTATAGGTTTAGTCAGGGTTTCTATTTCTTCTTGAATCAATTCAAGTAGCTCGCATCTTTCTCAGAATTTGTCCATTTCATCTAGTTTATCTAATTGGTTGGCACACAATTATTCGTTGTATTCCCCTATAGTCCTTTTTATATATTTTTTCTTTTTTTTTAAATTTTTATTTATTTATGATAGTCACACAGAGAGAGAGAGAGAGAGAGACAGAGACACAGGCAGAGGGAGAAGCAGGCTCCATGCACCGGGAGCCCGACGTGGGATTCGATCCCGGGTCTCCAGGATCGCGCCCTGGGCCAAAGGCAGGCGCTAAACCGCTGCGCCACCCAGGGATCCCCCCTATAGTCCTTTTTATTTCTATAATTTAGTGGTGATATCCCCTCTCTTATTTGTAATTTGACCCATGTTAAATAAAAGTTTGTCTCCCCATCAGCATTCCCAAACCCCAAAACCTATATAAATTTCCATTTGAGACAAATTTCAATTACAAAGTTATAACAGTTACAAAGATCAACTTAAACAAACAAATCATAAAATGCCTCTGTTGCAATTTGTGGTAAATGGTATTTGTATCCAGTTTAACCTGGATATAAACTATCTTCTTGACCCTTTTCCTTTATTCTTCTAAAAAGTGGTTTAAAAGTATACAAATTTTACTAGAGCTTCTGATAGCACCTACTACATAATATCAGTTTATCAGAGTCTTGAAGCATTTTAGAGGTTCAGTTAGGGCTTTTTATCTTATTGGTATTTTCAGATTTTCTCAGCAGCATTTTCCACCTTTTTTCATTAAGCATATTGAAGAAAAATAAGTAGTAATGTAAAACTTGCTCAAAATCAAACACATTCAGTAATGTGAGCTGAGGTTTTGCCACTTGTGGTGACAGAAATGATGGATGCCAACATAAATAACCATCCTATCTCCAGAGTAATATAAAAATCTAAAAAGTTTACTTTTGCAGCAATATTTTGTCATAAACTGAAGTACAACACAATCACAATGACGAGACTAAGAAGAAAGGCATTATATCATACAAAATTCTCAAAAGCCACATCTTCCACAAAACGCATATTTCAACACAACTTCTTCCCAGCTAAAGGCTGGCCGAAAGCCAACAGTTGGCAGTCTATGAGATCATCACAGCCACTTAACTAGAAGGAAGCAAAGGTGCTAAGATCATTGTAAGGTCTTGCACGGCCTAGTTCCCTCTTGGTGTAGGGCTGTACCCAGAGATAAGTGAATATTTTTGAGAGAATTCTGGTCTCAGTACAGGTACATCCCGGTTTGTTCTCTGCATGTGATAAGGAGCCTGCTGCCTCTTTGGGGGAAGGTCTGCTGTTTCCTAGCTAGTTGGGTAAGTCTGCCTAATTCTGGGGTAGAATGTTAGCAAGATATTTGGGTCATTACAGATCTCATGTTCCCCATCTGGTTTGATCAGTAATAAAAAATAGTAGCATTATTTCTCTACTTCCCAGTTTGATCTCAGTTTAGAAGAGGAAGAAAGAATTGTTGTCTAAAGCCCAAATTCAAAGCCGTCATTGTAATATTCTCAAGAAGCAACAGGCTGCATAAATAGTGAATAAAAAAGGACATTGCTTCTGGGATTTTGGTTCTTATTCACCTAAGGGCTTTGAGGTAGGCCTCCTTAGAGAAATGGCACATTGAACTCTGAGTTTGACTATCAGAGTTCCAGAATCGGAGGATCATACTCCCTAACAAAGTGGAGAGGAAAAGGTCCCACATCAGATAGTAATGGAGTGAAAGAGTGAGCTAGAGAGCAGGGAAAGGACAATCACATGGGACTAATTAACAAAAAATCTCATCTTTGTAAGATGTAGACTTCATCACAAGAAAGAATCAACAGCAAGTTTTTGTGCCCCATTTCATCACATTTAATGTCACAATGGATTCAGTTTTCGGGCAGATAGGGCTGAATGAGTCAAGCTGATAATTTCTTTTTCTTTTTTAAGATTTTATTTATTCATGAGAGACACACAGAGAGAGGCAGAGAGTCAGGCAGAGGGAGAAGCAGTCTCCCTCAAGGAGCCCGATGTGGGACTTGATCCCAGACCCCAGGATCATGCCCTGAGCTGAAGGCAGATGCTCAACCACCGAGCAACCCAGGCATCCAGGCTAATAATTTCTTAAAAAAAAAAAAAAAAAAAAAAAACAAGGAAGGATAACAGACACTAACAATAACTGAAATATCTGACCTTTATGATTGAAAAGAAAAATCACTTGGTGAGATAGTTGTTCACTAATTTCTGGAACACCGGTATGGATAGACAACAGAGGGTCCAATAAAGAAAAAGGAGCTGGAGGAATATGAGGGGGAAGCCAAGCCACAGTGGCAGTTGTTGAGACAACAAGTAGCTAAGACCAGGAACTTGCAATGGCTGCTAGGAAGACTCAACCCACTTGGACTCCATAGAAAGGGAGTAGGGCTGCAGTTCTGAGAGGAAATCTAGGTGGACACATGGGATTTTAGAAAACAATCATCATCCAAGGCTTTTATCATTCTAGACTGAGGAGTGAGAAGCAATGCGGGTAGAGCTGAGTTGGGGGTAATGGGAGAGAGACCGAGCCAAGTAGAATATAACCTCTACCAACAATGTTGGTTTCTCATGTTTCTCTTGTTTACCTTTGTATAAACCAGTACCTGCTATTCCTAGCCCATAGTGATTGAACAATAAATAATTTCGAAACTGATTGGATAAATGAAGGGAACGGTTGACAGATATGCCTTCACTTAGTAGAAAGTAGAAGGTTTGTGTCACTTAGCACAAACCATGAATTGTACTATGTATAACCAAGGTTTCCTTGCCCCAATCTATGAACATGTCATTCATTTGGTCATTTATTCAATAAATATTAATTGAGTATTTGCTAGGTTCCAGGTACAGGATACTAGACCCTGGGGAATAACATATGACTACTTTTTCTGCCCTGAAAGGATATGATTTAGAGGCTAGTAGGGGGGATCCCTGGGTGGCACAGTGGTTTGGCGCCTGCCTTTGGCCCAGGGCGTGATCCTGGAGACCCGGGATCGAATCCCATATCAGGCTCCTGATGCATGGAGCCTGCTTCTCCCTCTGCCTGTGTCTCTGCCTCTCTCTCTCTCTCTCTCTCTCTCTGACTATCATAAGTAAATAAATAAAAATTTAAAAAAAGAAAAGAAAAAGAGGCTAGTAGGGGAAGAAATCTGTTAAAAACTTTTTTTTTTTTTAATTGGGACCACCTGGATGGCTCATTGAGCATCTGCCTTTGACTCACGTTGTGATCCTGGGGTTCTGGGATCAAGTCCTGCATCGGGCTCCCCTCAGGAGGCCTACTTCTCCCTCTGCCTATGTTTCCGCCTCTCTCTGTGTGTCTCTCATAAATAAATAAATAAAATTCAAAAAAATTTTTTATTGAATAAAATGTTTTAGATGCTGTGGAAACTACTCTAACTATCCTTCTCATCCTCCCTCCTCCCTTCATCCCAACCTCATCAATCCGAAATTCCAACGGATGGACCACCTGGGCCTGCTCTCTGCCTGGTTTTCCTGACCAAGTGGGGAAACCAGACAGATGGCGATGAGAAAAGTCATTTCATGAGGTAGCTCCCAGAAGGCAGGGCAAACTTTGCTAAGGCTTCATATGTGAAACAGGCTATCTAAAGCAGTCATTATTTTAAATAGGGGACTTCACAGGACTTATGATGCATACTTTGTTCTTTTCTCCACCTCCCCCAAATCTTTGCTTTCACTTTCAGTGTCTGGACCATCTGTGAGGATGACACAGATAAGGTCTGTGAACGCTCTCAAGATTAAGAAGACAAATTCCTGCTTTCACGGAGCTCACACTGCAAGGTTTAGTCAGGGGTGATAACTGTAAATAACCACCAGCACAGACTGTAGGCACGGGAGGCTCCTAGTTGGAGGTAGAGCTCCTAGCCGGAGGGAGAGCTGTAAATTCTGGTGCTGCAGCATAGGAGTTGTGGACGAGAGAGGGGGTTGCCTCAGGGCAGGAGTTATTTACTAATCTGTAGGAAAGCATTTCAATTTTTTAAATCACCAGTTCATCCATACTAGTGCATATGATTGGATATCAGTCCAGATATAGTGGCTTTTTATTCTTCTGTCTGCCAAGAGCATCACCTCCTGAGAAATGCTTTTTTTCACCTATGCAATCATTCAATTCAAACAAGAGCTGGTATTTACTTGCAGACCTTTTCTAAGCAGCATAGTTTGGTTTCTGGGTAAATGTGGACACAGGTTGCGAAGACTGTTTTAACTCACCTTCCTTACCTAACTCGTATTTGGCGTCTAATTAGGCACTCAGTAATTAAGAATAAATGGACACAAGCCCCTGTTATTGCTTCCTCTGATCTCACTTGTAAAGCCTCTGCAAACTTCAGACCCAATGGTGGAAAATCTCATCCTTTTTTAGCAGCGTTATTTAAGTTTAGATATGTGGCTTACTTGGTTTCTTCAATAAGTTTTAAGAATTTGCTGGCAACTCTGGCTATACTATTCAAACTTCTGTTTATTTCCTTTTACTATAACGTTTACAGGTTATAGTACAGTACGTTTACAGGTCAAGATTCTTGTACTTTTACCATTTCACAGGTTCACAAAGAACAAGCTTTATAAATTCTAAAGTTCTAAACAAATGTTTCTTGATACCCTTTTTCCATTCATTGTGAAAGAGTCGACTACCTTCCATGTACTGATCACAGTGTTCACCATTATTACACAGTCTAGTATTGCTCAAAGGGCCAAAGGGCAGGAGCTCACAGGCAACACCTGTGTGTGAATGACATGATGCTGATCAAATTGGAAGCAAAAGTCACTCAGATTCCAGAGTTCCTGAGGCCTAAGTGTTGGGCAGTTTCATAAAGAGACAAACTCTGCCCTTCTCCTAATAGCTCATCAGTGACCTAAGAAGACCACTGTCCTCTCCCTGGAATTATAATTTTGGTGCATCTAAGAAGAAAAAAATAAAAGGTGTGAGTATGAATGTTGTTTCAAGAACAGGTTGCCCCAGGATGATCTCTATTAGTTAATTGGTTTTGCTTGTTGTTTTTGGTTATAAGTGACAGAAACTAAGCAAAAAAAAAAAAAAAAAAAAAGGATGGTGGATTTATTATAAAGGAATAATGGTGACTTATAGAATCCATAAGCAGGAATGCTTATCAGCTTTGGCAAGAGCCTAAAGCCAGGAACTAGAAAGAAGCTAGACATTTACTCCAAATCTGCTTCCCTCTGCATACGTGCTATATTCTTTACTTTCTGCTTCTCTCATGCACATAGTACCTTTGGTTAAAATATTTGCACTATTAATTATTCATTGCTAGAATTATTCCAGCAGAGGCTGAATAACCTTTTGAGATTATGGCAGAAGGTATGTCCTTGTTGAGTGAAGTTGTTAGATTAAGTTATATATATATGGGCTATTCTAAATGTAAGATACTATGGTTTTACCAGTTTAGGCTCCCATATACACAAGGATTGCCTTTCACTTTCTGTCACTGTTAATAGTAACATTCGATTCTTTGTCTTATCTATATCCCAGTCTTTCACCTTTCATGTGGAGTCAATTAGTAGGTCTTATTGGGTCTACCTCTCAAAAGCCTCTCAAGAAATAATACTAGTTTTCAGGCATCTGGGTGGCTCAGTTGGTTAAGCATCTACTTTTAATTCAGGTCATGAATCCCAGAGTCCTAGGATGGAGTCCTGAATCAGGCTCCTTGCTTAGAGAGGAGCCTCCTTCTCCCTCTCCCCCTCCCCCCTGCTTGTTATCTCTCTCTCAAATAGATAAATAAAATCTCTTTAAAAAAAAAGAAAAAAATACTATTTTTTCCCTAATAGTTGTAGAGCTGTAGAAAAGGTAATGAAAGCATGAGCTCTTTAACCTATGGATAAATATTAAGATAGAGTTGCATCACAATTAAAAGTAAAGGCTTTGGAGTTCAACCTCAGCTCAAATCTTGTTCCCAATTTTACTAGCTGTGTCACCTTGGAAAAATTACTCTCTGAGGCTTTTCCTCCAACTATAAAGTGGAACCAAATATTAAACAACCTTACTGGCTTGTTTGGTTAAATAACTGGTATCCATAAAGCACTTTCTGTTAATTCAAATGCCAATTATAAATGCTTAATAAACAGTAGTTACTAATATAAGTAATAATAAATACAACATTTGTATAACTTACTTTTTTTAAAGATTTTATTTATTTATTCATGAGAGACACAGAGAGAGGCAGAGACACAGGCAGAGGGAGAAGCAGGCTCCCTATCAAGACATAAGCGAAGGCAGACGCTCAACCACTGAGCTACTCAGGTGCCAAACCGGTGCACCTCACATTTCTCACATGTTCACAAAAATCCGGAGAGGTGGATAATATCCCCAATTTAGAGACAGGGACACCAAGATAAGAGAGATGATAACGCTTCCTCAGGTAGGATTGCGTAGAGGTCTTCCCAGTAGGGAGTTAATGCCCAGTTACTGGAAGTTCTAGCAAGGCTACCCTGCTACCTATGATAACAGATGTAGCAGAGATCCCAGCTTTTGGAAAGGTGCTTGATTTGGTGATTTCTGAGGTCCCTACTTGGTAAATTTTTTTTTTTTTTTTTTTTTTTTTTTTTGCACAAAGAATAGATATTTTCTACTGGAAACTGTTCAAGGATCTGGGGATACAGCCTACACAATGAAGCAAAAACCAATCATACACATAAAAAAACCACAAGCCGACACAAAAATTGCTGCCTAGAAATATATGAACATAGAAAGTATTTTGTATAAAATATATAATACATATAGTAGAAAACGATATGCAAATATGTCCCTTGATTTTAGTTTTTTCCCAGAGAGTCCTCATCTACGTACCCAGTAACTCCCGCCACCCTTCCTAGTCCTCCCCCTACACTTAAAGCATCGGGAACTAGAACATTCTGCTTCAGTCACACCCCCTTCAAGGGCAAGGTTTATCTCGAAGCTCCTGATCCAGAAAACTGGGCGGGGCCTTGGAAGCTTCCGAAGGTAGATGGAGAGACCACGGAACCAGTGTTCCGGCAGTTGTGGTTGTCGGGCGGAAGCCCATTCAGAGGACCGGTAGTCGGAAGCTCCGAAACTGGTTTCCGGCCACCTCAGCGGGAAGCGCAGACGCAGGCAGCTGGGTCTTGGGAACTAAGGTAGACGTCTGACTGTTGTCGCGGCGGAGGAAGTCAGGACGTCTGGGGCCACCCGGGCCAGCGTTGGACCCCTGAAGCCCGTGAAGATGGTGTTGCTTACGATGATCGCCCGTGTGGCGGACGGGCTCCCGCTGGCCGCCTCGATGCAGGAGGACGAACAGGTGAGCCCGAGACCCCCGCGACCCCAGGTCCCTGTCGGGCTCCGCTCTCCCTACCGGATTTCTCCTTAGAACGCAGGCGACCCTAGCGACCTCGGGTGCACTCGCGAGCCCTCTGAGTTGATCTCGTACCCCTTCTGGCAGCGGAGAGACGACCTGTTAGGAGACTTTCCTGGCAGAGATCTATTTCTGTCTTACCTGTTTGTCTCCAGAAGGGCGCTCCGTGTCAGGGGTGGTTTCGGCTGATGGGGCCACCCTGTGTCGTGTGATTCTTAGAGACTTTGTTAACATTCGGGATTTCTCCTTTCCTGCTGCTGTCAAGGCTGACTAACAGGTCCTGGGGAATCAGTTTCTAAATTCTTCACGCTCTCTTGCGGTGGCACTTGATCCTTGACCTATCATGATGACATCTCCTTAAAGTGGGTGGAATAATATTGCCACATGGAGACGCCTGTTTGAAGTTCAGTATGGTGCTTTCTTTCAGGGTTATGCCCAAATGCCACCTCCTCCAGTAAGCCTTCCTGCATTCCTACTGTTGGAATTACAACTCCTGTGTTGTATTCCTGTAATGCCTTGTACTTTTATCTGTTTTCCTTTATTTTTCAAGACTTTGAGTTTCCTAGGAGGCAGTCGGCAGATCTTTTTTTTTTTTTTTTAATTTTATTTATTTATGCATGAGAGACATAGAGACAGAGAGACAAGCAGGCTTCATGCAGGGAGCCCGACATGGGACTCGATCCTGGGTCTCCAGGATCCCACCCTGGGCTGAAGGTGACACTAAACCGCTGAGCCACCAGGGCTGCCCAGTCGGCAGATCTTAATCATTGTTGTGTTTCTCTTAGCTTTCACAACAGCAGTTTTATGCAGGTAAGTGCTGAAAAGTGTGTTGAATTGATTAAAACAACAACAGCTCCAGATATTTTGGATAGAATCTGTTTGGTGCCTTAGAATCACAAGGGAAGTTTGTGTTGCGAGGACAGGTTTCCGGAGCAAGGTTGGACAGTCTCTGAAGAAGGGAGCCTGAGAAGGAAAATTTTGTAGGTAATTTAAAGTGATCCATTTTATTTTACTTTCTCATACATCCTAAGTAGTTAAAAAAAAAAAAAAAAACTCAATGCCCCAAAAAAGATGAATTGTAGAAAAAATTATTTTGCACATATCTCTTCTTAGACTTTTCATTCATATAGTCCTTAAAAAAAAAAGACTTTTTAAATTTATTCATGAGAGGGGCATAGACACAGGCAGAGGGAGAAGGAGGCTCCTCTTAGGGAGCCTGATGTGGGACTCGATCCCAAGACTGGGCCAAAGGCAGACACTTAACTACTGAGCCACTCAGACGTCCCCTCATATATTCTTGAAGAAAAAAAAATGCCCTTATTAAATACATCCGTTGTGTCAAGCATGGTGCTAATACAGGAGGTTACAGGACACCCAGTCCCTATTTTCATGGAGCTATGGTTTAGTGGAAAAGCCAGAAAACTAACAAGCAATTATAATATAGCAAAACTGCTATGGAAAAGGAAGAAGGCTCAATGGCTGTTTTATTACCTTATGGAAAGGTAAAGGTAAAAGACTCTTTTTCCTCACTCTTACCTTACAGAAAAGGTATTTACGTTGGTTTTGGGAGACCAGGAAAAGTCTTCCCAGGAGAAATGACATCTAACCTGACAGTATTGTCTAGTCATTAGGAAAGCTTCTATTTGGTTATATGCCTTTTTTAGGTCTGATTTGGAAATATGTTTATTTTCACATTTAGGAGAAAAGTGGTACAGATCATGAAGTGGCAAGTCATGCTAAGTGAAATGTTTTCTATTCATTGCATAAAACAAAGTCTAATCATTGATATATGTGAAAAATACAGTGTGTCCTTGATTTTCAGTTGCGAAATACTTTTCTTGCAATTTGTTAAGAGTTTTCTAGGACCTCTCTCTAGAAGCAGAGAAATGTTAAATGCAGGAACATGACTTAAACAAGGGAATAGTGTGGGAACATTTCCTTGAAGGGTATGTATGTAGTTTGGGAAATGATTTTCCCCAGGGAGAAGTCTGGTCAGTTAATTGCATTGGATTTCAACGTGGGCAAAGAATACAAAGTGAATTTGAAAGTCTACTTGGTATTAGTAGTTCCGTACTCTCTGCCTTATACTTTACTGAAAAAAGAATTTGTATATTATTGTATGTTTCTTTTTTTTTTTTTTTAAGATTTTATTTATTTGAGAGAGAGTGTGCACATGCACAAGTTGGGGGAGGGACAGAAGGAGAGAATCTCAAGCCGACTCCTCACAGGCTGGATCCCCCACAGCCGAAATCAAGAGTCACTGCCCAACTGACTGAGTTACCCAGGCACCCCTATTGTGTGTTCTTAATTTAATTCCAAATTAGAATTTGGTCTACCAAGATGGGTTACTATGTTTAACTGACATGAAAAGAAATTTTCCACAAAAATATTTGTGGAAATTCCATAGTTATGATGACAATTCCATAGTTATTTCCTTTAGGAATTTGGACTTTGAATAATAAAGTCTTTCCTAAACTTTTAATATCTGCAAAAATATGAAAACTAGATTCATTTTTATTATGATGATAGTGTACAGAACATTTATAGAATACCTGCTACATGCCAGGCACTGTGCTGAAGCCTGTCAAGTATATGATTTCATTCAATCTTCATACCAATCATATTAGGATAGTTATTATTCCTAATAATATTATAATATTCCTAATAATTTATAGATGAGGAATCTCCCAGTCTAGAGGTGATAGGTTTTTTTGTATGAGTCATATAGCTAATAAGTAGCATTATGGAATTTTTCATCAATTTCTTTTTTTTTTTTTTTTTTTAAGATTTATTTATTTATTATAGACAGAGAGAGAGGGGCAGACACACAGGAGGAGGGAGAAGCAGGCTCTATGCCAGGAGCCCAACGTGGGACTTGATCCCGGGTCTCCAGGATCGCGCCCTGGGCCAAAGGCAGGCGCCAAACCGCTGAGCCACCCAGGGATCCCCTTCATCAATTTCTTAATGTCAGCACTGTTGAAACTTTAGGTCAGATAATTTTTTGTTGTGAGAAACAGTCTTGTGCATTGTAGGATGTCTACTAATATCTATAGCTTCTACATCTAATTATTTTTTAAGATTTATTTATTTATTTACTTATTTATTTATTTATTTGATAGAGAGAGTGCACAAGCAGGGGGAGTGGCAGGCAGAGGGAGAGGGAGAAGCAGGACCTCCGCTGAGCAGGGAGCCGATGTGGGACTCCATCCCAGGACCTCTGGATCATGACCTGAGCCAAAGGCAGACACTTAACGGACTGAGTCACCCAGTGCCCTGGCCTCTCCATCTTAGATAGCAGTAGCACTACCATCACCACCACCCCTCCAGTTGTGTGATATTCCCAGACATTGCCAGATGTGATCAGCAGAATCACCCCTGGTTAAGAACCATTGGTTTTTATTTTTATTTTTTATTTTTTTTGGTTTTTATTTTTAAATATTTTCTTTATTTACTTGAGAGAGAGAGCATAAGCAGGGGGAGTGGCACAGGGAGATGGAGAAGCAGACTCCCCCCTCAGAGCAGGGAACCTGACATGGGACTCCATCCTAGACCTGAAACCATGATCTGAGTCAAAGGTAGACACTTAACTGACTGACCCACCTAGGCACCCCAAGAACCATTGGTTTTGTTTTGTTTTTGCTTTTCAAAGATTTTATTTATTCATAAGACACAGAGAGGCAGAGAGATAGGCAGAGGGAGAAGCAGGCTCGTTGCGGGGAGCCCAATGTGGTATTCAATCCCAGGACTCTGGGATCACGGCCTGAGCCAAAGGCAGACGCTCAGCCACTGAGCCACCTGGGCGTCCCAAGAACCATTTATTTTTAATCAATATCTTTCTGACTCTAGACCAGAGCCTTAGTGCCTAACTGGTACACTTCACTGCCTTGTTCTAAAACTTTTTTGTTGTTGTTGTAAAACTTTTTAATAATGTATTTCTTAGGAATCCAGAATAGCTTTTTAAGAAATGGATATTTCAGCCTAATAGTTTTATAGTTAAGTACTTTAATTGTTCAATGCAAATAATTCAATGTACTTTTTCAATAATTTACATCGATAATAGATATCAGCTGTTAGGTGGTTACTAGGTGCTAGTCCTGTACAAACTGCCTTATTATTGGAGATGAACAGTTACTCAGATAATACAATAGAGATTAAAATTCAAAAAATCATTTAGGCAGTGTATCTCATGCACTTTTTCCTCTTTGCTCAACTAGAAATATCAACATAGGGTGGTAGAGAGATGAACTTTTCTCTTCAAACCTAGATTCTGATATTCTCTTTCCTTTCTTCTATCTTTTTGGTGTGTTTCTCCTTTTTTGATGTTTGCTATTTCTTCATCTACTTTTCTATTCTACCTCAAAATGAAGGGTATTCTCTTTTCTTTCATCTTGCCTCAGCTCTGTGGACTTGAAGGTGTTTGATCTAACCAAGTATTCATCAGGGAACACCAAAAGAGCAGAGAGTCTGTTGTACATTTAAACTGCCACCCTCCCCCAACTATTGAGAGTTCATTAGTCACCTTTCTGTAATTGCTTTTAGAGGAAAATGGTTGGTTCTTGGTGCTTCTGGCCTTTGACCAGCTGAGTTCAGCAGGAATTTAAAAATGATAAGAGCTGCTTAACCAACTGAGCTACCCAGGCACCTCTTCCTCCTCAAATTTCTTTCTTACTTTGAGATCTCAAAGAATCTTTCTTGGCATTTTGTAATTTATCATAACCAAAATGTTCATAAGACTCATGAATTTAAAGGCCTCAAGGATTTATTATATATGAACATAATAAATAAAGGAAGTATTATGTATTTAAAAAAGGTAAGAGCTTAGGTAAACATTCCTATAAAGACAAAAGGTGGCATTTGATATAATTAACTGTTCAGGAGTCCTAAGTAATAGCAATAAAAAGTATTGTAGTTGTGTGGTAAATTTCAACCCTGTACCTTTTATATTATACATAGAGCCAAATCCTAAATATGCTGTTGGATGACCTCAAATTAGTTTCAGAATTTGTCCAGACATTCACAGCCAATTCGTTATTGGATTGCTAATACGTATTTCCATTATACTGTATGCAAGATTCATCAAGTTTGTTCTAGATGAAGTGGAAAGCAGAATGAAGACTCTAACTGTTTTTAGGTAGTCTGGTGACTGTGGGTCCTTTGTGACTTTAATCCTAAAAGCAAAACTGCCACAAAGTTTCTTGAGCATTTCTTGTGAATTAGATTTAATATCAAATAGTAAGATCACCTGGAAGGTGGATCACCAAAGCAGTTTTAACTGTAGAGTGGTATAGCATGCTTAGGAACAGAGACTCCAGAACTAGAATACCTGGGTTTAAGTTCTGGCCCCTCCCCATTGGCCCCTAGTCCTTCAGGTTTGACTCCTTGTGCAGAAAATGGACATTATGATTCTAATCACCTCATAGGATAGTTGTAAACATGATTTAAGTTAAATTATGTAAAGCGTTTAGAACAGTGGCTGGGATGGCAGAAAGTGAGTTTTTATTTAATTTCATTAGTTTGCCTATTTCTGAAAAGTCTTTTCTAGATCATTTTTCCTTAAAGCTCATATTAGAACTGTACATATTTGTGGGCACAAATATGCAATAAAGAGGAGTGGGTAAATGAATAATTTTCCCTGTTACAAAACTAGTCTGTGTTTAATGTAAAAAAATTCAGTAAATATGTATAAACAAAAGGATCAAAATGTTAATGGTGATTATTACCAAAATCCCCACTTAAATTATATCCATTTTAATGTATAACCTTAATTTTTATATGTGTGTATAAAATTAAATAATGAATAGTACTGTAAGACTGTTCCCCCTGATTTTTTTCACTTAGTGTGTGAATATCTTTTCCTGTAATTAAATATTATACATTTTTTTAAAGATTTTATTTACTTATTCATGATAGACACAGAGAGAGAGAGAGAGGCAGAGACATAGGCAGAAGGAGAAGCAGGCTCCATGCAGGAAGCTCGATGTGGGACTCAATCTTGGAACTTGGGGATCACGCCCTAAGCCAAAGGCAGACGCTCAACCACCGAGCCACCCAGGCATCCCATTATACAACATTTTAATGGCTGTATGGTATTCCACTATATAAATACACTACATTATTTAACCAATTTTATATTCAATTACCGAATGTTTGTTTTTTATTTTTATATGCGTTTTTATTTTTTTAGCATATGATGTGTATGTATATTTTCAAAGGTACAGAATTGTTGGATAAAACAATATGCAAAATTTTACGATTTCTAATACATGTTGCAAAAGTAACTATCAGAAAGATTGTGCCAGCATTGCGTTCTCAGGGATGGTGATGCTATTGGAATCAGCACTGTAAAATGTTGGTTGGCATGCCATAATCTCTATGCAATCTCAGTGTTGTACATTGGAGATTACTACTTTGTTCATTATAAATCCCTGGAACTATAGCATACTTTTGGCCATAGTTTCTTGTAGTCTATACAATTATTAGTCTTTTTCTCTTAGGTTGAAGTAATGTTTACAATGCTTCTTATAAAGTCAAAGGATTTGTACCAGTCTTTTTTGACAATTTTTTGCCATTTATTTCTTCAACTAGTTTCTTTAAGGTGCTTACTGCCTTTAACTGTCAAAAACACTTTTGCTTAATATCTGTGGTTTGTGGTTATTTTTAAAATACCATTTTCTGAGTTCCACCTCTGAGATACTGACTTAATTGGTTTGGGGGTGGAGGAGATAGTGCTTGATTAGTTTTTTGTACAATACCCAAGTGACTCTAGTGTAAAGCCAAGGTTGAAAAAAATCATTGATCAACATTGATATTATTTCTTGGCACTTTAGTAACATTTCCAACTTTATTTGCATCCCTTTATATCTAATGTTGTGGGGTCAGATCTCTTCTGAATGCCTTGTCTAATGGCATTAGTGAAGCAAACAAATTGACAAGCACCATTCAAATTTAGGAACAGAGGATATTGTGCACAGGTTCAAAAGCATTTGATAGTATTCACTTTCCTTTACTAGCTGACTAGTCATGAAAAAAATATATGCAGTACTGGTTAATAGAATAATGTTAATATATATTATAATATTAATTACTGTAAAGTATTGTTAGTATGTAAATATACACATAAATATACATATGTGTTAGTATAGAAATTTTCTCAAGAGTATTATAACCAATCATTGCTATAGGACAGTAGTAAGCAAGATAAATCTACAAATTGATACTTCTAGAGGCATCTGTCTAACTCTCCTGGTTCATTTTATACTTATTTATTTTCTTACTCATTCTGAAATTTCCAGTTCATCATTTTTAAATATAGCTTAGAATCCTATATTTGTATGTTTGCTTGTCTCCCACTTTCACAATTTTATCGTTGCTTCCTTGTTTTTACTCTTGCTCAGTGGTTCACTATCTAGAATTTATAAGTTTCACTTTGTATTTTCTAAAAGTTAGACCTCAAATCCAGTCCTCAATGCGTTTTGAGGAAGAACCTAAAAAAAACCACGCTTTTTTATTGCAAATATTTACTTATTAAACACCTACCAAGGAGAGACTGTGTTTTATTGTTCAATCCAAATAAATAATTCAAAACAAAGTAATTCCTTTCTATCATATGACAGAAGGGCCTCCCCCCTGCCCAGTGTATGGATAAATAAAGTATATTTGCTTTCCATTCCATTCTTTCTCGTTTGGATCTAAGAGGTTAGTGGATATGATGTTCTCCTTTTGCGATGGCACTGCTATTTTCCTCAGTAGACGATTTTCCTTCATTTTTTAAATTATTAAACTATTTAGAAATTGTTCAAAAAATATTACCTGTAATTCTTTCATCTGAATATTGTTATTTTCATTTTGTATGTATATGTTCCTTGCTATCCAAACTCAGAAACCAAATAGATTTATTCAGTAAAGAATATTTGACTTTCCAATCTCAGCCCTTACTCTTGTTCATTTTTACCCAGTTGCATGATAGTGTTCCTAGTAATTTTGCAGGTATGGGTGCATACATTTAGTTTTGCTGAAATGGCTCAATTCTGTAACATTTTGTGGAAGATTTTGTTTGATATTCCAGGATAAAAGTGAAATTCACAGTCTATTGTTCCCAGGATTTTCCCACGTATAGAATATGTTGTGCAATTATGTGCCAATAAGTGTGCAAGTGAAATGAGTTAGGAGGAGGCCACTGACCTAATAGTGGAAAGAACATTGGGTTGAAAGTTGAGTGCCTTAAAGACAGTTAAGAAGTACAATTTGCGGGGATCCCTGGGTGGTGCAGCGGTTTGGCACCTGCCTTTGGCCCAGGGCGCAATCCTGGAGACCCGGGATCGAATCCCACATCGGGCTCCCGGTGCATGGAGCCTGCTTCTCCCTCTGCCTATGTCTCTGCCTCTCTCTCTCTCTCTCTCTCTGTGACTATCATAAATAAATAAATAAATTAAAAAAAAAGAAGTACAATTTGCTTCTTAGCAAATAATGTGATTTTCTTTTTTTTTTTTTTAAGATTTTATTTATTTATTCATGAGAGACACACACACACATACACAGAGGCAGAGACACAGGCAGAGGGAGAAGCAGGCTCCATGCAGGGAGCCTGACTTGGGACTCGATCCCAGGTCTCCAGGATCAGGCCCTGGGCTGAAGGCGGTACTAAACCGCTGAGCCACCCGGGCTGCCCTAATGTGATTTTCTTGAACAGCCAGGGGTTTGGTCTTCTTTTTGCTCTAAAAGTAGGCCATTTTTCTTTTGCTAAAATGAATCTTCTTCATCTTTAATGAAGGACCTTATTTATATAGTGTCCTTGTAGTATGATGCTGCTCATTACTTGTTATGTCTTTTTGTATGTGTGCAAAGTTCTTAAATGAAGATATCTTCTTTCAGTCTGGCCGGGATCTTCAACAGTACCAGAGTCAGGCCAAGCAACTCTTCCGCAAGTTGAATGAGCAGTCCCCTACCAGATGTACCTTGGAAGCTGGCGCCATGACTTTCCAGTGAGTGTAATCCTATTTCTTTGTGATCATTTAGTATGAGATAGAGTAGATATAAGTAGCACCTGATAAGAATGGTAACAATTTTTTAAAAGTAAAGAAAATTTTAAAAATACAGCCTCTTCATGAAAACAACTTCCCTGGCTCCAATTCTGCAAAACAGAAATCTTGGTTTGTTTATTCAGTTTGCATACAATAAGTTAATCTGTTATCCTGTGTCTAATGGATGCTGTATCCATTATGCAGTAATAGATAATTGTTTGCTTTAGGAACCTCTTAGCACCAGGTGTATGTAGATTAGTACTCTTGCTCAAACATTTACTAACACAGCCTTAAACAACTCATACACTTCTCTAGGCCTCTATTTCCTTTTTAAAATAGAGAAAATGGTCATGGTTTTATGAGGATAATGAAGGAATCTCTCTCTTGACATCTTGCCTTGCACATAGAGAATATCAGTAAATGTTAGTTATTAAAAAAAAAGAAAAATTTTAAAAAGGTAATTTAAGAACATCTCAATCATCGGTTACAGACAATGCATATAGCCAAGAGAGGGATCAAAAGGACTTAATTGAATTTCAAATATCTACAAATAATTAATATTAAATGTTTAGTATGTCAAGTTTGAGGGTGATAAAACAGGAAGGATTAGAAAAAGAGAACAAGAAGGTCAAAGGAAAATAAGATAGGATTAGCTGAATAATCCTTATTACTATTTTAGGAACTGAGGCTAAGATAATAGACCTGGGAGGGACCTGCTGTGTTTAACTTGAAAGGCAAAAAAAAAAAAAAACCCTCCTCCACCCATCAGAAACAAACAAGTATACAAAACCAAAATCAAAACAAAACCCTGGTTTATTGGTTAAGAAAGTAGTGGATATTAAGTTTTATAAGGTATTAATTTGTATAGTATATGTAACATTTTTCTATAAATCTAATTTTAACATCCAAAAATAATCTAGGCACCCAATTATATAGGTATGGTATCTTTATCTCTACCATGGGTTAGGAACAAAAAACCTAGGGAAGTTCTAGTGGAATTGAAAAGAAATTTTTTTCTTCTGTGTGGTTTGCTTTAGGAACTTTATAATCTCATCTCATCTGTTATTTCCATCAAAGGACTATTTATTAAAGATCTATTTTTTGCCAGACCGTATGTTAAGTTCTGCCTTTAACATCCATAGCTCTTATGAGCTTATCTTAGTAGCAGAGAGAAACACATATTCAGACAACTAAACTATGATACCGCAGGGCAAGAAGTGCTATAATTCAGTTAAATTAAACTGAGTAGAAGGAAGGAAGCATTAAATTTCCATTTGTAGGGAATACATTTGAGACAAGGGGATAGAGCGAGGGACAATACAGAGAAATTTCATGGAAAAAATTATAGTAGAATCAAGCATATGAAAATGAACAAAAGTTTCTCCAGGTACATCAAAGAATATTACAGTTAGAAATATATATGTAGTGCTTGCTTTGGCAGCACACATACTAAAAATTAGAAATATATATTTATATATAAGCAGAAGTCCATGAGGATATAAAAGAACGTAAGTTTGGAGAACAGCATGATATAATGTGACCTACACCTGTTGTGGAGGCCACAAGTATTATATCAAGGAGTATGATTTTATTTTATAAGAATTAGGGAACCGGGATCCCTGGGTGGCGCAGCGGTTTGGTGCCTGCCTTTGGCCCAGGGCGCGATCCTGGAGACCCGGGATCGAATCCCACGTCAGGCTCCCGGTGCATGGAGCCTGCTTCTCCCTCTGCCTGTGTCTCTGCCTCTCTCTCTCTCACTGTGTGCCTATCATAAATAAATAAACTTAAAAAAAAAAAAAAAAAAGAATTAGGGAACCCTCAGAATTTTTAAGCAGGATAATACAGTCATATTTACTCTTTAGGAATAACACTGGTAATTTAGAAGATGGTCTGGGAGCAGTTGATTCAGATGCCCAAGCAAGAGATAGGACAGCAGTCTCACCATCGTCATCATCATCATCATCATCATTTTAAGGGGCCTGAGAGATTATATAATACACTCTAAACTGCTCTGTGGAGTCCTAGGATGTGTAAGGAGCCTCATAGTAAGAGTAGGGATTGGGATATATATAGTACTTTGGGCCCTTACACTCCACTTAAACTGATGACCTTCTGATTTTATTTGATGTACATACTGGGTCTTCTGAATATAATTATTGCTGAAATAAAAAGAATACTAAAGCTAAAAAGACATTTGAAAATCACTGAGTAACCTAACTTCTTTCCAATACCTCTCAGACATGTAGTTATATAATTCCTTCCAGAATGCCAGAGAGCTCACGCTCATAAGAGGAAGTCAGTTCTGTTATTGGATAGTTTCTGATATTGGATAGTTGATATAGAGTTCTATCCTGGAAGTTAGGGAATATTATTTGTCCTAAGGTCATTATCTGTACTCAGTAAACATTGTAGCATTAACTTCCAAATTCTAAGTATCCACAACAACTTCCAGTTCCCCTGTTTTTCTTGTAACTGGGAGGAGTTTAAATACGTGTATACCAGGGGCTGCTGGGTGGCTTAATCAGTTAAGCATCTGCCTTTGTCTCAGGTCATGATCCTGGGATTGAGCCCCACATTGGGCTCCCAGCTCTGTGGGGAGTCACTTCTCCCTCTCCCTGCTTATGTTCTCTGTCTCTCTCAAATATGTAAAATCTAAAAAAACAAAAAAAATACATACGCACACACACACGCACAGTTGTTTTCATACATAATCAAAAGATAGATGGAGTCACAACTCTGTTTTCAAGAAAAAGTCGTAGGTATTAAGATATTTTACTGAATTATAAACAATTATAATAAACATGTTTAGATACTCCTTTTGGAATATAATTCTAATAATGGGACATTGCTTTCTGATTCTAAGCATTTGTGGTTTGAAGTTGATTTTTTGACTTAGCTAGCCTCAAAGGGCTTAGGCTAGAATATTTTCAAAAGTTTGTAAAGCACTGAAAGTCTGCTTCAAGTTGTTGGGGGTATTGTTATTTTACAGACAACTTTTTCTTGTTTTTTTGTCTCTCCAGCTACATTATTGAGCAGGGAGTTTGTTATTTGGTTTTGTGTGAAGCTGCCTTCCCTAAGAAATTGGCTTTTGCCTACCTGGAAGATTTGCACTCAGAGTTTGATGAACAGCATGGGAAGAAGGTGCCCACTGTGTCTAGGCCCTATTCCTTTATTGAGTTCGGTAAGTTTTTGCTCTTTATATCAAGAGAGCAAACGATAAGAAGAAGCTGTTTGTTACATTGATAATAATTTTGTCACTTTTTTTCCCTGATGTTTTCTTACTGAAGTTTTGGATTCTGTCTCTTCCATTTCATCTCTTTTTGTCTTTTGAATGAATGAGACTTTTTCTCCTAAGTAATTTTCTCTGGTCTTTTGATCTTTTTCTTAGAACTTGTTGCCATTTGATCTTTTTTATGATTGATTTGATTAGTCATCAGAACTATTCCCAAAGATCTGCTTGACTGGTGTATAGTAGCTGAGCCCACCCCCTGCCCTGCCCAGTAAGGTTCATTTTCTGGAGATCAGAATTTGGAAATCAGAAGAAGGTATTTTGTTTCTTGTAGATCCTCTAATTAAAAAAAAAAAAACAAAAACAAAACTGGAAGAGGTATGGTATTACGGGTGGATAACATTTATTACATGCAGAAATAGTGAGCGTGGATGTCCATCCATGTATGTACAATAATTACGGAAAGATTCATCATCAGTAAAGCATCTAATGTTAAGAAATCAAAGGAAATGTCTTGGGTACCCTAAGTAGAGAAGTGAGAGTATGTATGATTAGACTACATTACTGATATTTTTAGTTAAAAAAGAAATGCATTTTACTGTATCCGAATTTCTGAAGTGTTTCCAGTTTGCTTGATAAATGGTCATCTTACTTTTAGAAATAAAATTTAGCAAAATACTCCAGTGTTTCATAATAAACTCTTCAAGTGCCAATTTTTATAATGTCTGCTTTTTCAGGTTTTATTTTTAAAGATAATAAGGGTCCAGTAAACCCAAGAAAAAAAATAAAATAAGACTACTATATCAAGATCACACAGGGAATAGTTGGTACACTCAAATTAGCTTAAAGAATTATATACAAAGATGAATGGGGTATAGGTGAACTACAAGGTACTGTAATCTGAGATCAGTAACAGTGTAATTGTTTTCATCCCTAGGCCTGAGGGGATAAGAGAAAGGAGCAGTTTCTAGAACTGCAAAGGAGAAAAAGGAGAGGGCCAACTTGAGAGGAGTAGTAACCTCTGGTTGGAGAGTTACTGCCAGGCCAGGGTGACTTATCAGGGAGAGGGTGGGGAATAAAAATCCTAACGTCACTATCCGCTCTCATGTCTTACCCTTGGAGTTCCCCCATTGGCTGAACCTAAGTGGAAGCTCCAAGGCAAGGAGCCGACCATGTAGTACATGTAGGTCAGCTTCCCAAAGTAGAAAGTGTGGTGCAGAAGGGTGGAGAGGAGGTCTAAAGAGGCAAATGAAAGGTATCTAACTCATGTAACTCATATAAAGGATTTTTGCCAAAAACTGAAAATATAATCTTTAATAATAAGTCATTCTTTTTACAGTTTTGAGAAATACAGACATGGGCTAATCATGAATAAAACTACAGTTTTATAGTGGGATTTTGCTTTACCTGAAGCTTAAGAACAGAGTGAAATTAGGAATGTATGTTAAAGAAAATACTTGAGGACAATATTTTTCCCGCTTTTGATGATAGAATAAGGCTTGCCATGTTAACCTGTAGTGATGCGAGATTGTTGCCAGTATCCTTTTCAGGGAATGTAAAGCATTAAGTAGTAAAACCCTAAGGATCCTCGGAACATGGTTTGAAAATCTCTGCTTTCACGAAAGGCTTACTACAATGGGGCCTAATTTCTCTAAGGACCTTGAGAGCAGACTTCTCATTTGAACGTATGCAGAGGACATTTCTCCTGAATGGTCATCTATCTCCATTTTACAGATGAAGAAATCAAAACTCAAATTTTGATGCTCATTCAAGAGCTTGGTTAGCCATGGACCATTGGCAGATCCAGGACTAAGCTCAGAACTTCCCGATCCCTGCAATACTTTGATGGACACAGTTGTTCATGGTCACTTTTCTTCATTATCCCAGATACCTACATTCAGAAAACCAAGAAGCTCTACATTGACAGCCGTGCTCGGAGAAACCTAGGCTCCATCAACACTGAATTGCAAGATGTGCAGAGGATCATGGTGGCCAATATTGAAGAAGTGTTACAACGGGGAGAAGCACTCTCAGGTGTGTAAAGCATTACGAGTCCTTCCTGTAGGCAAGGATAGCTTATTTGGGGATACTTTTTTTGCTGTTAGACTCTCATCCAGTACTGTTAAACATTTTATCTCGTAGAGATAGATTACATTACAAAACTTCCAGTGTGGTATTATTTTTTTCCCTAGTGTGATTAGTTTCTGTTGAGTTGGAATGGTGAGAAGGTCTTATTCCATATTAGAAGCAATTACTGCTTCCAAGATATTTACAACATTAAGTAAATATTTACAGAAACACATAAGTTAAGGGAAATGAAGAATGAGAGGAAATTGTCAAAGATTTATTGCAGTGGTTTCCTGACTAGTCACTTTGGGAGACATTATTGCTGCCAGATCAAATGTCATAAAATGCCATTTTTATCAAGGCATTCCTCTTCTGAAAAACTTTTAAAATCTGTGACCACAAGATAAGATCTAGTTTGATTTCAACTTTTATTCTTATTGCATGTTTGTAATGTGCAAGATACTATGTTCTCTCTGTCGTGGAAGATTTCAAACTTCTTTCATGCTCTGTGGCTCCCAAACATTCCGCCTCAGCTGGGTCAGCTTCCTCACCATCCTGGACCTGTTCTTTAAGATCCAGATAAGAACTGCCTCTTCAAAGATGCCTTCCCTGATTCTAGTAGCCCACATCACATTAATCTCTTTTGTCCTTTAAACTCTTTAAGACACTTAGCTAGGTAATGGTTTTTGAAGCACATACTGGGTATTTGTGCATGTATGTGTTTGGTGTACTTTCCTAATTTGCCTTAAAATATATATATTTGCCTAATGTTTAAATATCACCTAAGTGTTTACTGTACTCTTTAAATGTAGTATTTACGTATTTTGTATCTGTTTCATATACTTCTTTTGTTGTTCTCACAGTAATGCTTTAATGAGTATTTCATGAACGCAACGTTGTGATGTCATTCATGAGTAAATGGGTTTTCCTTTATTACAAACTACAAATTGTAACCTCTCTGTCACTAGTCAGCAGTTGTCCCAGCTTCATACTCTTTAAACATCAAATGTTAGATGAGTGAGTCTGTAAATTTTCATCATAACAGACTTAACAGTTTCTACCTGGGATAAAAGAGACGAGAGCAGTTTTTCTTTGATTTCAAATTTATATAATCATTTTATCAAAAGTGTAAAAGGATTCTCATCTAGTGCTTTGCTGGTTACTTCAAAGCTGATGTACTGATGGGAAAAGAAGACCGTTGACCTTTGAACAGTATGGGGGTTAGGGGCTCCACATACAACATTTGACTTCCCCAAAACTTAATTACTAATAGCCAGCTGTTGACTAAAAGCTTTTCCCTTAGCAGTCAGTTAACATGTTATTTTGTACATAATATGTAAACAGTTAACATGTTATTTTGTACGTTACACATATTATATATTGTATTCTTACAATAAAGTAAGTTAGAGAAAAAAATGTCATTAAAATCATAAGGAAGAGAAAACATCTATGGTATTCCCTCAAAAAAAAAATCTGTATAAGGGAATGCACACAGTTCAAACCCATGTTTAAGGGTCAGTTGTACATTTCTTTAATCTTTATTTTTATTTATTTATTTATTTATTTATTTATTTATTTATTTTATTTATGATAGTCACACAGAGAGAGAGAGAGAGGCAGAGACATAGGCAGAAGGAGAAGCAGGCTCCATGCACCGGGAGCCCGACGTGGGATTCGATCCCGGGTCTCCAGGATCGCGCCCTGGGCCAAAGGCAGGCGCCAAGCCACTGCGCCACCCAGGGATCCCTTCTTTAATCTTTAGTAGCTTCATCTAATTGGAAAGATAAGAAACATTGTCATTGTCACAGAGTAATTTATAGTATAAGGGTACAGACATCAACTGAACAGAACACTTACTTTGTGTTAGGCAATATGGTAATGGGACTTTATTTTTTTTTAAGATTTTATTTATGTGAGAGAGAAAAAGAGAGTGAAAGCACAAGCTGGGAGAGGGGCAGAGGGAGAGAGAGAATCTTAGGCAGACTCCGTGCTGAGCGCAGTTTGACACGGGACATGATCCCAGAACCCTGAGATCATGACCTGAGCCAAAATGGAGAGTTAGATGCTTATCCTACCCAGGTGCTCCAGAGGGACTTTATACATACATCTTACTTATGCTTTAGGGTAATCCCTTGTAAATTAGGTGGTATCAAACCAGTTTTACAGATAAAGCAGAGACTCGGAAAAGTTAAGTAGTTTACTTTGAGTCACACTGCTATTGCCTAGAACCCATGGCCTCTCCAAGTCTTTGTCCATCTTCAGTGTGATAGTTTTAAATAGATATATAAACAATAAGAGCTGTAAGATGTAGCGGGAAGTAGATAAAGTGAACTGGGAAGATTTCTTGAATTTGGATAGATCAAAAAAAAGTTAAGAGTGGGATTTTAAGAGGGAGTAAGAAAAAGCACATCTGAACAGAGCACATCTGAAGATAGTGAGATTAGCTTACCTCAAAAAATATTTTCTTCCTCTTTTTGACTTCTTCATAATAAGAATCCATCTTATATGCCTTCTTTCTCTTTCTAATTTTTTTTTAAGATTTATTTATGTGACAGCAAGTGAGTACAGATGGGGAGGGGCAAAGGGAGAAGGAGAGAGAGTCCCCAGTGGACTCTATGCTGAGCGCAGAGCCTGCTATGGGGCTTAATTCAAGGACCCTGAGATCAGGACCTGAGCTGAAACCCAAGAGTCAGTTGCCCAACCAACTGCACCACTCAGATGCCCTCCTAGTTTATTTTTAAGACTGATTTATGTATGTATGTATGTATGAGAGAGAGAGTGTCTGAGTAGGGAGGAGTGCCAGAGGGAAAAGCAGAGTCTTAAGCAGACTCCCTGCTGAGCACGGAGCCCAACATGGGCCTCCATCTCACAACCCCGAGGCCATGACCTGAGCCAAAACAAGAGTTAGATGTGCAACCACCTGTGCCACCCAGGTGTCCGTTTTTTCATTTTTAGTTTTATAGCTAGCCTGCCTTGCATTTAGGACTCAAAAGTAGTCCCTGTGGATTCTTTCAGCAATATGAAATGATGCCTATTTTTATTGCGTAAAATACCTGTTTCTTTTAAGTTATGGGTTTTGTTTTTTCATTCAGAGGTGCACCCTACTGGACTGTGAGTTCCCCAAATACAGGGGTCATGTATGTTGTAATCATCATTGTATCTTCTGACACTTTGCATGGTACTATAACATAAATATTTGCTAAATGACTTCTCCCAGTAGTGGCTTTGTCTTTGTGATATCATGTGTTTCCAAATGTTCCTATGTAAAGAAATTATTTTTACCTGTTGCTTATTTCGTATAATATTCGCTAATACTTGTTCTGCTGCCCAGTTATTCTCAGCAGATTTAGATTCATTTAGCAAATATTTTTTTTTTTTTTTTGAGCACTATTGCCAGACTCTGTTCTGGGCCCTGGGGATATAGTTACATATATAGTAGTTAAAAACCTCTCTCCAGCGGCGTGTCCATTTTAGTAGGTTGGTTGGAAAGATTCCTCACAGCATTGTCATGGTTATTTCTCATCTCCTAACTTTTCTTGTGTGACTAAGTGTTTTTCTTACAGGTCAAATTGCTAATTTAGAAGTGGTTGTCATGTTTTTGTCATTAAGTAATACCACATTTCTCAATCAACTCAGTTTGTTAAGCAACTTCAAATATTCCAAAAGTATTCTCTAAGGAAGAACAAATTCATATTGCAAAATAGTTTTTTCAAAACTATAAAGAAGTAAAATGATCAAAATTCACATGTCACACTGAGAATTTGTTTTTGTTTTTTTTTTAATTTTTTTATTTATTTATGATAGTCACACAGAGAGAGAGAGAGAGGCAGAGACATAGGCAGAGGGAGAAGCAGGCTCCGTGCACCGGGAGCCCGACGTGGGATTCGATCCCGGGTCTCCAGGATCGTGCCCTGGGCCAAAGGCAGGCGCCAAACCGCTGCGCCACCCAGGGATCCCGAGAATTTGTTTTTATTATTAAAATATGTCATGTATTTTACTCCAGTCTAGCTTGTTTCTCTCTGGTTGCTTCTCTCTCTCTTTTTTTTTTTTAAATTTTATTTCTTTTTTTTTTTTTTTTTTTTATTTATGATAGTTACAGAGAGAGAGAGAGGCAGAGACACAGGCAGAGGGAGAAGCAGGCTCTATGCACCGGGAGCCCGATGTGGGACTCGATCCCGGGTCTCCAGGATCACGCCCTGGGCCAAAGGCAGGCGCCAAACCGCTGCGCCACCCAGGGATCCCTCTGGTTGCTTCTCTTACCTGCTCGGTTGACAGTTATAGAAGGCAGCCACATTATAGATATCCTTTTAGAAAAAACTTTGCAAAAGGTCCTAAAAAGCTTAATTTAGTAGTTATTGGTGGTTGTCCAGCACCTGTGATTATATTTTAGTTACTTTCCAGTGTCTGTTGAAATATAATTTCTGGTAGCATCATAATAGTCTTTACCATGTGGAGAATTTTGGCAATTTGGTAGCAGTCACCATTGAGATATAACTCAATACTCAGTTTCTGATTCATTGAATTTTCTGGTTACCTGAGTCTTCTCTTACATAGATTATCATTTTTTAAGATATGAGAGAATATGATTTAGAGCATTAAAAGATGATTATTATCAACTAACACTTATCAAAGGCTTATTATATGGAAGGATTGTGTTCACTTTACAGGCATTCTCAGGTACCTAAAATCCTATGGTACAGTTTGTGTTGTTACTTTCATATTATAGATGATGAAACAGGGTCTTAGTGGACACGAAGTAAATTGACAAATGTCACATGGCTGGTGCAGCTGAGATTTGAACCAAAGACCTGAGACCAGAGCCAGCACTCTTTTTTTTTTTTTAAGATTTTATTTATTTATTCATGAGAGACACAGAGAAAGAGAGGCAGAGACACAGGTAGAGGGAGAAGCAGGCTCCATGCAGGGAGTCTGACATGGGACTCTATCCCAGGACTCCCAGGATCACACCCTGGGCCTAAGGCGGCGCTGAACTGCTGAGCCACCTGGGCTGCCCAGAGAGCCAGCACTCTTAATTAACCACCTCATGGTACAGCCTCAAGAATTTGAACATAATTTAGTCTGGGAATTTTAAAATGCAGTATAAATTTTACAGTGTATTAGAATCATGGGTTAATCAGTATATGCAACCTAACTCTTGAAATAAAAATGACAATTTAAGCTTTGTGGTTTTTTTGGAATAATGCCACTCAATTAAGTTATTTTTATGCTAAATACATGAGAGAGAATACTTCAGAGACTAATCACTGTTTTCCTTTTTTTCTTCTTTCACAGCGTTGGATTCAAAGGCTAACAATCTGTCCAGTCTGTCCAAGAAATACCGCCAGGATGCGAAGTACTTGAACATGCGTTCCACTTACGCCAAACTTGCAGCAGTCGCTGTATTTTTCATCATGTTAATAGTGTATGTGCGATTCTGGTGGCTGTGAAGTAGTGTATCCAGTCACTGGCAAGGGTAAACCTAGAACCCGGCAGGTGTATGTTTTCAGGAAGCTGAGCTCACAGAGATGTGTATTAGAATTCCAAGTGGAACTTTTGCTTCTAAAGACCTTGCAAGGAAAGCCATGTCCTGAAAATGGAGTGTTACACCTCATTTGATGAAGCTTACCCCTTTGTAGAAAGTCTCTTTTGGGGGCAGAGGCTTTCTCTGGGTGTTGAGCTATATATGTTAGGGAACAGTAGATTGTTTTATTTTGGTTTTTTTCCCTCCCAGTGTTTTTACATTTTTAAAATAGCACTGAGTGGGGCATTTTCTTTCTCTAATAGAGCCATCAGTGAGATCTGGCTTAGCCTGTGCTAGCAACAGTCTGAAATTCCTTCAGAGAAGGCAGCCCGTTGGAAAGGTTTTTGACTGTATCTAATCAACATTCCTTTTGTTGGTGACATTTGTGATTTTCAGTAATTTAAGTTTTTGATGGCCTTGTAAAAAAGACTCCACTATGTGAAGGTTAATTGCTGTGCTGCAAAGATCTTGTCTATTGGCCCCTGTAGGAAGTTAACCTTTTTGTTTTCCTTTTATGACATTTTGCTTATTGCACAACTGCTTTAGGGATAATTGAATTATATTAAGATGTCTTGAAATTATATTATAGCACTCCTTGATTAAGAAGCTAAAGTGTTTTCTGTCATTTACTTTGTAAAAGACTTAAATTTAGTTTGGGACGTTCTTACTTTTACTTTTCAGCATCCGGTTTGTAGTAATAGAAGAGTAAGTATAGCATACGGCTAGCCAGAGCCCCTCGACTTAATGGGAAGATAGGTCCCAGCCCATCACTACAGCTTTGTCTTGCCTCTTTTTACTTTCTCTACTCTCTAGTAGTAGTTTTCCCCATTCTCTTTTCCTCCTTCTGACATTTAAAAAATTCCTCTGTGCACAGTAGTTTCATGTCCCATAAGCATTCTCTCAGGATATTCTCAAATTTCAAAATGGAAATTGTTCAGCTATGTAGTTAGATTTAAATTTTTACAGAGCAGCTACTCAAACTACTAAATATATTTATCTGAGAAAGTCTCTGAGAACACCTCATACCTGCTTCAGTTTATGTAAATTCTCTGAGAATGTTCTAGAGATAGGTAACTCATTTCAGTGGCTTCTATTAACAAATAAAAGTACCTGCAATTTTTCCCTTTTTTGCTCAGGGATGATGGGGATTTCCTTTTACCTTCTGAGGTAGGATTTTTTAATTGAGGAGAATAGACCTTTTAAATATTATCACAAGGGTCTACAGTATAACCTGGAACTTACACATACTGCAGATATTTCTTTAAAGTCATACAGGAAAATGAGCCAACTTCTTAACATCTTTGGAGAGAACTTTAACTAGTAAACAATTTTATAACTAAGGAATCATCAAAGCTACTGTCCTGATTCCTGATAGGGAAAAAAACAATCCTATTTCCTTAAAGCAAGAAGAAGTGGCTTATTTTGTTCCTGATAATTTACAGAACTAGAATAAATTTTTTTCTTTCCAGTTTGGACTTAAATCTACCAATTGGAGTCTGTGCATGAAATACGAAGTTACTTTTTATAGAGATTAAGTGCTTTTAAGTCCCTAGAAGGCTTGTCCCTAGAGTAATGATGTTGGTAATAAAAGCCTCAAAATCTGAAAACCTTAGTGGTACCATAGCATTTGGTTCTTCTACCGAAGTGGAGTGGCAGCTCGTTGTTGAGAGTTGCATGCAGCAACCAAGTGGCCAGCAATGAAATAAATACTTCTAGAATGTTCCCTTCGGTGTGAAGTTTTGTTATCTGGCTATTTATGTACACGTAACTTTCTGGGTACATTTCTACCTGAACTCATTGGGTCAATTAAAAAATGAGAAGACAGGCAGAATGATGAAGAAAGGAATGAGAAAGTGGTTTAATGTTATGACATAGAAAAATGAGAGAATAAGACTGTTGTGATATGGCTCCTACTTCCTTCTTTCTTGGAGGTAGTGGGAAGATCTGACCAGATGACATGTATCCACAAGCAACCAGGCATCTCAGGTTGAATGTGATAAATAGTGTCTGGGGTTTTTGGGGGCCTAGTAAGAATTAGGACACCTAATTTACTTTGGGAAGGAGTATAGTAAGAGAAGGAGAATGAGGAATTCTGGACAGAGTCATCAGTTTGTGCAATGTCATGAGTAAAAGAGTGAGACCCATGTTGGGGATAGTAATTAGCGTGGTTCAACTTAGCCAACATATTGGGTAAGTTTGGACAATTGAGGAAGAAGAACCGGACTGGTACACCGTAATAAAGAGACTTGTCTTCCATGCTAAGGAGTTTAGGCTACCCTAATATCAGTGGCAAGAGCTGGCATCAGATCATGGTTTCAAATGATCATTATGGCCAAAGTATAGAAGGTGTATTAGGGCTAAGCCTGAAAGTAGGGAGATGAAACTGGGGAACCATCAAAGGTAGAATGAGACATAGGAGGCAGGTTTCAAGCAATTTTTAAGAAAAGTTACCAGATAACTAATATTCACATAATGTACTTTGTTCGGAGCTTACATCTCACATTCACATGTTGAGGTTAGCACTGTTTACCACATATGAATGAAGAAACTTTACAAAGGATTCTTCTGTTGGTGGCACAGAAAAGTTCAATGATTTTCCCAAAGTTGTGGCGCTAGAAAGTGATGGAGCTGGGATTTGAACCCAAGCAGTTTGATTCAAGTCTGTGCTTTTCTCCACTAGACTATTCCACTGAGAGAGCAAAATAAGTACCAAAAATGTATTTTGAATGTTATAGTTAAGGAACACCTTCATGCAGGCAGAGATTGCTCAAGGGGAGTGTGGGACAGAAGGGTTGCAGTAGGTTGAGGATTGTGTGAACCTCTAGTAACTAAAGGCACCCAACTAATTTTACAGAGTAGCTTTGCTGGTTGTCATGACACTGAACTTCATAACATGCTTTTATTAAGAATTCTCACAAATGTTGAAGTGTAATAATATTTGGCACATTGTAGATACATCTGTTCATTTAACTGTCTAGTGGTTATTAAGCTTTTTGGAAAACCTTGAAAATCTGATGGAATATATGTGCCTTTCCCTAGAAGAATGTTCAGTGTACATGCAGGCATGCATACATACTGTGGGTGTTCAAGAACTCCACAAAAGCCTGTTCATGGTGTAGTGGTCCATGATCCCCAGTTAAGAATTCCCCAGATGCATAAGAGTAGAACTCAAGGAGTACTTCAGATAAGTACCCTGAAGCCTTGAAAACTGTCCAGCTATAGCGACTTTCTACAGTTTGAAATTTACTTTGTGGATGAGATAGATATATTCTTGAGAAATTGTGTAAACTGTCCCCTCTCCCCCATTCTGTCAAATATTTTCCTGTAATGCATTCAGGGATCTGATTCTATAGAAAAACTTTAAAAATTTGGTCCCAGCTCCTCAAATTCAAGTTTAAGGAATGTAAATTTTTTATTTTCTACTTTTATCACTAGGAAGTCTTGCAAAAGCAAATGAAAACAAATGGGTAATCACTCCTGCATACACAGCATTTACTAATATATATAAAAGAAAACATAATTTATAGTCCCATCTTCTTGGGAGTTTTCATTATTAAGGAGTTTAATGTTGATGACCACACAAGGCTCCTGGTTGGGAACCGACAGCCCTACTGGGTTGTCTTCAGACAGCTCAGCAAAAAGGCCAAGAGCAGTAGTTATACTCCTATAATTGCACATTAAGTGATTGGACCAAATAGCTTATACTGTAAGGGTCCCCAAAGAAAAATTTGTAGCATGTGTGACATAGTTTGAATAGAATGGGCAAATTGAGTCTTACATCCTATTCTTGTGTGTGTGTGTGTGTGTGTGTGTGTGTGTGTGTATTTTTTAGTGGGTTCCACACCCAATGTGGGGCTTGAACTCATGAACCTAGCATCGAGTCACATGCTCTATTGACAAAGCCAGCCAGGTGCCCCTATGTCCTATTACTACAGACATGGTTGACCCAACAGGATAAAATTCTCAAGCAATTTAATCACTTAGTTCTAGTTATTTCAAGTGCCGAACCTGAAACCATATTTTAGATTAGATTTTATTATTCTCTTAAAAATTTACTTCTCTGTCGTTTCTCCTTTTGTGCCTTTTTAATACTTTTGTCTTTTAAATCCTTGTCTGTTGTTTTTCATCCTTGTTTTTCATACATCTTATTTTATTTGGTCCTTTTTCACTCAGTCTCAATATTAATTTCAACATTTTTTACATCTGATTCACATAAAGTTTAGCAAAATGATTTTCAAGAAACAAACTCCCTTTTTTTTCTATGTCCTTTTGCCCTTCCTCTGCCTCGTCCTCATTTCCCCTTGCTTCTTTCTCCTTTTCCATTTTACTTCGTTTCCCTAGGTGCTGTTTTTGCTTAGGAGTTAATGTAATGCTACAACTTTGCTTCTGTAATCAAGTACTTTAGAATCAATTTATATTGACTATTTTTTAATTTATTTTTTTAAAAGATTTTATTTATTCCTGAAAGACAGAGAGAGAGGGAGTGAGAGGCAGAGACATAGGTAGAGGGTGAAGCGGCTCCTCACAGGGAGCCAGATGTGGGACCTGATCCCGGGACTCCAAGATCATGTCTTGGGTCGAAGGCAGGTGCTCAACTGCTGAGCCACCCAGGCATCCCTATATTGACTATTTTAGATCACCTATGCCTCTGCTTTAAGATACATACCCCTTTATAAAAAACTTCAAACAAAGAATTCAAGGACAAGCTCCCCTAGTTTGTCTCCTGTATTTAGGGCTTCAGCTATCCTTATATTACTGATAACTCCAAAATGTACATGTCTGTCCTCAAACTTGAGGTCCAGGCCCCAACTTTTTGCTGTTTATTGGATATCTGTGTTTGAATAGCCCATAAATACTGCAGTGCATCTAAACCATTAAATCTATTTCGGTACTCTCAAAGTGAGACCTAGACTCTGCTTCCTACTCTAGTTCTAATTTTTAGACCTCACATGCCACCCCTACAAGTCATGGATTGCATTTAATTCTTCTGTTTTCTCCTTTCACCTCTCAACTGTTAACCAAAATCTGTTTTCTGGGGGATCCCTGGGTGGCTCAGCGGTTTAGCGCCTGCCTTTGGCCTAGGGTGTGATCCTGGAGTCCCGAGATCGAGTCCCACGTCGGGCTCCCGGCATGGAGCCTGCTTCTCCCTCTGCCTGTGTCTCTGCCTCTCTCTCTCTCTCTCTGTCTATCATGAATAAATAAATAAAATCTTTAAAAAAAAAAACAAAATCTGTTTTCTATAACTACCAAAATATTTTTCGTACATCACTTCCTTTCCTTATGGCTTTAGATTCAAGCTGTCATTAAGTTAAACTTGGTCCCTTGTAGTAGAGTCCTTACTACTTTCTTATACATGTTCCTCTTTCAACTCAGTACAATCATGTTAATACCAGAAATATTCCTAAAGAGCTAATTGTACCCCTGTTTCCTTTGGAGTAAGATCATCAGTTTGGTTTCACAATCTCGCCCCACGGTATCACTCCAGACTCATCTGCTACCCCTTACCACCTCTTGTTTCTGAATTATCTAGCCTTCTCTAAACAGTCAAGCACTTTACCTTTGCCTTGGCTCATTCATACCTTCTCCCCAGACTTTTTAAAAATCCCTATCCTTTTTGCTTTCAACCTACTGAAGTTCTCATTTTTCAAAGACCCAGCACTATAGTCTCCTTTATATATCCTTCCTAACATTCTCACAGCCTTCTCAGCAACCTGGGAGAAGCTATGGATTCATCCTTTCATAGCAACTGGTTCGTATTTCTAGTGTGGAATTTACAAACAAAATAGTTTTGTAATGTCTGCTGTATACTTTGTGAAGTCCCTGAGGTAGACTCCCATCCATTATTATTCATGTATGTGCAAATCCTTGGCACTTGATATAATGGCTGACCTGGTGGAGGTACTAGGCAAATATTTTCGTAGAATGGGTAAATTGACCATAAACATTTATGCACAAGTTTTCTGGAAATGGGCTGCTCTGTATGTCATGGATAAACACTTATTTTGAACTAAAGGAGGAGAAAGCCAAAGTGGGATAAAGTGGTATAGGCTTAATAAGGGATGGGAAGAGGGGCGCCTGGGCGCCTCAGTCAGTTAAGTACCTGACTCTTGATTTTGGCTCAGGCCGTGATCTCAGGGTTGTGAGATCGATCCCCCAAGACAAGCCCCACATTGGGCTCCACACTGGGTGTGGAGTCTGCTTGAGATGCTCTCTCTCCCTCTCCATCTGGCCATCCCCGTCTTAAATAAGGGATGGGAAGGGGAAAAAGCACATGAAAACTAAGAACAAAACAACAGGAAGATTCTAGCAATGTATGGTGAACACATTGGAGAAAAAGAAAGAAATACAGCAAATTAAATTGATTCCTTAACATATGGAAGGTAAGAAGGTGAAGAGGGAGAAGAAATTAAAATGTGGAAGCTGGGATCCCTGGGTGGCGCAGCGGTTTGGCGCCTGCCTTTGGCCCAAGGCGTGATCCTGGAGACCCGGGATCGAATCCCACATCGGGCTCCTGGTGCATGGAGCCTGCTTCTCCCTCTGCCTGTATTTCTGGGATCCCTGGGTGGCGCAGTGGTTTGGCGCCTGCCTTTGGCCCAGGGCGCGATCCTGGAGACCCTGGATCGAATCCCACATCGGGCTCCCGGTGCATGGAGCCTGCTTCTCCCTCTGCCTGTGTCTCTGCCTCTCTCTCTCTCTGATGACTATCATAAAATAAATAAAATTAAAAAAAAAAATAAAATGTGGAGACAAATCTGGCTAGAAGAGAAAGTGCAAAAATCAAATAGACTGGCAGATGTCAGTCTGGAAATGTTTTCAGTTGGCCACAGAGGCATCATGCTCCTATGTTGTGTGGATAATATTAAGTGAGCTTTTCCTGCCACTTAACCCCTTGCCAATTAGTCATCTGAAAAAGTGGCTCCAGTTCAATGAAAAATACCTTGACCACCATGCCAAATGAAGTTAAGACATATTTTACCATGTTAAACAAACTGGTTTGGGGCACCTGGGTGGCTCAGTCAGTTAAGCGTCCAACTCTTGATTTCAGTTCATGTATGATCTCGGTTGTGAGACTGAGCCCCTTGTGGGACTCCATGCTCAGCACAGAGTCTAAGATCCTCTCTCTCTCTCTCTCTCTGCCCCTCCCCCCACTCGCACGTGCTCAGTAAATAAATAAATAAATTCCTGAAAAAATATTAAAACATAAAAGAAACTGATTTAAGTCTTAGTTGTGACCAACTGATGGCAATTTGTACCTGCCAAACTTAACCCCAATTGTTCCTTGCAACTTTTTTTTTTTGGGGGGGAGCAGCTCACTCTTTATTAATGGAAGGCCCTGGGTCACTTGGAGCTGGTGTACTTGGTGACGGCCTTGGTGCCCTCAGATACAGCATGCTTGGCCAGCTCTCCGGGCAGCAGCAGACGCACCGCTGTCTGGACCTTCCGGGATGTCAGTGTGGTCTGGCCCGAGTACTGGGCCAGCCGGGCAGCCTCGCCAGCCAGCCGTTGAAACACATCGTTCGCAAATAAGTTCATGATTCATGGCCTTGGAAGAGATGCCGATGTCCGGGTGCACCTGCTTTAGCACCTTGTAGATATACATCGAGTAGGTTTCCTTGCGCTGGCTATGCTTTTTGGACTTCTTATCGCCAGAACCACGGCCCCTCCCGGACTGCGGCTGCTGCCCATGCTCAGCCCCCATCCTCCTGCTGCCTACTGTGTAGGCAGTGAGGATTGTTGGGCTGGGCATGCTGAGGCAGGTAGTAAGACCTATAAAAATAAGGACTGAAGAGCATATCTATTTGTATGCCTTTTGTTTGGCCATTTACATCAACATGGAGAGCATTTATTTGCATACTTGAGAATTAAAGTACTTTGATTCTCAAACTGGTTTTTCTTGATTGTTTTCACATATATTTTTTTCATTTTGACACTACTTTTTCTTTCACCTTTCTCAAAACTCAGCTTTCCCCAATAGTAGAGTTGGGACTGAATATTACAAAAGTCTGCTTGCTAAAGATGCTTTTAAAAAAAAAAGAAAAGATGCTAAGGAACTTCCAAACAAAAGTTTAAGAAATTCTGCTGTAGCCAGTCCAGTTGCTTGTGGGATTTATGTAGATATGTTTGTTTTTGTCATTTTGGCTACAATAACAATATAGCCTTGCTTGGATTATATACAGAGCAGTGTATTTATTTTCATCAGTTAGGTAAACAGTGTAGTGTAAAATGGACATTAACTGAAGAAGGATAGAGATTTGTATGAAACCGCAGCAGAGACAAACTACTGCTGTCACATACAGCAATGGTCTGTCGGGCGACCAGGGGCGGGTAGAAAACACTGTACGGAGAGACAGGAGATTTGGTTTCTAAACCCAGCTTGCCAGTCTGCAGCTGTAAGACTTCAGGTTACTTAGGCACCATGTGCTTCAGTTTCCTATGGTTGGAAAATAGGAATGATATCTGCCTCACCTACTTCATGTGGACTTTATCATGAAGATAAAGGAGATAAAAATGCAATAATGGTCATGAAGTTTTTCTGAACCATAAAGTGACCTGTAAGTCCCACACTATATCACTATTATCATTACTATTCCTACTGTTCAAGGGAATAACTGGTGTTCAGTACAATTCTGTTTGTTTTTCTGGAAACTAACGACCTCGTTCTGTAATAATTTTAGTACTGATAGGGCGGTTTCCTGGTCTGGTTTTGTTGCAGAAGAATTTAGAAACCTTTAGCACAGTCCATTTCTCAGGCTATGATTTCATGTTCCCAGAAGAGGGCAGCAAAACTCCAATCTGAAGACCGCGACTTCCTCAAAGTGTCTAACAGTTTCCCTGAGGGGAAAACAGCTATACTGTACAAGAGAAGAGCCTTTAAAAAATGATGGTCTTTAAGTGACAGACAAGACAAATCTCATTGTTATAAATAAATACCATAACAGAAATTCACTCATTTAAAATAACTTTTTGCCTTTTCTCTTGCCTCTGAAAAAATAATTTGGGCAATTTCTTCAATCTCATTTTTGAAAAAATTTTTATTTATTTATTCATGAGAGACACAGAAAGAGAGAGAGAGAGGCAGAGACAGGCAGAGGGAGAAGCAGGCTCCATGCAGGGAGCCCGATCCCGGGTCTCCAGGATCACACCCTGGGCTGAAGGCGGTGCTAAACCGCTAAGCCACCCAGGCTGCCCTTTAATCTCGTTTTAATGATTTGACTTGCACGACTAAAAACCTCTAGCTGTGTTTTTCCAGTTAACCCCAGATTTTTAGATCCCACATAGCACCAGTTTCTAAACAATTAAACAAGAGGAAAGTAAGTTGTTCTAGGCCCAATTCTTTCCATTTTAGAGGCCTGGCTAAGTCCAAAGAATGATTTCCAACAGTGTCTAAATATGTCTGTCATAACATGTGTCTGTGTCACTCAGAGCAAATGTTATCTGTATCTAATATTTCTTGTTCTTTCATTATTCAAATTTGTTTAAAAATATCTTTGTGCTTTTATACTTTGTGACAGCATCAGCAGTTAATATTTAAACTGTTCCTTTTAAAAACAAAAAAAAAATTTTTTTTGAGAGAGAACAAACACAAGGGGGGGGGGACAGAAGGAGAGGGAGAGGATCTCAAGCAGGCTCTACGCTCAGCACAAAACCTGACACGGGACTGGATCCCAGAACCCTGAGACCATGACCTGAGCTGAAACCAAGAGTCAGATGCTTACCCCACAAACCACCCAAGCACCCCTGAACTGTTCTCAAATAGCATGGTAAGGTGCCTTCCTACATGTTTTCATGTATGTTGATAGCCACTATGCCCATCTTATAGATATATTTTCTCATTTGTGATTAGAGTTGCTGTTCTCTTCTTGAAGAGAAAAGTGCAGGCAGAGGCCCCTTGTGGCAAGAGAGTCCTGGGGTGGATATTTTCTCTCCCCTAATAAGTGGTGGTACAAAAGCCAATTCTGAATCTGATCCTTTTTCTTTTTCTTTTTTATTTTTTCTTTTTATTTTTTTATTGGAGTTCAATTTGCCAACATATAGCATATCACCCAGTGTTCATCCTGTTAAGTGCCCCCTTAGTGCCCATCACCCAGTCTGATCCTTTTTCTATGTGCTTTTCTACAATTAGAGAGGAGTAGAAAGGCTTTCAGTGGTACAGTTTTTCAATCCCTTCTGCTTTTCTCAGCTGCTTTTTCTGGCTCTGCTCTTTTGGGGAAAAAAAAAAAAAAAACTACTCTGTTTCTCACTCCACTCCCTCTACCACCACCCTCAAGTCAGAGTCCTCCTCCCATCCCAGCTAAACCTCTTCCTGTTCTTAAGAATTGCATCACATTCTTGGCTTAATGTAGACCAACACCCCCACACTGGCACCAGAGAGTGTACAGGCCTTCTTTATTGGTTGAAAGTCCTTGTCTGGTGAGCATGGAATAAGTTACCCACTTCCTGACTTCCAGCCCTGGCTGAGTTTGCTTCTGGAAAAGAACATCTTCCTTGGATTTTTGTTTGTTTGTTTATAAATACCCTTTACTTCAGCCCTATCCTGGAATGAGCAAGATTTTACCACATAGATAAAGTGTGGAAGGGCATTTGAGGGAGAGGGAATAGTCTGCACACCTTGCTGTTTCTAATTCTTCGCTTGCTCCACTCTTGTAAACCCAGACTAATCTGGCATTGACTCTCACACTATGGAAGGGGCTTTCTTTAAGGACGGTAATGCCCCCCATGACTAAATTTGGTGGGTATATCAGTCTTCCTCTTACCTGACAATGAGCAGAAACTGACACCATTAACCTCCTTGATAGACTCACTACCTTCCTGTGGATTCCACGCACTATTATTTTTTTCTTACCTTCCTCATGGATCTTAGGCATCCTTTGAAAGCTCTTCTTTCATAGAGAGAGAAGACTCCTGAGGTGTCGATGTTCCTCAGGGTCCTGTCCTATGTCAGCCTGTCTTCCCCCTCTATACGTTTTCTGAGAAATCTCTCTTCCGCAGCTTTATGAATTTTTTAAGCCAGTGACTTCTAAATATCTATCTCTCCTGAACTCCAGACTAATATAACAACTGTCTTCTAGAACTGCTCCGGTTGGATATTCCTGAAGCCATGTTAATCAACTCACTTCTCTAGACTATTCCTCTTCTACTCTTCCTTTTCCTAACATATGCCACAACATCCACCCTATTGTTCTAGACAGAAACCCAGGATTCATCTTTGACTTCTGTGCACAGTCTCTCTTTTCGATCAATAACCAAGTCTAGTAAAATCTTTTTCTTTGAAAACACCCGCTTATTCTTCTCCTCCCCTGGCCTAAGCAATGACCTCTGGGCTTTTGCAAGTCTTTACTAGTTTCCTGCCTCTAGTTTTTCTCCCCTGGGTCATTTTCCACCAGCTACCAGAAAGTTTTGTTTTGTTTTGTTTTGTTTTGTTTTAATAAATGCAATTCTGATGAATTCACCTCCTGCATTTAAAATCATTTCATTGCTTCCCTGTATTCTTGGGCTAGAGTCCGAATGTCTTAGCATGGCTCATAAACACTCTGCAATCAGCAACCTGCCTACCATTGTCTGCACCTCACACATACTGGATTCGTGTGTTGCAAACACATCCTGCTTTCTCTTGTTTCTAGGGCTTCACAAATGCTGGTTCCTTCACATGGAGCAAACACTGTATCGTAGGACCTCAAACATGTCTGGTCTAAAGTCTACCTCCAGATTGTCATTTGTCTTACTCCTGAATCAGAACTGAATTTGAATACTTAGTTTTTAATTAATTCTTGAATTAAAGCCACAGTGAACCTTAGCTCACCCTATTTCTTATTTCTTTGCAAAAGACTTCTGAAGGTATGTTCAAATGAAAATATATTTGAGCTAATTAATTTAGATCAGCATGGACTCTTAACATAGCCGAATATGAGCTGGAACATATTTTTTAAATTACTGGAATGTTTTCTGGACGATTATTCATCATGACATCCTATCTTTGGAATTTTGTCTTCATTTCCAGCTGGCTTATACCACTCTCCTTTCTCACCTCTCAGCCCTTCCATCCCCTGGCTTGCCCTACACTTGCCCCTCGATGGACCCAGTTTGCATGCAGTGGTAGCTGCTGTGGGGCTGCGGTTAAATAGAAGTGCTCAGACTGCAACAGGAAAGCACTGAATCGAAAGCAAAGGAGAGGAAGCACAAACCGATACCCACCACAAAGCTGCTGAGTGCCCAGCATGACCCAAGCCACACCCTCTGATGAGGAGCCTTGTGGAGGAGTGAAGAAGCCACAGAGTTTAATAAATCATCAGCACAGCCCGTCCTCCACTTCCCCTAATCCAGCCTTCCTGGGTCACCCGTGAATGTCCCCAGGGCTGGCCTAAGAAGGTTGGTGATGACAGCAAAGCCACCAGAGAGGTAGAGGTTGAGGGAAAGTCCCTGAAATGAATGACTGTGTACCATTCATCTCGGACTCTCCACCTGGTCTAGCCCTATGAGTGGTTCTAAGGAGCTCTCTGCATGGGATGATCCCCAGATGAAGGCCCTCGTGTTCCCTACAAGTCCTTTGGCTACCGGCCCCAAAAGAAGCTGTTTCTACTGGGGGCCGAAACTTTTTTTTTTGTAAACAATAATAAAGTCCCTACGAGATACAGTTTGAGAACTTGAAGTTCACATTTATGTACAAATGGCTATTTTCAGATTCTTTCCTGGCTTCAGTAGAGAGAGCAGGAAGGAGAAAGAGATGGCACGTCAAAGGTAGGTTACCTACTTTCTGATTTTGCCCTGTGGCCTACCCTGCCTTTTCATGCTTGTCTTCTTTGTTGTCAAAGGAGATACTAATTCTTCAGCAGCCTGAATGATAGGGAAAGGGATTGAAAGTGTGGGGGAATGTGTAGTAACTATGTTTAGATTCTAAACACTGGTGAGGTTGGGAGCTCCTTGGAATTACAGAGTCTGGCTGTGGTTCATTACCTCTGGATCTGGGGAGGTGGGAACTGGGCCCTGCTTTTGCAGCTGGAGAAGCAGAGCACTGAGAAGAGGGACAGCCATCTCGGTCTGGAGGAAAGGCTGCTTTGCTTAGCTCAAAGTGGGCACTGTGTCTTCATAGAGTGCCAGACTCAAACTTCACAGAACAGAACAGGAAGTATGGTTAGTGCAGCTGGGAGGGGAGAGAGAACTCACTGTGCATGGAGGCCAGGAGCTCACTCATGGGCTTCTTTCATCACATTTTCCTATCCTGTAAGTGACCAGGACTGACTCTGGGGTGCGCTGGGGAGCAGGTGAAGCATGCCTTCAGGCAAACCCCCTTGCCTTCTGCAATCTCACCTCTCCAGGTATTTCCACTTTAGTGTTCTCTTCATCCCAGAACATCTTCCAAGATATAGATCATTCATGAAGTTTAAATGGAGGAATGATAGGCACTTTGATAGAAGGGGATGGAAACAGTTCTTCTCTTACCAGGCCAGATCTACAAGTGGCAGAAATGTGACCTCTGTTTTAGCAACCCCAACAGCAGTGAGTTGGAATGGATTCTAATAGAGGAGAAAGGGAATGGAGTTTGTACTCAGATGACTTTGTTTTGAAGCTATCCCGCCTTACCTCCCTCCCACTTTCTTTCCTTTCTTCCTCCCTTCCTTTCTTAAGGAAGGGGAAATAGCCAGAGAATGGGAAGCTCCTTGAAGTTCAGAGGAATTCTACAAGTTTCCCAAACCGGACTGCCTGCCCAGAGTTTACCCATGATCTTGAGTGGTCAAGGACATTCCTCTTGTTAACCCCTCAAGTTGTTTTTATTTTATTTTTTTTTTTTCATATAAAAATCCCTCAAGTTGTTTTTAATAATCAAGGCATGATCCAAACATTAGGAGCCAAGTGACTCCCAGGTGCAACCTTTCAGCCTGTGACCTGCCTTGCTATATTACATTACTTAGACAAGGAAAATTAACAAGATGAGTGCAAAGAAGGGGAGACAGTCGTGTGAGTTACTTTTGAAAAAGCTTATGTAGAAATCGAAGAAAGATAAGTTGGCTGGAGGGCACTGTGAAGTAAAGAATGGATTTCTTTCTTTTTTTTTTTTTTTCTTTTTTTAGACTGAGAGAGGTTTAGGTATGTTGACACACTGGAGGAGAGATCTCCCCTCATTCCAAAGCTTTGATTCTTTCATCTGGGGGGAAAAGGGAGAGGTTTCTATGGAGATTAAAATTAAATGAAAATCAAATGCATGGTGGTGGCATTTATACCACAAAGCCCTTTACACATGCTAATTATTTTAACTATCATCATCTAGCGTTTGTACAGATGAGTAAGCCCTGGTCACAGCTGTTCTGTCTCAGGTTTTTCTACCCTATATGATGGGCTATGAGGTGGAGATGGGCTCTTGAGTAGATAGAGCAAAGACCAGGGACAGGCTAATAGTGATGTGACTTGTGTCTTTCATGCTTGCATTTTTGGGAAGTGGTGTGTGCACGAGTATGTGTGTTTTACTAGATACAGTGAGTTGCCATTATATTATCTAACTTGCCCTGTATTCTTATTTTAAAATTCTTACTTAAAAAATGGACACATTTCAGATCCAACATATCTCTAAAAAGTTTAAATGTAGGGAAAACATTTTTAGAAACTAAAAATACTCTCCTTGAGATGCAAGAGATGTACAAATAGGATTATAAACATGAGGATGCCTGGGTGGCTCAGCGGTTGATCTTCTGCCTTCCAGCTCAGGGTGTGATGCTGGAGTCCTGGGGATCGAGTCCCACATCGGGCTCCCTACATGGAGCCTGTTTCTCCCTCTGCCTATGCCTCTGTTTCTCTCTCTTTCTCTGGATGTTTCTCATGAATAAATAAACATCTTTAAAAAAGAAGATTATAAACATGGATTTATGCTTAGATAAAGAAGCAGTTTCCTATGAAACGCCGGGACACCTGCACCCCGATGTTCCTAGCAGCAATGTCCACAATAGCCAAACTGTGGAAGGAGCCTCGGTGTCCATCGAATGATGAATGGATAAAGAAGCTGTGGTCTATGTATACAATGGAATATTACTCAGCCATTAGAAACGATGAATACCCATCATTTGCTTCGACGTGGATGGAACTGGAGGGTATTATGCTGAGTGAAGTAACTCACTCGGAGAAGGACAAACATTGTATGGTCTCATTCATTTGGGGAATATAAATAATAGTGAAAGGGAATATAAGGGAAGGGAGAAGAAATGTGTGGGAAATATCAGAAAGGGAGACAGAACGTAAAGACTGCTAACTCTGGGAAACGAACTAGGGGTGGTGGAAGGGGAGGAGGGCGGGGGGTGGGGGTGAGTGGGTGACGGGCACTGAGGGGGACACTTGACGGGATGAGCACTGGGTGTTATTCTGTATGTTGGTAAATTGAACACCAATAAAAATTATTTTATTAAAAAAAAAAAGAAAGAAAGAGAAGAAAAAGAAAAAAATAAAAAGACCATGACACTGAAAAACAAACGTTTAAAAAAAAAAAAAAAAAAGAAGAAGCAGTTTCCTAAAAGTTACCTCATGTCAATCCACAGCTTTGTAAAAAGGCTCAACACTTTATATCATTTCTGGCTATTTGCAGAATGGCATTATAATTGTGCTTTGATACACATTTAGCAACTGCAACCATGATTCCTGTTTTCTAATTGGCTACAGTGTGCACATACTTTTACAGAGTAATTTCCATCAGCTCTACACAGCATGATATACACAAGCGAATCAGTGAAGTCTTTATTCCTTAATTATTTGCTTTGCAGTTTTGCTTTGAACCATGCCACCTCTATTCCTGTAGAGTAAAGATACCCTGCAGATTCCGCTCCCACATTTCCTCTCCCTTTCCCACCTGGCTTTCCAACCTTAAGACGATTTATGTCTTCATTTCTGAGTGCATCTCTGCCTATCCCTTACCATCCCTCCCTCATCCCTTATTCTGTCCTCCTCCTCCCCTGGCCCCTTTCTGTCTCTACCTTTTATTACTGGCAACACTGTAGGCCATCCCATAGCATGTTCCTTCATGCATTACATGAACTGATTTGTTAAGGGCATTGAACAGAACGATGTGGTGTCATTTTCTAAGAACAAGCAGCCACTTTTTACAAAGAGCTGTACTGAGATAAAATGTATATACTGTTAAGTTCACACATCTAAAGTATACAGTTCAATGAGTTTTAGTATATAGTGTTGTGCATCCATCACCTTAATCAATGTTAGAACATTTTCATTATCTCAAAAGAAACTTGTACCAGTTAGCACTCACCATCTCCACTCTTCCACCCCACCCTTTTGCTCTCCCTAATTCTAGGCAGCCACTAATCTACTTTCTGTTTCTATGGATTTGCCTACACTAAACATGTTATATAAATGAGATCACAAAATAGATGGCCTTTTGTGACTGGTTTCTTTCACCTAACAAAATGTTTTTGAGGTTCAACCATATGGTAGTATGTATCTGTACTTAATTTCTTTTTATTACCAAAGAGCATTCCACCATATGGCTATATCACGTTTTGTTTATCCTTTCATCGGCTGGCATGCATTTGGGTTATTTCCTTTTTTTATTATGTGAATAAAGCCATGAACATTCACGTACAAGTTTTTGTGAGGACATAAGTTTTCATTTCTCTTCGGTAGATAACTAGGATTGGAATTGTGGGGTCATATGGCAACTCTATTTTTAGCATTTAGAAGGACTGTCAAACCATTTTCCAAAGTGGCTACACCATTTTGCTTTCCCATCAGCAGTGTATGAGTTCAATTTCTCCACATCCTCACCAAAAACTTATTTTCTGCCTTTTTTTATTTAGCCATTTTAGCGGGTGAAATTGCATTTCCCTAATAATTTTCTGTGTGATTATTAGCCATTTGTATATTTTCTTTGGAAAAAATGTCTATTATAACTACCCATCTTTAAATTGGATTGTCTTTTTATTATTAAATTTATTATTAAATTTAAGAGTTTTAAATATCCTAGGTACAATTTCCTTATCAGATTTATGATTTGGAAATATTTTTTCTCATTCCCTGGGCTGTCCTCTCAGCTTTCTTCATTGTATGTGCCCTCTGAACACCATAGTTTTTAATTTCGATAAAGTTCAACATATCAATCTTTTATTTTATGTCTTGTGCTGTTGGTGTTTATCTAAGAAATCACCGCCCAACCCAAAGTCACAAAGACTTACTCTGAAGTTTTCCTCTAAAAGTCTTATAGTTTTGGGGTGCCTGCCCAGTGGCTTAAGTGTCTGCCTTTGGCTCAGGTCATGATCTCAGGGTCCTGGGATGGAGCCCACATAGGGCTCCTTGCTCAGGGGGAGTCTGCTTCTCCCTCTCCATCAGTCCCTCCCCCTGCTGGTGCTCTCTCTTGCACCCCCTCTGTCTCTCTCATTCTCTCTCTCAAATAAATAAATAAATAATCTTTTTTTTTTTTAAAGTCTTATAGTTTTAGCTGCTACATCTAGGTCTATGATCCATTTTTAGTTAATTTTTGTGTATGATGTTTATTAGAGGTCCAAATTAGTTTTTTTGCTTGTGGATATTCAGTTGTCCCAGCACCATTTGTTGAAAAGGCACCCCAAAACTATAAGACTTTGAGAGGAAAACTTCAGAGTAAGTCTTTTCCTATTGAATTTTCTTGGTCTCTTTGTCAAAAATCAACTGACTATAATTGCCAGGGCTCATTTTTAGATTCTTAAATCTGTTCTATCGATCCCAATGTTTATCTTTGTGCCAGTACCACACTGTCTTGATTGCTGTCGTCTTTCAACATGAATCTACTAACTTTGTTCATTTCCAAGATTGTCTGGCTATTCTGAGTTTCTTGCATTTCCATATGAAATTTAGGAGCAGCAGCAGTTGACAAACTGGTCCTGGAATCCATAAGAGTGCCTCTGTCCTTAATAAATCACGAAAACATTTTCTTCCATACTTAGCATGAAATTGGATAAGGAGGACTTTGGAGTTGTAGGAAGCAAGGGGATCCTTTGACAGGGGACCCAAACGGATGGGGGAGGGGAGCAAATGAGTCAAAAAGTTTGTGAACTTCCCACCCTGGTGAGAGGAATGTTTGTTCAGGGGAGGCAGTTTGATCTAGCACCAGGGGACATTGTGAAAAGATAATTGAAATTGTGAAGTCCATTGATGTCCCCAGAAGAAAAAAAAAGGGTCTCGGTCAGCAGTATTGTTAGTTTGTTGATTCTTACAGAAGAAGATTCTCATCTAACTAAAGGAAGCAGCTGGCCCTTTCTCAGGGCTGTAAGACCCTGAGGGGGGAAAAAATGAAGAAAAAAAAAATGAAGAAATCCCTCCTTGTCTTTTCTTACCTCTGTGGCCAGCACTCAACTTTGTCTATCTTTGTTACCCTTCCCCTTTACTAGTTCCCCAAAAGGGGAGGGCGGAGAGGGAGAAAAAGAAGAAAATCATAGTGGGAGAGAGGGTGAGAGGTGCTAAGGATAGGAAAGGAATTCCGGAACATTTAAAATGAAGGATCTTTCAGGTCCTGCTGGTGGAGCCTAGGAAAGAAGATGACAATATGTAGCAAGAGGAATAAAGACGATCCCATTCTTTGGCTCAGTGATCTGGCTCTTGTAGTTTACCCTAAGGGAAGGAGATATGCAGAGTGCGAGTGGCAATGTTAATAAGAGGATCCTCTATTATGTGCCGGCTGGGTTAGCCTCAACCTCCACTATAAATGCTGTCGGACACCACAGCACGCTCACAGTAGGCTTCATACTGGCCCCACTGTCAACATATACCCTGCTCATTGTATCCTCTACTACCCCGGGTCCTGGTCACATCGTCTCCCACCTGAATTATTGCTGTGGCCTCTCAACTCGTCTTTCTGCTTTTGCCTTGCCTCCCATCCCCCAGTCTACTGTCAACACAGTAGTCCTAGGGACCCTTTAGAAAGGGAGAACAGTTCAGGGCTCTACTCACAAGCTTCCACGGCTGCCTCCTCATTCAGGAGAAAAGCTGATGTTTTTGTTGGTCCCAGGCCCTACTTCTTCTGGCCCCCATTACTCTCTAACTTCATCTTATACTACTTTCCCTCTTGCACCCTCCACTCAGGCTGTACAGTCTTCCTAACTCTTTTTGAACACACCAGGCCTTCTGCTGCGTCAGTGACTTTGAACTCGCCCTTCCCTCTTCTCCCAGGTATCCATTTGGCTTGTTCCCTCACTACCTTCAGATCTGCTCAAATGTCACGGATGAGACTGACCATCACGTTTAAAATTGATGTCTTCCCCAACCCCTGGCTCCCAGCATTTCCTATTCCCTTTCCTTGTTTCATTCTCTACCTCTGCCCCTTGCACTTAACACCTTACCTGACATATTGATTTGGTCAATTCTCCCTGTAGAATTTGTGCTCCATGAGAGCAGGGATTCATGCATGCTGCTCACTGCCACATTGCAATAGCCTCAGAGTCTTGATTGTACCTGTACATGGAAAAGCTGTTTAATAAATATTTGTTGAATGAACTAATATGTTCACAAAAGTAATACTTATGAAAATGAGGTTGTACTTTTGAAACTACAAATATGTAAACTGTGGCATGCACAGTAGCCATGCAACATGGCATCATGCAGCCTAGAGGCTGCAAGATTGGAGAGATTTGAATTCAAATCCTGACTACCACTTTTGAGTTGTGTGACCTTGGTCAAGTGTGTTTAACCTCTTAGTTTCATTCTATGTGAAACAGGCATAATAATGCCTCCTCATGGTATTGTTGTGAAAATCCAACAACAAAAAATGTAGTGACTGCCTCTCACATAGTAGGTGCTCTAGGAACATTAAATCCCTCTCTTCTGAGGAAGAATGTATATCCAGTGGATGAGAACTGAATAGGAGCATATAAAAGTGGGAATAGTTAAATAGGGTGCTTAAAAATGCTTATAAACATTTTCTTTCTGTTTTCTGTTCCTCCCTATGCATGAAAAGAAAGAGTGGCAGATGGGAGGAAGGTTCTTCCAGTTATCTCCTGGGTTCTGGCTTCACCTCTGATACTTACAAGGTATGTGACACTAAGCAAGTCCTAACCTATCTGTGCCTGTTTCCTTATTTAAATGATGAAGAAGTTGAGTTTGGTAACTTTTAGTGCTTTCCAGGCTTAAATTCCGTAATTCAAATAGGCAGGCCATTCTTACCTGGCTTTGCCCTGCTTCAGCCCAGTCTTACTCAAATGTGAAGTCCAGATGTTTCTAATCTTAGGCATAAAAGACTCGATTCTTTGGTTTTCAGAGGCCAAAAGAAACTGGAAAGTTTAGGAAAAGCTTTAAGCAGATGAAATTTCCTTCTCTCTGACTCCTAAACAGCCGCATTCATACTGTTCAAACTTAAGAAAACAAGAAAAGCAAAGCAGAGCAAATATGCACCTTTGGGTTTGAATCAACTATGTGAAGCTTTAAGCCATGAAGGAAAGTGTACGTGTGGTTTTTGTTTTTTTGTTTTTTGTTTTATTTTTTTTTTTAGGCAACAACCAAAAAGGAGACGTCAGCAGTTCTCAACTTGTAACTGTAACCTTGTACCCGTGTGGCTCTGAGCCCAGGGAGGAGGCAGTGGCTGGAGACTCCCTGCTCTGGAAAGCTAGCGGTTTTGTTTTCTTCTGGTTGCCACCCTGAGGCAGAGGAGAGGAGGATGTTTGGGTTTGCAGGCCGCCTGGCCACTGTCAGCAAGTTTGCAACCCTGGCCTCACTTCCCTGAAGCTGGGGGTTGGGGGGGGGGTCAGCTGCCCTGGCCTCCCTCCAATAAAGGAGCCGTAGAGGATTCAAATACCCCTTCCGTTGCAAGGCTCTGACTTTACCCTGAAAACTGACGATCTCATCTGGGAAGGGTCAGTTTAAAAAAATGACCGAATGGCCCAAAATAAACAGAGGGAACAACCACAACAAAAACTTTCTCTGCAATGTTTCCTTATAATTACTGGCCCAGCCCACCAGAACTCTGGCGGGAGTCCCCGTCCACTGTCACTGTGGCCCCCACATGGCCTTGTCTGAGTGAACCCCAGCTGACCCGAGCAGTACCCTGCCCTGTTCGCCAGCCCTGCTCCAGCACCTTCCTCGGACAGCAGGGAGAGTCCAGACTGCAGCATGTTTTGAGGATGGAGTTTGGGAACAGTCAATAGAAGTACAGCTCATTTACTAGGATCCCTAAGAGACGAGTAAACTCAGCTTAAATGATGTGTCCAAATTCAGAGAGTAAGTGTGGGGCAAAATGGGCCTCCTTATTCTTTACCTGGTGCTCTTTCCAGATTCATACACTGTTGTAGAGGGATCCAACATAGGGGGGTTAACTTTAAAGTTCTGTTTCTCCACCTTTTCTTTCCAACCAAATCCTACTTTGTTGACCAGGGCTGTTTCAAAAAGCGTATTTTGAATTTTGACTTGAGGACAATGACTAAATCTTACACAATGTGTAATGGTACCTTGTGTGCACCTCAGAGTTTGTGTTACCTAGTTGCCCCCTAGAGCAGCACTGTGAGGTTAGCAGTAAGCAGAGTGGGTAAGGTATGGGCTTAGTTTCCATGCCTGCAAAATGGGAACGGAAATGGCATCTACTTCATTGTGTTGTCATGAGGATTTCATGGAACAATACATGTAACGCACAATGAAAATCCCAGCAAATGTTAGAAATTGTTAATATCCCAGGAGCCTTTTTTTTAAAAAAAAAAGGTTTTATTTATTTATTTGAGAGAGAGCAAGAGATAGTACCAGTGGGGCAGGGCAGAGGGAGAGGGAGAAGCAGGCTCCCCCCTGAGCAGGAAGCTCAATGGAGGACTCAATCCCAGGACCCTGGGATATGCCAAGGGCAGACACTTAACCAACTGAGCCACTATCCTAGAAAGCATTTATTATTCCTTTTTATAGATGAGAAAATTGAGGCTCAGAGAAGCTGAGGGACTGTAGTCATACAATTGGTTAGTTCAAGAGAGTCAGGATTCTGCTCAGTGTCCTGGCTCCATATCCAGGGCACTTGCTGCTCCTCTGTTGATAGTGTGGATAGTCAAAGGTGGTTCTGTGCCATGTGTCAGGCATGTCTGCCCCTGGCATCATGGGATGACATGTTTTTGTTAAGCTCTTACATGCCTGAGGTGCTGGGAAATGGATGCTTCAGAGGTGATGGAGGCTCTCATGTGCAGCCTTTTTATCAAGCAGTCACTGTACAAACACCAGTCAAGGAACCGAAGTGTGAACTAATCCCTGGCTCAAGTTGGACTCAGAAGCAAAGTCAGAAGCCTTTGAATATTCTCACCTTTCCTTTCTTTTTGCAAGGCTTCCATGAGGCTCTAAGAATATTCTGCTTACTCTGATATGAGAGCCCTCTTCACACTCTCCTGTGTTACAGTATTTTGGGGTATCCATCTGGTTCCCCTGTCGGAACTGTGCTCATGGGGGCCAAAGATGAAACACTGAGGTGTGGGAAGAAAATATGTGAGCACTTGTTTTTATTACTCTTTAAGATTCTAAGAAAATTAAGCTTTACCAATGCTTAAAAATCAGTACAGTAGAGCTTGTATAATTTTTAATAAATATACAGTTGTTGGGAATGTGAGTTTTTTTATGGAGTAGCATGATGAAGAGTTTGGAGCAATTGTTCTAGAAAGTAAGCTTCTAGAGGGCAAGAAATATATCTAGTTCTGATTTGTATCTGATCCTCATTATCTAGCATTAAATGACCATTCCCCAAATAAGTGAATTTAGCAACTATATGAACTTGTCTTTCTTTGTTTCTTCTGGTCCTTTCATTATCCATCTATATCTTGTTCAATATTTTGCCAAGATATGAGCAAGTAATAAACCCATGTTTAAGAAATAAAGAATACAAATTGCCATGAGAAAATTAGAAAGTGTAAGACTGGTAGTCCCAAAAAAGAGTTAATGGGATATTACTCAGCCATCAAAAAGAATGAAATCTTGCCATTTGCAACAACGTGGATGGAGCTAGAGAGTATAATGCTAAATGAAATAATAAGTCAGTCTGAGAAAGACAAATACCATATGATTTCACTCATATATAGAATTTAAGAAACAAAGCAAATGAACAAAGGGGGAAAAAAGAGACCAATCAAAAAACAGACTCTCTTGGGTGCCTGGGTGGCTCAGTCGGTTAAGCATCTGACTCTTGGTTTCGGCTCAGGTCATGATCTCAGTGTGGTGAGATTGAGCTCTGCATTGGGCTCTGCACTGGGCATGGAGTCTGCTTCAGATTCTCTCTCTCCCTCTGTCCCCTCTTTTTCTAAAACAAAACAAAACAAATGAATTAATGAAACTCATAATTCTAGAGAATAATTAGATGGTTACCAGAGGGGTGGTGGGGTTGGGTGGGTGAAATAGGTGAAGGGGATTCAGAGATCTCCTGGATAATCTCCTAGTGCCTATCTTGATGAGCACTAATATATGGAAGTGTTGAATCACTAAATCGTACACCAGAAACTAATGTAACACTGTAGTTTAAAAAAAAAAAAAACACTGTAGGTTAGCTACACCGGAATTAAAATTTAAAAAGAAAAAGAGTTAAAGGAGGTTAATAAGGCATTCATGAAGCAGGCAAAAGTAGGCAGACCTCATGGGCATAAAGTCAGGCATGGAGCACCAGCATTGCTGTCTGAGAAATCAAGTGTGCTCTGAACATCTGAGTGTTTTCAAAGTGAGCACTGCCCCCGACCTTCCTCTTAAAGTTGCAGAAAGGAACACAGTGCAATGAACAAGGGTCTTAGAGAAAGATGTACCAGCTCAATTACTCTCATGGCTTGGTGACCTAGGGTGAAGCCCCTAACCACCTGTTTTCCCCAGCCCCACCCCAGAAAATAGTTCTTGACCTGAAAATGAGGTTGGATTAGATGATTTTGGAGGTCCCTTCATGCTTTGAAATGGCCCTGAATATAGATGAAGTTGGTAGTCGACAGTGCTGGAGGTTCTAGCAGCAGGGAGGGGCATCCAGACTTGGGGTGTCCACTGTCCCAGCAGCATTCACATGGTGTCTTCATGCACTGTTCTGCAGCATAACTCTAGAAGTCCTTTCTGGCCAGCCTCTAAACCTGGGTTTCCAGTCCTTCTGAAAGGCTTGTGAACCATTCAATACCCCTTAATAAATTCATCTTCTGCTTCAATTAATCAGAGTTTGTTTCTGTTGTTTGCAACCAGTGCATCCATTATTTTTCTAAAACATGCACTTTGTTGAAAAAGAAAAAGTGAAAAACAATATTTAGGACAGAAACAATAGCAACACCATCTCCTTCCCTTTCTTACCTCTTCTTGAGCCACTTTGCTTCTCTAGAGGTAGCCATAGTTGATAGTTTCTTACATATCCCTCCAGAGACATTCTCTGTCAATGTATCCAAGAAAAGATACTTTAAAGACCACCATGCAGACCAGTGGGGTCATTCTCTGGGAGTAGTTCCTTATCCTGCTCCTAAGCCTAATATATGTTGGAGGCAATTCCATAAATATAAAGGTGCCTTATTCTTTCTAATGGCTGCTTAGTATTTCATTGAATGAAGATTCTGTAATTAATGTAGCCAGTCTTCTGCTGTAAACATTTGGATTGCTTATGGTTTTTATGGCTACCAAAAAAAAAAAAAAAGGCTGTAATGAATATCCTTAAAATTTGCCTTCAATATGTCTTAATGCCCAGAGCAAACATAGTCATAGGACAGATTTTTGGTAGTGAAGTTGTTGAGTTAAAGGGTATAACTTTTATTTTTAAATTTTTAAAAAGATTTTATTTATTTATTTATTTATTTATTTATTTATTTATTTATTTGAGAGAAAGAGAATGATAGGGAAAGCACGAGCAGGAGCAGAGGCAGAGGCAGAGGGAGAAGCAGACTCTCTGCTGAGCAGGGAGACCGACTTGGCATTCGATCCCAGGGCCCTGGGACCATGACCTGAGCCAAAGTAGATGCTTAACCAATTGAGCCACCTAGGCTCCCCAAAGGGTATAACTTTTACGTTTTGGACAGATAGTACCAAATCATAATACAAAGAGACTTCACCAAATTTTAATCCTACTAAAAATGTCTTAGTTTCCCTGTCTTCCTTATCCTCACTTCATCAATTTGTATTATGAAATTTTGATAATTTTGTCATTCTGGTAGGTGAAAAATGGTTTCTAGTTTTAGTGTTAATTCATTAAACCATTCATTAATTGTTTTCAATTGGATTTTGATCTGTTTTTAATTCTTTTGTAAGAACTCCAGACTTTAAGAAAACTGTATCTTTTTCATATTTGTTGCAAATATTTTTTTTGATTTGTATTTGGTCATCTGACATTATTTATTTGATTTTGTTTTGGGTCTTGCAGAAGTCTTTAATTTTCACAAAGTCACATTTGTCTATATTTTTCTTATTGCTTCTGAACTTGCTTAGAATGGCTTTTGGATGGGAAGCTTTGCACGGTCTCAACATTGAACATGTTAATTTAGAGAAACAACACTTGAGACTTCTGGTTAAAGAGAACAGATTAAACACACACATTGTGATCCATTCCCTCCTAGAACTTAACCCAAAATTAAGTTTTGATGAAATAATATATTCACAAACCAAAAAGGTGTAAAAAGGCACAGAGCAAAAAGGTTTCCCTCATCCATGTCTCCCATTGGCCTGGGTCCCATCGTCTTCCTGTCCATTAGTAAGCTTTGTCACTAGTTTGTTATGTGTGTATCCAGAGTTTCTTTATGCATATGTAAGAAAACAAGAATTGAAGTAAGTGGATTTTTTAAAAGGCTAAACCTATAAGGACAAAGAGAATATGAAAAGGATAAGAGCAGGATAATTTTAAAAACCGGAATGTAGATGAATGCTTGGCAACTGAAACAAGAGATCTAAGTGAGGTGAATTAATTCTAAGCCAGCAGATGAGAAAGCTAGTGTCACTTGCTTTACACTTCAGAATTCTCCACATGCTCAGCAATTTGTGGCACTAGATACTTTGGTATTTTGTGTATAAGGCTGTGGTTAAAAACACTACGACAAGTTGAAAGTCAGTTCAAGAAAAAAGGGGTCCCCAGACCCCCTCTTCCCTTTGCATCTGTCAAGTGGACTGCTCGTTCGCCAGTGACCAAAGAATGGAGCTAAGACAAAGGGAGAACCAAGCATAGTTGTGTGAAGGATAATATACTGAAGAAAAAAGGAGATTACTTACAGACCCCCTGTATTCTTCCTTTACATAGGTTGTAACGCTGACATCCAGTCTGGAGATTTTCTTGGAACCCAACACATTGGGGAGAAATGCCCTAAAGATAATTTGGAAGTGGCAGCATCTTTGAGAGAAAAAGAAAAATGCAGGGCTCTATCGCAGGACCCTGGGATCATGGCCTGAGCCAAAGGCAGATGCTTAACTGCCTGAGCCACCCAGCAGTCCCAAGTCTATCACTTTCTAAGCACAGCAAAACAGCTGTGGGAATGAGGCCTCCTGAAAGCACACTTAGTCCCACCTTCTCTTCTCATCTTCCATGTCTACCCACTGGATCCCTCTCCACAGCCTAGAAAAATGCTCAAAAATACCCCCATCTAAAAGAAAAATAAACAAAGCAATTCTCCTTTTAACCAATTGCCCCCATTTTCTCTTCTCCTTCATCATAATGCTTCTGAAAAGAATATATGCTAACTTCCTCCTCTTCCTTTACTTCCTCCCCGCGTGCTACTTTTTGACCCTGTGCAATCTACCTTTCACTCTGACCAGCACGGCAACTCAGACGACTTTTCTGCTATCAAATCCATTGGTCCTGTTTAGATCTCATCTTTCTCTCTGAATCCTCCTATCACCCACCAGCCATGTCACTCTTCTTCCTGGTGTTCATACCTCTCTCACCTTGTCTTTGCCTCTGCCGTGTGGCCCCTTGGCAGGATAGGCATCCACAGAGATTCCCTGACTCCCTTACAAGATTTGGTATCTGCCTCGGTCTCCAGCCTCAGGTGTGCCCTGTCCCGCTTGCTCACTACACTCCCATCACACTCAGGTTCCACTCAGTTCCTCTTAGACACTCAGCTCTAGTTGCCTTCAGGCTGATTCCCTCTACCTGGGACCCTCTTCTCTGACCCACACCCCAGCACTCTGGCTATTTCCGACTTGACTTTCAGATTTCAGTGCCACCCAGGCACTCCTCATATCACCTCATTTTTATTCTCATGGCAACTCTGTGAATAGGTACTATATTATTAGGTCCACTTTCGGCTGAGGAAACTGAAACTTAGAGAGACTGAGTAATAATGCCCAAGATCTTACAGAAACATGAGAGTCAGAGCTAGAATTTGAAAATACATTTCTCTGACTCTGTGGGACTTTTTATTTACCATATTGTAGGGCTTCCTAGTTGACAGATCTTCTACATTCACCTTCCCAAACTTTCCTCCCCCTCATTCCCTCTCTTCTGTCTCTCTGCAGCTCTTCCAGGCAGGATGATGGTATGGGGCAGGCAGCTGAGGAGGTCCTGGCAGCTTTTCTTTTCTAACACCTGTTTCGGAGAAGTACTCAGAAAATCTGTGAGGTAGGCAAACTATGATGGTGGTCAATGTTCTCATAGTTCTCCTGCCCTTTCTATATGCTCTTTCTATTTCTTGCCTTCACCCATGGCTTTGATCGCTCCGCAGTGTGATGTCCTACTCAGGCCTTCCACCCTGCCCACATATGCCCTAGGCAACTTCCAGTCCCTTTCCCTGACAAAAATGTACCTGGCACAGAAAAATGATCACAACAGAAAAGGAACTGATAAAAAACAATAGAGATGAAATATTGTATAAATAGTTGTTAAGGTTTGAACTGTGTTCTTCCCACCCCACTTCATATGTTAGAGTCCTAACCCCCAGTACCCCGGAGTGAGACCTTATTTAGAAATAGGGCCCTGTAGGGGCACCTGGATGGCTCAGTGGTTGAGCGTCTGCCTTTGGCTCAGGTTGTGACCCCGGGGTCCTGGGATTGAGTCCTGCATCAGGGTCCCCACAGGGAGTCTGCTTCTCCCTCTGCCTGTGTCTCTGCCTCTCTCTCTCTCTCTCTCTCATGAATAAATAAAAGTCTTTAAAAAAAGAAATAGGGTCTCTGTAAATATAATTATTGAAGTTAAGATGAGGTCATGATGGAGTAGGGTGGGTCCCTAATCCAATACAACTGTTGTCCTTATAAAAATAATGTCATGTGGAGAGAGAGGAATGCATGCAGACAGAAGAGCAGCTGAAGATGAAGGCAGAGATTGCAACAATGCAGCAGAAGCCAAGGAATGGCAAAGATGGCCAGAAAAACCACCTGAGGCCAGGGGAGGGGCCTGGAACACGTTCTCCCTCGCAGCCCTCAGGAGAACAAATCCAGCAGACAGACACCTTGATCTCAGACTTCTAGCTTCCAGAACTGGAGATAATCAATTCCTATTGTTTAAGCCACTCCATTTGTGGTGCATTACTGTGTTGTGGCAGCCCTAGCAAACTAATAAAAGGAGTATGATCCCAATTTTGTAAAACAGAACAAACCCCATATATGTTATAGATTATTCTCTCTCTCTCTCTCTCTCACACGCACACACACACACACACACACACACACACACAATGAAAAGAAGTATATAAAAAAAGCAAACAGTGGCTCTATGGGGTGGGTGGGTGATGGGTAATTTTGCTTTGTACTTTTCTCTGCACCTTTGGGTTTTTTCTCAGTTCTCTTATATCCCTACAAATGTGAGCAAAACCAGAAGGGGAATTTCAGACAGGGAGCATGTACTGGATTACCCAATTTAGAATGTGGCCCAGGTACAAAGAAAGTAACATGGAAGAAAAAAACCCAAAATTATTAATAAATTAATAATAGTTATGTTACAAGTAATAGGATTTTGGATTTTTTTTCTTATTCTCTATTTCCCTAAACATTTTCATGTAATGGAAAAGTACTTTTATAATTAAGAAACAGGCTTACAAAGATAAGGTAAGAGGCAGAATGAGTAACAAAGTTTGACACATTTCTAGGCTTCAGTTTCCTGATCTGGAATTTGAAAATAGCCATACCAATCCTCCAGCATTGTTGTGAGGTGTAAGGTGCCTAGCATGCCTGGCTGCCGGTCAGTTGGTGTCCCTAGAGGAGGGAGAGCAGCTCTAAAGAAGTAAATAGCCTGTGTTCTCCTATCTCTCCTTAGAGGATAGCTCAGTTCTTACAAGAAGGCTTCGCCCTGGCTGCTAAGCAGGGCATGTGGATGCTGCTTGGCACTGGCATCTGTGTGTGGTACGTGTGGATGTGGAGAGGGGGCTGGCACATGGGCACTGGCTGGAAAGGCGACGGAAAGCAAGCGAGATTGGAAGGTTGATTGGAGAAAGATTGGTTAAATGAAGGTAGCTTGATCTGTTTGGAGTAACATTTCTTCGTTTGGGGTGGGAATCTTATGGGGCAACTGGAAAGGAATGAGGAACCACGAGAAAGTAGAAAACACAGCCAGGAAGCCAAAAAATTCCCTCTGGTCAGAATAAAGGGATGCCCTGCCTCCTCATTTCTTTGCTGAAAACCCTCCAGGAATGGAATGGGTAATGTAACTTAATATGATAACTTCCCATAGCCTATGGGAAAACATTCTTTCCTGAGGAGCAGTGTTCCCCAAACATCTCTCCTTCTGGCCATATCTGTGTTAAGGTGTTCTTTTCTGGAGAGTGTCTAGGCAGAGACTACCAGAACATTTAGCCTTGCCTCTGACTTACCTCAACAGGAGAGTTCAATTCAATTGAATCTGGCCATTTGTGACTACAAATTATTCCTTGCTCTCCAAAAATTCTGGGCTGCTTTGCTTTTTTGTGGTCAGCTATACCTTCTCCTACCCCCATCTTTTCTTTTTAAGATTTTATTTATTTATTCATGAGAGACACAGAGAAAGAGGCAGAAACATAGACAGAGGGAGAAGCAGGCTCCCTTTGGGGAACCCAATGCCCAACTCCATCCCAGGACCCCAGGATCACAACCTGAGCCAAAGGCAGAAAGCCAAAGGCACCCCTTGTATCCCCTTCTTAAACCCCAGCAACTAGGGAAGAACTGTGTCCCCACAAATGATATTCACTATCCTTTCCTTTATGGGAGGTCACTGATTGCCCTCCCCCCATCATCCCTAATGCCAAAATCTACATGTCTCCTTTCATTTTATATCTGCTAGTTATGTAGCAGATTATATTAAATGAATCTTATATATTAAAGATTATATTTAATATAATTTTTATATATTTAATATAATATTAAATAGTGAAAAGAAGAGAACACAAGAATTGCATGTAAATTATGATTCTGGCTATGTAAAAACAAAAAATATATATACACATGTACAAAGAAAATAGCGTGGAAGAAAAAACCCAAAATTATTAATAAATTAATAATGGTTGTGTTACGAGTACTAGGATTTTGGATTTTTTCTTATTCTCTATTTCCCTAAAAATTTTCATGTAATGGAAAAAATACTTTTAGGGACACCTGGCTGGCTGAGTGGTTGAGCATCTGCCTTTGGCTCAGGACGTGATCCCAGGGTCTGGGGAATGAGTCCCACATCAGGCTCCCTGCAGGGAGCCTGCCTCTCTGTGTCTCTCATGAATAAATAAAATCTTTAAAAAACAAAAGTAAAACAAAACCAACGGTTCTTGGGGCGCCTAAGTGGCTTAGTAGTTAAGTGTCTACCTTCCATTCAGGTTATGGTTTCAGGGTCCTAGGATGGAGTTCCACGTCACATTCCCTGCTCAGCGGGGGAATCTGCTTCTCCCTTTCTGTGTCTCTCATGAATGGATGAATAAAATCCTTTAAAAAAATACTTTTATAATTAAGAACAGACTTACAAAGATAAGGTAAGAGGCAGAATGAGTAACAAAACTTGATAAAATAAATAAAACAAGTAATCTAGTTGTAGATAAGGTTTCCTGGAAGTAAATATACATAGTTCTTAGCCCAATGTGTATTAACTGATGGAGAAATAAAACCGCTGAATGCTTATGGAAGACATTTAACCACGTGTCACCCTTGTCTACTCTAAGAATGACCCAAAGGAAGAACAGCATGGGACTTCAGACTTGTTGGGCATTTGAGGTAATCTGAGGGGCTGGGAGTCCAGGCACATTAGAGGTTTGGGAGCTGCAGGGAGACTGTGTAGACTTCACCAAATGTGGGGGTTTCCGGGAAGTGCTTCAAGCATGACATAGTGAGGCTCTGATACTGTTTATTTTTAGAAGTCCTGTTGAGAGGAGTATCTTTCACCTCTCACTAAATTAACCGTGCTCCTTGGAACCATGGACATCTTTCTGCTGTAGCAGCAATAGGATCAAAGCACGTGTTTAGAACAAGAAGTGAAAAACACCAGATGTGAGCAAAACCACAAGGGGAATTTCAGACAGGCAGCATGCACCGGATTACCCAATTTGGAATGTGGCCCAGGTCCCAGGACAGACAGACCCTCTTAGGATCAGGCTGGAGAGACAGAGGTTATTGATCCTGATTTAAGCCAAATGCCGCTAACTTGACCTGTGACCTTGCTCAAGCCAATGACTTCCTCCAAACCACTTTCACTGTCTGTAAACTGGAAGGAGTGGCTCATTTTCTCTCAGGAAGAGCTAATGGAAACCATGCTAAAAACTAGAGATACAGAATGAGGCATGCTCTTGAAAACTGATGGCAGATTACATAGGAGGACATTAAATATCACACCATATACATGCTTACGGTGTGTAGATATAAATATTTTGTGGGAAGGATATGAGTAAAGAAACCATGGGATTAAAGATTGTGTCACAATTCACAGAGTCAGTAACTGGAGGGGGTGTGACAGGATATATGTTTTCCTTCACCCGTAGCTCTTTAGCTCTCCTGGGGTCACCCCAGATCTAGACAAAAGCATACTACCTAGTACAGACTGCTAAGTAAATGTCAATATAGAATAGAGCTGAAACTTCAAATTGCAGTTTTCTTTACCACTTACTTGTACGCAACCTTGGATAAGTTACTCCACAATTTTATATCTTGGTTTCCTCATCTGTAAAGTGACTATAATACTAACGTCTACCTCGAAGAGGTTGTGAAGATTAAATAAAGTAATACATCTAAAGAGCTCAGAAGAGGGCTGCGTGGGTCATATTTGCTCTTTAAAAATTATTCTTATCATTTTTTATAATATTTGCTCTTATTATGTCCCCAAGCCTTCAGTATGGACCTAAAGGCTCTCTGCATTTCTTCATTTTGTCTCAGTTTCCTCATCCAAATGTTTCCCACATTCTTGTTCCATTCAAGAATATTTCCTGCTTGTCTTATTCATCTACATAGTTCACTGCTCCCACTGGGCTTTAACCCAGCCTTACTCACCCCCTACAAAAGCCATTAATTTATTCCTATTCCTACTGGCTTTAAGTCAGTCTCTAAGCTGACCCCCCTTCCCCGCCAGAAATCTATGAAGCATCACTAAGTCCTCTGTTCGTCCCCTCTTGAGCTCTCTTAACCAGGGGAGGTGCCCCACTAAAGATTAAAAAGTGTGTTTCACTCATTTTTAACAGAACTAGTTGCCAACTATGGCAGTCACAGTATAGAACAGGGAGTCACCTTAGAATCACTAAGTATGGCCATATTCAGGAATCATGGGCATAGTGACCTCCCCACCCCCACCCCCTGACCCTTTGGTGAGAAGTTGTCACTGGAGAGGAAGAGAGATGTTGTACTAGGTCCAGGAAGACAGATGCTGGAATTCATCCTAGTACTCATGTACTCCAGAAGTGGCTGCATATGAGAATAGGGAAAAGGAAAAAATAAACTGAAGAGCGAGGGTTATGATATTTTGGGCCATTGGAAGATGATGGGGCACTGCGGAGTGGAGTATTATATCGGGGAATCACTTTTATTAGAGTGCCAATGAGAATGGGCTCTACTTTGGCACACATGGAGCAGCAGAGAGAGGACCCAGCCACCACAGCCCTTCCCTGGACATCTTTGTCACCAGCTCTAGCATCATTCCTTCCCACGAGTGTCCTTGCTGCCCCCAACCATCAAGTTTGATTATGTGATCACTGTTATTGTTATTACCACTCTCAACTTCAAATCACTTAGCCTTTTCTTCATCCCTCCACCATATCGTTCTCTACGATGTTTTTATGACAAGATCAGAGGGATCCCTAAAGATGATTTGATTCCAGAGAAATGTTTGAGCCCCTATTACACAAGCCTAAAATCCTAGGGAACACATAGATGAGTAAAACACGGTTACTGCTCTCAGGGAGCTCATATCAGGATATCACATGGTTTAGGTGGGTTTGCTAACTAACAATCCAGCGATGGCCTAGCTTCCCCTAATTATCTTCCCTATTGACCCTTCGAGTCACGTTCATTTACTTAACACGCATTTATTAAGCACCAACTATGTGCTAGGCACTGGGCTAGCCTTAGGATGCCACAACAAATAAAACAAACATCATCCTTATCTTTAGAGAGCATAACTACAATGTAAAAGAATTAGGCTCAATGATCTACATGGTTGACTACAGAAGGAATAGGTAAGACTTTGTGTCCCTGTCTCTCCTCCCATACAGTGGGATGCACTCCACCCTACTTCCTTCTCCCAGTCATTATGCAGTGAAGTTACAGTTGAAGCATATTGTTATTTGAGTTGGACTTCAGGGGCACCTGGGAAGAGGAGGGAAAAGGACAAATCTCCACTACAACAATGCATAGCTGGTTACTCCATGTCCTGGGCTCCTTCCTCACCAATATTCTCATCATCTCTCTTCTCAGCAAGCATCTTTCTTACTACCTCCTGAGTCTGTATGGGTTAGAATCTTTCCAATATACAAATATGAAATATCTTTGGTTTGTTAATGAACAGTCTTCCATCATTGAAGGTAAAGTCAACTATATAAACATTAAGTTTCCAAGGAAGGTGGGGCACCTGGGTGGCTCAGTGGTTGAGCGTCTGTCTGCCTTTGGCTCAGAGCATGATCCCGGGGTCCTGGGATCCAGTCCCGTGAGGAGCTTGCTTCTCCCTCTATCTATGTCTCTGCCTCTCTCTGTGTGTCTCTCATGAACAAATAAATAAAATATTTAAAAAAAAAAAAGTTTCCAAGGAAGGAGAAGTGAAGGACTTCCAAGGAAATGTTTCCCTTATTGGAAGAGGCATGTAAGATGGAGGCAAGCATCAAATTTCTCTTGATGGCAATAAAACTACTTCTTAGAATGTTAGGAGGGCTAGCTAGTGTAAGAGTGACCAAATAAGGGATGTAATAAATCTCCTCAGGGCCACTGACTCTTCAGAATAAGACCCTAAAGAATGAGTCACTGTAACCAACTCAGCCAACTATTGACAAACTGTGCTATCAAAAGAGCATAATATTGGAATAGAAAAGAAGCATTATAGGTTGTATTGGATTACTAGGAGTACAAGTATAAAGTTTGGAATCAGGTGGTCCTAGTTTCAAATTTCAGTCCAGGTTCCTCTTTGCCACCCGAGCCTAGGGCAATTTATTTAGCTTTTAGCTTCCCCATCCCTTTATTTTCTCATTTGCAAAATACAGACAAAAATTCCTATTGAGAAGAGGGTTTTTTTTTTTTAAAGGACTATATAAGGTGACATAATTGAAGGCCCTTGGCACAGAGTAGTCACTCTGAAAATGCTCCTCTCTTCTTTTCATTTCACAGATTAAAAACCAAAGGCGAGGGCCCACGATGAACCAGTGTCATACCTGGACTAAAGCCCTGGCTTCCTGACTTCTCGTCTCACTGTCTTTCAGTTGTTTTCACAGTGGGAGCAAAGATAATTGAAAACACATTTATCTCTCTGGTTTTCTAAAGCTTGAGGGGGTTGACATTTTTAAAATGTAGGTGGGGTGAGAGGTGTAAAAAGCAGATTTACTTTGTTGAGTTCACATTGCTTGAGCACACACCTCACATGGTAGAGGGAAGTGGCAGGGCATAGCCAAGGAGGGATTAAAGATTGTGTTACATTAATCCACAAAGTAAATAACCCACATGTCTACAAGTGAGAGGGGGGTGTGACAGGGTGTCTTTTTGTTTCTCACCCTTTGGGTCTCCTTCAGGCCACCCTAGATCTAGGCTAGTTTTCAGGAGGTCCTATGTAAATCTTTCCTTCAGAGTTCTGAGTTTGCTAATGTGTGGATTTGGCAAGGAAGTGCAAATTAAAGTAGTCATGCATGAAAAATCACTTGTAACCTGCAAATTATTTCAGTATGGGATTGGCAATCCACGTGTTTGAGTAGAAAGAGCCCTGGGCCAGGGATGGGATGCCTGGCTCCCCTGGCACCACCACTAACTACCAAGGGGACCTAGAAGAGGAAGCCAACTTCTCTGGGCATCTGTGTTGTCATCTGTAAAATACCATCAAGTACTGAATGCAAAACAATGGCCACATTTTATTTTCCCTCACCCTTACAAGAAGGCCATGCGGTAGATAGTACTCTCTCCATATCAGAGGTGAAGAAATAGAGGCATAGAGATATTGCGATTTGCCCAGTGTCTTTCAGCTAGGGAGTAGTAGAATCTGATAGAGCTGGGTATTGAGCCCAGAATGTTCTCTTAACCTCTAAGACAGACTACCTATATCGGGAAGGGGAAAATGGATATTAAAGCTCAAAGCACTTTAATGAAGTTTAGACAAATGTTCATTACATCATTTACAGGGTATGTAATCCCTAGGCGGTGCCTGTGTTCAAGTCATTTTCAGCTCATTGACTTTCTTATTCATCGCTTCTCATCTGATCTGAGAGCATCAAACCACAGTTATTCTCTTTCACCTCATTTGTTTTGGTGTGAGGTCTCCTCCCACACTGGCCGCATTCGGGGGAGCCCGCACCACTTCTCGCGAAGTGGGAGAGTGTGAGTGTAGGAAGCCACTCTCACCCACACATAAGCTTGTACACAAATACCCCCGCACAGAAACACACGCGTATTCATGTTAGTTTGTTATACGCATCCATGGTTTGAGAAACTGACAGTTTAAGAATCTGTCCTTACGATGCCAGTGCATACACCAGGAATAAATAATGTCCCACTGTTGAGGTTTGGAGTGAGAAAACGCTGTGGTAAAGTAAAAGGAAGTAGAGACACACGTACTAAGGAGAATACCAAGAGACTCAGACCCATTGGCTTCAGCTCCAACCCTGAGTCCTGCAATAAGCTTATGAATTTCTGCCAGTGCATCTAGGCTCCTGAAAAGCCCTTACTCTTGGTGAGCAGTAAGCTTGACACAACCTCAGTGTCTCTTCGAGAACCGATTCTGAGCTTTTACTCAGGTATCTGTGTATGGGTTCCAGGCGGTGGTGGTCATCAGACTGTAAACTTGGGAGGTTCAGGGTCACATCGATGGGATTCTCTCTTCAGTGGTTTGCCATCACATGCAATTAGCAATTTCGTGATGACAACACTTCACTCTTTTTTTTTAATTTTTTAAAAATTTTTATTTATTTATGATAGTCACACAGAGAGAGAGAGAGAGAGGCAGAGACACAGGCAGAGGGAGAAGCAGGCTCCATGCACCGGGAGCCCGACGTGGGATTCGATCCCGGGTCTCCAGGATCGCGCCCTGGGCCAAAGGCAGGCGCTAAACCGCTGCGCCACCCAGGGATCCCCAACACTTCACTCTTGCCCCTGCTTTTTGTCTGGTTTGCTCAGGAGACAGATACAAATGAATTTATTTATTACATGTGTACTTATCAAACACCACGATGAAGCCATTTCATTTTTGCATTAACCCTTAATGGTGACAGAGCACATTCATGATTAGGATCACACTCAGACTCCCAAGAGTCCTTTGGAATAAAATTATTACCTACTTCATGATGTTCGTGAGGATTAAATGCAATCCACTGCAAAAAGCACTTAGCGCTGGGGGCTGGCACAAAGTAAACATTATTAAATGTTCCTATTAGCATGACTATAGACATGATTAAGTATTATTGGCCCTGTTTACTGATGAGGAGCCACAGCTCAGGGAAGCTAAGTCATTTGCTTACGTTGTAGAGTTGAATGGTAGAATTCAGTTAAAAATCGAAATCTTCAGGTTCTAAGGCCATTTTAGGAAATTATCAGTTGAGATTGCAATCATAGAAGGAAGAAAGCGGAGCCTCAAAGAGCTTACATGACAGGTTTTATGGTTGGTGAGTAGGCAAAAGCGTTTAGGGAGAAAGAACTGCTTAAGGGGGAGGGAGAGGCCCAAGTGACAGACCACAAGCAGCTGCATAATTCATTTTTACTTCCACAAATGCTGTCTTCCCTCTGTCTCCTCGCATACACCGTCCTCCTGCTGCCTTTCCCCTCTTCTCACCCCTTCGCCTGAACAATGGTCATGTGTCCAGGTTCAACCCAAACATCTCTTCAAGGAGGCTTTTCTGAGCCTGGTGTCGGTTTGTACCTTCTGATATCAGCATCCACAGCACCCTGACCTCTTTCAGGAATGCTAGTCTATTGTCTAGGACGTAAGCAATGAGAAGTCAACTTTATCTTCCTTGCCAGCTGACGCATCCTCAGCACCTTTACGGCGTCTGGCACACTTGTTAAATGCGGAGCAGATGTCAGCCAATATAAAGATGCGGAAGACTAAGGAAAAAAAGTGGGAAGACACGAATGAATGCGAACTTGAAATGCTTTCCCATTTTGCCACAGAATCACTCCTGTGTGGAGTAACGAACACAGGTGTTCATCCTGTAGGGCCCGTAGCTAGGCCGAGCCCCCTGCAGACGGAGGAAAGGGGGCTACGGATGAGCCCTTTCTCCCAAACTGCCTCGTAGGCGCGGAAGAGCCCCGGAGTCCCCGCTCCCTGCAGCTGCCTCCCCAGGAAGCGGTGTCGGGACTACAGGGATGGACCTGCCCAGCGCAGCAGGGAGGCAAGGAAGGGCTTCCGCGGGGGGGACGCATTTCTGACTCTGTCGTGTTGACAGTAAAAAGAGGCAGTGATGGAGCTTTTGGCAGGAGGTGTCCAGCCTTGGGGAGTCCTCGTGCGGCCCGGGCCGGCCTGTGGGCGGCGGCGCTGCGGGGAGGACCTGCCGGGCCTGGGGCCTCGGGCTCGCTAGGGCAGCGCCCGGGGAGGACGCGGGGGCGCAGCTCGGGCCAGGGTCGTTTTGTTTACGTTCCCACCTCGCAGCCCTGGGAAGCCCCGAGTTCCCACACTCATCGAGGCAGGAAGGTCGCCACGGACACCTCATCTGTCAGGGTCGCTGAGTAACTGCAGATAAGCAGCAGCTGCCCATCGCTGTCGGGGTGGCCTCCCAGACTGCGCGCCGCCGCCCAGGGCCCCGGGGTGCGCCGTGGGGAGGCCCCGCGGGAGTCGCGGGGAGGCGGGAGGTGCCTCGGGTCTGCCCAGAGCCGCTGCCCACCCGGCCCCGGACCCACCACCGCGGCCGAGCTCCGCGTCCTGTCCCAATGCTCCGCTGCGCTTTCTTTCTCACGTCGCTCTGACCACCAGCCGTGAAGAACGTAGAGCAGGTGTTTTTGTGTCCATTTTGCAGATGAGTAAACAGCCTCAGGATGTTGGGCAGACTCGCCCAGGTTCTCACAGCTAGTCACTGCACAGGCCTTTTGGCCACCTCCTTTTCGGTGGGTCTTTCTGTTACAAGAAGCCAACAGGGTAAGTTCCAGTTTTTGTCGCTGAAAAAGAGCTCTTGCTCCCAGGTTGAACCTGGCTTTTTTTTTTTTTTTTTTTTTTTTCCCCCTCAAAGAGTTTATTTATTTATTCATGAGAGACACGCAGAGAGGGGCAGAGACACAGGCAGAGGGAGAAGCAGGCTCCATGCAGGGAGCCCGATGTGGGCTCGATCCCAGGACTCCAGGATCACGCCCTGGGCGGAAAGCAGGCGCTCAACCACTGAGCCACCCAGGTGCCCCTTAACCTGGCTTTTAAACTGTCTTCCACTCAGGCTGGGGTGTCGTGGGAAACACTCTGATCTTGGAGTTTTGTTTTGTTTTTTTTTTAATTTTATTTATTTATTCATGAGAGACAGAGAGAGAGAGGCAGAGAGACACAGGCAGAGGGAGAAGCAGGCTCCCTGCAGGGAGCCTGACGTGGGACTTGACCCTGGGTCTCCAGGTCCTGGGTGGCTCAGTGGTTTGGCACCTGCCTTCAGCCTAGGCCCTGATGCTGGAGTCCCAGGACTGAAGGCGACACTAAACCGCTGAGCCACACGGGCTGCCCTGATCTTGGAGTTTTGAATCACGATTCCTCTTTCTTGCCAGCCATGTACTTTAGTAGCTGTGTGATTCTGAACTTGATTTCTCTGAATATTCACTTCCAGATGCATAAAACGGAGGTAAAGTCCGCTAAGTTGCAAAGTAAGAATAACAGTAAACACTGTTTTTTATATTCTAGACTCAGTTCTCAGTTCTAAGCACCTTATGTGCATTGGCTTGTTGAATTCTCAAACAAATCTGTTATTCCATATATGCTATTTCATTTCATTTTATAGATAATGATACAATGGCAGAAATAAAGAAACCTGCCTTGGGTGACACAGCAAACAAATAGCAGAGCCAGGATTCCAACCCAGGCTGTAGGACACCAGAGCCCAGTGCTTAACTGACTATGGCATGTTATACTGACTATGCCAGTTGTATTTACCATCTACAGTAGGTACTCAATCAATAGCTATTACTAGGAATTAGGACAGGATTGACTTGATTTATAAGCATAGTGCTAACTATCTGAACTAATTAGGTAAATCAAAAGGTTGTCCACTCAAAAATATCTTCAGTTTAACATGTCATGATTTCTAACTTCCCACCACTAGGGTGTCCCTTTGTGGCAGTGAAGACTCCTCCGGGACATTTTGGCAATATCGGGAGAAATTTTGGGTTGTCACAACTGTGGTAATGCTACTGGCATCTAATGGGTAAGGCAAGGTATGCGACTGAACATCCTACAATGCACAGGACGGTCCCTACGACAAAGAATTATCTGTTCCAATATGTCAACGTGTTGAACTTTAGAAACTGCTTTAGCATTGATGAAAGCAGTCTTGAAGGATCCTGTTAATATACACATTTGTCACATAGAATGGCAAAGTAATGCTCTGTTAAACATCTATTAATATGTTAACACAGTTCGATATATGCAATTATTTATTATTACCTATTGTTATTGTTACTGTTGTTGTTGCCAAACAAAGCAGATGTGCCCTAGAAATGCTCAGGCTGATTTAGGGCATGTGGTAGAGTTAGAAAATTGAGGCCGTTTTTTTCTGTCAAGCGATGTCACCAACCCCCAAATTGCTGACATTTCTTCCAATATGTTGAAGTAGGTCATAAATAAGCTCACAGCAATGCCATTTCCTTTCAGCATGCAACTCTCTGAATTCCTGATATCTCTTGGCTCAGTCAGCTCTTGTTTTAGTCACCGCCCCCCCCCCCCATTTACGTAAGTACCAAAGATGTATTTTTTTTAAGGTCTGATTTTGTTGGACCCTTCTGGAAACTCCTTTAGCTACTGACATCTTCAATATGGTAAAAATTTACTTTACCCATCAGAACTTTGGCCAAAAGATGAATCTTGGTACCTTATGCAAGTATGAAATATCTGTAGTGCTTGGCAGCACATCTGGATCTCTTACTTTGCTGGGGAACACTGTGCCTCACATCATTGTGACTCATTGATTTCCATATCATCATACATTAGCTTCAAAGACTCTATGAATAATCGGGAAAGGAGTTGTATCAGTTAATTTAGGCTAGGTTATGATGCAGTAACAAATGATCCCAATATCCTAATAACAAAAAAGATTTATTTCTTGTTCATATTGCATGTACAGCATAAATTGCTGCACTGTTTCATCTTTTTCATTCACAATTTAGGCTAAAGGAGCAGGCCCTATTTGGGACATGTGATGTCATAGCAGGGAAAAGAGCAATGATTGAATCATATGATGACTCTTACAACTTCCATTCTATTCTACTTACTTTCATTCTGTATTTACTTAATTGCTTACAACTACTCAGAACCGGCATATGTCATATATTCTTACATTCTACTGGCCAATGTAGATCAACAGCCAAGCCAGATATCAATGGGGCAAAGAGGTATATTCCTCCTATAGGCTTCATAGGCAGGGACAGCAAATATTCTCAATAATAATATCATCTATCACAGCAGTCTCTCTTTGCCACCAAAGTTATGAACTTCTTCAGAGGTCTTCAAGGTCTTAGCCTTGAATTGCTACCTTTTCAAGAGGTTTTTATTCAATATGTGGGGAAGAATATAAAGTGAAAGAGTTTAGGCAAAATATCAGATTATAATGACTGAGATGATGAGGGTCAGAGGTAAGTGATAAATGTTAAGGAAAGATAGTAGTCAAAAATGACTCGGGGATTCCATCTTGGGTGACTGATGAATAATAGTGCCAACAATTGAGAGTAGAGAAGGAGAGAAGGCTTAGAAGGAGAAAAGACCAGATTTGTTTTGATCCAGTGAACATGAGGTGTCTTTGGAACAACCATGCAGAAATCTATAGTAGACAGATGAATATATGGATGTGGCTCCTGAGAGAGTATGAGCTACAAAGATCTAAGATGGAACAGTATATAAGTATTAATAAATAATAGCTATTATGATTATGTTTATCAAGCAGTTACTATGTCAGGCACTGTGCAAAGCAATTTACATACATTTTCTTATTTAATTCTCATAACAGTCCTCAAGCTAGTTCGTGTTCTTTATCCTTATAATGTAGGTAAGTCTATTAAGCCTAAAGACGCTTAAAAAAAAACCCCAAATTTCTTTCAAGTCTCACAGCTAGGAAAAAAGGACCCAGGTTCTTTGTCTTCCCAACCTACATTTCAACTACTTATGCTTAGCTGGAACAATGATGGCAAATGAGAACACCCAGGTGCTATGGAAAGAAAGGAAGAGAAGGGCAATGGGTCAAGGGCAAGACTCTGAGAATATGAATACTTAAGGATCAGAAAGAAGAGCTCTTGAAGAAGGCAGAGAAGCTCTTGGAGAAAATCAGATTACAAAGCCTCAGAAGCCATATGTATAGAGTGTGAACCAAAAAGAGTTTCTAATAGTTAGGGACAGCTGAATAGTTAAATAGCAGGACTGGGAAAGGTTCACTGATGTTGACAGTTATGCCCAGTCCCTGACAATATGTCTAACTTCACGGAAGTATCTGTTACCAGTATATTCCTCACTTCGGATGCCAAGAATGAAAAATGAACCACTGTTGGCGAGTCACATGCTGACTTTGGAAACATCAACCTGTTGCTGGTTCACTCTTTTTGAACTCTGCCTCCAGAGACTGCTTTGACTTTTTGACCTGTTTGGGTAGTTCTTTGTTTCTGGGTCTTGGTGACCTGGATTTTAGACTCTGTACATATGTGTACTTGCCTGAGGTTCTGGACTATTCTCCCAGCTAAGAAAACCCAACCTTACACCACGTCCCTACTTTTGGTTACTATCTATTCCCATCTTGACAGAGTGAGGTTGAACACTGTCCCTCAATTCATAAGTCTGTGTGTCTTGCTAATTTTCTGCAACTTGGCTTCCAGAAAGGAAATGAGGATTTGTGGTCTCAGACAGTGGCCTCTATATCTGCTCTGCAGATGTGGCAACTTACTGTCAATGGGCTACTGGCTTTAAGATCATAGGATGCTGGTCAGACCTTGCCAAACCTTGCAATGCCTGTTGTTAGAGCAGGCTTTTTGTCTTCAGGTGAGCACCCCCCTCAGTTGCCATGCTTTTTAATCCAGCTCCAGCTATATATGGAGATATAAGATTTATATGTGGCCACAAGAAGACACTTATTAAATGAGATTTCTCATTTTTGCTCGGAAGGCAGGATGCTGGACAACTGTGCATCTGTGGCTGTGAGAAAGTTCCAGTGGGTCTATAGAGTGGCTCTTTACCTTTTCGTCCAAGGAGCAAGCCAACTACAACATTAGAGTGGGTGAGTAAACAAACCTGCCTCACTCTCAGAGACTTGAACTGAATGAACCTCTCTGAGGTGAGGGCACAAGAATCCTTTAGTATCCTTGCTCGTTGCCGTACGCTGGAGGTTGCACATATCCATCACCCTTCTTGACCCCACTTCCCCCGGCAAGTGTTATCAGATTTATTAAATAAAAATATAGAATACCCAGTTGAATTTGAATTTCAGATAAACAACAAATACATTTTTAGTATCAGTATATGCCACACAACATTTGGGGCATACTTATACAAAGATTCGTTGTTTATTGGAAATTCAAATTCAACTAAGTGTCCTATATTTTACCTGGCAACCCTATGGACCCCACAACATCCATAATCTGAAACTCAATAGGAATTCATAGACCTTGGGATCCAAAGGGCCTCTCCTTCTCCCAAGATGGTACTGGGGCACTTTATGAAAAAGAGAGACAGGAAATAGGTCTCTGCTAGGACTACTGGGGTCCTGACCCTGTCTGGACTTCTCATGCTCCAGGATCAGCTCTAGAGGTCCCTAAAATAAGACATTCTGAGTCTATAAATAAGCCTATAACCTTGTTTGCCTTTTATCAGCTGCATTTGGAATATGGCTTTCTAGAAGTGTTCAGAAAGTTTGGAGAGATCATGATGCCACTTGACCTGTGGTAGCACCAAATGATCGGTATCCTGCATGACTTTCTAGAGGAGGTTTTTATGCTTCCTGGACAATGTCTTAATATATCCTCAGACACCTCCACACATACCCTGCCAAACTTTGCCTCATATAATCCTCTAGCCCAGCAATCCTGGGATATCTGAGGCATTGGCACCTCCAAATCAGTCTTCAGACTATTCCAGTTTGCTGTAGCCAGGGGTCTATGACTCTGGAGTAAGAGATCCCCTGGTTACGTGAGGACACCTAGACATTCCAAAACATGCTTGGTAGCATTTTGTTCTTTTCTGTACAACTGACCTAGTAATGACCTCATAAAAAAAGAGAAGGATGGGCAGCCCGGGTGGCTCAGCGGTTTAGCGCCTGCCTTCAGCCCGGGCGAGATCCTGGAGACCCAGGATCAAGTCCCATGTTGGGCTCCCTGCATGGAGCCTGCTTCTCCCTCTGCCTGTGTCTCTGCCTCTCACTGTCTCTCATGAATAAATAAATGGAATTTAAAAAAGAAAAAAAAAGAGAAGGAAGTTGGAAGATGTGCTGAGCTAGACATTATTTTTTGGACAACTCAAGATTCCCTTTACCTCTGCTCCATTATAGCACCAGCAGGCCCTTTACTATGAGCTAGATATTCTTTTAAGGACTTTACTTATATTAACAAATTTAATGCTTATAATCACCATACAAAGCACCATTATTTTTTGCTGTTTTAGAGTTGAAGAAACTGAGACAAAGAGATAAAGTAATTTTTCTAAGGTCACACAGGTAAAAAAAAGTCACTCAGAAGTAGAAGCCAAGATTTGAATGTGGGCAATCCAGCTCCAGAGTCTGTCCTCTTAACCTGTGTGGCAACACTAGCCAGCCAACTCTAGTTTAACCTTACCCTGTTGGGACCAGTGCTCCAACATGATGGAGGGAGCCATCCAGCCGAGGAGGAGCCCTAGCCTGTCCAGTGTTATCCCTGTGGCTTACAAGATGTCTTCAAGGCCTGGGGGGGCCTAATGCATGATAGTCTGCATAGAGCTCAGTCCACAGTAGCCTGGAATAGCTAGTACCAACCTAGAAACTCAGCTTGTGCTATGCAAGGTGGCTTGCCTTATCTTATGAGCCTTGGGCGTTCTATGAAGCAACACATCCAGCAACAGGAACCACAGAGCAGATGGTCTATATTTTAAGATAGACCTTGGGTACAAGGGAGCAGCAGAGAGACTCAACCTTGGAAAATTCTGGCTTGAGTATTTGTCATTCAGTCCAAACTGTCTTTCAGACATCTGCATATGGTCCAAATCTACTGGGAGCAAAGCATAGAGATGTAAAATACTAGGAAGACCTCTATATGAGTACAGTGGTGCATAGCCCACTGGAAGGCCTGAATGCAGCATTAGCTTAGCCACCTCTCCGTTCTGCCACCAAAACACAAGCTGTGGCCTTGTCCGGCATGTATTCTGGTATGCTACCACGACAACACCTGGACCTTGAGCGAGAAGAAGCTGGGATTCCCAAAGAGCAGCTGTTATTGTCACTGCTGTAGACTGCTTTCAGAATTTGTTTCCCTACTTCCAGGACTGCATTTCTGTGCAACAGTAGTTTTCATCCTTACCATTTTCTTGTGTCCTTTTTCCCTTACAGTAGAGAGAACCTCGGAAGGGGTGTATGGAGCTGAAGGAAACTCAATGAGCATATGATGTTCTGGCTGGTCGCAGAATTCAAGAGGCTTGCCTATAGGATACCTCCCATTTTTCCCTAGCGTATTCATCCTATCTACTGAATGTGGAAGCTAAAGGACTGCTAATAATAAGAACCCCAGCAACAACAGCTATCATTTACTGAGCACTTACTCTGTGCCACTTATGGGGTTAAATGCTTTGCCTATATCTTCTGACTTCATCCTCACAATAATGCAATAAGGAGGATATGGTTTACCTCCAATCTATCGCTGAGAAAATTGCTTTGCCAAATAAGTAAATGGTAGAGCCAAATTTCCAACCCAGTTAACCGAAAGCCTGGCATTCAGCTGTTCTGCTCTCACTGTCATATATTGGTATTAGCTGACTTCCTCCGTGGCCTATCAGATTCTTTGATGCTTTTCTCTTCTAATTCTCCAGCCACTACCCCAATGACAAAGGAGGGAGAAGCATGAACTGTCTTCCTAAGAGGGAGTAGACTCTTTATGATACCACTACTAACCTCATCAACTGGGCTATGGGAAGAAGTGAGGGCATGAGGAATTGTTTTAATTTGGCCCTTTGAAACAGAGACCCTACTCGAAGTAATAAGGTGTTTGTTATAACTACTTTCCTATTTTGTTTGCTGTTCAATCCCAAACACCTAGAACCATGCCTTGCTAATAGTAGGTGCCCAACAAACATTAGCAAGGAAATACAGGAAGTTGGGGGTTGCTTGGTTTACACAGGAGCCTTAGTAAATCTGGGTAGCAGAAAAGTTGAACCAGATGACAGGATCTTCATAACACTGATGTACTATTTCTGAGCCACCCTTTGCAGTTTTCTTTCCTTCTACTTATTCCAACTAACAAATTCTGTTTACTATCCATGTATTTCTTCTATTGCACGATTGCTGCTTATTCATAAATTCTGCTTTCTTATCATACTGTTCTGCTTCCTCATAGATTTGGGTTGTATGACCCTCCACTGCCCTTACTTCAGTTTCCATGACTAACTGTCCTCATTATTTCCATGTTTCCCAATTCAAATCCTAGAAGAAGAGAATCTGATACACCAAATTCATCTCTTCCATTTGAGCCCTGATTTTTAGAGGGACAGCCTTAATGTCAGAAGCCAATCCCTGGTCCAATCAGGAGTCATCCTTGGGTAAAGAACAACCTAGCTCTGCTTCTCAGAGCAGGGGGCTGTGGGTGGGGCAGTTTCATCTTGAAGAGGAAGTTGGGTGTGGCAGGCACTTTGTTGACATATCCAGTATAGGAGTGCTCCTGGGAGCCCATCTCTCATCTCTGAGAAGTGACTTTGTAAGTTAAGACTTTTCATCAGGCATTCCCAGGAAAGCCAAGTCAAATGCAGCTGGTGACTTGCTGAGTTTGGAACTCCTCTTGGCCTGCCATCTCCTTGCACTCTTCCTTCTGGAACCACCTTGGTTTGTCAGCTTATTACTTGTTTGGAGTTGGCTTGTTTCTGGACTCTTTCTTCTGTTTAGGTGAGTTGGCTTACAACTAGACTGCTTGACTATTGGATATGGTGAGTGCTTCGATTCAAATCTGGTTCTGGATCATGCTTTTAGCTTGGACGTAAATTGCCTCACTTCTTGCTCCCTTGCCCCCTCCCTTCTACCCAAATTCATGGTGCTAGAAATTGTCATTTACCTGAGGGTGCCTTCCTTTCCCAGCCCACCAAAATATTCCTGAGGGAGTGACATTAAGAAATAGTTGGTGGCTTTGGTGAGAGCAATTTTAGAGGAATGGTCGGGGCAGAAACCAGACAGAAGCAAGTTGAGGAAGTGGAAATAGTGAGTATATGACTACTCTTCTGAGAAGTTTAGATGAAAAGGAGGGGAAGAAAACAGGTGTCAAGAGGGTTTTTAAAAATTATTATTATTTTCAGAATTTGCTTCTAATTATATAATACATAATTTTGTAACACATTTTGAAAAATTAAAATTATAAAGAATAAGTTTATAACTCCCCATAATTTACTACCTACAAAAAAAATTTACTACCTACATAACTATGATAGTTATTAATTTTTGAGCTCCTACTAAATAGAGGAATTCTGCTAATCACTTTATAAATAATGTTTCTATTTACTGTGTAACACAAAGTCCTAGCTGGGCCAGAATTAAGACAAATGTGTCTGTGATGCAGAGTAAGATAATATCCTTTCCCTTCAAGCAATCATTGGTATTCATTGATTTATAAGAGGGCTGAGAGGTTTGGTGGAAAAACTCAAATCCTTCAGTAGAGTTTTAGTCATGCATTGACATGTCCAGGGGGAGTTCCAGAGGTAGGCAGCTTACTGGCAGGTAGAGTGGGGCTCCCTGGGAGAGCATAGCCTGTTGAGGCAGGAGTCTGCAATGGTAAGGCTAGGCTTTAGTCCTGGAAGGTCATGGCCAGTCTGGCTGTCATGGGGTAAGGCCTAATTCAGCTTCCCTGTCTGTGTCTTCCCAGAAGAAAACAAAGAAGGGCCTCTGTGTAATAGAAAGAGTCATTTAGTGAAGTTCATAATGCCCTAGGGCCTATCACCCAGGGGGTAACTGGGTGTAGCATCTCCAGGAAGAGAGCTTTTCCTTTCTCACTTTGAAGGAAGATGTTGACAGGCATCACAGGGGTTATCCAGGCCCTTAATTTCCCACAAAACTGGCATCATGGGGCCAATCATAGTGGCAGAAAAAAGTTTTTACTCAATTTATAGAAAGGTAGTGGTACCTGACCTCTGTAACCTCAGTAACACTTTACCTTGAACATTAATTACACTGAAAAAAAAATGGACTCTCTTACTTCCTGTTTTTCAAAGCATCATTGATTAGGGGAACAATGCAGGGCTCTAAGTGAGGTACTGCTGTGGGCTTCTAGCTCAGTGTGGTGCTGCCAGAGCCAGAATCACGGCGTCCAGCTAAGCTGTGACAATAAATGGTTCAAGAACATCTGTGCACTGATGACACACTCAATGTCTTTGCACAAACACCTTCTCAATGAGACCACTCTACAAAAATGAACACCCTCTACCCTCACTGTCCCACCCCGCCCCCGCCCCCGCCCCGACGAGCCACCCCAGCCTTCTCTCCACAGCACTCATTACCATTTCACATACCTTAGTTTTTCTTATTTCTTCTCCTTTTTTTCTTTTTTTTGAGAGAGAGAGAGTATGTGAACAGAGGGGAGGGGCAGAGGGAGAGAAAGAATCTCAAGCAGACTCTACACTGAGCACACGTGGGGCTCAATCTCTGGACCCAGAGATCATGACCTGAGCTGAATCAAGAATTGGTACTTATCCAACTAAGCCACCCAGCACCCCTCCCTCTTCTTCTTTTAAAACAAATTATCCCTAGGGCAGCCCCGGTGGCGCAGCGGTTTAGCGCCGCCTGCGGCCCAGGGCGTGATCCTGGAGACCCTGGATCGAGTCCCACATAAGGCTCCTGCATGGAGCCTGCTTCTCCCTCTGCCTGTGTCTCTGCCTGTCTCTCTCTCTCTCTCTCTCTGAATGAATAAATAAATAAATCTTAAAAAAAAAAAGAAAAGAAAACAAAGTATCCCCTTTCCTATTCTAGGATGTAAACTCCGTAGAAGTAGTATCCAGGTGTTTATTGCTGTGTCCCTCAGAGCCTAGATCAGTGACTGGTGCAGAATATTCAATAAAAATATTCATTGAGAATTGGGCAGACCGGGTCGTTCAGTGGTTAAGCATCTGCCTTCCGCTCAGGGCGTGATCCCGGAGACCCAGGATCGAGTCCGACGTCCGGCTCCCCGCATGGAACCTGCTTCTCCCTCTGCCTGTGTCTCTGCCTCTCTCTGTGTCTCTCATGAATAAATAAATAAAATCTTTTAACTGTTTTAAGATTTTTTTAAATAAAATCTTTTAACTGTTTTAAGATTTTTTTAAATAAAATCTTTTAACTAATTTGATTTTTTTAAATAAAATCTTTTAACTATTTTAAGATTTTTTAAATAAAATCTTTTAACTATTTTAAGATTTTTTAAATAAAATCTTTTAACTATTTTAAGATTTTTTTAAATAAAATCTTTTAACTAATTTGATTTTTTTAAATAAAATCTTTTAACTGTTTTAAGATTTTTTTAAATAAAATCTTTTAACTAATTTGATTTTTTTAAATAAAATCTTTTAACTATTTTAAGATTTTTTAAATAAAATCTTTTAACTATTTTAAGATTTTTTAAATAAAATCTTTTAACTATTTTAAGATTTTTTTAAATAAAATCTTTTAACTATTTTAAGATTTTTTTAAAAGATTTTATTTATTTATTCATGAGAGACACACAGAGAGAGAGGCAGAGACACAGGCAGAGGGAGAAGCAGGTTCCCAGGACTCGATCCTGGGTCTCCGGGATCACGCCCTGAGCGGAAGGTAGATGCTTAACCACTGAGCCATCCAGACATCCCTATTTTAAGTTTGTTTTGTTTGTTTGTTTTTTAAAGATTTTATTTATTTATTCATGAGAGAGAGAGAGAGAGAGGCAGAGACACAGGCAGAGGGAGAAGCAGGCTCCATGCAGGGAGCCCGACATGGGACTCGATATCAGGTCTCCAGGATCAGGCCCTGGGCTGAAGGCAGCACTAAACCGCTGAGCCACGCGGGCTGCCCTCTATTTTAAGATTTTTAATTAGCATTTGAATTTATAGCCTGGGAGAATTTAGGATATTTGTTTACATTTATAACAAACTTGTAATATATGCACTATAATATGCCTATTTTATAGATGAAGAACGAATTAAAGCAAAAGCAACTTGCTCAGACCCTGTAAATAGGGAGGGCAAAGGCCTTATTAAAAACTGGGATAATGAGTAAGAAGACCATATAAGAGGTACTCCTATAGCTGAGGCAAAAATTAAAGAAAGCCTTAATCAATATGGTAGAAAGGGGATTGGAAAACAAAGGTATGGAAAGTAAAGAAACGGGCAGCCCAGGTGGCTCAGCACTTTAGCGCTGCCTTCAGCCCAGGGTGTGACCCTGGAGACCCGGGTTCGAGTCCCACGTCGGGCTCCCTGCATGGAGCCTGCTTCTCCCTCTGCCTGTCTCTCTCTCTCTGTGTCTCTCATGAATAAATAAGTAAAATATATTTAAAAAAAAGAAAGTAAAGAAACTGTGCCAATTGATAAGAAGCATGGGAGAGAATATTTAATACACTACTGGAAGGAGCCCATAAAATCAGATGAGGACAGGAAGATTCTTCTAAGAGGGGAGTAACTTCAGTTTCTTTCAGAAAGAGAAGATTGGCTAGTTGAAAAACAAAAAGAAACAGCCTGAGTAAAGTGAAGTCCTTGAAGCTTTGAGCAAATCCGTAAAAAATTATTTTAATGTGGATTTCATATTTGGATTTTAACTACAAAACAGATGAGAGTAAAATGACTTATGGTGAAAAGAGTCAAAGTTGAGTCATGACATGGAGAAGACTGTGGCAATCGTGTCCAAGGAATGAGTCAGAAAGCAGTGCAGAGCTTTGGGGAGAGGGGTTTCTCAACATTGGGACTCAGGGTTGTTAGTCAGCAGGTTCCTGGTCAATATAGACCCTTGAAACAGGCCTTGGTGGGATGCCTGGGTGGCTCAGTGGTTGAGCATCTGCCTTCGGCTCAGGGCGTGATCCTGGGTCTGGGGATAGAGTCCTGCATCCCTGCAAGGAGCCTGCTTCTCCCTCTGCCTGTGTCTCTGCCTCTCTCTCCGTGTGTCTCTCATGAATAAATAAATAAAATCTTAAAAAGAAAAGAAAGAAACAGCCTTTGGTTTAGGGAGAAGGAGCTATAGAACACAGATAAAGAAAGTCAGGCCACCCCCAACATCCCTCTCACCCCTGGCCCATTAGCTGGTGTTGTAGGCTACAATGTGATCCTCCCAGGGCTTTTGGAAGAGAAACTGGGACACATGACTGGATCAGGAGGGCCAGCCAGGACGGTTGGTCACACATGGTGAGAGATAGTTAGGGAAACTAAGGATTAATGAGTACAAGAAGCCTCTGGAGGATGAGTTCATCTCAAGTCACTGGATACTGGCTATTGGGGTAGCAGTCTATTGGTTCATTTGAGCAATATTTGCTGAATGTTCTTTATGTGCCAGGCACTGTGCCAGGCATTGGACTAGGTGCTGGGAATTGAAGTATGAATAAGCTATTTCCTGATTTCTATCCTCTCTCTTCTATGCTGGGCTTGATACTCTTTACTTATATTTGATAAATAAGTTAACTACTTTATGTCTCCTTAAAGTAATTTCTAGATATACAGTTATGACATTGTATGAGGGAGAGAGCTTTTGATTTCTAGTCCTAAAGCAAAAATGTGCCTAAATTGCTGGCCTTGATGATCACCTAAAACAAGCACATTTCAAATCAGCAGCAGAAGCAGCAAGAAAGGGAAGGCATGATCCCTTTCTCTTGGATTATAAGGGCAAACCATGAATCACAGTGGGGAAGCCACAGTAGAGTGTAAGGATTGTAAATCACTGCAAGAGTAGAGATCAGTGTGCAGATGTCTGGAGAGATGATCCCACCTGTTACCCTTTAAGACACAACACTTGGTAACTAAACTTATCAGGGCAAGCTGGCAATGAACTTCCCAAGTTGGTGTACGTGGCCCATTTCACTCAACCTGCAGGTAGGCCCACAAGATCAGTCCTGTTTTCCCAGGTAACAATCTTCCTTTCAATTAATGGAAGGAAATTGAAGAAACAGAACTGGTGTCATCAACAATCCTAGGCTGTTTACTTAATAGAATGGAGCTGAACACTCAATTTTTTGCCATTGTAAAATGTGTTTTCCCTGGTAACAATGTTACACACAATTAGAAGTTTTCTGTAATAGTTTCTCTAACTCTGTATATGTAGTTGACTATACTATAGCACCTCGCCCAGCATCTTTACTACAACTGGAACTCAAATTATATTAATTGAAAGAAAATGTTACACCAATAGAAAAAGGGGACAAGAGTAGGAAAATAAACAAAATGAGGGGCCTAACTGGAAGTTCATTTTTAAACTGTTTTAAATTTTGGCTATATGATTATAGGTATGTGTTCTAGCTGAAAAGATTTCAATCTCTGCTTTAATGTCAACAGTGAGGATTCCAGGAGACAGAAGACTTTAGGAGCCACTTTTAAAAGTTTCTTGATCAGTGGTCTCTATTATTTCAGTCTCAATCTTATACCCTATTCAAAATTTAGATCATCATTGCTAGAAAGAATTTTAAAGCAGAATCGATCAACATGATTCAATCTTAACATTTATTTTAAAGATTTTTATTTATTTATTCATGAAAGACACAGCAAGAGAGAGAGAGGCAGAGACATAGGCTGAGGGAGAAGCAGGCTCCGTGCAAGGAGCCTGATGTGGGACTCAATTCCAGATCCCGGGATCACACCCTAGGACAAAGGCAGACGCTTAACTGCTGAGCCACCCAGACGTCCCCACAGTCTTAACATTTATTTATTGCTTATTCTAATTCTTTTCTATTTTCTATTGCTTTCTTTTTCTTTTCTAATAATTTTGCAGGTACTAACTCATTCAAATCTCTTAAAACTCTATGGGATGGATATCATTGTTATTTCCATTTTACAGATGAGGAAATTGAGGCAGAGAGTAGGTAACTTGTCCTAGATCTCACAGCTAGTGAGCAACAAGAGTTCATGCCCAGGATTCATGCCCAGACAATCTGACTCTGGAGGCCATTCTTGCAGCCACCATGTTACATTGGCTCTGCAGAGTATCTCCAAGTAATTGATTTGTTAAAACAGCTCTTAGATGTTTAAATGTTTTGGATGATTACCTATTATTCTGGGAGGTTGTTAACCCTGTTTCTAAAAATGACAAGCTTAGTTTTAAAAATTATCTTTTTCTGCCCTCCTTTCTAAAAAACATAGTTGTTTGGATAGTAACCTTCTCAGAAACAAAAGAAGTGCAGTTACTTTTGTGAGAAAAAATGGCAGAGGACCATTTTCACATAAGCTGGGCCAGTATTGCAATATCTTGCTCTTAACAGGTATTAGTTCCCAGTATGCGAAGGCAACCTACACACCAATGAAAAAAAGATAAATTTATTTCTATGCACTAAAATTATATATGAAAAATGGTATCTTTCATTTTTCTTTTTTAAAAAAGATTTTATTTATTTATTTGAGAGAAAGAGAGCACAAGCAGAGCGGGGAGGGGGGAAAGGCAGAGGGAGAGGGAGAAGCAGGCTCCACACTGAGCAGGAAGCAGGGAACTGGACATGGGGCTGGACCTAGGATCCCAAGATCATGACCTGAGCCAAAGGCAGATGCTTAACCAACTGAGCCACCCAGGTGGCCCTCTTTCATTTTTCTTGTCTGCCATTTTTCTCATCAGTACATAATTTCCTCTCACTACTTCCAAATTTGATGTAAGACTAGCCTTTACACATTTGATACCCTTAGGGAAAACTAGGAAAAATAAATGGATGGGAAAGCATTCAGACATTATTTAATAATTTATGATAGTTTAACATTGCAGTAACTTTTATCATGCTCTTTTCTCCAGCTTCTGTGTCTATTATTAGGAGGAGAAACTTAACTCCAGCAAAAACATTTCTTCTTCCCATTATTATTTCTTGCATAGGGTACTAAAAATTGTCTTGTAGTCATCTCACTTTGGAGATAGGAAAGGAACAGCAAGTTCAGCCTGTATATTAGGAGTTTTTCTAAAGAATGTTATCTTGACTTTCTTAATGACATAAATTATACTCTGTTTAAATTTTAGATAGTATATTTTGGTTAGAAATTTGCTATGAATTTTAAAACTTGTTGTTGTGTCACGATGACCCAGCCAGAAGACTTTGATTCCTAAAGACTATTAATCTTATGCCCCCAAATATATTTCATATGCAGCTCAACAAAAGAAAATCAGATGTTCTTGATGGGTAAATGAACCAATGAGTATAAGCCTCTTTTTAAATAACAGCTTTAGATGCATTTTCTATTTAAGAACAATTCACGGATGTTTTGGACCAGTCAGGGACAAGAGGGCTGAGGCGTGGAGAAAGGAGCACTTCAGAAGGCGGAGAATAGAGGTGGGATTGCTACACTACGCATCTTGTTTGTGTACATGAGATCCCAAGCCCCCAATTCACCCTGTTAGCTTAGTCTCTAAGAACAAGCCAAGCAATGAAAACAGAGTCCTCACTTAGCTAAGTCAAAGCCCAAGGGGTTACTGGCCTCACAGGCTTCACCCGCCCACCTGGAGCATGAGAGTGTCTGTGAGAGAAGGGAAGGGTGGTGCCACCACTTTGTGTCCACCAAACTAATAAACACGCCTCTTTTCCTCTTCTAAAGGCTTCTTATAAAGAAGGTACAACTCAATTGAAGCATCTGTAGCTGGTTTATAAGCCACTCTATTAAATGACGCCCTGGCACAGATTTATCAGCCATATTTTAGGGTAGAAAGAAGCTCAGGAACATTGTTTATTATGAGAATATAGTCAAAGTGAGAATTTTTTTCTATTTATGAATAGTGTATCAAGAAATTGAGTAATTTGTGTATTTTGAGCTTAATATTAGACAGTAAATTACTTCTTAGGAATTAAGCTAATAAGACATTAAACCTTAAAATTAAAAAAAATCAAAATCTTTAATAAATTAAATTTAAATAACTATATTACAATATCAATGGTAGAAGTTTCCAAAGATCAAGGTAGAGAAATACAATTGAGGAAATTTGTTCTATAATTAAAAAAAAAAAAAACTCTAGGTAAATGACAGTAAAATTGTATCAGCAAAAAAAAAAAAAAACAAAACCAGGTATTTTATGAGAGTTGAAGGCTATTATAGTCCCATCAAGATAAAGATCAAAGAATAGAAAGACTAGGAGAAGCCTTTGTGTTTTGTTGTTGTTATATTTTCGTTAATAGAAATTGACTCTGTTGCTAGGATCCTGAATTTTAAATTATGGAACTCAGTATTACATTGATGAATTGGAAATGTCAGAGCACATTCTACTAAGTCAAAGAGATACAAAAATTATGAAAAGGATGTGGAGAATCTGATAGAGCTCTGTGTATTCTGCTAGGCTAATAACTAAAGGACTAACTAATTTGAAGTAGATAAAACCATTAGGTTTTCCTCAAGCTTCTAATGTTTTCAAAATGTATTTACCTTATCACTTAAAGACTTATAGTAATAATAATTTACGTTCTGACTCTTTTCCTTAAAAAAGGAACATACATTTGAGGACATAATTCTGCCCTTCTGCAACAGGAAGAACCTATTCTTTTACTGTGTGAATAATTTAACTAGAACCATTGCCCACTGTTCAGAGAGTGATTTATACAATCTTTGGCTCAACTTGAGCTTCATGGTGCACTAAGCTCTTGACATTCACCTCTATAAATTGGAGTCAGATTTGTTATTTGTATTGCCAAATATTGACTCAAACTTAAAAAAAAACTTCCTTATAGCATTACAGAATATAGAATAAAAGAGAACTGAAAGATGATCTTGAGTCAACCACCATTTTATAGATGAGGAAACTGAAGCACAGAGTGACTTGCTGATGTCGCATTAAGCCTGAGCCAGAGCTCAGTTGCCCTATCAGACTGGCACTGCAGCACCAACAACTATGTAGTCTCACATTGGTGAATGAGTATGTTTGGCACTGAGAAGATAAAAACGGAAGAGACATAATACTTAACATCAAGGAGCTCAAGATCGAATAGGAAAAAAAAAATGCATTATGCTGCACTCATTGTTTCTAGAATGATCTTTCTAAAAATACTAATTGGAACATTTTGTCTGTCCCTGCAGTGGCTCCTCTTTGCCTGTGAGGAAAATCCTCCTCCTTGTTCTCCAACTTCTTGTCTCACTGCATCTATGCTGAAGCCCAGATCAGACACAGAGGACCAATAGCTTCTCCCTAAACAGCACATTCTTTTTTTTGTCCTACCAGCCCTTTGCTTATGCTGTCCTCTACCTGCAAAGCCCTCCCCTCATCATTCTCCAGGAGGGTTGTCTCCTTTATAATCTATTTCTTTAGGTTACTGTCCTCCAATCTCCAAGCTCACAGTTAGAATTGACCCTTCCTGCCACTGTGTGCTGCCTGTACCTCTCCTACAGCACCTGTACCACTTGTAGTATTTTTTAAAAGATTTATTTATTTATTTATTTATTTATTTATTTATTTATTTATTTAAGAGAGGGAGCATGAGTGGGGGTGCAGAAGGAGAGGGAAAAGCAGACTCCCATTGAGCAGGGAGCTGGATGCAGGGCTTGATCCCAGGACCCTGAGATCATGACCTGAGCTGAATGTAGACATTTATCCAACTGAAACATCCAGGCATCCCTGTACTGTTTGTAACATTGACTTCTTAAAAGTAAAAATATATTTGCTATTTACACTTTTGTCTTCCTCTACTAATTGAAGGTAAGCTCTTTGACGGTAGGACCATCCATCTTCTTTGTACCGTTAGAACATTGGCCAGCATCTGGCTCATAAAAAGTCCATTGAAGAAACTACCCATAGAGGACCTTGCTAAGTATTATGGCAATGTGATGAAAGGTGTAGTGGTCGTGCTTGGAGGAGTCATCCCAGGGGAGAAAGCATAGGTGCCAAGTCTTAGATGATCAGTACCCCATCAAGGCAGAGAGCAGGGATTGGTTCCCACCTGATGGCAAGAATAGGAAGGTACAGAGGCCTGAGAAATGGTGGAAAAGGTGGCACTTTTGATACATGGTGAATCGTTAAACTAGATGAAAGTCATTTTGAAATGAAAGTCATTCAGGACCTGTGGAATTCCTTCCATTCAAAGAAAGGAATTTTTATTGTGTTACAAGGAGCAAAAGAAAGAAGAATGTCAATGAACATCAATATTCCAGAGTATGAATGATTTTATTTGCCTTTCAAGAGAAATGGCAATGCAGCAACTGAGGAGAGGTTGCTCTAGAAAAGGTGGGACTGGAATCTCTGAGTCTGGGTGTGACATTGTTGATCTGAGGGTTTGGAGAACTGAGAATGGTCCTGGGGAGAAGTGAGAGCACCTGAAGCAAGGCAGTGAAGGTGGAGACAAAGAGAATGATTGGGCAAGCACAGCAGTGTTGGAACAGTAAGTGGTGACTGGTTGAAGATGAAGAATGAGGGAAAGGGGGGAGTCAAGGATGCTTTCAAGCACTTATCTTGAATATTTAAATGGATGGCAGTATTCTGATATGGAATGCAGGAAGAAGAGGTTTTTGGAAAATAACATTAAGTTGAGTTTGGGACATTTGTGAGATACTTACATGAAGATGCTGAGAAAACGGTTGGAAATACGAGTTTTATCCTCAGGAAATCATGAGCATATCTAGTTGATTACTGAGTCCACAGGAGAAGATGAGATCATCACGAGATCATGAGAGGGAGGGAAGAAGGTCTAGGGTGAGGCCCTTGGGAAAGAAGGAGAGGAAGAAGGAGATTTTAAGGACTGAACTGCAATAGACCAAGAAGTAGGAACAAATCCCATGCGGAGTCATGGAAGCAGGAGGCAAAGAGAGTTTATTCACAGGGAAGAAAGAATTAATGGTGTCAAAACCAAAGGATAAGGATAAGGAGATTGAAAAAGAGTCCTCAGAGGACCGTAATATAAGGCTTTAGAAGACTGGCTGGGCTGGAGGGAGTCCAACATAAGCTGGCATAAGCATTGGGGCAGTGAATCAGGACAAAAGGCTCCTTCTGTTTCCTAGTCTCATCCAATTCATAAGGCTGAAGTTGAATTAAAGTAGGATTTATGCTAAACAGTTTCATTTATTTAGGGCTAGTGAAATTGAGGTGGTTGAGTCATCTCCACCAAGAACTTGATAAAGAACTGAAGAGCTTTCACATTTTCTTCTTTTTATGTGTAAGTTGGGAGTAGATTAAGGAAGTAGCTGATGAAAGAGGAAGAGGTAAAAGGAAAACACAGAAAAGAAGAGGAAATAAGTATGTACCAAATAGCAGTCCCAGAGCTTTTCATTTACTTACCTCCACATACTCTAGGGTCTATTCATAGGAAAACTATAGGTTAGCATGGCCAATATAGGTTTCAGCAGACAAGCAAGTAATGCAATCACCATATAATTTGCTCCAAATTCCTCAAATCTGTTTTACTAAGGGATTTAGTAAGTGTGGTGACTTGAAGTGTGTGCAGGTAGTGTTGAAATTGAAAGTATAGAAATCGAAAGGAAGTACTTAGACATTTTTAGAGCAAATAAAGAATGCTCTGACATACAAGCATATCATCAGCAGACTCATGTCACCAAGCAAGATATAGATAAGTTTGGGTGTTGTGGAATTCGCACAGGGAGTCACATGGATCATGACCCTGTGCACTAGTCATGTGCAGGAAGACCAGGTATCAGATCAACAGTTGGGAAATCTTTAAGAAGCACCTCCCTCCCAAAACAAAACAAAACAAAACAACCCCCTCCCCCCGCCCAACAAACAACAGATAGTATGAGAAGCACTGCATTAGATCACAACCCATTTGTGAGTCTTCTTATAGTTAGCTTGGGACAAGCTAGTTGACAGCTTGAACACACACCAAAAAATTTAGATATAAAGTCAGAGGAAATTAGAAGTCATTGTAGATGATGTGAATTAGTGCTAGAAATGTCCAAAGTTACCTTCTAAAAAGATCTTCTAGATTGAATGTGGACTAGTTTATTTTTTAAATTGTTTTGTTCATTATAATATCTCCAAGGTCTATGACAGTCCTTGGCACATGGTGGACACTAAATAAGTGTCTGTTGAATATTGAATTAGTTGTTCTGACTACAACATATAGAATTGAGGAAGAGAAAGGTTAGCATTAGAAATTGTGGCTAGGAGAATTTAAAGACTGTCTAAATATAGATTGATGAGACTAATCAGCCTACTGCACATAGGAATAAGGAAAATATGAATCTAAGAAATAATGAGAAATTCCTCCAATTTTCCCATCTCAGTAGGTAGCTTGGCTATCCACTAAGGTCCAATTCAAAAATTTGGGGCTATCTTTCAATCTTCCTTTTGTCTTTGTCCCCAGTATTGTGTCACTCTCTGAGTCTTAAAAATCTCTTTATTCTGACTTCTCCTATTTACACTGCTTTAGTCCAAGTTGTGGCACTTTCCCCAGGACATTTGCAATAGCTTCCTAAATAGTTACCCTGTCCTGGCCTGTTTGTTTGTTTCTTTCTTTCTTCTTTCTTTCTTTTTCTTTCTTTCTTTCTTTCTTTCTTTCTTTCTTTCTTTCTTTCTTTCTTTCTTTCTTTCTTCTTTCTTTCTTTCTTTCTCCCTCCCTCTCTTCCTCCCTCTCTCTCTTTCTTTCCTGAAGATTTTATTTATTTATTTGAGAGAGAGTGCATGCGCTTAAGAGAGCAAGAGAGCAAGAGCAGGGAGAGGAGCAGAGGGAGAGGGAGAAGCAGGATTCCCACTGAGCAGGGAGTCCCACTTGAGCTCAATCTCAGGACCCTGGGATCATGACCTGAGCTGAAAGAAGACACTTAACTGACTGAGCCCCTCAGGCACAGTCATCTGAGTCACCCTCATTCACCCTTTCTTTCAAATTTTAAAATCTGGTGTTTTTACTTTTTTGTTTAAAACACCTGAATGGCTCCTGACTTACCTTCTAAACTTAAGCAATACTTAAACTCCATGGTAGGGCAGCACCTTACAAGGTCCTATATCATCTGGCACTTGTGCCACATTCCAGTCTTTTCTTCTGGTCTTTGAACCTAAGCAACAACACTAAACTACTTATAACTCTAGCCCCAACGGTGTACATGCTAGTTAGTGCCTCTGTGCCTTTGCTTATGCTATTCCTTTTGCCTAGAATGCTCTCCACGCCTACATCCTGCCTACTGCTCCATCTGTGGTAGTTTCCTTTTACCGTGGTAATAAGCTACCACAAACTTAGTGGCTTAAAAATGACACAAATTTATTACTTTGCTTTTTTGGAAATCAGAAGTCTGAAATGAGTATCAGAGGCTAAAACCAAGGTGTTGGCAGGGCTGTATACCTTTTGGAGATTCTAGGAAACCATCTGTTCTTTGCTTTTTCTAGCTTCTTGAGGTCTCCTGTATTTTTTGGCTGGTGGCCATGTCAGTCCAACATATGCTCTCATTGTCACATCTTTTCTGCCTCAGACATTCCTGTCTCCCTTTTATATAAAGACACTTATGATTATCTCAAGTCTACCTGGATAATTTGTAATCTTTCCATCTTCCCTGAAGTTTTTTCTAATATTTTATCTATTTATTTGAGAGACAGCATGAGAGAGAGAGCATAAACAGGGGGAGGGGCAGAAGGAGAGGTAGAAGCAGACCCTCTGCTGAGCAAGAAGCCCCACGCAGGGCTCTATCCCAGGACCCCAGGATCATGACCTGAACCAAAGGCAGATACTTGACCAAATAAGCCACCCAGGCACCCCTTGTCTTCCCTGAATTTAATCACATATGCAAAGTTCCTATCACTAATCAGGAAACATATTCATAGATTTTAGGATGTGGGCGTATTTGGGAGCCATTATTCTACCTACTACACCATGCACCTCTAGTTGATCTCTTAAAACTCAGCTAAGATATCACTGTTTTTCTGAAGTGTCCTCTGCTAATCCTTCAACTCAGAGCCAGTCACTCTCTATTTTGTATCATATACATGCTACCATCACTGCGTGGATTAGCTTGTATTGCATATATTAATTTTTTGAACATGTCTATCTTGCTACTATACTTGAGCTCCTGAGGGAGCAGCTTATTTATCTTTGTATCACCAGCACAGTGCATAACATACAGGAAATATGAGCTATGTTTATTTTTAAAAAGATGAATGTGCTAGGCATTGTGTTGACCTGTCCCTATTTCGCCTCAAGTCACATGGGCTTTCTAATACTTCTCGATCATGCATTCCTTTCCATCCTCATCTCTCTATCTGTAATGCTCTTCTTTCAACTTTTCTGTTCTATGAATCCTTATTCATTCTTCAAGATACAAATTAAAAAAAATTATCCCCTGTTATGGCTTCTGTGATCTCAAGACTGAATTAATCATCTCCTCATTTGGGTTGCTAAAATATTTTGTAAATATCTGTATTTCATATCTCACATTGTGTTTTGCTTGGTTATATATACATCTGTTTCTCCACAAGGTATGCAAGGACCATATCTTATTTATACCAGTCCTAAGCACATAACAAGGGCTCAACAATATTTATTAAATTAATTGAACATGTGAACAAATGACCTTGGAGAGGATGGGCATGGAAGGCAACAGAAAAGAACCAAAGATAAAGCATGCCCTGGAGTAAAGGAAAGAAGGGAGAAAGAGACCAAGAAGACACTTGCAAAGCACATTCAGAAGACTCAGGGAAGCAGAGTGTGATGGAGACCAGAGTCAGAATGATTGACCTCTAATTAAAGAAGAGTGTGAGCAAAAGTACCAAATGCCACTGAGATGCTGACCTGGGACATCAATTAAAAAGGCTGTTGGACTTGACCTTTAAGAGATCCTAAAGGCTTTAGAAAGCACAGCTTTTTTTTTTTTTTTAATAATTGGAGTTCAATTTGCCAACATATAGCATAACACCCAGTGGGAAGCACAGCTTTGAGAGTGCTCAGAGCTATGGGTCTGTTCCTGTTTTTAGGTCAGGAGAGGATGGATCTCCAGAAGATAAATGACTTGAGGAAAAGGAAAACCAGATCTCCTGATGAATGCCTGAGGACATGAACACTACAGCACAGTTCTAGGTCAGGTTGAAAGGCTTGGTTGGTTCTTTTTTTTTTTTTTGTAGGTTCTTTTATCTGATACAGAAGATTCCAACTGGTAGGAGATATGGGTACTTCTCAAGAAATACAGGGACCAACTTGACATGTTCCCTTAAAATAACCAGAAATTTTCATCAATAGGGCACATTCAGCATGGCAGTCTAAGGACATTTAGAATTTAAGGAAAATGTCTAGTCTGGCTACAGATCTGAGAAGAATTTCCTTTCCACGCAGCTTTTCTGGATATTGGGATTTCCTATATGAGTCATTTTCTGACCTAGTGGACCAATATTCTCCACATCTCTGCCTGCCTTGAACCATGCTCTCTTGTTTTCTACCAAAACTGCCTTTTCTAACCTATGTCCTATTTGGCTAAAGTTTATGGCCAGCTGTTTGTCCTGACCCATACTAAGCTTAATCTAGACAAACTCTTACGCCTGCCATCTTCCTGGATTTTCTTCCCAAATGGATTTCATCTAGCTTTTTCTTCCATGATCTGTTTCTGTTGTGCTCTAAATCAATCTACTCTGGGCTGACAGGTCATTAATTCTCAATAGGAGTAAGAATGGTTCTTAGGAAAAAAAAAAAAAAAAAAAGAATGGTTCTTAGGGGATGAAAGACAAACTTAATTTTTTTTTTTTTAATGTATAAGGTCCACATTTAAACATAAAGAACACCAACTGATAAAACAATATGTCTGTGGAATTAAAACATCATGGAGGAGAGCAATTTTAAAATGTCTGAAAAGTCTTCTTAGGAGGGCAATAATGAAAAAAAAAGTTCAGAAGCATTATGTTAGATAATGAAGCTGAGATTCAAGCTATAAGAGGAACACAAGAAGAATGGATAGTGAGGCGCAGAGGCAGTCAAGGTTGGTTACTTGACTGAGTAGATCATGGAGAAGATTCCAACCTAACAAATAAATTTTGAGCATTTATTATGTGCTGTGAGCTATGTGAAATCCTTTCACATTTATTAGCAGGAAGCTTCTCCTTATTTGAGTCTCAGTGTACCTGTTTCTTACAGGAACAATGGCAACATTTTCCATTGAGATAGTAGCCCACCTACCTCCTTTCTGCTTCAGCACCTTTTATGCTAATCACACACTTGGAGGTAACTCCTCATTCACATTTTGCAACATAAGAGAATGAAAAACAGTTCAGCTTGTGTTTGTAGAAGCTCCTTTCATGGCAGCATTTCAACAGGTTGGGCAATTTAAAAGATGCAATTGTAATCATGACTAACTCATTAAGATGCTTGAGTGAAATCTGAACATCCTTAACCTACTTTTGAAAAGAGAGGCAAGGAAAATACAGGATTGGGAATAATCCAAGGAAAACAATTTCAAGTCTTTGAACAATAGATGGACTCTAAAACCTCCTTAGCTGGGCTTGAGGTAGGCTAGGACATGAAATAAAATATTGCTCAAAGGAAGCCCAGCAATCATTTGTATCTATTTGCTCTCCTAGAATATAACCTTTATTTGGTTGATTGTTTTGACTTTTAAAATATTCTTTGTTTTCTCATAGCATTCATTAAGAATTTATCACCTAGTCTTTGCATTTTATCTTTATTTATAGTCAGTTTGTCTATACTATATACTCATCTCCTGTGCTTGACTCCTAAGCTCTCCTCTCCTGCTTTCCCTCTCTTGTCATGAGTGCTGAAGCAGGGATGATGCTTGGGGTGGGAAGCTGACGGGGGAAGATGGATGAGCCACAGTGTCCACTTAGAATCCAGAGCAAACTCTTGGCAGCTTATCCGTGGTAAATCTTGTTTTCAGCTTCTTGTTGACTTTATCACCCACTTTGTGTGCTTAGCTCTCTGATGGATGTTATCGTCAGCTCCGTTTATTCACAATGCCAAGAGCACCAGTTGAAAAGAGAAATATTCAGGAAAACCTACTCTTTAAGTGTCAAGTTGACCAGAAAAAAAGAAACATCATTGTTTTATTGGATTTGGCATTGTTTTATAAATAAACAATCATTTATATTTTGTCAAAGTAGTTGTGCCTGTGGTCATGGTCTTATTCCTCCTTTTTGCTTGTACTCTGTGCTCCAGAAGGGAAAGAAGAAGGGAAGGGAAGATTTTTGAAACGTTTTAAGTGAAAGTCTGAACCACAGGTAAATGCATAACTTTAGGGGATAAGGAAGCGTGTCTGCTTAGGCGCCCACAATTGAAAGGGACCACTGACTACAAGGAGAATGGAGACAAGGGACACTGGTGGGTAATTAGACAGCTTTTCCATATCTGGGTCATATGTACACCATAGCCTCAATATATCTTTAAATTTTTGTAAATTCTTGGAACTTTGAATATATGCATTTGAACAATTCTTTCAATATAGTAGATATCTGCAGGCTGCCTTGGAAATAGGACACTCTGAACTTAATCCCTGCTGTGACATTGGCTGACTCTATAACTTACAGCCTTTTCATTTCTCCAAGAGGGCATAAATAATGGAAAGCATAGAGACGTTGGAACTGTTACAGTATGGATTCATCTATCCCTACCACTTATTAGCTTGTTGACTTTGGATAAGTTAACTTCTTTGAGCCTTGGTATCTTTATTTGCATGGCTTAAAAGAAAATTTTTTTAAAGTGTAGTTGACACACAATGTTACATCTTTATTTGCTAGATGGAGATAAAAGACACCTACCTTGCAGGAATGTTGTGAGTATCTAAGGGAATCATGTATGCAAAACACCTAGCACATACAAATCTCTGAAAAATGGCTACTTTCATAGGGATATCTGCACCCAGAAATGGGAAAAGGTTAGGCGACAAAAGGCCTGGGGGTTCTGAGCTCATTAGTTGCTAGATGTTTCCTTAACATTATGGTATCATTAGAGAATGAGGAGAATGCAACCTGGTCACATAGAAATCCAGGCCTGTTTTATTTCTGGTCACCACAGCCATCGGAATGTACAGAGGTAAAGCAGAAAGAGAGGGAGATGGGGAGAGAGAGAGGGAGGGAGGGAGAAGGAGAACAAGAGCAAGAGAAGAATGGAAAGGATCTGTTCTTCCCAAAGGCAGAGAATCTCCAGCATTCCTTTAGCAGTAGGACAGGAATAAAAGGTAAATAGTTGCCTGGTGGTGGTTTGCTCCCCAAGCCAGGCAACCAGAGTTTCCTGCTCAGTCTCTACAGATGTTGATCCTTAGCTCTGGATAAGTCCCTTGGAGAGTATTTCCCTGAAAACAAGAAAGGCAGCTGCATAACTGCCCAATCTGTGGAGCTGACAAACTGGTGTGTCATCAAAGAAAGAGAGAGTCATGCAAAATAAAAGACTGTGGTTCAACCTCTCAGTCAGAGAGTCAGGTGGCTATGAGGCGGCACGTTGACTCTTGCTCATTAATAAAGTTTGTCTTTATGTCCTCCCCCTCTTTGCCTGTCTGCCCACTGCTAGGCACTCACTGCCTACCTAAATCACTGCTTATCTATCAAGTGTGTCTTATGAACCCAACATTCATTCAACACATCTATATCAAATATCTTGTATGAGAATAACAAAAATAATAAATAGATTTTGACCACGCACTTGGGAAGGTCCCAATACCACAGTCATATGTTCAACTAATTGTTAAATCATATGTATAGTATGCAGAAATCAATGGCAGAAGGACTCAAGGAAAGACACAACAAATGTAAAGAAAGGTTCACAGAGGAGATGACATTTGGGCTAGGCCTTGGGCCAGGATTCCACTTATCAAGGGGAAGATGGGGTGGAGGAGGGAAGGGAGTAAGGCAATGCCAGGCAAAGGAAATACATGTGTAGCGGTGAAAAGCACATGAGCCCACAGTGCATCTGGGGACCAGCCTATTGTCTGATGTTCTTGGAACATAGGCTGTGCAACACAGGGGCAGGGAGAGGAGGTATATATGGCCAGATGCCAGGAGTTTTCTGTGTCAGCATATGGTGTCTGGGTGCTGACTACAGGGAATGGGACCCACTGGTGGGTTTAAAGTACAGAGTGATAGGATGATACTTAGATTTTGGACAGTCCTATGGGCTGCAGTGTAGTGAATATAGGTGAGCTGAAAGCTGGGAGATCAGTTGAGAAAAGCATCAATTGTGTCAAATGTGGAAAATGGTCAAGGAGAATAAGGACTGAGAAGGAGTTCATTGCATTTGGCATTTTAAGGTCTTTGGTGACACCTAAAAGTAATTTCGCTAGAATAATTTAAGCAGAAGCCAAATATCTAAGCCAGTGGTTCTCAAGCTGTTGTCTCCAGGCCAAAGGCATCAGCATCACCTGGGAACTTGCTAGAAATGCAAACTACCCAGCCTCATCCCATACCCCCTCACAAAATTCTGGGAGTAGAGTACCCTCTGGGTGATTCTGAGGCATGCCAAAGTTTGAGAACTACTGGCCTGGACAAATCTTTCGCCCTCTCTTCTCTAAGCTGTCCTTATCATGAACCAACTCTTCCAAAACTGAGCTGATGCCCTCAATACTCATCAATATCATGGTTTCTCAGCTATCCGAGTAAGTTCTTACCTTTGTCAGTTGTATGCTCTTACCAACTCTCTCTCTCTCTGTGTATACACACACACACACACACACACACACACACACACACACAATCTTTACCTGGCAAAATTGAACTCATTCTTCAAGGCCTAACTCAAATGCCATCTCCCTAGGAAGTCTGTCTAATTTTCTCCAGGCAGCCCTTCTGTGGATCCTTTCACACATATCTCTATTATTGCATTTATTCTATTGTGTTGTGTTGTTTGGTTTACTGTCTTCCCCACTAGATAGGAGCTCCTCAGGAGCAGGGACTGCCGTGTTCATCTCTATTTCCCCATTGTTTTTACATAGTAGATGCTCAATAAATGTAGAAACAGAAAGCTGTACTGCGTTGAGGAAGTAAGAAAAGCCAGGGAGAAACTACTGATTTAAGAGGTTTATGAGTGAAAGGAAAGAGAAATTTGTCTGAGCCTACAATTGAAAGCAATTGTGTATGTGCACACATGTGTGCATTAAGGCTGGAAGAGAATTGTTGGCCAAGAGGATTAAGCCTGTAGAGGGCAAGAAATGAATGACAGTCAAAGTGGGGGCAGATGGATAATGAATGGCAAGATGATTTGGAAAAGTCAGATGGGGATGAAATCAATGGCCAATGCAGAAGGATTAGCATTGCAATAAAGAAAAGACTTTTCTCTGAGATATATGGCAGGAAGGAAAGGTGGGAACATAAGAGCTGAGTTGTAAGGTTAAAGGAGACAGGTTGGGGGAGCCCTTTGTTGGTCTACCAGTATAGAAATGGGGAAGGCTAGGGACAATTTTACAGGGGAGGGGATATTTGACTTAGGAGATGTCTTTATTGAAGTGGGAAGTGAGGCCTTCTGATGGGGAGGAAAGAGGGAACAGAAAGAGGGAAAGAAGCCCAAGGAGAGTGGTAAAGGCCTGTGCATGCCTTAGAAGTAGGGGGTGGGGTATTGAGGTTAGAGAGCAGCAGTGGGGGGTGGGAGCCGTTCTTTGGTGCTGATGCATTATAGCTGCACCCATTCATTCCACTGTCTTTGGTAATGGAAGCAGTATGGGTGGAGTGTCTGCAGGGGCTGTCTCTGCCCTACGATGGGTAACTCTGGATACAGATCCCAATATCAACATAGAAATCATTTTAGTTCTACCTATCATCTATGCTGGAATGTGACACAGACAATAACAATATTACAGAGGACAACCATGTAGCAAGACAGGTAAAGATTTATGATATATGACTTAACTGAGAAAGCAGGATACAAACTATATGTATGTCATGATTACAACTATTTGAAAGGTATGCATGAACACCTGAACAAAAAACACCAAAATGTTATCAGCAATGCTATTATAGGGGATTTTTCCTTTAATTTTTAAATACATATACAGTTAAAAATATGGAAATAAATAGAATTGGTTCTTTCCCTACTGCCTTTGTCTTTCCATCAGGTATTTTCAGGAGAGATAATTTCAAAATAAGAAGTTGTAGTGTAGAGCCAACTTACAGAGTGCTTGAGCTTCTCTTATCTGAATGGCAGAGGCAGAGACATGAAATCCTTGAATTGCTCCAGGGTTGGAGGCTGGGAAGTAAGAGATTGGGCATCACGCTATAGGGGAGCACAAAGAAGGTGTGTGATCAAGCCCTTGTTTCAATAAACTTGGGAGATCAAGCCTACAATAAATGGTTAGTGGACAACCTATCCCATGCTCAGGTGAGGAGTCCAAACAATGGGTGGGATTGAATCTCTGAGGTAGCGAGACCTGTGGGCAGGCATACATACTTTTGCAAAGGTCACCTGTATGCCCCTGGAAGTGGTCAGATGGACCTGGGCTGTGCCATTGCTTAGCAGCTATGTGCTCTTGGGCAACCTCCCAGGCTTTGCTTTCTGCCTGTGACGTGGCAGTAATAATACGTACTGATAAGCTGGTTGGAGCTTTACAAACAATAATGCAGGTGAAGTGCCTAATACAGTGCCTAGCAGACAGTGCCCCATTAAGGTTTCCTGCCACTATCTTTATTAATGTGATTAATGATTATTATTCATCAATATTTATGACAGAACTGATTTGCACTGGGGGCACTTTTTCGTTCTTTGAAGGGAATTCAGGAAGGTGTCCTCAGCGTGCTTCTCTCTCACCTCCTGAGCGATGCTATGGGTTCACTCCAGGCCTTCAGGAGGGAAGAAGGAAATATGCAAGGAGGCACTCCACATTGGTTCTTGTTTTGCTAGTATTTGTGCTACTTCCCCCCTTCTAAACAGGTGCGTATTACTCCAGAGTACGCTTTTACCTTCCTCTCCCACTCTTCTGTTTTTCTTCTTTTCAGCTCTTCTTACTTCCCTTTTCTCCCCTAAACCCGAAGTGGTGGATGAGTAAGGAACTACACTATCTTTTGCATGTTCCAAGTTGGCTTTTTGAAAGTTGAAGGCTTTCTCTCAGTTGTAGCACTTTGAGTTTACATCAGTCTGTGTTCCTGCTACTCATCCCATCACTTACATAGAAAAGGTCTAAGCCTCCAACTGCTGCCTTTAGTAAATGCTTTCAAATGATAGTCGTTTGTGGACAGGCAAGCATTCCAGGCCATGAAAGTTCAATTAAGGAAGGCTCTTTTGAGATCACTGTATTTTGCAAAAGAAACCAACAGGGGTGTGAACTGTCCATAGGGCCCTTCTAGGCAACAAGGTGTATTTTCCAGGACTCAGATGTAGATCTTAACGTGGGAACCATTCTCTGTCCTGCTAGTATCTGTTCTTTTCTTGCTTAGATGTTTAATAAGTGGGATAAAAGGGGAAAAGTCAAAGTTTTGAAAGAGAAATGCTTAGACCAGTGGTTTGAGCAAAGAGAGCAGAGGAGTCATATCGCATTATTCTTAACAAAAATCAGAATGATTGAAAACAAAAAACACCTTCTGAATTCCAATTTTACGTTCTGTCCCACATTCATGAGTAATCATGACGTACTTTCAGCTTTATTGGAAACCCTATTTGTATATTTTCCAAGGTCATTACCTTCAGCAACAGATACTTGCTCTGAGCCCAACAATTACCACCTCTGTCTGCGCACATTACCACACATACACACCACTGATTTGTACTTTCGTATAAAATTATTCTTTCCCTTTTTAATTAGAATGCTTTCAGGAGCAAACCCTGTTGTTAAGGCCATGTATGCTTCCATTATAAATACCTGTTCCTAGCCATTAATTATCTCCTGATGAATTACTTAAGAAGATTTTTAAATATTTACTTTTAAAAGTGAGATTTCTTTTCCTTACTTGGGATACCCCCATCTTCATACTTAACCACTTTGAATTCCACATAATAAGAAAATGTTCCCTTTTCTTCTGCTTCAGGGGACTTAGATTTGATCTGTACTCAGTATGAAGGTTTTTTTTTCATACTTTAAGGTGGAAACTTTCTGTATTCCTGGACCTCACTGCTTAAGAATTTATTGGCTAATTGTGAGGGAAGAATATAAGAATGTTGGGTAGAAACAACTGAATAGTCTCTGAGAACAAATGCCTTAACATTTCATAAATATCTACAATTGCATAACCATTTTAGTGACTGAAGCACTGCGAGTCATCCAATAATATTGTGGTTTGATAATTACACAGTTGTGGATTGACACTGCTTTTGAACTGAGGAGACATCCCGGTGCATGCAGGCCAATCCTTTTTTGTGTCATTTTACATAAAGTGTATACATCCATTTAGTATTTGAACTGTAATACTTCCCAGGAGAAAATACTTCGAAATCTTTAAGTTAGGTAGTGCTAAGGTAAGCATTCCTGTACTAACTTTTCTGCTTATCTCATGGATAGTGAGAATTTTGGATTCCTAGTTAAGATACCATTCATCATGTAGTACATGCACATGAGGAACAATTCATTATACGAGGACTATTTTCTTAAATTTTCCTCTTCTTGACATCAATTAAATTGAAATAGCCACAGCCCTAAAAGGGCAACAATTTATCAAGAAGCCCAAATTATAATTTCTTATGTTATTTATACTCTAATCAGATGAGCAGAAACAATTAGTTGAAAAGTCTGATTGGCTCCTAAGTGTCAGAACTAGTTCGAAATTTGAGATTAGCTCCTGCCTTCTGGAACTTGTCCTCTGTTTGAATGAACCTGGTCGACCTCTCAGAATGTGGGTCTTTATTGTGCACTTACTCCATGTTCTATGCAGGATAGCCAACCACCATGGAGTTACAAACATGAACGAGAAACAGTTCCTGTGCTCAAGCTGTTTACAGTCCAGCTTTATAGGCCACCTCAGTTCATTTATATCTCGTAGGCTGGGGACAGGATGAAATGAAAGTGACCTTAGAATTAATCAGTGCTCTCTACTCTCCTACAAGCCCCATGCTTTATCTCTGTTGTAGTTATGTTACTCTGGTTATGTTGGCCTTCCTGAATGCACTGCAATCTCCAGAGAACAGGGGCTGGGTCTGATACATGTCTGTATTGCCAGAGTCAAGGATGCACTTTGCAGAGGGTGAGATCTCAAAAAAATGTGTTTAAATCAAAGAATATATTTGCTTGCTTGGACTTCCTAATTACACTGAGTCAGTTTGTTTTGTAGCAATATGGCAGACTTGACCAATAAATGGTGAGGCTGGTGGACCTCTGCTCAGAGGTGCCCACACTAAAGATGCTCTTGGATGTGCTTCATTACTGTTGTAGGAGGAGACAGTAGAATGAGACTGAATAAGTCAGAAACAGCAGGAGTTTTGTCTCAGATGTTATTAATTACTTACTTGACCTTGGGCAAGGCATTTAAACTCTATCTCAGTTTCTTCATCTGTGAAATGGGTATAATAATGACTAGCTTGGCTGTTTCCCATGACTGCTCTATGAATCAAATGAGATATTATACTTAAAAGTGTTCTGGAAAGCACCGTACAAATGCAAGGTATTATTTTGCAAATAACTCTTCCTTTTTAATTCTTGCTTCCACTAACGCTTTATCATGCATCTCTGGGTTCCTGAGTTATGTGCTGAGATGTGTGGAATAGCTCAAGCAAAGCCTGATACGTACCCTAGAATCTCTTCTTCAACATCCACAGCATTTAGCTGATTCAGCCTAAGATTTTCCAAAAGACCTAGACAGTTTTGCATCTCTCTCCCATTCATGTAGATATATATGCCCCTCATTCAGCATTTATTCAAAACATATAGTATGAGCACTTATGTGTACTACTGTGCTAGGAACCGGGGCAAAATGGACAACATAGGATTTCTGTCTTTGAGGAGTTTGGTAGTCTACTGGGTCTGAGAGAACAGACTTGGGAACAAATAAATGCCTAATTCAGCATTTGTTTTGGGAGGATATTTTACCTGTTTTTTTTTTAAAATTCTTTTTTCTTTATGATAGTCACACTAGGGAGAGAGAGAGAGGCAGAGACACAGGCAGAGGGAGAAGCAGGCTCCATGCACCAGGAGCCCGACGTGGGATTCGATCCCAGGTCTCCAGGATAGCGCCCTGGGCCAAAGGCAGGCGCCAAACCGCTGCGCCACCCAGGGATCCCTTTACCTGGGTTTTAATTAGTAAAGACATCTATGTATATTTTTAGTTTTGATGAAAATGAAAACTAGTGCTGGTCCTTATTCATGTTTTTCTACTGCTAGGGGTCTGTAGATTTTAATTGGGCCCCAGAGACTGAGGTTCTTCTGTTTATTTGTTTTCGGATGAAAGTTTGTGGGCTCCCATTTTTCTTTGATTCAGTAACATTACGAAACTTCAAGAAAAAGCAATAACTAATTAGTTATAGGATCACCTGAGTATTTTCTTGCCAATTTCTCCTATAAAGTAGGATTTGCTTTGATTAGAAGTATGGTCCTGGGAAAGACCATTCCCAAGTCCAGCTGAGTAATTAAACTGCTGAGTAGTTTGGGGCTGACATCTCCAGGCAGATTCTGGCATTTCATGTCTTCGGCTGCTGCTCAAGTTTTGAGACACCACCAACCACATGATCCCCTGTCTCCTGACAGTCACCTAACTGCACACGATGGAATTTCAGCATAGCTTTGGGGAGAGCTCAACAGGAGAGAGTGTATTTCAGTGCACTTCCATCCTGCTAATCAGTCAGGGTTCTAAAGTCATCAATAGTTGCCTGGCTGCTCCACCCGAACATAGCTTTCCCTCTTTCAGCTATATTAGTCGCTTGTCTGTTTTATCTACTCTACCAAACCTTCTTTTCCTTCTCTTGTATTTCCTATATCTGAGAATAGCTCATGATGCTTTAAAATACTGAGGCCATTGCTGATTCTTTGATCTACATTCCCTCTCTCATCTCAACAATTACTGGCCTTGGGAGCCAATGCCCATCTTTTCTGCATCCCCACAGCTCCTAAGTTCCTATTTTGCCAATATAGGGGACAGGCGCAGGTCTTTATTGTTTGCCTGCCTCTGTACTTGCTCCCCATGTCTGAAAAAGCCTTTAGACCTCTCAACATGAGAAACCTTTTCTTCCTTACCAGATTAATCTTTCCATTCTTCAGTTCTCAGTGCAGCTGTTGAGGTCTTCCGGGAAGCCTTCCCTGCCCATTCCTAGGCTAGGAAAGGACTCCTAGACTGTCAGCTGTGAACACACAACATTCTACTCGTCATACTGGATTTTCATTGTTGGTTACTGGTCTGTCTTTATTCCTCAGCTACTCACACAGCATTTGGCCTATGGCAATATTCACCAAAATGCTACCTGATGAGTCAGACTGCCTTGTTCTCCTCTTCAATTTTTGTCAACTCCAGTTTCCCCTTGATTTTCAGCTCCCATTTTGCTTTGACTATTTTATATCCATGGCTTCCTTCAAAAGATGTCTTTTAAAACACCTCTTTGATCATATCCTTCTGCTACTTTCATTCATAACATCTAATCTTTTTCCTCTTACCTGTGTGGGAATGTATGCAACATTTAAAATTATAACAAATTCAACCAAAGTTATATGTGAACATAGTAATTGTTTTTCTTAAAACAGTCACCTTGGGAAACTGCATACCTATTTTCATTAGTCATAGCCACAGTCAGTTCTGGAGACACTCTTTGGGGATAAGTATCTTCACATTTTTATGAATATATTTTAATAGTGACAAATCCAGTCTTTGCAGGTGATGTTTAAAATTTGTATAGAGCCAAGTCACCATGAACTATATTTAGTGAGTAAAGAGAATGCTCTAACTGGCAACTCTATGGGTCAACTACTAAAAAGTAATGTTATTATCATTCTCTGAACATATTTGCACAAGGGAAATTCCAAAGCTATTTTGACTGATGATGTTATTTTTGAAAAGAGTTTCTAGCATCCCAAGGTGACTAGTCTCAATAATAGTACTTGCTAATTTACTGAAAAGTACTTATTCAAATCCAGTTTGGAACTTCATAAGCCTCTAATCATACCGACTTGCACTTGTTTACTGTTATTTTACATTCTAGTTCAAAATATATTATGTGATAGACACTGGGAATAAATAAGGCCATGGCCTTTGCCCATAAGGTCTTCTCCGAATTGGTTGAGGAGACAGAAATATCAGCAGTCCTGTGTAAAAAAAAAAAAAGAAAAAGAGAGAGAGAGATATTTTAATAAGTTAAGAGCAGTACAGTGGAAAGACTGTCTGTTGAGGGGCAGGAATTTGTTACAGTGTCAGCAAAGCCTTCTCAGGACTGAAGTATTAATGATGATTAGAAGTTCACTAAGAGAAGGAGGGAAGGGGATGACAAGAGTCCTTCCAAACCAAGGGAACAGAAGGTATAGAGACTGAAATAAGAAGATATATTTTGGGGGTAATCTCAAATTGTTCAATACTGTTATGGTGTAAAGTTCACAATGGGGCAGAGAGGATGAAAGATGGGGCCTAGTGAAGTAGAGGCCTTCTATTTACTGCTTTTAAAAGTTTGGACTTTATCCTGTCAAGTAGGGAGGGAGAGGCTCTGTGGGTAGGATTTTCCTTCCCAGTAGGATTGTAAACTCTCACATCCAATTAGTTACATAGGTTTGCACACACACCACCCCCCCCCCCCCATTGTCTCAGATCCATCTCTTCCTTTCCATTCTGACATTTACCTCATTAGTTCAGGCCTTCATCTCCCCACGCCTGGAGTGTTTCACTAACTCCTGACTGGTCCTCAGATTCCAGTTCGCCTTTTGCTCCTGACAATCAATTTTACACAGGATTATCAGAGGAACTTTCCTTTCCATCAAGTCTCACCCCTGTTCAAAAGCCTTCAGTGATTTTCTATGATCTGAGAGATAACTACTCTTCCCCCCCCCCACCCCTTTCAGCTTGCCCTTTAAGATTTTACCAGTCTGGTCCCCACCCCCCTTCCCTCCTTGACTCCTGTCACTGCAAATAGTAGCAGAACTCACCTACTTATTCCCTTATCTGTACCTTTATTTTTATGGTGGCTATCCCCTGGAGTTTTACAACCACACAAATCTTTCTGCTTGTTTTGTTTTCAGCTCTTTTCTTTCACAATAGTAAGCCCACAGGTGCCCATGGAAGTATTTCCCACTCTCCTGCCCTGGAAGTAACCACTATCCTGCTTATATTCTATTACTCTATGTTGTGTGTCGTGCATCCATGGGTGGGATTTAGGTTGTTTCCAGTTGTCGGCTTTTACAGGGATTCAGAGTGTCATAGATGCTAATTGTCCGCTTTTTACAAACAATGTGACCACGAATATCTTAGCAAAACCTTCCCTGAATCCTGCAGGATTTCCCCTCAAAAGTAGCTTGTGCAGGGGCATCTGGGTTGAGCGTCCGCCTTTGGCTCAGGTCATGATTGAATCCCGGGGTCCTGGGATTGAATCCCGCCTCAGGCCTGCTTCTCCCTCTGCCCGTCTCTCCCTCTCTCTCTGTGTCTCTCATGAATACATAAATAAAATCTTAAAAAAAAAAAAACAAAAAACCAAAAAACTAGCTTGTGCATCCTGCATCTTCCGTATGATCCCTTTGTGCTGAGCACACTGCTAACTAAGAAGTATTTGCTGAACGAATGGATGGATGGATGCGCGGTGCAGCACGGCCCAGTCGACGGCCCGGTTCCTTTTCGGTGGGCTTTGGCCTGAGCCCCCACCCCGGGCCCTCCCTTGGCGGCGCTGGCCCTTCCTTCCCTGCCGCATTCCTGCAGGCGGCCGGGGGCGTGCAAGTGTGGGTGTGCGGGGGCGAGCCCCACGTCCCTGGACGACTCCGTCTCTCCGCGCAAGTTCACGACGGCCGCCCCGGCGTCTCAAGTTCAGGGGCCTCTCGGCGCCTCCCCCCGCCGAGGCCGGGCTGGCCGCGCGCCGACGAGCCAGGGCGCCCGGGGACCGCCGCGGGGGGAGAAGCGAGGGGAGAAGCGGAGGGTCCGGCGGCGGCCTCGGCGGAGATCCCTCCGCGCGCAGCCCGGGCCGGCGCTTCTTCCTGCGGGAAACCCCTGGGTGCCGCGGGCGGCGGGTCGGGCCCGGCGACAGGGGGCGGGGCTTGCGGGGAGGAGGCGGCCGAGGCGGAAGGACACACGAGGCTGCTTCGTCGCTCTGCCGAGAAAGTTTCAGCCGAACTTCGGGCGGCGGCTGAGCGGCGGCGGCGGCCCGGGAGCGGCAGGCGGGCGCGGCGGGGCGCGGGGGGCGCCGAGCGCCCGATCCTCGGCGCGCAGCGTGAGGCCGGGAGCCGCCGGAGCGGCGGGAGGAGAGGAGCGTGCGGGGGACCCTCTTTGGGGACCCCCTCCTCATGTGGATCTGCGCGGGCGGCGGCGGCGGCGGCGGCGGCGACCGAGAAGATGCCCGGCCTGAGCCCCGCTCGGCTGTGGGCGCTGCTGGCGCTCGGGCTGAGCTGCGCGGCCCCCGCGCGCGGTGAGTATGGGGCCGGGGTCGCTGTCCGCTGCGCCGAGCCACCTGGGGCGACCGTGCCCGCGCTCCCCACCCGCTTCCCGTCCTCCGCGCTGGGGAAGGCCGGGCCCCGAGGAGGCCCCTCGGTCCCCCGAGGTTGGACACCGCCGGGGCCGCCTCCTCCGCACTCCCCGCTGCCCCCACGCCCCTTGGCCGCCGGCCCCACTCACGCCTCCGCGGTGGAAGGGGGGCCGGGCCACGAGCCTTGAGACTCGCTCTCCAAGTTCTTGGGTTCGGGCAGTTGGGCTGTTGTGCCTTGTGGTTCCGCGTGTCCTGGGGCCGAGCAGCCCGAGACGACCCCCGCCCCCCCGGCCCCCCCGCCCCCCATCCCAGGCCGGGGACCGCAGATGGGCCGAGCAAAGGAATGCGGGCTCCGGCGTGCAGGGAGGGGGCAGGGCCTGGAGCGCAGCCGCTTACACCTTCCCTGCCAGCCGGAGGCACCCCCCGGGTGGGTGGGCTTGCTTCGGGCGGGGGCAGGGTCTCGTGGGGCGCCCGGGTCCTGACACCCCAGTCCCCGCTCTCGGTCGGTCCGCTGTGTTTTGCCGGAGTCTTTGAAAGGTGGAGGCAGGAGCCGTAGGGAGGCCGGTGTGGCTGCATGCGGAGCCACATGATTTAAAAATCTCAACTGCTGTTATTCTTTCCGAGGCGCTGAGCTCGGGCGCTGTTTGAGAGTCTGTGTTCGGCCCCAGGAATGTGGTGTGACGATCACCAACTCCTCCAACCTGGCAGCAGCGTTTGCTGCTCTTCTGGCGTGGTGGGGGTGGGGCAGGGGCGGGTGAGGAAAAGTGGATACGTCGATTCAAAGTGCTTCCTTGGAAAGCCTCTCTATGGTTGGATATTAGCAACCATCTTTCTGAACACGGTTGGACCAAGGAAAGGAAACCGAATCACGTCTTATGCATCCCACCCACGATCTTAGATTCCGAATTTCTTCAGACTGTTCAGTAGAAAGAGCGCGGCTTTTGCAGCCCTCTGCAATCCTGGGTTCAAATCCAGCTCTGCGGCATGAACTCACCAATCAAGTGAGAATGAAATTACCCAGCTAATAGGATTAATTAACAGAATGTATATTAAACCCATGGCAGGCAAAAGGTACTCAGAAAGTCCTTTCAGGGCAGGACCGTGCTTTATTTTTTATGAACTCTGCTTCCAGCGGGATGGTAGCTTGTGCATGTGATAGGGTCTTCTTTTCCTTCTTTTCCTTCTTTTCAGCTTCATCTGAAGGAAGATTTTACCTTTACTAACACACACACACACACACACACACACCACAAAACAAAAAAACAGCCGATCCAAGAGCTAAGTCTTTGCAAAGAAAAAGTTAAGAGTTTTAGAAACGTTTGCTCTTTGTTCATTGTTAACAGATAGTTGGCATGCCAATCACAGATGTTTAAACGAGAACAAGTTTTTTTTTTTTTTTTTTAAATCGCGGTACTGAGTTGTTTAGCACCAACCAGATCCGTCTTGGAAAGCTCACATCCCATGCACCTCTGTGTCCCTAAGAATTTCAGAAGTGGACCAGGAGGCTATGTGATGATGAACCAAAATCATTGTTTTGGAAGAGTTTAACAAAACAGGATGACATTTTTGCCTTTGATTTTTCTTTTGAGTGGAAAGCTTGACTGCAAGTGTAGATTTAGAATAAAAAGGAGTATAAACAGTGGGCTAGTCTGAGGATTACAATCCTTGGTTTCTACCATTAACTTGCTTTAGTAAATAACTTAATCTTCATGATCAGTAGTCTCCTTACCTATGAAAAGAACTAAAGAAGTGATCTCCTTTAGAGAGTTGCAGGGAATAATAAATATGATTGCAAGGCGATTTGCAAAATTAGGTGTTAAATGGTTAAGACTGATGTCAGAAATAGGATTTCTCTGGCAATGTAGGGCTTCTCACATTCTAGGACCTCAGTACATAGAATATCCTTTTCTATACTTCTATACTGATGAGGTATTGCTATTACCAGCTAGCTCTTAGGTGGACAAGTTGAGAGTTACCTCAGAGGACTAGATATGGGTATTTTTTTTAGGCAGGAGTTCTTCAGATACTAAACTACTGCAATAAAAGATATTTAAAAACCTGTTTTTTGGTACAAATCTTCAGTCTTTTCAGAGTCTAGCGGTGGAGGCTTCTTCAATCTTCTTAATCTGTTATCATTGTTTTTGTCAAAGTACTGCACTCTTTCAAATTTTTGAGTGTTCCTGTATTTGGAATTATGGCCAATTGTTAATTTAAATGTCACTTGAGTTTCTAAGGCAAGAAGCAGTCAACCCAGTTGTCATTGTCAAACAGCTATCCAAAACCACCTCTTGCTCCTTGTTTTCTTTTACTTTGCAATGGGAAGTGTTTTCCGGGTTTTGTAGCCTGCTAGATAATTTCTCAGCCGAATTCTCTTGCTTTATAAAAAAAAATCACAAAGAGGAATGTTTTTTCCCTTTCAGATGAAGATGAAGTTTAGACTATTTTCCTTTTTCTTTCTTGTTCTTTCTGTATTATTAGTCTCTTTTGCAGGGGCAGTGGGTGGGAGGAAGGAGAGTGATTATCTTTTGTCTCTCTTCTTTTTCCTGATGTTTTGTTTTTTAAAAATATTTATATACATCTCCTTGGCATCCCTCTGCACTATTCCCATACTACTGTGTCTTCCAGAGGCTTTCTGTGGTATCGAGGAGTAATTTCTGGTTTACCTGAATTGTATTTGCTGACTTCAGGACCTTTAGAAAATGTTTAAATTCAGTGGGATATGCTTGGATGCTTCAGAGCAGCCTTACAATACATTTTAAAAATATCACACCCACAGAAATTCTATTTTGCCCACAAAATTTGCATCAATCTAGTTCCCACTCTGATGCCATTCCTAGTGGTTCTCCTTACCCCGTCCCCTATGATAGAACAAAGCTCAATATCCTGGTTGCATCAAAATCAGCTGAGGCAACTCTTGGACTCAACACTCAGTGATTATGATACAGTAGGTCTGAGAATCTGTATTTTTCAAGGTTTATAGTAACTTGTTGGAACCCCACTGATAGTTCATTATTCTGTCTTCAACTGTGTATATGGGGATCTTTCCTTCTTAATTTTAATAATTGACAGAATTAATCTAACCTTAGTCAACTATTCCAGTATCAAATATTCCTCCACTGTCAAAGATTTTTTAAATCGTTAATATAAAAGCTATTGAGTATAATGCTATTTCTTCTTGTTCATCTGGACACAATGGGTCCCCATTGTCTCTTTAGAAGGGCTTCTTATATTTGAATGATATGTTATAAATCCTCTCCCTGATCCTTTTCTTCTGTGTTGTCTTTTTTTCAAGCTTCATTCATATATATAATTTTGGACTCCCTTTATTTGTCCTTAGTGGTTTTAGAGTAAAAAATCCTAAGCCATGATTTGAATGAAAATGTAAGAGATTTTACATTACCCTTATATTATGTTTCCACTTGTTATTTAAGTGCTTTCTTTCTTGACATCTCTACGTGGATGCCACAACTTGAACCTTTCATTTTCCTACTATTTTTCCTTATTCTCCTTCTTCTCCTTCTCTGCAAATGATTTGACACCAAAGGTTTTATTTTCTTCTACTCTTTTTTTAAAGATTTTATTTATTTATTCATGAGAGACACACAGAGAGAAGCAGAGACATAGGCAGAGGGAGAAGCAGGCTCCCTATGGGGAGCCCAATGTGGGATTCAATCCCATGACCCCAGGATCACCATTGGAGCCAAAGGCAGACCCTCAACCACTGAGCCACCCAGGCATCCCTGTTCTACTCTTCTATTTTTATTAGTCTAACATATGTATAATATTTTGGAAAGATCACTGGACTGGGAACCAGAAGACCATCATTCTCCTCCAGGTCTGTATTTGATTAGTAGTATAATCTTGTGGGAGGGATTTTGTGCCTCCATTTGCTCAGGTATGTTGTCCATAGTCACTGAGCCAATTAGAGTCAAGTAGAATTTCTCTCTTTTGGTCTGCAGTCCATGCCTCCTTCACACTCCACACCACTTCTGTCTTTTTACAAATGAACTCATGTACACGGAAACACTTAGAACATCCTCAAGTGCTTATTGTTAATATGTACTTCTTGAGGAAGAGAACTGTGTTTTCATTTATGTGTTTTTTTCTAGTATATTTACCCTGTACCTGGCACAGTGCCTTGGCATCTAATAGATACTTAATATTTGTTCAATTGAACAATTACTTTTAATTATTTTCCTTTTCTTTTTAAAAAGATTTTGTTTATTTATTCATGAGAGACATAGAGAGGCAAAGACATAGGCAGAGGGAGAAGCAGGCTTCCTGCAAGGAGCCTGATGTGGGACTTGATACCAGGATCCCAGGATTACAACTGAGCCAAAGGCAGATGCTCAACCACTGAGCCACCCAGGTACCCCACTTTTATTTTCTTATTCTGAACTACTATTGTACTCCAAGACAGTTATTTATTTATTTATTTATGATAGTATTTTCCAGATACATTGCTTATGTTACATTTGGGGAAAAAACAATTGTTTCCCTTCCCCTGAAGTTTGATTAAACTTGCCATTTTGAATTTGTGTGTGTGTGTGTGTGTGTGTGTGTGTGTGTGTGTATGTAGTTTCTTCTTTCTCTTTTTTTTTCTGATCACTTCTGCAAATCATAAAGGTCACTTTGACTTTGGAATTTAACCTCAAAGGCACTGGCATCCACCCCCTGCCTCTTACTTGAGCTGTTTCTACAGTTTCCTGTATTACTATATTATGAGACCAGCAATTTCTGTTATTTTGCTCAGAATTGCCACACTTTATTGTAATTTGGTCATTTGGGGGATTATTGGAATAGTTTTAAAATTAGAGTTAACTAAGTTTATGCTTGTTTTGATGATTTTTTTGAGTTTTTTTACATTATGAGCTGAATATTGCAAACTAGTATTAGACTAAGAGGATGCATACATTTAATAAAGTTTGTTTTTTTTCCTACCAGAGAAGTTCCCTAAAAACCACTACCACCAACAAAACTCTAAAGATGAGATGTGATAAATGAAACTTTGAGAGAACCATATAGTGCATGAGCTATCTCTGCAACACGATTTGCTCCTTGAGGGTAGACACTGTCACACACATCCCTTCTCTGGTACATAAAATTTGTCTGGCATATGCCAAACATGTAGAGTCATCCAAGCAGCAGGTTGGCTTTGTCACAGCACCTGTGACTCCTGCTCTGTCCTCCCCACCTTTGGGACATTCTAGAGAAGAGGCTGATGGTGATCAGGGGTGTGTCTTTATGCTCTTTTCTCCTTTGAAGAGAAGAGATCAGTTGAAAGCTGACCTCACCTACAGACATTTATGCTATCTCTTTTTGTTAATTAATGGGTAGCTGAAATTTTCCTCTTTGTTGACCTATGTGTTGGCAGAAACTTTAAAATTCATCTAGTCCTTCTATCCTTTCCTTACTGGATCTGCTCCTCTTACAACATCCTGGTCAAGAGGTAGCCTACCTTCTTTATGCTTTAACAACTCTTGTGGTATCTCCCTGCCTTTGGAGGCAGCTTCGTTCATCTCTGGACAACTCCGATTTTTAGAAAGATTTTCTTATATTCAGTTGTAATCTGTCTTCATATGACTTGTGCCCATCGGCATCTTCTCAGGAATTTCCCTTATAGAGTTCTGAGACCTGCGCGAGTGACAAGGATCCAAAGGGGCACTCTTTACTGAACTGTTACCTACACCTCCATAAAAGGTTAGACCTAGTAAGGAGCACAGAGATGATTCCATCTGGAGTGTTTTCCTGGAGATTCTGATTCAATGGGTCTGAATAGTAACTGGGAATGTGTATGTTTAAGAAATAGCCAGTTAATTTTTGTATTAGGGAAGTTTGGAATCATTGCAGAGTGAATCTGGAGAAATAGGATTTTTTGGTTTAATTTTTGTTTGTTTGTTTGTTCTATGATGGTACTTAGAGATAGGTTGCTTTGCCTGGGTCTTGTGATCATTTTTTACCCTTGAAAGTGCTTGCTTCTTGCTAAATGCCTAGCTTGCTGGGGGTTAGCTCTGATATCCCCAAAAGGCTAGTAAAGTTGTTTATTTTGTCTTAAAAAAATAATCTACAAACTGTTCAGAATCTTAGGGCTGCTGTGTATGTGTTGTGTGTGATTTGGCCTCCTTATCCCTTCATCAGAATGTTACCAGAGATGTTCCATGGTCTTTTTGGAGTCCACTAAGGAATTCTGTCCCTAGTCCTTGTGAATGACACTGCCTTTGAGGATGTCTGCTTTGTTAACCTATGAACACACATCTGGTGTCAGGGATTTCCTTCAGATATGTTAGCGCAAAAAGATTTAAAAGTCACTTATTTCAGGCAGTCCTGCCTTTGGGCTGTCTGGGCAAGTTGAAAAAGGAAGGAGAGTGAAGAAGGAACCTAGGATCTCTTGGGCAGAATAGAGCATTTTGTAAGAAGGGGCCCAGAAGTGCTCCTCTAATAAAGATGCTTAGTATTGCTGTCTTTTGTAGGAACTAGAAAGTGGCTTCAAATCTGAAAGGATAGGCTCTTGGCCTCTGGATGAGACAAACTGCAGTGTTCTTTTGTTAGGGGAAGGGGGTTTGCCGTAAATCTGTTCTTTTTGCCCTCCTCTCCTTTCTGAGGCAAACACCAGTTGTGTGGCAGAAAATACATTGTGACCTTAAAAAGAAGAGTAAAACCAAGAAGGGGCGGGTAATAAAAACCATAGCTTGGAGTGAGAAAAGTGAGGTAATCATTGTATTAATTTATTTATATGTGTAAATATGGAAGTTCTATATACAACTCTGGTAGGAACCCTAATTATTGGCTTTGAGATTTGTTATCTTTGTAGCTCTCCTGTCCCAGTCATGTATTAAGGAGGACTGTGGTATGTTGTTATCCTTAATTTGTGTGTTTCATCATGTGGTAGGGAGTAAAGGGTATTCTGCTTTGGTAGATGTGGGAATCATTGACCAAGCAGAAGATAGGGGCCTGCCCCCAAGGAGCAGACATCATCATGGAGATAAGACAGATGAGCACACAATTAGGAATATGAAATACAAGTCATTTAGGTCACTTATCTATGGTCTCAGAAAGCAGCTTCCTGCAGTCAGGGTGACTAAGAGCTGTAGGGTCTGGGGAAGTAAGCTGCAGGTCTATTAGGACACCCCTGCTGGGAGTCTGCTATTCTCCCCTTTCTCTTTTGTAATTTAGAAGTATCAAAACTTAACTTGGGGAAAAGATAAAGACCTCTTTGTCTATTAGGGGGTCTAAATGTAAATTTGGGACTGGTTGTGGTATGTATTATGTCTGTCAGTGGGTTTGTGGCAGAAGAGAGGGCTGTGTTTTTAGTCCTGGATGTCAGGCCTGATCTGGGATGAGTCAAGGTAGAGATACCTTCCTTCTTTGGAAGCTCTAGTTCTCAGTGGCAGTAGCTGAAGGAATTTCTTGTCATGGCCAGGCAGTGACAGAGGTTCAGTATGGACACACCCAGAGCTGCTGCCTCAGGTGGCATTGATTAATCACCCCCTCTGCTTGTCTTGGCAAAACCCTGTTCTACCAGCTCCTTAAAGTTTGTGTTTTACTAGATAATGACTGAACAAAGTCTTGGGGGTCATTTTACTGTCCCTTGCCACTCTTGAATGGCAGACCAGTTGCCGTGGTTCAGCTCTGGTACCCTTGGTCTTTGGCCGTTCAGCAAGGGGCCTTGGTCTTTCCTCCCCTTGACTGAAGCACCTTCCCTAGAGGTCTGCTTGAGGCAGTTTCTGGTCTTCAAGTCAGTTCCTCTCAGAATATTGGCGCCTAGGCAGTAACTCCAGTTCTTTGAACACATCAGCCAAACATCATGCCAAGATGGACTCATCGCTTCACAAAGACAGGTTGGATTTATGGGTGTTGCAGAACCTGTTTCTGTGTTAAGACTAGCTCCCCCACCCTTATATACATTTAATCATATGAAGAAAGCATCTGTGTATCTTACAAAGTAAGGAGAACATGACTATAATATTTTGATTAGAGTTGGATATCGCCCCCTTAATAATATGTTGTCTTTTAACAAGTAGCATCACTTTAAAATACAACTTTGCTTGCTGGATAAAGTGTTGTACAAGAAGCTGTGGTTACATTCTCAAGTATACTATCTTGTTCAGAGGCAGGTGCATTTTAAAATTGTTGTTTGCTTCTTTTTCATTTCTTTTTACTCTCATGTGTCTTGTGTTTTTTTTTTTTTTTAACGATTTTATTTATTTATTCATGAGAGACACAGAGAGAGAGAGAGAGAGAGAGGCAGAAACATAGGCAGAGGGAGAAGCAGGTTCCATGCAGGGAGCCTGATGTGGGACATGATCCCAGGACTCCAGGATCATGCCCTGGGCCGAAGGCAGGTGCTAAACTGCTGAGCCACCCAGGGATTCCTCTCATGTCTTTTGAGGAGATTCTGAAGTTTTTAAACCTTGAAGATTAAATAGTCTTTTTAAACTAGACCCTAAAAGGGAAAGGATTGCTAGACTGGCATATTTATTCAACATTCAAATAAGAATAATTGAATAGTGTTTATTCACTAATATTTTATGTTGAATTTCTGAATTTGAATATTCAGAAAACTAGATAGTGCTAATGTGTTAACTTCTCTAAATGGTAATTGTAATAAGCTGCAAAGAAATTAACTCTGCTTTCACATGCTTTTGTCTGTCCAGAAAGTGTTGAGACTCACTGAAGTTTGAGGATGTGTATATTTTGATTATGATATTTTATTATATTTTTCTTTGCTATGAACATGCTTTTATTTATTTGCTAGGTCTTCTTTAATTGGAGATGTTAAGGACATTTACTTAATTACATTTAAAGCACTTTCTAATCTTTATGAGGATTATTATAGGAAAAACATATTTTGTGAATCATGCAAGTCCTTGGTCGTATGTTAGTATTGAAAGTAAGTTACAATATTTCATGAATCCTATGACATACTTCCTAAGAGATTTAAGAAAAATGGTTATAACTAAAAACAAAGATTGTAATATTTTAAGGTAGGTTTACATAGTAACAATTAATTCTCACGTTATACCTAATTAACTTATACAAGATTTTTTTGGGGGGAGGGGAAGGTTACTTAAAAAGTAATTATATTTAAAAGTAGTTAAAGGCATTGACAAATCTAGAAAAGTGTGAGAAAAATATTCACAATCATACCACTGTTAATATTTTGGTGTACATCTTTTGGTCTTTTTTTTCTACCTTTAGTTTTAAAATGTTGATTCATAATATAAACACAATTTTCTGTACTTTCTTTGATGATTATGAATATTTTTCATATTTTCAAGCACTTTTTATAAATTTTTATTGATTAAATAATGTTCTTATTTTTTAAAAGACTTTTTAAAGGTTTATTTTAGGGGGAGGAGGGGCAGATGGGGAGGAGGAGAGTCTTAAGCAGACTCTGCACTGAGTGTGGAGCCTGATGCAGGGCTTGATCATATGACCTGAGCTGAAACCAAGAGTTGGGTGCTTAACTGACAGTGCCACCCAGGTGCCTCAATAATATTCTTATTAATAGGGTTATGATGTTTTGGCCATTCTTTGGTTTGGTTGCTTATTTAATTGGTTTCATTTTTTTTTTCTGTATAAATGATACTGATCCTCTTCATACAGAAAAAGACGTTCCTCATTAGGATTTTTCCTCATTAAGCTAGATTTGCAGAAGAAGAATTTCTATGTCAAAGAGTGATTTTAAAAAATAGGGATACAGAAGGTAAAAACAAACTGGAAAACATAAAAGAAAATTAAAATCTCCAATAATTCCATCACCTCCAACCAAAACCCATAGTTAATATTTTGATACATTCTAGACAGTTTTTTTTTCCTGTGTCTATCATTGCAATTGGGGGTTTTAGCATACGTATAGCTTTATCATCTGCTTCTGTACTACTTAAAATATTGTGAATATTTTCTTATATATATATGTTCTTTAAGAATATGAAAGGCTGCATATTGTTCTGTCTTAAGAATCAGCTATATATATAACTTAAACTGAAATCAATTCTTAGTTTCTAATTTTTTAAAAAAGATTTTATTTATTTGAGAGAAAGAGTGAGTGAGCATGAGCAGGGGGGAAGAGGCAGAGGGAGAAGCAGACTCCCTGCTGAGCAGGGAGCCCAGTTCAGGAGACCTGAGCCAGTGACAGATACTTAACCGACTGAGCCACCTAGGTGCTCCTCTAATTTTTTTCATAATTATAAATAATGTTACAATGAAATTCTTATATCTAAATTTTGGTAGGAATATTTATTTTGTTAACACTAAGCTCTCAGAAGTCAAGTTGTTGTGTCAAAGAATATGGACCTTTTTGTGACTCTGATACTGCCAAATTCTCTTCCATATAGTTTGACCAAGCTATACTTCCATCAGCAGAATATGAAACCGTCAGTGTTGCCAACTATGTTCAACAGTAGTTTTTATTTTTAAAGCTTTTAACCAATTTGATAAATGGTAAATGCTACCTGACCTTAATTTGCCTTTCTGATTACACAGTGATATTGAATCATTTTTCATATGGTCAATGGCCACTTCTTATTTACTTATTTTTATAAACTGTGTCTTTTACCCCTCAAGGCATTCATTTTTTGGTTACTGATTGAAAAAGCTATTTATATGAAAGATATTAGTCCTTTCTTTGTCTTAAATGTGTTTATGGACAAAAGTATTTATGGACAGGTTAAACTACGTAATATCAAATTGCTACAAATATATATGTATTTTTCTTCCAAATGTTTATTTAAATTCTAGTTAGTTAACATATAGTGTTATATTGGTTTCAGGAGTAGAATTCAGTGGTTCATCGCTTACATATAACACCCAGGGCTCATCATAACAAGTGCCCTCCTTAATTCCCATTACTCATTGCTACCAATATTGATATCAAAAACCATATATTTAATTAATTTTTTAATCCTTTGACTTATAATGAGCTTGGTCAGTTTTCTTTGTATTTGTTAACTGCTATTTTCTTTAGATACTTTAAAATTCTAATCTGACCAAGCTATCAGTTGTATGTGCTCAGGAAATGCACTTTAACATTTTATAAAAAGATACTAGAGGAAAACAGTAAATTCTGGAGCTAAATATGTGATTTTTGGTGGGTTGAGGGTAATCTGTCTATATCCTGTCTTCCTGGATAATCAAGATTTTTGAAGTATGTAACATCCCTGAAAGGCAGGACTAGTGCACTACTAAATCTGACATTTTGACCTAATTGACAGTTGTATTGTGGTCTAGCCAGTCAGTTTGGTCAGACAACAGGATGACTAAGATTCCCTCCCCTCTCTCCTCACCAAATTGATTAGTTGTGGGACAGAGCTGACTGAATCAACCTGTTGTTTTGGCACCCCATGGACACCACCTGTTTGTTCCATTTCTTCCTCTAGCCTCCTACTGCCCTAGTGCAGTGCTGTGTGCACAGTGGGTAGGAGATCAATGTTGTTGCTGAAGAATGTTGCAATAAAGAAGAGTAGACTGCTTGTTTTTCAAGCTTGTATGTTCTTAAGGTACCCTGCTGTTTTGGACATTAAGAGCTCCAGCTGAACTGTTGTATGTGGAAGCCCTGCAGGTCTTCAGTGTTTGATTCAGAGTAATTTCAAGCAATATGAATGCTTTCTTAAGTATCATTGGAATTTACTGGGCTGGTTGTTTGCCAGCTATTGCCATATTTAGCATGAAGAAACCTGGGGAACAGGGACATTTCTGACCAACCAAAGAAGGAAACCTTTCTCAAGTGGATTGGGACTCTTTTTTTTTTTTTTTTTAAGCTGTGGTTAAGAGAATGCCAGTTAGGAGTTTGGGTTTGTGTTCATTGGTCTTTGTTTCTATGCCCCATCCACAAAATTAATTTGAGTGGGAAAAGAGATTTGATAGTGAAGCTCTTTCTCACTCTGGAGTTTTAATACTGTTTCTAGGAGGAATTAGGGAATTCTTAAGCCTCCACTGAGAGGCTTAATCAGCAGGTGAAGCTGCTGATTAAAAACAAGGTAAAAAAAAAAAAAAAAAAAAAATAAAAAAAAAAAAGGTAAAAAAAAAAAAAAAAAAAAATAAAAACAAGGTAATGGGTATTTATTTATTCTCATCTTTCTTTTTCTTTTTTAAACGCTTTGACTCGCTCTTCATCTTTTATTAATTTTTAAAATATTTTTTAATTTATTTATGATAGTCACACACACACACACACACACACAGAGGCAGAGACACAGGCAGAGGGAGAAGCAGGCTCCATGCACCGGGAGCCTGACGTGGGATTCGATCCCGGGTCTCCAGGATCGCGCCCTGGGCCAAAGACAGGCGCCAAACCACTGCGCCACACAGGGATCCCCTATTCTCATCTTTCTTCTTGAAGGCTTGTTCATTTTCTGCTTTGTCATGGTCTGAATTTATTTTGGCCCAGTTCTTTTCTCCATCCTTCTTTTGGAACCATCAGCCTTCCCTCTATGGCTTAAAATTTCTCTGCCTGTTTTTCCATTTTAAAGATGAAGATAGTATTTGGAAGGATCAGTCAGTATAACTAACATACAACTCATTTTCATAAAGTAAAACAACCTCAACATTTACATAGCAATGTAGAGTTTACAGAACCTTCTTATATAATTACCTCCTTTAATCTTCACAAAACTTTGGTGGAAACTGAGCCTCAGTGGAATACTGGCTTGTATACCATTGTTTAGCTCTAGATAGTAAGTGACAGAGCTTGGACTTAAACTTGTGGTTTGACTTTTTAAACCTCAGGTTTTTTTTTTTTTTTTAACACTGTTGAATTCTTACTATGTGTCTGTCATTCTGCTAGGGCTTTACATATATTTCCTCATTTAATTTACATGGCTATCCTTTAGGGTAGACAGTATATAACCATTTTACAGATAAGGAAATTGGAACTTAGATTCATAGCTTTGGGTGTTGGGGTGAATAATGCAGCTAATGAATAATAGAGCCAGGATTCAAACCTCTATCTGGCTCCAGAGTCTCTGCAGTCAACTATGGCACTTTATGTACGTTCATACAGTTATCCTCACAGCAACCCTATGAGATGAGGAGTAGTAGGCTAAGTGGGGAAACTGAAGCTTATTAAATACCCAGGATAATGCAGTTAGTTAAGTGGTAGAGTTGAGATTTAAAGGTATGTCTATCTGTCTCAGAAATCCTTACTCATTCCAGCATACTAAAGATGCATGTTTTTATGGTATGTATAACTAAAAATTAGTTCATGAAACTGGCAGTTCTTTGAATGTAGAGGTCACCTATTAGGAATTCTTTGTATTTTCTGAATATAAAAGAAATGGATGGACATTAGTTGACGCATGGCCCTTGACTTACTTTAGTTGATTTGAGTTACTGAGGATTCAGTAAATTAATGTGTTTAATGTAATAATAATTCATAATACAATGCCTGGCACATAGTAAGAGTACAGTAAATAGTAATTGTTGGTGTTATTTTATGTTGCAGTATGGACCTTTTTGTTGCTTTCATTTTAATCAAAAGTGGATGAGTTAGGTAGAATATAAGAAACAGCACGGAGGATCATAGGGGAAGGGAGGGAAAACTGAGTGGGAAGAAATCAGAGGGAGACAAACCATGAGAGACTCTTTTTTTTTTTTTTTAAGACTTTATTTATTTATTCATGAGAGAGAAGCAGAGACACAGGCAGAGGGAGAAGCAGGCTCCATGCAGGGAGCCTGAGGCGGGACTTGCTCCCGGGACTCCAGGATCACACCCTGGGCTGAAGGCGGCGCTAAACCTCTGAGTCACCCGGGCTGCCCCCCTGAGAGACTCTTAACTCTGGGAAACAAACTGACGGTTGCTGGAGGGGCGGGGGTAGGGGATGGGGTAACCAGGTAATGGGCATTAAGGAGGGCATGTGTTGTGATGAGTACTGGGTGTTATATACAACCGATAAATTATTGAACATTACATCTGAAACTAATGGTGTTCTATATGTTGGCTAATGGAATTTCAATGAAAAAAAGAGTGGAATAAGTTATTTGGACCCTTGGTGAGAAATAGGAGCTTCACCTTTTCAGCATGTAGATTGTTCACTGGTTTTCAGTGATCCTGTTCATATTTAGGGGTACTCTATTGGAGTCTATTAATGGAGTGTATTTCTAAATTGAAGCAATTTTGTCTATTACACAAATTTCACTGATAGATGTTAACTTATTTCCCATTTTATTTATTTATTTATTTTTAAATATTTTATTTATTTATTCATGAGAGACACAGAGAGGGGCAGAGACATAGGTAGAGGGAGAGGCAGGGTCCATGTAGGGAGCCCCATGTGGGACTCGATCTCGAGACTGTAGGATCATGCTCTGAGCCAAAGGCAGACAGTAAACCACTGAGCCACCCAGGCGTCCCCCCATTATTTATTAATCAGACATTTGTGGTTGGATGTTATGCTTACTACAAAAACTGTGATTTTTCTGAGGTATATCTTTAAGGATAATATCAGGTCCAACTCCATTGTTCCCCAGTTTCATATGATATGGCAAATATCACATGCCATTCTGTGTCACCATGTGGAATACTAGTCTAAACCTAAAATATTTGATGTTTTAATTAGCCTTATAGCACTTTAATGGACTATCTCTCTTAGGCATTCTGAAATAATAGAAATATCCTATGGTCTTAACACCTTTAGAGGCTCCTGGAGATTTTGAGATTCCAGGTGTTTTATAGGTGGAGAAAACTAAAGCCCAAAGAAATGAGTGGCCAAAAGACCCAGAGCTAGGTCAAGGTTGGGGCCTGAATCCAAGCTCTTGTTTTCTAGTCAAGTGATCTTTCCTGTGCATTCACTACTCAAATGATCTATCAGTATGTCAACCACCTTTTTTTTTTTTTTTTTTGAGATCTGAAAAGGGAATAAAAGAGTGGAAGAGTAGGGGAGAGAAGGGGTGTGGCCATATTGAAAATGTCAGTGACAGCAAAGAAAATATTTGACTGTGAGCCCCTGCATGTCCCTTTGGACTTCTCTGTAGTGGTTAAGACAAGCCAGTGGGGCTGGTGTCATTAGTGATTCAGTAATGGATTAGCTAGGACTGGTGGAGTTACTTTCTCAGAAAAGGGTTTCGTATTTTTAACATTTGTTTCCCATGACAGTTTGCTTATTCTCAAGTTTTGGCAGCCTTGAGCAAATGGTTGTCAGGTTTTTTTTTTTTGTTTTGTTTTGTTTTAAGACAAAACTCAACATTTTATTTTGCTGATTTAGTAAACCGTATTCTACCTACCACTCCCTTCTGCTCCCTCTATAATTATTTCTAAGACTTTGTTTTTTGGTTGTGGGAATACTATGAAAGGTTTTCTTTTATGGTCTGAGATATTTATAATTATGTGTAAGCATACTGTTTACAGAAAATGTAAGTGGTGCATATGGTAACTCAAATACTCTTAAAACACTTAAAATATTTTCCAATAATTTAAATCTTTCCAAAAAAGCAGCTGGAGCCACTTATGGTAAAAGAGAGGAGGTGTACACTAAGGACAGCAGCATTCGAATATAATTAATATAGAAAGAAGTGAACGTTACTTTGGAGGAACTGAGAGTATATGCATGAGAGCAGATCGAGGCATGCCTCCTTATTAATAAAGTGAACAAAACAGACCAAAATCTCTGTCCCTATGGAGTTTATATGCAGTAACAATAGCTTTCCTATGTGAAGGGTTTATTATGTTGACAGATGCTTGACAGTACTTGGTGAAAGTACTTGACCTGTTTCCTTTGGTCCTTATAATAGGTGTTTGATTCCTATTTACTGAAAGGTTAAGGGATGGTCATCGACGCTACTCAGCTGATCATTGGTATAGGCTAGCAATTGGAACTTCTCTTGCTCAACTCCAGAGCTCACACACTTACACACTAAGTGACGCCATTGTCAATTTGGTGGAATCCTATGGTCACAGATAATGTAACTTTGGATATAATAATATTTTGTGTCCTAAACTGATTTAAGTTTTACCCTTACCATCGTCTTACTTCTGAATGAACATTTGCATAATATGGGAATTATTTAAACTTCAAAATTCCATTTTAAGGATTTGGAGTCCTTTCTAAATCTTTTTGGAAGTGGGGAGAATGGATTTATGTGTGTCATAATCCAAGAAAAGTTGTTTAGCATTTCTTTCCCTTTTATATCTTGATCCTAAAAGAAATTCTTTAGTAGATTAAGACCAGGAATGAATGGGGAGCTTTTTTTTTTTCTTAATAAAAAACATTTTGAAAGATCGAAAATGGCCATCCAGAGTCATATTTGTGCCAGCCTTTTCAATTACAGATAGCTTATTTTTTCCAGATAGCTTTTTCTTGACCTTGCACATGAGAATGTATTCTTATCGTTGAATTTTGAAAGGGATGTAAGAAACCATGTAAAACAATTGGAATGCTTCAGCTTATGAACAGTGGACATAGCCAATTACTGAAACTACCCAGTGCTAACCTATCTTGGCCTGGGAAGTGCATTTCTACACATATCATAGAAAAAGCACACATTTTTTCTTCTTTACGGTGAACTTTCTCTTTATTATTACCTCCTTTGTTACTGACAATCAAAAGTCATCTGTACTAATAGAAGAGAGAATGTGTCTGACACCAACAGACAATCCTATCTATTTTATTTTATTTTATTTTGTTTTGTTTTGTTTTATTTTATTTTATTTTATTTTATTTTATTTTATTTTATTAATCCCATCTATTTTAAAATACAGCCTGCACATGCATGCTCACACATGTGGGTCCTTTCAGATATGCTCGTCTCTCCTTAGAGTTTAGTTTTGTTAGTTGCCCATTGGATGTTGAAAGGGAAAATGCTCAGGGATATTAAGGATAATGAAAGAGATAAATGACAGTATAGGTTGATTGTTTTTTATTATCTTTTGGAATGACTTTAGATACCCTTTCCCACTACACTTTGATTTTTGCTTTAGCATAGCTGTTAGGTTTTTAGAACTACCTAGACCTGGCTCTGATTCTTAGTTAAGAATATTGGGCAAGCCCCTTAACTTCTCTAAGTCTCAGTTTCCTTATTTATGTAATGGGATTAATAGTAATACCTAACATGCAGGATTATTTGCAGGTATTAGAAACAACATATTTAATTGCATGGTTCTAGGCACAAAATAGACACTCAAGTGTGTGTGTGTGTGTGTGGGGGGGCAAAGTTTAAAACTTCATTGGCCTCATAGTAATTCCCCCCTTTGGAAGATATGATCTGAGAATTCTGTCTCTGATCCTTCCTATTTCAGTTTCTTTCAAGGATTTCCTTTTAGACTCTGCTTCATTACTAAGGCAGTGCATCACCTAAAGAGCAGACCAAAGCACTATTGTCTAGTAATTTCAAATTTGTAAATTAACCATGTAGATATTAAAAGCCTCCCTAACCTTTTGTCTGCTTAAGTTTGCAGCATCTTGCATCTGTCATCTCAGAAATAATTGATGCATAGAAAAAATTATTTAGTATTTCCAATTAAAGCTGGAGAACTCGTTTAATAAGGAGGATCTGTTTAGTTGTCTTATTTGTTTCCATCTTTCACTCCTGAGTCTTAATGGAAATCGGGTTTGAAATATTAGAAGCAGTTGGTTTTCAGCATTGGGAAAGCTTATCTAATCAGGCATGTGAAGTGGCCTATGTTGGATTTCTGTGCCAGAGAAGGCTAGAGGAGGTTGAGGAGATTATCACTCTTGCTTGTTATTCCTGAGCATTGTCGAGACACTGGGAGAGCAGTAGGAAATTAAAAAAAAAATGTTGAACTTAATTACACCAGTCCAATATACATCCTACCCCCATTTGGGCTGGTCTCATAACATAGGTGTATGTGAGCTAATTTGAATCATGTAATAGTTTGTCATTTCTGGGCTAGATGGTGAGGATTTCCTGTTTCACAGAATTTTGGATTGGGAGTTTTATATTAAATAGTGCTTTCTGGCGTTTAGTCACTTTTGTAAACATGATCTCACTTGAGCCACAAAGTTTTCTAAGGAGGGAGGGCTGGTGATAATTATTTTAGTTTTACACATGAGAATAGTAAGTCTCAAATAGCTCAAAGGAATTCCTCTAGATCGCATGGTGAATATGTGGCAAAGCTGGGATTAGAACTCAGGTTCTGATTTCTAGGGCAGTTCTTATTTCATTACACCACACTGCTTCCTGCATAATGTACCTAACTCTGAATTCTGTTCCCCAAGATAGGAAAGGATTCTCTTCCTTTCTGTTTGATTAGGTGTGTCAGAGCATGAGAGCAATGAAGCAGGAGTTGAGGATTCTTTCCCCAGATGATCAGTTAGCTTTTCCTAAAGCTCTTCTATGCCTGCAGTCACCAGTTGTTAACTGTTACCTAGACAGGATGTTGATCCAAAGTGAAATAGGCAGGAGAGAGTGGCTGACTCAGCTTAGCCCATTACAACTCCCATCCCTTCTGTCAATGGGTCTGTAATGTCATGTTCATTTATATGCATTTCATGTGCTCTTATGTCTATTTCTTAGTATTTTTCTCAGCTGTTTTTAATGTCTCAAGCCTTAGTTGTTCCTGAGTGGCCTGAAGTGACTTTCCTGTTCCTTAAAGTTTCCCTAAAATCTCTGAGGAGCAGGCAGCATGGGCTTCCCAACGTAATCTTATTTCGTAGCCCTTGGCAGTTCTTTCCTTAACTTAAGCAGAGTATAAATTGTGAATGCAGATAGGTGTGTCAGTATTGCACTGTCACTTATGTAAGTGCACTTTAGCATTTCTTCTTTCCTTTTAATCGAAATGAGGAAATAGAGAATGTTTTGTTATGGTAGCTTTACACATACACCCACGAGGAAATGCGTAGTTAGCTTCTGTGGGAAATGTAACTGATACATTTCAGGGAACAAAATACATGATGGCTAAGATTTTAAGTCTGCTAAATGTTAATAGGGAAAGAAAAAAACGATCATGCTCTCATATTGCACTTTAGTTTAGCTTATTAATTCTAAGGTCAATAATTTATAGGAGTCTGCCTTGTTTACATCTATTAGTATATGAAAGTATACTGTGCCTTTCCACAAGATGCATTTCACAAATTGTGCTTTTCATTCAAGGGAGCCATTTCAACAAATGCTTCCTTCAGGTGTACAGTGTAGGAAAGCTTTCACTGAGTGGCCAACTGGTTGAAGGTTTGACACTTCAATATCAACAAAATGTCAAGTGGACCATTTTGAACCCTTCAGCAATCCAGCTGGACATTTGGCCATGGCCTGTGGTCAGCTGAGAGCTTCCTGGATGAAGGCCACTATCATCTAGCCATGCACCTTTCTCACTAGGAAGTCTGGCATTGTATGTCCTGAGACCTGGGATTCCCCATTCTCCATCGTCCTGAGGAGACTTTTGATAACCCTGACAGCAGTGTTGCTCCTGAGGTACATAGCTTATTCAGAATGCATATAATTTCTTAATAGAAAATTGGTAATTGATTAGTTTTTCTTCATGACATGTTGAAATTAATAGACTTGTAACATTTACTGCATGCAGTAAAGGAGTATTTATGGTTTTGGTAAAGTGTTGAATTTCAAATTTGATAATTTAGAATTTGAATTAAACAAACATCCCTACTTTAAATGTGTGTGTGTGTGTGTGTGTGTGTGTGTGTGTGTGTATCTGTTTGTCTTTTGGGAGGAGGAATAAACCTTGGAACTGTTAAAAAATTTTTTCTTTTATCATGGTGCCCATTCTCAGTTGGCAGAGAATAGCTATCCAAATGTTGCTCAGGTCTAGTGCAAAGATTTAGGGAAGTTGTAACGAGTTTAATAACCATTTGTGGAGTGACATAGATGGACACACCCAATTACACAAGACCTGAGTCTGAGAACTGTTGATGTGCAATCATCCCATCAGCATCTGCTTGTCATTATCAACAACAATAATGGCTCAACTATTTCTTTGGGGCCACATGAAAAGACAATGTACCCATAGCAAAGGGTAACTCAGACCTGACAAAAACATAGCCCTCCCTAACCGTTTGTTCCCAAACTACTCTTTTTTTTTTTTTTTTTTTTTTTTTTAATTTATGATAGTTACACAGAGAGAGAGAGAGAGGCAGAGACACAGGCAGAGGGAGAAGCAGGCTCCATGCATCGGGAGCCCGACGTGGGATTCAATCCCGGGTCTCCAGGATAGCGCCCTGGGCCAAAGGCAGGCGCTAAACAGCTGCGCCACCCAGGGATCCCCCCAAACTACTCTTTAAACATATCCTCTTGTGAGGTTTTGAAGTATCTCACGTTGTGTCTTGTCATTCATTTTCTTTCTTAAAAATCATGTCTTTCTAGCTTAAATTTTTGCCCAAAACCATGAACGGCCAATGTATTATCCATGATTTTTCTAATCCATTTCTTTGTCATTGGAAAGCCTTCATGTCTCTGGCTTCATGCTGCTTTATGTGTACAGAGGTATCCAGTATCCTTTTTCATTTACATTTTTGTTACAACTGCTGTCAAATCACGTATGAGCACTTTCTAATATAAATCATTTTGATCACTGTGAGTGGGAGGGAGGGAATCAGTTCATAGGAATAAATTTGCATGTTGACAAGATAATATCTAATAGTTTTCAAAGCATTTTTAAAAAAGATTTTGTTTATTTATTCATGAGAGACACAGAGAGAAGGCAGAGACTGGCAGAGGGAGAAGCAGGTTCCCTGTAGGGAGCCGGATGTGGGACTGGAGATCCTGGAACTCCCGGATCACACTCTGAGCCCTGAGCCGAAGGCAGACTCTCAACTGCTGAGCTACCCAGGCATCCCTCAAAGCACTTTCAAGTGCATTATATCTTTCATAAGACCATGTATTCATTTCTGGAGACTGTGACAGAGACCCTCTGAGACCTATGCAAAAGTCACGCTGTCAAGTCCAGGGCTGGCTGGAGAATCAAAGCCAGGTCTTCTTTCTGTTCCTTAGTGTATAACTGGATCACCATTTTATTGGCAGAAATATGGAATCTTTTGGTTTTTAAAAGGTGCTTACTTGGCTTTGGAAGTTATGTTAGGAGTTCTTTCTAGAATGGAAAGAAGATATTTTCCAGCCTTTTGATAAAAAAAAAAATCATTGTGTTATCTCTAAATTTTATTAGAGTCTGCTGGCACTGCAGGGATTCTGACTAAGGTATCTTTTAGAAAATTAAGTTTTTTGTTTTTTGTTTTTTGAAAATTAAGGTTTTATAGAAATTAGCTTTCCTTGACTTTCTGAAGGAACAGACTTAATCTAGTGATGCAAATGTGTTCTTTGATTTATTAACACATTATAAACTTTAAATTTTGGAGATTTAATATTTGACTACCTTCTTTCTGAAGCTTGTGTTTGTGCACAAAATGGATGCTTAGCTAGTTCTCATTGATTTTGGCAAGTGGCCAAAATGCAAAATGAGTATTGGTAGAACAGGGCTGTACAATTTCATTGCCAAGGTTGCTGTGTGCAGACTGGCTGTGAGACCTGATTTATGTTTTGAGAACAAACGTAGATTTTTCAGAACTCACCCAGGAATTTTGGTGTGGGATAGTGTGTAAGCCCAGGGAATGCACTTAGGTGAGAGACCATTTAAGGAATAGGTTTTGTGTTCCTTCTAAGAGTTAGGCCTTGTGCTGAATGTTCGAGTAGTTGTTTCACAGGGTTTTGTTTTGTTTTGTTTGTCCAGTTTAGGCTGCTGGTGGTGAGCTAAGGAGAAGCAAAAGAGGAGAAGCCATTCTTGAGAACTTCCTTGGAGGTTGTAGCTGGCTCTAAAGAGTCTTGGTTGAACTAGATGAGTAACTAGTTCCTATGACTAATGAACTTTGCAGGAGTCCCTTTAGTTGCACATGTAGCTCCCTGGGATTGCTCTAAGATTCCACGCCATCACAGTTTGGAATAGTGGTTTTCAAACTCGAGTGGGCATTTGGAAGGTTTATTAGAACATAGATTCCTGGGCGCACGGCCCACCCCTCAAGTTTCTGATTTTGTAAGCCTAGGGTGGGACCTGATAATTCTCATTTCTGACAAGTTCCCAGATGCTGCTTCTGTTTTAGAAATTACACTTTGAGAACCATTGGCTTAGAGCAACATCAGGTGTTTTTTGGGGGCAAATGGAACTATGTAAGCTTGGCTGGGATCTTTTCACAGCTATTCCAGTGCACAGAGGTGAGCTTCCAGAGGTATTAATTAATTGATCCAACAAGTCTGTGAGTGTCTACTATGTGCCAGCCACTGTTATAGTTGTTAGGGAATACTGTGAAGAAAGCACACAAAAATCCCTTTGTTTGTGGAACTTCAGTGAGCATAGGCTGGGATTAACTTGATATCAGCCCTGCTGCTTATTGATGCTTGCAGGTGAGCCTGTTCCTTTTCTTAGCTCCCTTCTACATATTTTACTTTCTTTTGGAATCTTTGAACTTGGTAATAATGACATCAATATTAATCATTACCACAACTTTTTTTTGAGTGCTTGTTCTATGTCAGAAAAAGTGCAGTTAAGTGCTTTACGTTTATTATCCCATTTAATTTTTAGAACAGCCCTGATGTTTCCATTTCTATCTAAAAGATGAATTTTGAAAGGGTTGGTAACTCACCCAAGATTATATAGCTAGATGGAGCTAGATCTATCTGATTTCAAGGCCATGCTTTTTACTACTGTGCTGTAGTCCAGGGTTTTTAAACTGCAGACTGTGACCACTCGTGGGGTATAAAACAAGTTTGGTAGGTCTCAGACAGCACTTTGGGGGGGAAAATTGGAATTGAAAAGAAAATATCACATAGGATAAGCATTGCTTCTTGAAAGTTTTGTTTTTTTCTCTGTATATATGTGTAAATATTGAGTTCTGACTTAAAATATATTTCTTACTATAGATCACAGTAAAAAATGTTTACAAACTACTGCCTCATTGGCTGTGGAATAGGTTATCTAATCATCATTCTAAAAAAAAGAGATTAGAAAATTTAAGTCTTAGAAAAATAATTTTTCAAGGGCACAGAATAGTCAGTGGCAGTACCAAGACAAAGAAAGATGTTTGAGTTTTTAGCCCCTAGTCCACTGCTTCCTTTCTCACATCATGCTGCTTCCTTAAAAGTGTACTATATTGCCTGGGAATTGAGTGTTATCTTTTCACGTGATGGAAGTATGCTCTGGAACCTTTAGAGATGTTGACAAAACCTGAAAAGGGAAGTTGAATGTCCATGTGTTCTGGGTAGGTGAAAATTTTGCCTTGAAACCTCCAAAGCCTGCAGATAAAGATGTAACATTTCTCCCTTTAGTTCTGGTATACTTGATGGAGTGAGGGTAATGATATTAAGTAACAGTGCCAGGCTCTAAACATTTTTCGTATATTAACTTGTGTAATTACTAATTATTTTGACAGGGTAACCATGGCAGGGACATGAACTCGGTGGTTTGGAGTGAGAGAGGGCATCCTACCAGCATGAGTTAACACTTCTCTGTGCTGTCCCCAGTTCCTCATTTTGTTCTTGTTGCATTCAGGCCTATTTTCCTCATAGCCTGGCTTACCTAGGCCTGGTTTCAAATTCATTTCTTTCTTTCTTTTTTTCTCTATACACCTTCATTATATGGATAATTTAGGTTCCTAATACTTTTCCCCTTAAATCAGTACAGTGCATCAGGGGCAGGGTTGTGGATTGTCAACATGATCAGGTGGTGATATATGTTGGTCCCTCTAGAGAATGCTGCCCTAACACTTTATACCAGAGGACTTACAGTCTGTCCAGGAGTAATGGAAGATATTTGGAAATAACTTGTGAATGCTTACAAACCCTTCCAGCAAGTGCCCTTTAGTATCATACCAGTGGTCTATGAAAAAAAAAAAAAAAAATACCAGTGGTCTATGGAAGCTGAGGAAATACAAAGTCAAGGCCTTATCAGGAGTGAGAGAGGGATGGAAATTGGTGGCGAGGAGAGGCTAATACATTCTAGTTAAAAGAATGACGTGTAGAAGTAGGTAAGGATGGGAAGAAAACCTTAACTTGTGAATCATAAAATTCAAGTGAGAAGGATCCTAAAAGGCCTAGAGGAACGAGGTGCTTGGCTTTCTGTCAGATAGCTAGATAATAAGGAGTAGGCAGGGTACCTAGGTTATCATTCTGTGGCCCCTTTCCTTCTAAGTTCACCAGTGTTGTCTTCCAAAGCACCAGATTACAGGAAAGAGTAACAGTCAATTAACCCTAGAGTGAATGAAATAGAGGCACCAGGAACATGTACCAGGTTTATCTTTGCATTTTCTCCAGTTTCTTTGCATTTTCCCTCAAATGCTATGTACCCTCAGGGCTCTGTGTGTCCTAGTTTGTGAAATGCAGGGGTAAAGCAAGAACCTCCAGACTTTAATAAAATGTATGCCCCAAGAAAAAGTTTTTTTTTTAGCATGGACCCCTCCTTCACTAGGTAAATAAATATTTTCAAATTATATACATTACAACTATTAAACATGCATATATTAAGCTTTATCCTAGTAAAGCTTAATTATGTGTGTGTGTTTTTTAAAGATTTTATTTATTTATTCATGACACACACACACACACACACACACAGAGAGAGAGGTAGAGACACAGGCAGAGGGAGAAGCAGGCTCCATGCAGGGAGCTTGATGTGGGACTTGATCCTGGGACCCCGGGGATCACGCCCTGAGCCAAAGGCTGACTGACGCTCAACTGCTGAGCCACCCAGATATCCCAATTATGTGTGTTTTAAACTGTAAATGTGTAGCCGGTCTTAAAGTGCTTCTGGTGCCCCATGGGATAGTCTTGACCCCTCTGCTTCTAGGATACACACATTTCATTTTGAAGACCACTGGTCCAGAATGAAAATTGAAGAGTTTAATGTCAAAGCTATTGGCACTTTCATTAAATAGATTATATTTTACTCTCAATATTTCCAATGCCCCTCTGCAAAATAGTTTTTGAATGTAAGTTTTGAATTAAAAGGCTATCTTTCCAGAGGGTATTATGTCAGAATGGAGAATGTACATGAACTAAGTTGAATCTCTCCTTGAGAAAGAATGCTGGTTTTGATCTAAGGAAAATAAACAAGTCCCCCTCCCCCTCCTCTCTCTCTTTCCCCTTTTCTTTCTTTCTTTCTTTCTTTCTTTCTTTCTTTCTTTCTTTCTTTCTTTCTTCATTCATTCATTCATTCATTCATTCATTCATGGGAGACAAGGAGAGAGAGGCAGAGACATAGGCAGAGTGAGAAGCAGTCTCCCTGCAGGGAGCCTGATATGAGACTTGGGACTTGAAACCCCAACTTGTGGGATCACGACTTGTGGGATCACATCCTGAGCCGAAGGCAGATGCTCAACCACTGAGCCACCCAAGCATTCCCCCGGCCTTTTTCAGTTAAAAAAAAAAAAAAATTTACTTTTGTTTTTTTAAAGTGAACTCATGACTTGGAGATGGAGAGTCTCATGCTCCACAGACGGAGCCAGTTAGGCACCCCACGACTTTCCCTTTCTTAGTCTGTGTTGGTGCAAAACCCTTGTTTGATGTCATTACGATTTCTCCGCCATCACACTCCATATTAGGGCTTGGTAAATGTTTGCAATGATTTTAAAAAAAAATCTTCAGTCTTAACTGGAGAGCAAACCAGAAATGACAGAGCAATAGAATGGACAGTATACCACATTTGCTATGGAGCTGTTGGTGAATGTATTGGTACTATGCTAAAGTTGTTGATCTGTTGTAGGCCTTCTACAGTATCACCCAGAGTTGAGCAGGACTTATAATCAGAAGAAAATAAATTTGTTCATTTCATTTCAGGATTTAGAAGCCCAAGACTGTGGGAATTAGCTAAGACAAAGATACACTGAGTAAATGTGGTGAGAGATTATTTTGGTAATTAGATGAAATTAATTTTTGTAATGAAGTAAAAACGAATAACACATCATCATTTGTGGAGAGACTGCAGAGCAAATTAGAGAGACAGATAAAACTCATTTTGGCTATACAGCAGAGCCAAACTCAGGGACATATATTCTTTTTATACAGATATTTCCAAGTACTTTTTCCAGTTGTGAGGATGCAAATCATTACACTATTAGAACTGCTTGATTCATTACTGTTACTGGAAAAATGAGTTAAACCAAGCACATGTCCTACTGAGGGTGAGTCAACAGTGTCATTTTGACATAAGGAGGGACAGTACATTAAATGAGTTATTCCAAGTCCTGTGGTTTTCCTCCATCTGAGCAAAGACAGCTCTTGTTTCAGAAGTGGGGCTTATGTACAAAAAAAGAAGTTGCCTATTTCCTTTCTTTCTCAATTATAGCTAGTTTTCTTTTTGCCTGACACTTTTCAAAAATCCATTTTCTCCTTACATTGTATCCTAAGATTTTCTGAATTTTGATGGAGTATTTACTTATGAAAATATATTATTTATTATAAACCAATTGTATTTTAAAGTTTTAGTTCAAATTCATCTGCTAATTCATGGACCAGGATTGGTATATGGTATCAGATATCCTTTAAAAAATGTCATAAGAGAAACAGAAAAATAATCTATTTTAACATGTCATTATTTTTCTAAGTTTTTTAGTGACATGGACATGAAATAGGGTGGTTTTTATGGAACATTATACCAAACTGTAATGCTGAAATCTATCCTTTTGACTTTGGAAGAGTCTGGTGTTCTGAGACTTGTGGAAAAGTGACGCTGTGAGCTGTTTGAGGTTTCCTCAAATGGGATCCAATATGATTAAGGTTATGTGTCTGAATAGTTTATTCCTTGGTTTGGGAAGGTGAATTTTTGTCTTTTCTCACTCTCAGTTGATTCCTTTAATTGGGGAGAAGCAGACCAGATGAAGAAAATATTGTCTCTGATGGCATTCTTTGTTTACCAACATTAGTTATTATGTGCCTTCTCTGACTAGCAGGCCACACTTTTCCTGTTTAGAGGTTCAGTTTTCACTAACTTAACTGTAGATATGTTCTTCGGAGGAATGTGTTTCTGATCAGTTGAATTCTGGGTAGCTTGCTCAAATGATGATGAGTTGCTTACTTTTAATGGGATCACTGTTATTAAAAGTAAAATCTTGTCAACATAGGATGTTATTCTTATGATCTAGTTCCAATAATTTCCTTTTGCTTCTTGATGCTACTCTATATTGAAAAGAAATTATATCTAATTATAATTTTACAAAGGAAGAACTCTGTACAATTTCACCCATTCTTTTACTTCATATGGTAGTTTGTTTTTGTGTTTTTCCTGAGAAATGATACATAGCAGTATATTGAATCCTAGAGTTGGCAAGTTTTCAAAAGTGGGGTTCTTATGTCATGGAGTAAGAGTGATATTAATGAATGTCCTTGTTAGGGAATGTGCATGAAGAGTGGTTCTGAAATACAGCATTTGTGGCCCCTCTTATCCTAGGAACTTGGTTTTGTTTTTGACAAGCATGTGGTCATTAGATGGTCTTTGGCACAAATGTTTTTTATGTACATAGCCAGTATGTGGGTATTTATCTATGTAAGAATATTCTGTTATGGAGGTTTGCAGGTTTGGGTGATACCAGGTTTTTCTGACTGCATCTCAATAGATACAGTGAGTGGAAGTATCCTGGGCTGGTAGATAAAAGACTTGTATTCTGGTGCAGGTTCGGCCATCTTGACTTGAATGACTTTGGGCAAGTTCCTTATTTCTTTGACTTGCAGTTTCCTCTTCTGTAAATGATACTAGTACTAATTTGCATGCCTTACAGGGTTGTTGTAGAGATCAAATGAAATCATTTGTATGAAAATGTTTTGTAAACTATGAAGGTATTTTTACTGTAGCATTGCCTTTGGTCAGATTTCTCAGGAGTGAGAAGGTGAGAGTTGGGAGCTGACATTCTGATTTGTTTGGCCAGTGTTCACATTGGTCTTAGAACACCTGTAGGTTTGGGTGGGGGAACACAGATGGAAATCAGCTAAAAAGCCCTGCCCATTAGAAGCTGAGATGTTAATCCTAAATATGTGTTGCCAAGTCAATACCATCTCCCATCTTTAGGTAGAGCAGGTGCTTGTTACTCTCATTTTACTGGAGGGACATGACCAGCCAACTAACTTAGGATGTAACTGACTACTTTCTGAAATTCACATCATTAGAATTACTCCTTGGGGGTAAGATATTTTACTGTAGGAAAGTTGCTTATTTGGGTAAGTTATTTTCTGTGGCATTGAAAGAGCATGTACAGAAGCCCACTGTGTACAAATTTATAACCTTGTTCTACTTAGTTCAAAAGCCAGATCACATGAGAAGGAGGATATTTGGTTCACCTGACATATTTAATATAAAACTTAAAGTATTTGAGACTTTCTGTGGTAACTTTTATTTAGGCTTATAGCCAAAGTGATTACAATGCTTTGGTTTTCATATTTTCGATGAGGTAATGTGTACTTTGGTGGGGAGGAGGAGAAATGTTATTTAATCACCAGCATTATACTAATAACCACATTTGCTAAATCCTTTGTCCCTTTACTTGAACTCAGGGTTACTTGCTTTAATACTGGTTTTCCAAAGGACTTAATCCTGTTATAATACGATGAGGTGATGGTGGGAAGGACATTCCCACTGACCTGGAGTAGTGTAACTGGTAAAACTCCCTTTCTAAATCCCTCTTGTTCTACATGAATATCACTCCCATGTCCCCAGAGTGGAATGGATTTTTACTGAGGAGAGTATTTTAAGAGCGATAAACAAAAGAGATGAAAATATCTCCTCTGCCAGGTCTTTGTGACCTTAGAAAGCTAGAATAAACTATCATTTTGCAGATTTTATTTTTGTCTTCTTTTGTGGGACATTAGGGACTTGTTTATGTTCTCTTGGAGGGAGATAGAAAACTGGCCTGCTCCTTCAACAGTTTGGCTTTGAAAACATTTCCAAACATTTACCATATGCCTAGCATCATAGCTGGGTTGAAGCTAGGTAGAACAGACATGGATAGGTGTTGCTGAGTCCAAAATCTGCCTTTTGCTGGAACCCCTTTGGATTGCCAGGCAGGAGGAGTGACAGCAAGGTAGATGAAATGGGTGGTGGGTTAGGGCACCTGAATTTTTTTTTTTAATTCCTCTAGGAATTTATGACTCATTTATGAGAGTTGGGAAGACTAAACTCCAGAAAGCCAATACTCCTTATAGGATTTACCTCTCAGGTTTTAATTTAATATATTGAGGTTTAGATTATTTTGGGCTCTTTCTGAGGACTCCGGACTGAAGCTGAAACAAGGGAAGTCTCTTAGCCTCTTTAGAACTAAGAAAACCTTTGTCAAAGGCAGCATAAATTTTGGGTTTGCCAAATTAGGTGTTGCTGTAAATGGAGAAACCTAGATTTCCTTCCTGTTGGAAAACACAAACATGGAAAGCTCAACTTCTGATATGGTCATTTATTAATGCAGACAAAATTTTCTGTCTTTGCTGCCTTTCTTTGCTCATCCAGCAACAACTGGATGAACAAGAATGGCCATGCCCATTTGCAGTGTGCTGGGCTGTTTTTATTAAAATGACTGTTACAATTCCATAGAAATCTAAGTATTCTTGGAGATAAATTCTTACTTACATTCACAGTAAAAGAATGTGAGTAGTTGAAAGGTTTGAGTTGGAGGAGAGGAGTTTTAAAGAGGATTTTATTGAACATTGAAATTATCAGCTCTGCATCAAATATCTTTAAGTATACATCATTATTACTTTTTTCTGTTGACCCGGGAGCCCAAGTCGTGTTGGTGTGAGGTGGCATTGATCTGTGTTTGAACAAACAAGTGAAAAGAAGAGAGCAAATGAAAACAAAACGAAGTTAAAATTAAAGTTTGAAGCTATATTACATGTTTTCTTCCTTCAGTAGTTAGTAAAGATTTGATATGTTCCTAGTGTCAACCTTCCTGTACTCCAAAGTTGTTGTCCTAGACATGTTTTCTGCAAATGGGAAGTATTAATATACATTTACCATCTCCAGATTTAGACATTTTCTTCACAATGCTGGTTTCTGTGCTTATCTGGAATATTCTGGTTACAAGCCCAGAGTTTATGACCTTTTGAGCTCTTGGGTTTAGACAGTTTTCAGTGATGTGTGTGGGGGTTTTGCATTGAATATTGTCCACAAGTGAATAGGGATTTGGTTTTGGTTGATGGTTAGAACCTCTGTCATCTGGGTAATAACATAGAAGTAATCCAAGTGTTAGGACCTTAGCTTCTGCAAGCCCTGGCTTCAAAATAGTTAGCTATAATGTAGTGGTGCTTTATGCTGGACTCAGATTTTTTGTCATACAATGACAGTCTATGATGTTCTGGTTACTTGATTCTTGAGAGTAGCCTTGATTGCTACAACCAAAGTTCTTTAAAAAGACTGTGGGGAAGGATACTCATGAGAAAGTCTGGGGCTGTTCTCTGGATTTTCCCCATTTGTTTTTGGGAAGTCTCCTTGATTTTATTTATTTAAAGAATTTGATTTTATTTAAATTCAGTTAATTACATATAGTTTCAGAGGTAGAGTTCAGTGATTCATCAGTTGCATGTAACACCCGGTGCTCATTATATCATGTGCCCTCCTTAATTCCTTGATTTTATATAGTAACAATCTTAGGTTTTTCCATTTTTATTTTTAACATAATTTTGTCCCTTGTTCGTTCTTATTGGGGTCTGTCTCTAAATTAACAAACAATAGAATTTGTTTACTCCACTTAAAAAGTTTTTTTTTTTTTTTTTAAAGATTTATTTATTTGAAAAGAGCAAGCCAGCAAGAGACCCACAAGCAGGGGGAGAGGCAGAGGGAGAAGCAGACTCCCTGCTGAGCAGGGAGCCCAGTGCGGGTTGGGAGATTTGGGGGGTGAGGGGGTGAGGCTCAACTCCAGGACCCTGGGATCATGACCTGAGCGGAAGGCAGACCCTTAAACAACTGAGCCACCCAAGTACCCCACATTTAAAAAGTTTTCTGAACAATTTAAACTAAAAGAACACTTCATTTCTTTTGAGTGGGTAGCAAGAAGATTATATATATTTATAGAATTCTTTTCCAGCAAAGGCACTTAAAAGTATGTATTTAAAATTAAGAGCTTCTTAAAAAAATGAAGCTGTACTTAACACAATTGTCTTTAAAAAGCTTTAAAAAGGGAGCATTTACTAAGAGCACAGGAAATTAGTGACAGGCCGAATTTGTTTCTGATAGAACAGATATAGATCTAGAGGAGATAATAGAAGATAGAAGACAATTGAATATCACCTCAGATTGGCCTTTTTTACTTTTTTTTTTTAATTTTTATTTATTTATGATAGTCACAGAGAGAGAGAGAGAGAGGCAGAGACAGAGGCAGAGGGAGAAGCAGGCTCCATGCACTGGGAGCCCGACGTGGGATTCGATCCCAGGTCTCCAGGATCGCGCCCTGGGCCAAAGGCAGGCGCCAAACCGCTGCGCCACCCAGGGATCCCCAGATTGGCCTTTTTTGACCATTATATATACATATGTGTGCAGAGAATAATTTAACTTCTAGATATGATAGAGCTTCTTCCCCTCTTGGGTTTTATTATATTGAGATCTTGAAACTTTTGGATATAAAAATCCTGTAATCATTTTCGTGTTAGATACTTAATAGTGAAGAAATACATTGAGGTTATTTTGGAACAGATTGACCCTTACTTTTCTGTGGATGTGGACCAGTGAACCTTCTCATGGAGAAAATGGTATTGTATAATGGAAAAATACCATCTTAGCTTTCTATTCACTTAGAATTTTTAATACTATGTTTTCTGCATTTGCTGTTTAGATGAAATTACTTTGGCTTCTGTTCAACCCATTAATAAATTCTTACCATAATACACATGGATTTAGATTCATGGGGAAGACTGGGAGTGTGTATCTTTATGCAAATTTTAAGGCAGGAACTTCCAAAATGTTTCAGTTTTTGAAGATTAGAAAAGTATATTCCACTTTCTCAACTTCTCATCTCTGTTAAAGGCCAGGAAATTTGCACCATTTTTTCCTTCTCATTTTACTTTTCTGCTTTTACAAAATGAAATTAGAATTATTAGGCGCAGTCATATTTGGGTATCACTATGCTTATTAAAATTGGAGCCCTAGAAAATATTAAACACATTAAGTGGTTGTTGACTTTATTAGGTTTTGCTTTAAAGATAATTCCTTGAATATTTTATGAGTATTGACCGTACTTGCTATGGTCTAGGCACTGTGCTAGGTCCTGGGTATACGAAGATGAGCCAATCATGTTCAGTGTCTTTAGGGAATTTGCAGAGAGGTGGGGGAGAGAGACAGGTGAGCCAGCACTTTTATTAAATCTGCCTAGGGTGTAATGGGAGTACAGAGGAGGAATGTGTTAATCAGACTGGAGGGTCTCTGAGGATTTCTTTAGGAAGGTAATGTTTTATCTATGATTTGACATATAGTTGGGAATAAGCGAGATGGATAAGGAAGAAAGTGAGGGGAAGTATTTTCCAAGTGAAAGGATGTACATGTGTATAGAAGTACTTACTAACAGATTTGCCACATCTGATTTATAAATATATTTTTATAATTTTTATCTTATTTAACTCATAAATTAAAGTGTTTCTGCCATCTTTAAGAAGACAAAAATAAAGAAGGAAATAACACAATGCATAGTATATGTGAATATAGCACAGCAAATATTGATGCATTTTGTTCTTTGCAATAAATCCAGTAGTATAAAGTAGGACAAAATTGGAATTTTTAATTTTTTAATTTTCTTTATTTTTTAAAGATTTTATTTATTCATGATAGAGAGAGAGAGAGAGAGAGAGGGGGGCAGAGACACAGGCAGAGGGAGAAGCAGGCTCCATGCCGGGAGCCTGACGTGGGACTCCATCCCGGGACTCCAGGATCGCGCCCTGGACCAAAGGCAGGCGCCAAACCACTGAGCCACCCAGGGATCCCCCAAATTGGAATTTTTTAAATCAAAGATTATTCTAGACTCATCAACTCACTAGGACAGTTGTCTTTATAAACTAATTCTATTAGTAATGTCAAAAACACTCATTTATAACTTCAGTTTTTGTTGGTTATATTTTCTTTAATCAAGGTATACCTATTTTTGAAAAGTAGTAATATTTTGCTATGAACTGTATAGCCTAAGCCTTAATCTCTGTGGGTCTGAGATCAGCATCTCTTAAGTAGGAAACACATTTTCTATTAGATGGTATCTGTAAAGGATAGAGAAATTCTTGCAATACTATCAGGAAAATAAAATTGGTATCTCCCTTGTTGCATTTATTTTTTAATCAAGACAGATTTCAATGAGGAAGACAGATGTTTCTCTACTTTGTTTTTATTTAAATGTACCACTTGGGATTTTTAAGCTTCTGCACTTCTGTTTGTTTGGATTTTTTTTTCATGGCTTGATCCCAAAAAATGGAATAAAAATTCAGTGGAAGTTTGTTGTTTGAAATCACAGGGTGCTGTGAGAATTATTGCAAATCCCTGATGTCTCTCTGTCTGCCCTCAATTCTCCTACTTTTGGTAATAAAGCAAGCAGTCATTTTAGAGAACTTTGCTTTGTTCATTTACTGAGCCTCTTCAGACACCATGTGCCTGAAGCAACAGCAGCCAGCTGTAGCCAAGGTTCTAGGGCGTAAACTCAGACCTCTTTCTGAAATGCTGCTACTTGAAATTTGCATAAACGTTGAAGAGAAAACTAAAAGGGCCCTGTATACCTTCTCTTCACATGTTTTAGGAACCTCACCCATTTAAGATATTAAAACATCTTTTGAGTGAGCAGTGGATTGAACACATATACTGCAGACTGACAGAGCAGGATATGAAAAATAAAATCATGTGAGATAGACAACAGACAGGCTTATTTGAAGAGGCTACAAAGCAACAAGTAATGCCAATTTACACCCATTACATGTTAATGCAACAAGTGAAACAAATTGAAGGCTGCTCAGATTACAGCCGGCTGGGGTGCAGATTTAATTACTCATGTTAGAGATTCCTAAAACAAAGGGAAGCTTTTAAACCAATATGTAGCTGGCATGATACTGAAAAGCCCTGAAAAACCTAGGCAAATGCCTAGACGAAATTTTAAGGAGGATTCTATTCTATCAGGATACCTTGGGCCAATCCCTGAATGAGCCAATTCCTGAGGCACTGGAAGTGGTTAAAGTCAATGAAAATTTATTCTTTTATATGCAGTATTTATAGACAAATGAGCCAATGAACTTGAATAAATACCAGAACCTTGTTCTGGACTGAGTTATACAGTGCTAAACACAAGGATTTGGGTTGTACTTCTTAGAGGTTCTTTTTGGAGTGGTTCTGAAATTGATGTTAAGAGGGTCTTCTAAATGTATATAATAAAAGCAATTTTTATTTTGTTTGTGTTTATCTTCGAGTCAGTTAGGTAAATGATATTCTCTTTGCCCCTACCCCTAACTTCCCTCCAGTACACTGAATATGGACTATGAGGATAGGAATTGTTTTACTTCTGTTTGGTTTCTATGCAATGCCCCGTAGAGGCCTATGCTCACAGTAAATCTTTAAAAAAATATAGAGCTGTATTAAAATTAAAAGGCATTTTTGTTTATATATAGTGTTTATTTTACCTTTAGTGTTTCATTTCTCCTTATTCCTGCAGTGCTACACCTTTTTTAAAGCAGTGGCCTCTGATTTTCTTTTTTGTCATAGTAATAGTTCAGTATTTCTTTTGTTAGACTGTTAGTGATGGCAACTGTGAAGAATGTATTTCACTTACTGATATTACATCCTAAACTGCCTAAGACTATTCTATTTTTCCAGATTCTCAATTTTGTTTAAACTGGGGTTTGATTGATGTAACAAGTTTTCCTAGAGGCACCATTTATCATGCATTCACTTACCAAGAATTTAAGAACCTACTATGTGAGCTAGGCTTTTTTGAGCTCTTACTCATTATCAGGCACTCGAGGTTGTTTACATGTATTAATTCAGTTAGTTCTTAGGAGGGCTCTGGGAGATGATCTTACAGGTGAAGAAACTGAATCATAAAGAGGATACAGCTATAGATGGGAAATGATGGTGCTAGAATCCAAACTTAGAACCTGATTTTGGCACCTGTGCACAAAACTATAGTTTCAAATATACAGAAAAGAAGAAATGTTTTCTATCCTTTAGGAATTTAAACATGGAAAAGTAGAGAGAAGACAGCATAAAATTAAGTGCTAAACTGTAAGTGGGTTCTGAATGTCCTAAGAATTAGGGGCTCTGAGGATGAGGGAGGAGTTGGGCTGGGCCTCAGCAGAATGAGTAGTGTCCATGGTGGAGGGAAAGTGGCAGCTGAGGAAGCTGAGATGGGGATAGGCATGGAACTGAGTGCAGTGGTGATCCATTCCAGCTAGTGACTGCATTTATTATGGTGGGAGGATCCCGGGCAGGGAAGGTGGGCTGTAATCTTGAAGGAGTCTGAGAGTTTAGACCAGAAAAAATAAGAAATGGCTTGTTCCTGGAAGAAGTGACATCTGTGTCATTGTGTGAAGGTACTGCATAGACCTCTCAGCTGGTTCTGAAACCAAACTGAGAGTAAGTTCTGAGAATTAAGAACTGAAAACCAATGTAGATTAGAGAGTGCTGTACCAACACTTTGCAAGTGAGGCTTATGGGAGGTTGGATGAGATTAGAATAAAATCCTTACCACTTTTGGGGAGCTGAGAAAATAGATGTCTTCAATCTAGCCTAAAAAGGGATGACTTGAGTAAGCTTATGTAAAAAAGAAAAAAAAGCTCCTTCACTCACTGGAACATTTTATAATTTATTTCTTTTCTTTATTTTTTTCTCTTTCTTAATTTCTTTTTTTTTAAAGATTTATTCCAGTGAGAAAGAGAGAGAGAGAGAGAGCGCGCAAGCAATGACAGCAAGGGAAGGGCAGAAGATGAGGGAGAGAGAGAATCTCAAGCAGATTCCCTGCTGAGTGTGGAGCCTGACTTGGGCTTGATCTCAAAACCCGGGAATCAGACCTGAGCTGAAATCCAGAGTCAGATGCTGAACTGACTATACCACCCATATGCCCCTACAATTGTGACTGTTTTCAAACACAAATCTGATTGTGTCATTTTCCTTGCTTAAAGCTGAGCAGTACTTACCCACTCACTTGGACCAGAAGCCGGGGTCTAACTCCTTACTACCTCCTGTTACTCACCCTTCCTTGCCTAATAGTCTCCAGCCACATGAATCTGGAATATCAGTCTCATTCCCATCTCAAGGCCTCTACACTTTCCTCACTCTTTCCTCACTCAGTTTGGAATTGCTCTTTCCTGCATCTTCATGATTCTTGTTCTTCTAAATCTTAGCTCAAAGATACCTTCTGAGAGAAGACTTTCCTAGTCACCCTATCTAAAGGAGGTCCCTATACCTCCAGCCTTTGTGATTACTCTGTCTCCCATATCTGGGTTCTGTTTCCAACAGAATCTATCACTTAAGCAATGTCTAAAATGACATTATTTATTCATGTATTATCTATCTTTCCCTAATAGAAAGAAGGTTCATGGGGACAGGTACTTTATTCTGTTAAGCATGGAATCCCTGACATTAGAGCCCGTACCTCATGGAATAGATGCGTTATAAGTATGTTCTGAATATTAGAACCCTTGTCCCCAAATACATTGAATAGAAAGTGTATGAAAATTAGAAATTGGTCTCTAAATTTTGTGTCACATTGCCAAGTGATGGAGTGATGAAATTGAAATCTCTTGCTTCTCTTTGCTTTTATCCTTTTTTGGGGAGTGGGAGGCACGTACGCGTGCGCGCACACACACACACTGTATATGAGATTGATTCCAGTCAACAGTATTTATTGAGTGATCATTATGGCTTAAGATGAAAATTTGGGAAAAAGTCACTCTTTTTGTGAAGGACTCATTTCTCTGAGTCTACAAAAGCATCAGTTAAGCATCTGTTCTCTAAATGGTATATTACTGAGCATTTTGTTTTTTACTTTACAAATATAAAGGTGCTTTCAATTTCACTGTTAAATTTAAGTGTTTTACATTGGAAAGAGAGCAAATTGAATTTTTAAATGAGGTCTTTTCTTGTCTCACTGTAATTTTTTTTTGAGTTATCAAAATTTTACCTTCTCTTTGAATGACAAATCATTATAGTATTCATTTAGAAATACCCCTGACCAAAGTCACAAGTCTCAAATTTTACTTTATTTTTCTTTTGTCTATTCAGGCAATACATTACTGTCTAGATTATCCAAGACCTCAATGGATTCTATAGTAGTAGAGGATTCCTTAAAGTGGACACTCATGTCTTAGTTGCTATTAAAGTCTGGTTCCACAGACTTGTATCATTAGCATCATATAGGAACCTGTTAGGAAGCAAATGTGCAGGCCCCTGCTAGAACTCCTTAATCAGAAACTGTGGGGTGGTGGGGGGTGGGGGGGTGGCAAGCCCTCTACTTGATTCTGATGCACATTTTGAGCACCATAGCTTAGTAAATGTTATAGGGTCAAGGTAGTATGATCCTACAGATTAGCCAAATGGCATTAATTATTAGCCCTGTAAGCCCACCTCTTTTTTGGTCACTAAATTTGATTGGTTCACTAAGGCTGGGCTATAAAGTTATTTGCTTGATGGATTGCCACATGTTGACTTTGGGTTGTTTGTATTTCTTTGAACCTGTCACTGTAATGATTTGCCAGGACACTTAATAGGAACAGAATGTAATTTTTTTGCACCCATGGCTTTCTGAGTCATGGGTGGCTAGGTCCTTAATGTCCTTCTGCATAGATTTCTCCAGGTACCAGGCATGCCATTCACATACTTTAATGAGAGAGGTGTCACTGTTGGATCACAGGAGACCTTCAAGAATATGTAGTTTACCCCAGTTTAGTTTACAGGTAGGGAAATTGAGCCACCATGAGGTTGTGTTTTATTTGCAGTAGCACAGCTGGTGGTAGAGGCAGGATTTCAGGATTCCTGCAGGAGGAGGACAGAGCTGCAGCTTAGCTTGCTCTGTGCCTACAGGACATTCCTTTCCTACTGACAGGTTTTCCTTATTTAAAGAAAAAAAGCAAATAGAAAAAAGTCAGGAAGTCCTCATTGAAACTAATAAAAGTGTCTAAAGAGAATGAAAAAAGCAGTTTGAGAACTTTGGTATGGAGGAAATAACCTGACATTAACTGTTTTAATTATAGTTGTTGCATTGGCCTTATCAGTGTGGGAAGAGGGAGCATTTGAGCCCTACAGGGAAGTGGGATGTGGACAACAAGATGACCCTCTTCCTGAATCTGCCTGTTCAGGCTGCAGTTTAGTGACTCTGTGATCCCAGCAGCTGTCATAGAGATGGGGCTGGACTTAGTAAGAGACTTGGGTCTCAGGCCTAGCACTGCCACAGCTAGTGGTGTGATGTTCCATGAGGTCACCTAACCTCCCTGGCCTTCACTTTGTAGTAAATGTATAACAAAACCTATCCTGCCCATCTGAGAAGAAAAATGTCAGGTAGTGGGAAGTAGTGTATCACTGTAGTTAAGAGCACAGACTCTCTCACAGGTTCCAGACTCCCTGGGTTCAAATTCTGGCTCTTTAATTCACTGGTGTGGCAGTAGCAGGTCACTTATCCTTCTTGTGGAACAGATATAATGAAATTAACTGCCTCACAGCGTTGTGGGGAATGTTGAATTAGTCTATGTAGAGTGCATAAAATAGCATCTGGGATTTAATAAGTGCAATGTGTTAGCTGCTGTGATTATTACTATTTTAAAAATATTGTTATTTTAAGAGATGAGATTTCTATAAACATGTTGTCAAATAGTTCCATTACTTGGTGATGGTACCGGGCAAATAGAGGATTCTTATGCAGTAATTGTTAATGGAGGAGTTGTTCTAACACCCAGCTCGTGCCTGGGCTCTCCCTGTGAAAAGAAGGTGATTTTGATGCCTCAGAGGGGCAGGCCTAGAGCCTGTGATACTGAGCAGTCTAGTCATAGAGTGGTATGACTGGAGGAAACTCAAAGGTGGAGACTTCTCAATTTTGCTTTCAGGTATTTGTATACAAACCATCCTAGGAGGTGGGCATGTAATCTTCCAGAAAAAGTTCATGAACTTTAATTTTGGTTTTTGTTGTTTGACTAGGTTTCTTTCTGTCCTGCCTTCCCAGTTGTTATTAGGATTCTTGACAAGGATTTTGGTGATGAAAATTCCAACTCTTAAAGCTGAATAATCAGGTTATCAGCTAGTGAGTGGTAGACTTTAAGGTCCTTTCTCCTCTTGTGACTGAAATGAAAATTTCTACTATTGTTATTTATTTCTGAGTACTCTGTTTTGAGGAGGGATTATGGTGGTGAGGTAGGTGCCTTTTCATTGTCTTGAAAAGGACTGGAGTTTAAGAATTTGAGAGTTATTATTTTATCTGCGTATATAAAATTAACTTTTTATTTTCTTTACTTTGACCCATCTACTCCCCCATCTTTCTTTGTGTGAGTCCCTTAAACCTAGAGATTATATTGTATTTATTTCTTATGTATTACATTTCCCCTTTTCCTCTGGATCCTAATATTGTGCCTAGTATATACTAGGTTCTCAATTACAGTTTTTTCAATGAATATTGTTGATGTTTCTGATTACTTATTAAAGTGACTTGTTCTGAAACTTCACTTGAAGGCTTAAGTAATTCATTAATATCATGTGACTTAGTATCTACCCAGGTCTTCCTAAATATTAATTGATGAATCTTTACATTACTTATCTGAAGGATTCAAATTTCAAGATGCTCATAGTATGTCATGGATGTTAGAGTTTTAATTTTCTTGGTATTATTGGGAGATAGGGATGCAACATCTGGGAAGATAGAGAAGCATAGAGAATTAAAAGCATCATTCAAGACTACAAAATAGTTATTGTAGGAAGAGACTCCTAGGATGAGCTTCCATGCTTCTATGACCCTAGAAGCAACAGGACAAATACAAAACAAAACAAAACAAACAAACCTGATTAAAACTCTAAAGAGAAACCCAGATCAGGTTGGATATGGGAACTAATGTTGACCTGGATTGAGTAAAATTTCTTTGCTAAGGGTTATGATTAGTGACTTATTTCTAATGTGCGTTTGTTTTTATTTTTAGCATTGCAGTGTCGGGATAGCTATGAGCCCTGTGTAAATGAAGGAGTATGTGTTACCTACCACAATGGCACAGGATACTGCAAGTAAGTTTTTCGTTTTCTTTTTCCTTCTTATATATTTTATTTTTCCTCTGTATAACACTAGACAAGATTTGGTCCTGCTTAATTCTGTTTTCAATACTTCTATGAAGTATTACTGGTTCTCTAACTTTTCTGATAAAGTCTTTGTGGGGGATGAGAATGGAAGGATGCAGATGTCAGATAAATGGTTAACAAGAACTTCTTATTATCTTATCACTATCTTTTTCATTATGAAAAAGACTTTTCAGTGAGTGGCTAGTTAATGTATATCGAGTGCATTCTTAGAATCACTCCTCAACATGTTAGTTATGATCTTGTTCTTAAGTCAAACCACAATAGATATCAACTTTAATTCTGCCTAGTGTAAGTAAATATTATAGCGTGAAATTATTTTTCTGGTGTAAAAAAGTCCAGTTCTGAAAGAGAGACCGTGAGAAAGATGCATATGCACCTGTAGGGGTGGGACATGGAGCAGGCACTGTGGAAAATGTCATTATATGGGGTTATAAAAGGAAGGCTATGGGACAGGACTAGGGGGTGTAGGCTGGTTCTCAAGAGCAGTTTTTCTTTTTCTCCAACCACCTAATTTAGCTATACTTTTTATTTCTTTGAGGAAGCCTGTGAGATTATCTCATAAATAGTTCCTCTCTGTGTCCTGTGGACCATATGGTTTTCCTTCTGCCTCTGGCTCAGTTGAAAATTTTTGACAGGAATGTGTATTCATTGTATTTATATCACGGAAAATAAGATTGGTAATATAACTTTTCTTTAACCCTTGTATGGGCTGTACTTGTCCTCTGCTTAGGTAACAGTACTTGCTTTATAAGCATTTTACATGAGTTTACCCAACATGTTTTTATTTCTTCTTTGGATATTTAATTGAATGACATAAATGTAATGATAACATTGGTTCCAGTCAAGTCCATTCTGACATCAGGATCTAAGTTCTTTTTTTTTTTTTTTTAAGATTTATTTATTTATGATAGAGAGAGAGAGAGAGAGAGAGGCAGAGACACAGGAGGAGGGAGAAGCAGGCTCCATGCCGGGAGCCCGACATGAGACTCGATCCCGGGACTCCAGGATCGCGCCCCGGGCCAAAGGCAGGCGCTAAACCACTGAGCCACCCAGGGATCCCAGGATCTAAGTTCTTTCTTTCTTTTTTTCAAGATTTTATTTATTTATTCATGAGAGACGGAGAGGCAGAGACATAGGCAGAGAGAGAAGCAGGCTCCCTCCAGGGAGCCTGATGCGGGACTCGATTCCAGGACCCTGGGATCATGACCTGAGACAAAGGCAGACACGCTCAATAACTGAGCCACCCAGGTGCCTCATGATCTAAGTTCTTCAGTGTTGTGAGAATTTTTGCAAGTCAGGAAAGATGCTCTTCAGCAGAAGGACAATATTTTAAGCTATGATGACATAAAGTTTAATTGTAGGTTATTTGGATTGGAATAATAATACTGGAAATGAAATGTTTTTTATAACTGATAATGAGCTGCTCACTTAGTTTGTCTAGCTGGAAAACAAAAAGCAAGAACATGTGATGTAGTCTTCTTTCAGAATGGTAACACAGCTGGAGATAATAAAGGGGAGGAACTTAGAACTTCGGGGTGGCCTTAGAACTGGCCACCAAAATCTTCAGTCCCTTTTTGGTACCTGGTGTCATAGTTACTTGCTTTATTCCATTATTCAGCTCTCTTGTGGTTGTTAACCCATTAAATTATGATCATTTTTGGATTATTTGTTTCTCTTACTGAATTTTGAGGTCCTTGTCTTACGCATTTTTATAGAGTTAATGCCTAATATGGTGCTTGATATGTCACTAGAGCTTAACAATGTATGTTATTTCTTGAACCAAAAGGTGTTCAGTACATTTCATCATTCACATGTTTTTTTAATCTATGTCTTAAATAAGAAGATACTGTCCTCTCCTCTGAGAATTTTATCTGCTTCACACAGCACCTAGTATGGTTGTACTTTAATTCTATTTGGACATAATTCAACTTGGTAACTTATATAAGGGGAATTTCAAATAGGTTCTAAGTGTTGGCCTATGTATTTGTGGTCGGCTATGAGAAGAGAGACTAGTCTCTGAGCACTTACCAGGAGAGGACACTAAGGGTCACTTTCAGGAGAAAAGAGATTTGTGGTCCGTTAATCTCAAACTCTCCAACCAAGGTGAGAGAGACGAAGTTGCCCATGGTTTCTAGAAGCACTGCTAGGGAACAGGAGCTTACTTTGTGGTCAACAAAAATGGAGCTGCCCAAAACCTGTCCCTGGGTGCTTGATAACTGTCAGTGGAATAGGTTGCTTATGGATATAGTTCTTGTCAGGCCCTTCAGGTGTCCTTCAACCCTTTGTGATGGAAACAAGCCCCCTGAGAAGGTAGAAGTAAGGAAAAACATGGGTGAAATTGTCCTTTTGGGAGAGCAATATGAACAACAAAACTTGTTAAGAGAGAGTATTTCTCCATGTCAGTAAAAGAAGTATTAGAATCTTCAGGAGTGGCAATGTCAATGTAACTGGACACAGGAAAAGCAAGAACAATATCAGGGAGGCCGAGTCAATCATCCCTGCAAGGCCACAGGATGGTAAGCAAAATTTTAAGCAAAAATAACATTTACTTAGCAGACCTTTCAGTGTATCTTCACCAACTTTGCTGTTTTCCTTGGGTAAAGAAGGGAATCCAGCTTGTTCAGTAAATATTATTTTCCCAAAATGGTAAATGGATATTAGAACACTTAGAAGTTCTATAAAAATTACATCAGACGTGCAGGGCATATGATTATCTTTTTGTTCATGAGATTGTTTAGTGGATTAAGAAAAGAAAGTTGAAGCCAAATTCTTTTTACAGGGGGTGGGAGGGTGGGAATTAATGGAAAATGTTTTAAAGTAGAAGGTATCTGACTGTTTAAAGAGCATAATGCTACTGATTCAGCTAAAATATAATAGTTGTTTATAGAAATTATAGAAATCCTTGATAAGATCACGTTGGCAGATGAGGATAAGTACTTCCAAAGGTTAGTTTTGTACACAGCTCAACTGTTTTTTTCTCACTGTCAGGAGCTTAAGTACTCTATCAGTCTATGATTAGATTGGGATGCCAGACAAGGAGAACCTGTGTAATCTTGCATAAAACTCAGTTATTGCCCTTAAATAGTTGTTAGATCTTAATAAAGCCCTCTCACTATAGAGAGATAAGACATTTTATTCTCTCCCTTGTCCTACTGGGAGGGGTAAATATATACTTAAGTTTGGCTGTCATTAATCACTTTCAAGTTGTTTGTCTCAGGCTTTCAGAGATAAACCATTCCAAATCCCAATTTGATTGAAAATCATGGGTAACTCAAGTTCACTAGAATGTTGGGGGAGGGTATGGTTTCGACTTGTAAAATTCACAAAATGTGCTTTTTTAAGGACATATATATCATAGTTGTTTAAAGTCCCTATCTGTCAGTTCTTAACTTCTGGATTGTCTTTGGGTATGTTTGTATCAACAGCTCTTTCTGTTGACTCTGGGTACAGTTTCCCTTTACTTCTCACTTATAGTAGTTTTTGTTATTTATTGGACATTGTGAGTGATGCATTTTACTGTTTATATTTCACTAAAGAATGGTGAGTTTTGTTACAATGGGCAGTTACATCATTGGAAGATCACCTTGATTATGTGAAAGCTTGGTTTTAGGCTTTGCTCTGGCAGGTCTGTTTTGCCTTTTGTCTGACAGCATAATTCTTAGTCCTGAAATGTGATCCTTACTCCCCAGGGTATGATCCTTCGAGGAGATAAATTGGAAGTATAAGGTGCTTGTCAAGCTCGGTGTTTCCCAACCCCTCTAATTTAGTAGGACTTGAATTCAAACTTCTGACTCCCTTCATACTCAGCCTTTCAGCCTTAGAGCTCTTACTTTCCTTTGGGTTCCTAAATACCTTGTTCATGCACAGCCAGGAATCATTTATGCTTTTGAGTGGAGTAGTATACATATTTTGGAGCTACCTGCTCTATGGTTCTGTCTTCCAGGATTTCTCCTCCTCCAGATTCTAGCTATTTCGACAGTCCCAGATAGCTTTGACTCCTCAGCTCAGTAAAACTTCCATTTTCTGCTTGCATTTTGTTCTTCTTGTGCTGCACGGACTGAGGAATACCTTCAGGGAAAAAGCTATGTAAATGTAGGTTTCATATAGTTTGCTTTTCTTTTTTTGGAAACTTGTATCCCAGTTTCTGCCTTTTGATTACTCATTGGTACCTTTAATATATTGTCTGCAGTGTCCAATTTTTCTAAGCAAGAGAGTTAATCTGATATAATTACTCTGCCATTATTTTTATTTATTTTTATTTTTTTATTTTTATTTTTATTTTTAAAAATATTTTATTTATTTATTTATTCATGAGAGACACACACAGAGAGAGAGGCAGAGACACAGGCAGAGGGTGAAGCAGGCTCCATGCAGGGAGCCTGACGTGGGACTCGATCTTGGGTCTCCAGGATCACACCCTGGGCTGCAGGCGGCGCTAAACTGCTGCGCCACAGGGCTGCCCTCTGCCATTATTTTTAATGATAAAAACTATCATTATAAAGGATTCTTTCATAAATTTCTACATGCTTCCTAGGAGGTAACTAGCACAGTGTTTGTTAAGCACTGGAAAGTCACCATAAGTTACTTAGGTACCTGTGGATGGGTGATTGCATTTGAGAATCTCTATTTTTCACCAAAGTACCTAACTAGAAACTACATTTTAAAGTAATCATTATCAAAGGGAATTATTTTACCTTATATTATCAAAGTAAATCATAAATATAAAATGTTATAAATTATAGCTTTGTTTCACAATTTACCTAAAATTTGTCTACTAGCTGTGAGAAACCGTAAACATTAACAACTAACAACTTTCCTTTTCAGAATTAGGAATGATGTTGGTAGTCCAGGCCTCCTAAAGCCATCCAAAAAAACTAGAGCCATTGCCTTCTTTGTCTTCTTGATGTGTTTCTATACAGTCAGGACAGAAAAGACTGGAATCCTCCAGGTTGGAATCTTCCAGAGCCTGGCTTAGAGTAGAGGATGTAGTATCAATATTTGTGTTGTGGTGGTGCTCTCCTAGAAAGGCATTTTCAAAAGTCAGGGCTGACTCAACATTTTCCCCTTTCACTTACCTTGTAAGTGCGTTCAGTGCTGTTCAGGGCAATATCAGATCAAGGAGATACACTGGGAAAAACGTCAACTGTTAAATCACTTTCTCTTTCTTCTCTGCAAAACTGGTTCTGCCAAGAAGATTCCTTCAAGTGAAGTGCTCTATTTAGCAGAACATCATATATACAGTTTTTCTGGCCAACGCTATTAGAAGACTGGCCATTTTTCCATAGTTTTTAAAAATCTTTACCATAAAATGAAGAATAGTGTCTTTTGTTCACTATATACTTTTCAGAGTAATCCTTTTTTTTAATGTGATGCTTCAGAAGATATTAATTCAGGAATTACTTTTTTTTTTAATTTTTATTTATTTATGATAGTCACAGAGAGAGAGAGAGACAGGCAGAGGGAGAAGCAGGCTCCATGCACCGGGAGCCCGATGTGGGATTCGATCCCGGGTCTCCAGGATCGCGCCCTGGGCCAAAGGCAGGCGCCAAACCGCTGTGCCACCCAGGGATCCCAGGAATTACTTGTTATGTGCTGTTTATGAATACCACATATAACAGATAACTGAAGCCTGTGATAGTAGTTGCAAGTAATCGATAGTGTTATCACATTATTTCACAGTCTTTGGGAAGTCATAAAATAATTATCGATTCATTAACCTGGACTTCTTAAAGGGGTTCAGAATGAGTCTTACTAGACTAATGCAAAGTGAATTGTGAAATGACTGAAATGTTAGAGCAGAAACTGTTAGTGACTGATAGGGCTGGGACCACGGTAAGGTAACTGAGGCTTTCATCTCAGGTGTAAGATTTAAGAGGGTGTCAAAAAACCTGGTTACCAAGATAAATAATATTTTAATGCAATAGTTCAGAATACCAAAATTAATGCAATAGTTCAGAATATCAAAATTAAAAAAACTATGACAAAAATATTTAAATTTTAAATAAAGAGATCAGTGTAACTGAATTTTTTCTTTTGCTTCAGGCTTTAGTATGGTTCATTATAGTATTGGTGTGTGGATCAAAGGTATCTAAAAGATCCCTGCCTGGTAACATGGAGAGGGCATAGGTTTTTATGCCAGATAGACTGGAGTCTGAATTCTAATTCTTGTTAGCAATCAGACATTTGGCAAGTTAAAGAGTATATGCTAGCCAGTGTTTATTGAACACTTTTTATATGCCATATTCTGTGCTTAATTAACCTTTTTATATGTGTTACTATAGAACTCATGTAATTTACATGTCTTAATATCCCTGTTTTACTGATGAGTATATATGAAAACTCAAAGAAGTTAAATAATTTTCCCAAGATCACATAACTTTTATTTTTAAAAATTTTTATGGTTTTTAAAAAAAAGTTAACATATAGTGTTTTATTAGCTTCAAGTATACAATATAGTGATTTGACACTTCCATGTGTTGCCCTATGCTCATCATGTACAGGTACACTTATTAATCCCCATCATCTATTGAACCCACCCCTTCCCTCGCCTCTGGTAACCATCAGTTCGTTCTCTACAATTAAGGGTCTGTTTCTTTAAAAAGAATTAAAAAGCGTTTCTGATCTCTTTCTCTCGCTTCCTTTGCTCATTTGTTTCTTTTTTTTTAATTTTAAAAGATTTTATTTATTTATTCATGAGAGACACAGAGGGAGAGGCAGAGACACAGGCAGAGGGAGAAGCAGGCTCCATGCAAGGAGCCTGATGTGGGACTCGATCCTGGGACCCAGGATCACGCCCTGAGCCAAAGGCAGACGCTCAACCGCTGAGCCATCCAGGCACCCCTCATTTGTTGTTTCTTAAATTCCACATATGAGTGAAATCATATGGTATTTTTCTTTCTCTGACTGACTTATTTCACTTAGCATTATCCTCTTTAGCTCCATCCAAGTCATTGCAAGTGGCAAGATTTCATTCTTATGGCTGAATATTCCATTGCATATAATACCACATCTTCTTTATCCATTCATCAATTGCTGGGATATTTGGGTTGCTTCCATATCTTGGGTATTGTAAATAATACTGTTATAAACATAGAAGTGCATGTATCCTTTTGAATTAATGTTTTTGTATTCTTTGGATACATACCCAGCAGTGCAATTTGCTGGATCATAAGTTAGTTTGATTTTTAACTTTTTGAGGAAACTCCCTATTATTTTCTGTAGCAACTGCACCAGTTTGCATTCCTACCAATAGTGGAAGAGGATGCCCTTTTCTCCACATTCTTACCAACACCTGTTGTTTCTTGTGTTGATTTTAGCCATTCTGACAGGTGTGAGGTGATACCTCATTCTAGTTTTGATTTGCATTTTTCTGATGGTAAGTGATGATGAGCATCTTTTCATGCGTATGTCTTCTTTGGAGAAATGTCTGTTTATGTCTTCTGCCCATTTTTTAATGGATTATTTGGTTTTGGGATGTTGAGTTTTATAAGTTCTTTATGTATTTCGAATACCAAGCCTTTTGGATACGTCATTTGTAAATATCTTCTCCCATTTCATAGGTTACCTTTAGCTTTTTTTTTTCTTCTCTATGCAGAGGCTTTTTATTTTGATATAGTCCCCGTTGCTTATATTTGCTTTTGTTTCCCTTGTCTCGGGAGACATCTCTAGAAGCATTTGCTTAATGTACAGTGTCAAAAAGGTTAGTACCTATGTTCTCTTCTAGGATTTTTATGTTTTCAGGTATTACATTTAAGTTTTTAGTTCATTTTGAGTTTACTTTTGTGTGTAAGAAAGTTTCTTTCACATGTTTCTGTCCAGTTTTCCCAGCACCATTTGTTGAAGAATCTGTGTTTATCCCACTGGATATTCTTTCCTGCTTTGTCAAAGATTAATTGATCATATAGTTGTGGGTTCATTTCTGGGCTTTTTATTCTGTTCCATTGATCTCTGTGTCTATTTTTGTGCCAGTGCCGTACTGTTTTGATTACTACAGCTTTATAATATAACTTGAAGTCCAGAACTGTGATCCCTCCAGCTTTGCTTTTCTTTCTTAAGATTGCTTTGACTACACAGGGTCCTTTGTGATTCTACAAAAATGTTAGAATTATTTGTTCTAGTTCTGTAAAAAATGCTGTTGGTATTTTGATAAAGATTGCCTTCAATGTATAGCTTGCTTTGGGTAGCATAGACATTTTAACAATATTTGTTTTTCCAATCCATGAGCAGGGAATTTCCATTTCTTTGTGTCATCTTCAATTTCTTCCATCAGTATTTTGTAGTTTTCAGAGTATAGGTCTTTCACCTCTTTGGAATGGTTAATTCCTAAGTATTTTATTACTTTTAGTGCAATTGTAAATGAGATTGTTTTCTTAATTTCTCTTTCTCCTGCTTCATTATTGATGTATAGAATTGCAACAGATTTCTGTACATTGATTTCATATCCTGTGACTTTACTGAATTTGTTGATCAGTTCTAGCAGATTTTTTGGTAGAGTCTTTCAGGTTTTCTGTATACGGTATCAGGTCATCTGTGAACGTTGTACTTCTTCCTTACTGATTTGGATGCCTTTTATTTCCTTTTGTTGTTTGATCGCTATGGCTAGGATTTCCCAGTACTGTGTTGAATAAAAATGGTGAGAGTGGACACTGTTGTTTTGTTCCTGACCTTAGGAGAAAGGTTCTCATTTTTTTCCCATGAGGGATAATGTCAGCTGTGGATTTTTCATAGATAGCTTTTATTATATTGAAGTATGTTCCCTCTAAAACTACTTTGTTGAGGGTTTTTATCATGAATGGGTGTTGTACTTTGTCAAATGCTTTTCCTGTATCTATTGAAATGATCATATGGTTCTTATCCTTTCTCTTATTAATATGACATATCATGTTGATTGATTTGTAGATATTGAACCACCCTCGCAACCCAGAAATAAATCCCAGTTGATTGTGGTGAATGATATATTTTTTTAACATATTGTTGGATTTGGCTTACAGTATTTTGGTGAGAATTTTTGCATCTGTGTTCATCAGGGATATTGGTCTGATCACATAACTTAAAAATTTTTTTTTAAGATTTTATTTATTTATTTATTTATTTATTTATTTATTTATTTATTTATTAAGATTTTATTTATTTAGTCATGAGAGATATAGTGAGAGAGGCAGAGACATAGAGGAGAAGCAGGCTCCTCGCAGAGAGCCCGAGGCGGGCCTTAATCCCGGGACCCCAGGATCACGACCTGAGCCAAAGGCAGACGCTCAACCACTGAGCCACCCAGGCGTCCCCAGAACTAGCTATTAAAGTGGGTAGTTCAAACAGGAGTTTCTGAAGGAAATGTGGGACATTTGAAAGACTGAAAGTGGCTCCTCAGATCAGGAATGTGATTAAAACTCTACATAGTTCCTGATTTTCAACAGAGACAATATTATTAAGTAGACCTGGATAGCTCACATAATGTTTGAGTATGAAACCTGCTTGTAGCTCTGTGAGTGTACATGGGCCAGGCTTTGCTAATGCTGCGTTTCTGAGAAGTGGCCTTTGACTTGAAAGCTTCGTGCAATTACTGCAGAAGGCAGTGAAGGTGGGGATAGAGAATACTATCTATTGAAATGTTCTTTGGTAGAGGAAACTAAATTGAAGAACTTGAAACTTCTTTTTTTTTTTTTTTTTTTCCCTAGTGGAAAATGAACAAGTCCAGACAGATTTTATGCAGCTATGGAATTGAGACAGGTCAAATTCAACAACTTCTGATAAATGTTGCTGCCAGCTCAAAAGTTACAAGTTGTTAAACATAGTGCCTTACATTTGCATAGTGAGTTACAGTTATATAGATGCATGTCCCGTGGGACTTTCCTTATTTAAGACTTGAGATCTGGGCACTTTAACAGTACCATTCCTAAGTGATTCTTCTTCTTAACACTATGTTTGAAGAATCCTTTAACAAATATATTTGGTGTTCTCGAGGAATTTTTTATAAAGTAAGTGTTAATTATCAGCTTGATTATAATACAGAACAATGAGATTCCCATAATGTTTTCAACTAATCTTTATTCTTTAGATTGGAACCTTTATAAACTTCAGTGTTAGATAAAGAAGTAGGAGAAGGTGATTCTTAGATTCTGTCTATATCCTTTTGCCTGTTGTGGGTGATTGCCAGTGAGTTAAGTCAACTAATTTTGGCCTGCAAACTTGGCATATTGAATAGATGTGAGTTTAACTAGGTTTCTTTCAACACAGTCCTCAAGTTAACCATAATCCTCTGTAAAGTTTCTTTCTTATTGTTCCATTGTGGCATGTCAGCACCATTAATTTCATGTAGGAATTATTTTCTCCCCCTTTTTCTTGTGACTAAGCAGGATGAGAAATATTTTTCTTCTAGTATCTGGAGTAGTTTAATTAAATCCTTAATTTTAAATTTTGGCTGTCTATCTTTGATTGAGGCTAGCAAATTGAATACAGAGGCATGGGGATATCAGAGTGTAATAAAATGTAATTATCTAAAAATCTCCAAATACTTTTTTTCTTCATTAAGCTAGCATAATTTGGGCATGAAGGAGGTTTTCTTTAAGTGCTCTTCTAAACGTCCCATAGCTAGGAATTTTGTAACTAGGAATAAAGTTTATTGTCTCTTCCATCCCTGTTGTTGTTGTTGTGTGTGTGTGTGTGTGTGTGTGTGTGTGTGATGTAAGTTTTTTGTAAGTTTTTTGTTTTTGTCTTAGTTGTGTTTTACTTTACATTTCGATGTAAGGTAAATTATAGTTTCTCAGGGCTTCTCAAAATTTTCCATGTTCTATTTACCCATTGTCAGTAATCTTTGCTAGTACTTCATACTCTGTGTCCAAAAATGTCTTACTGTTTTTTATATTGATGCCTTCAGCTTTCCCTTATTAATGCAATTACCGGGGATCCCTGGATAGCTCAGTGGTTTAGCGCCTGCATCTGGCCCGGGGCATGGTCCTGGAGTCCTGGGATCGAGTCCCGTGTCAGGCTCCCAACATGGAGCCTGCTTCTCCTTCCTCCTGTGTCTCTGCCTCTCTCTCTCTCTCTCTCTCTTTCTATCATAAATAAATAAATCTTTAAAAAAATGCAATACCTTCTGTTTAAAGTGGTCCTCTTCTAAACAATTACTTGGGTCTTTATCAAAAGGCTTTTATGAAAGAAAACTGAAAGTAAAGACTAATAAAGGCGATATTTCAGTGACAGGTGGTATTACTCAGTGAACCCATCCAACTGGAACATCATATCCAATTTTTTCTCTTCACATAAGTTATGAAGAGAAGGTTGATATTAATGAAAAAATAACATGATTAGGACTTATGTAGGATAGTGGCATTTAGAGTACTGAATCTCTATAGATTCTCTATCTATTCTTGCTCTATCTTATTCTAAACTGGTTCTATCTATGATCCTACATACTGAACACTGAAAATCAGATAGACTGAAGCACTGAAGATTCTTAGTCTTTGTCTTAGCTCAGGCTGCTATGACAAACTACCACAGACTGGGTGGCTTAAAAAACAGACATTTATGTCTCAGAGTTCTGGAGGCTGAGAAATCTTAAGATTAAGGTATTAACAGATTCAGTTGCCTGTGAGGACCTTCTTTCTGGTTTGCAGATATCCACCTTCTCACTATATATATTTTCACATAGTAGGGTGAGAAAGTGCTGGTCCCTTTATCTCCTTATATGGGCAATGGGCACTAATCCCATCATGAGGACCCTACCCTCATGATTTTATCTACCAAATTACTTCCCAAAGGCCCCCCCTCCACATACCATCATTTTGGGGATTAGAGTTTCACTATATGAATTTGGTGGGGGCACAAACATTCATTCTATAGCACTATTCAAAGAAAAGTTTAATTTTCATCAAACTATATTTATTGAGCCGGCTATACTGACTGAGCACTGTGCTAGGTGTTCTGAATAGACATAAAGGCCCAACAGGCCTGTGCTCTCTGACTTAATTATTTAGAAGTATAAAATACCTTAGGAGTGTCTGCTAAAGAGTGTTACGTTTCTCTCACATAAAACATAGTGGCAGTCTTCTGACATCTTGCCATCTTGTTAGGAACATGAAGCATACAGACATGTGTAAAATACAGTAGTCTATAACTACCAAATGTGTTAGCACAGGTGATGAGAACTATAGTGATTCAGACAAGAGAACAAATACTAAAGGACAGAAGATTAAAATCAGAGGATTTTTTAGTGGATCAGTTATATTATAAATCTGAGCATATTGATGGAAACGAGTGATAGAAAGATGGAAGTAGAGAGACTGAGAGGACCAGAAGGGCTGTTGTTTTCTGGAATAGTCATTACCAATATCTTCATCATTTTGTTTTTAATGACATAATTTTAAAAATTTTCTACATCTTAGTTGCTTTCTTCTGTCTATACTTTAGTATGTGTGAGGTTTTATTAAACCAGTATGTGGATTCATCTGGTCTCATAGAGATACATAATTGATCTTAAAAATAATTCCTTTAACACTTGTTGGCTTGAGTGCTTGAAGTGAAAATGTCTAGAGTGTGGGGTAGAGGGAAAGAGCAGGGGACAGGAAGGGAGAGACTGTTAGGAGCAGTCACATCTCCTAGTCCTACAGAGCAGCCAGGTAGACTTGTGGACACCATTTGCAAGGAAATTCAGGATCCAAGAATGTCTGAGACAAAAAAATAAGATAGGAGAATAATGGAAAAACAGATACTAAGAACAGGATCAGTTTTCAAGTATGGCATAGTTCATTCTCCTAGCTTGAGAATTCAGGTATCCCATCCTCAGACCTCTTCTGTCCAGCATATCATTGGCCTGATCTAGTTTGTTACAGGGATCCAGAGTAAGGAAGCATCTGTTAGCCAAATCTTTGGTTAGCCCAAATTAGCTCATGTCCTTTACTGCTTGTTTCCTCTGATTGTATAGTACATATCCAAACCATCAATTATCCAGAATAAACCAGGACTGCCTATTCTGTGTGGATAACATTTGACAATGGTTATGATTCTCTTGGCTAGACCATGGTAGCGCCGTAGCCATTTAACTGCCTGTCTCTTTAAGATTTTGAAAATGCCCATTCTTGTGTAAGCCAGACATGTCTCCTCTATGAATTATTTTACTAGGCCCCTTCTGAAACCTCAGTCATCCTGAAAAATACCTCAGGAACTTCGTTGACTTTAATTTTCTGTCTTAGTCCTATTTGTATATAATATTTGTGGTATCTGCTTCTCATATTGCTAAAACTCATGGTCTTGAATTTCTGGGTCACTCTTAAAAAATGGACAGAACTTGATTACTCATGAAAAGTTGACTCATTTCCTTCCAGGCAAAGGCTGACACTGAATATCAAAGTTCATAATTAGTCTCCACAGAAGCAATCTTTTGAATTATGGGACATCACTTAATCTTTCTTAAATTTTATTACTTAATGAGAGCATCATGAGTGGGAAAAATGATTAAGATAGGTATTTATGCTGTGTTGAGAGGGTATATAAAAGTGGTATCTGGGAAAAGGTCCTATGTGAATTTAAGTGGTTTATTCCTTGCAAGTTTAAATTTGGATTAGATCTTCCCAGGCCATAGTTTTACACACACATCAGTCATTTTTAACCTTGTGAAATTTATCAGCAGGTCAAATTCCATAAAGAGACTTGCAGTGCCTACCACTACTCTGGTCTGGAGAAAACAGGCTCTCATGTTTTGGTCACTTGTTTTGGAGAAAATAGTAAGGGCTTTCTTTCCCTTTTAAGTTCAGGATTCTTATTTATTCTCTATATCTTGTTTTAAATATATTGTTCTTTTTTTAAGATTTTATTTATTTATTCATGAGAGACACAGAGAGAGAGGGGCAGAGACACAGGCAGAGGGAGAAGCAGGCTCCATGCAGGGAGCCCGACATGGGACTTGATCCCAGGTCTCAGGATCACGCCCTGGGCTGAAGGCAGGTGCTAAACCACTGAGCCACCTGGGCTGCCCTCTAAATATATTGTTCTTTGCTTCTTTCTGTTTCCTGTGAGCAGTTAGCTCAAAGTGTGAGGTGCGCAGCAGGTTATTTTACGCCAGTGAATATTGAATTGTCTGTGCACTTAGAACAGTGATTGGTAGGCAGTATGGAGAACGTAAGAGACACAAGCACAACATTTGGACCAGGAGCCCCAGCTTGGAGTGGATCAGTGGTCAAGGCACACAGAAGCACTGACTCCAAGCATGAACAGTAGCAAGCATCATTATCCTTGGGCAGTATTGCCCAAGTAAAGCCAAAATTGTAGAGTTATCATACTTAGGAGGTTAGAAGGAGTTTGGCAAGCACTCGTACTCACTTTGCTTTATATGTGAGGAGCCTAGGGCTTACTATGACTAAGTGACTTACCCTGTATTATATAACTGCTTAGGATGTAGGCTGGAACTAAAAATTGTTCCTCAGACCCCTCTAGGTGATCTAAAGATTCAGCATTATTTCTTTTCATTCTTGGTACCAACCCTCAAGGAACTAATGTGAGTGAACATGTATATGCGTGTGTGTGTGTGTGAGAGAGAGAGAGAGAGAGAGAGAGATGTATCTATATTTCCAACTAGAGATATATATGTATGTACCTAACTATATATATAGAGAAAACTAGAATTCAGAAAAAAACTTTAGTTTTTTTGTGAGGGAGTTTTAAAGACCAAGAATTTTAACTCTCGGTATACATTTTATTTTTTAACATTCCATGAAACAAAACAGTGTGGAAATTCTTTTTGAGTTCCTCATAAGGGAGGTCTATCCTATATTGATATCTGAGGAGCCATGGAATATACCAAAAATAGAATCATACAATTTTAGAGATAGAGGGAATATTAGAGGTTTTGGCTTAGCATCTTGTTTTAATACACAAGGAGACTGAAGCTCAGAGAAGTAAAGTGGGCTGGTACAAGGTTAATACCTAGTGGCAGAGGCAGAGCTGGTATAGAACTTATGGGGAGCCACTCTATCAAAAAGATCTGGGAACAGGGATCTCTGGGTGGCGCAGTGGTTTAGCTCCTGTCTTTGGCCCAGGGCGCGATCCTGGAGACCTGGGATCGAATCCCACGTCAGGCTCCCGGTGCATGGAGCCTGCTTCTCCCTCTGCCTGTGTCTTTGCCTCTCTCTCTCTCTCTCTCTCTCTCTCTCTCACTGTGTGACTGTCATAAATAAATAAAAATTAAAAATAAAAAGATCTGGGAACAGGTTAAAGTCTTAGGTAAGAGATTTGTAAAACAATATACTAATTACATTTTTATTTTTATTCAGATAAAAAAGAAACTCATGACTTTATATGTATATATGTGATACACACATTAAAAAATATATATATTTGTTCAAGTTTGCCCTAAATACATCTCACCTGCCACTAGACAAGGATATTTTAAGCAGATTGATACAGGAGTATGTAGCCACATCAGGTATCACTTTGCCTTGACTCGGTTAGTTACTACCTAAGTACTTCCCCAGAGTTAGTGTGAAAACATGGGTTAGGCTGTGATTTATATTATTGTGTCTACTATAATGCTGTTTTTTGTATACATTTGGGAGATTTTATTTAGAGCTTCAACTTGATTGCTAAGCACATGTCCAGCCTGGGCCATTTCAAGTTCATAGTGTCTGCTTTGCTGATACTATGTATGAAGATACATTTATCTTCACCTTGAGTAAACTTCAGTGTACACTTTCAGGATGCATGTTTGATACTCACTTTCTCTGGTTTGAAAGGCTACAAATCATTGTAATATCTAAGGATTTTTTTGATCCTCTGGGCCATGGTTCTCTTAAGTAGTGGTCTTTGTCATGAGTTCATATTAGGGTTATGCACCATAATTTTTCCCGTGATGTTCATTATTTATATTATCTTTGGTTCTAATTATGCAAAGGTGTGGGAATTGACGATCATCTTTTGAGCATTTGACTGTCTTTCTGAAATTAAACATACTTCATCACATGTTCTTCTACAGTGGCCTGACTTCTAGTAAACAAAAAAATTACCTAAATTTCAAGCACATGTTTTGAAAGTGTTTTTGCATACATATACTTTAATGCTGTTATGGCCTTAGAGCAGGGATCAGTAAATTTTTTCTTAAAGTTCCAGATGGTAAAGTTCCAGATGGCTTTGCTGGCCAAGAGGTAATTGAAGATATAATGTAAGTACTAGGTGTAACCCTTTAAGATGTAACCATTTTAAAAAATGTAAAAGCCAGCTCCTGAGATGGAAATCTAAAACCAGGGCAGGGGCAGCCCGGGTGGCTCAGCGGTTTAATGCCGCCTTCAGTACAGGGCCTGATCCTGGAGACCCTGGATCGAGTTCCGCATCAGGCTCCCTGCATGGAGCTTGCTTCTCCTTATGCCTGTGTCTCTGACTCTCTGACTCTCTGTCTCTCTGTATCTCTCATGAATGGATAAATAAAATCTTAAAAAAAAAAAAAAAAAGAAGATATAACCAGAGCAATATTTGCCGACCTTTACCTTAGAGCATAATAGCTACTTGAAACATCTTCCAAGTATGTGTGGTACAAACTGGAAGAACCATTCTTTGTGGTCAGGTATTTATTTATTTATTTATTTACCATACAAAAGAAGTTTTTGAAGCAGATGATGCTGAAGTTAGAGCAAAGAATTGTATCTGAATCCTCCTGTGTCAGTTTTTGGTTGCTGCTGTTTTTCTAGTTGAGATGAGCTATACTGGAGGTCTGCACAAAAGTTAGATCCTGTTAAATTAGAGTGGTATTAATAAAATAAATGAAAACATTACATTTTTTTCTTTGACAATAACTGTTATTTTTTTGCTATAAAAGTAATAAATGTTGATGTCATTAACTTTGTGAAAGTTACCCTTTGTGTGGGAAAGATTTTGGGGTGATTACCATGATGGTGATGGTTTAATAATCATTTGTTCTCAAAGGCTTATAACCTAGAAGAAAACATAAATAAATCAACCCAGTCCCAGTAGTATAGTTAATGGTAGAGTATGCTTCCAAGTATAGGCATCAGCAGGCTAAAATGCACTTATGCTGCTAGTATCTTCTATATGATGAAGGTTTGTGGGTTTTGCTGTTGTTTTTGTTTATTTAGAACCTATGAAGGAATATTTCTTATCCCTTTAAAAGTTTAAAGAAATGCAGATTTTTCTCCAGCCTTCTCTTACATTCAGGTTCGGTTTGAGAGGATTTGGTACAATTATTATTACTGATTTTCTTTTTAGAGAAGGGAGGAAGAAGAGAGTGATGCTCAAGCAGACTCCACGCCCACTGAGGAGCCCCGTATAGGACCCAGTCCCACTACCCTGAGATCATGACCTGAGCCAAAATCAAGAGTCACATGTTCAACTGACTGAGCCACCCGGGCACCGTTGGGTACAATTATTTTTGAACTAGGGATCTTTTCAGACCAAACCATAAACTTTTGGAACTGTTTCACTTTTAGATGTTTTTGTGGACTTAAGAATTTTTTTTTCCAGAGTTAAGAATAGCGATTCCAAGGAACCTCCATAGGTTCTTTTTTTTTTTTTTTTGTATATTTTTTATTGGAGTTCAATTTGCCAACATTTAGCATAACACCCAGTACTCATCCTGCCAAGTGCCCCTCTCAGTGCCTGTCACCCAGTCACCCCAACTCTCTGCCCACCTCCCTTTCTACCACCCCTTGTTCGTTTCCCAGAGTTAGGTGTGTCTCATGTTCTGTCATCCTCACTGATATTTCCCACCCATTTTCTCACCTTTCTCCTTTATTCCCTTCCACTATTTTTTATATTCCCCAAGTGAATGAGACCATATAATGTTTGTCCTTCTCCAATTGATTTACTTCACTCAGCATAATACCCTCCAGTTCCATCCACATTGAAACAAATGGTGGGTATTTGTTGTTTCTAATGGCTGAGTAATATTCCATTGTATATATAGACCACATCTTCTTTATCCATTCATCTTTTGTTGGACACTGAGGCTCCTTCCACAGTTAAGCTATTGTGGACCTTGCTGCTATAAACATTGGGGTGCAGGTGTCCTGCCGTTTCCCTGCATCTGTATCTTTGGGGTAAATCCCCAGCAGTGCAATTGCTGGGTCGTGGGGCAGTTCTATTTTTAACTCTTTGAGGAACCTCCACACAGTTTTCTAGAGTGGGTGCACCAGTTCACATTCCCATCAACAGTGCAAGAGGGTTCCCCTTTCTCCACATCCTCTCCAACATTTGTTGTTTCCTGTCTTGTTAATTTTCCCCATTCTCACTGGTGTGAGGTGGTATCTCATTGCGGTTTTGATTTGTATTTCCCTGATGGCAAGTGATGTGGACCATTTTCTCACGTGCTTGTTGGCCATGTCTGTGTCTTCTTTGGTGAAATTTCTGTTCATGTCTTTTGCCCATTTCATGATTGGATTGTTTGTTTCTTGGGTGTTGAGTTTAATAAGTTTTTTATAGATCTTGGATACTAGCCCTTTCTCTGATAGGTCATTTGCAAATATCTTCTCTCATTCTGTAGGTTGTCTTTTAGTTTTGTTGACTGTTTCTTTTGCTGTGCAGAAGCTTTTTATCTTGATGAAGTCCTGATAGTTCATTTTTGCTTTTGTTTCCCTTGCCTTCATAGATGTATCTTGCAAGAAGTTGCTGTGGCCAAGGTCAAGTTGCCTGTGTTCTCCTCTATTATTTTGATGGAATCTTGTCTCACATTTAGATCTTTCATCCATTTTATTTATCTTTGTGTACGATGTAAGAGAATGGTCTAGTTTCATTCTTTTGCACATGGCTGTCCAATTTTTCCAATACCATTTATTGAAGAAACTGTCCTTTTTCCAGCGGATAGTCTTTCCTGCTTTGTCAAATACTAGTTGACCATAGACTTAGGGCTCATTTCTGGGTTCTCTATTCTGTTCCATTGATCTGTGTGTCTGTTTTTGTGCTAGCACCACACTGTCATGATGATCACAGCTTTGTAGTACAGCTTGAAATCCGGCATTGTGATGCCCCCAGCTATGGTTTTCTTTTCAATATTCCCCTGGCTATTTGGGGTCTTTTCTGATTCCACACAAATCTTAAGATTATTTGTTCCAATTCTCTGAAGAAAGTCCATGGTATTTGATAGGCATTGCATTGAACGTGTAAATTGCCCTGGGTAACATGGACATTTTCACAATATTAATTCTTCCAATCCATGAGCATGGAATATTTTTCCATCTCTTTGTGTCTTCCTCAATTTCTTTCAGAAGTGTTCTGTAGTTTTTCGGGTATGGATCCTTTACCTCTTTGGTTAGGTTGATTCCTAGGTATCTTATGCTTCTGGGTGCAATTGTAAATGGGATTGACTCCTTAATTTCTCTTCCTTTAGTCTCATTGTTAGTGTATAGAAATGCCCCTGATTTCTGGGCATTGATTTTGTATCCTGCCACACTGCCGAATTACTGTATGAGTTCTAGCAATCTTGGGGCAGAGTCTTTTGGGTTTTCTATGTACAGTATCATGTCATCTGCTAGAGGGAGAGTTTGACTTCTTCTTTGCCAATTTAAATGCCTTTAATGTCTTTTTGTTGTCTGATTGCTGAGGCTAGGACTTCTAGTACTGTGTTGAATAGCAGTGGTGAGAGTGGACATCCCTGTCGTGTTCCTAATGTTAGGGGAAAGGCTCCCAGGGTTTTCACATTGAGAATATTTGCTGTGGGCTTTTTGTAGATGGCTTTTAAGATGCTGAGTAATTATCCCTACACTCTGAACAGTTTTGATCAGGAATGTATGCTGTGTTGAACTTCAGACTTTTGAAGGCTGTCATCCACTCGTGGTGGGGAACAGAAAGCAGGCATTTATACTTATACTCACTTTCTTCCCTGAAATCTTGTTTGATTTTTACTGTTCAGTCTCTTAGGTCTGTAATTAATGTTTAACAAAATATTAATTTAACAAAAATTGATAAAAGTACAAGAGAAAAAAAGACTTTCTGTGTGTGCATGCACATGTGTGTTAGTTTACTTCATATTTAGGGCGAGTGTGTGATTAAAAAAATCTCCATGTGGGGTTGGCTAGCCCATTTTGAATGATTTAGGGGTGAGTGAGGGTTAAGAAGTCCTTTCCATATTAGGAATCTTAATTAGGCTTGATAATCCTTTGGATAAATAGTTCAACCTGATGGTTCCCAAACTCTGAGAATAATTAAAGAGCCTTTTTATGATTCCATGGACCCATGCATTTTGCCCTTTTACTTCTGTTAAGAATGTGAGCATTGCATAGTTGCAGTAGTGAACAGATCTTAGTCTGTTGGGAAAACAAATAATCAAAATAAAGGGTAATGAGTGATATGATATATTAGGGCTATGGGAGTTTGCCGTGGAGGAATCAAGCCTGTTTCTCAGAGGAAATAACATTTAAGTGGGAGTTTGAAGGAATTTTAGGGCTTAGTTCTGAGAAGAGGATCAGGAAAAGTTTTTTGGGCTGAGTGACCAGCATGTACAAAGGTCTGGAGATGAAAAGTGGTGCACTGTAGCACATTCTGGAAGTTGAAAGAAGGGTATACTGCATAATGGAGACGTGATCTTGAATTGAAACCATTTCTCCATCTCGTTTGAAATGCAATACATAATACCAAAATCCACTAAAAAAATCAATAGCCACTTTATAATACCTTTTATATTTTAATAATTGCAACAGTATTTGCAGTCCATTTAAATACGGACACAGGACATTTTTTAATAGTTTAGAGAGTGCTCTGTGTTCTCAGATTCCATGAGGTAAATGTACAGTGCATACCTTGGGAACAGCTGGCTTAACTCATTTGTTTTTGCCTATTATTGTGGAGGGTTATTTTTTGTAAACTCATGTTTAGAGTATGTTTGCCATGCTATATTCAGAAGTAGACAGTTTCTCAGGGTCCAGTGCGATAGAATATGGTAAGGCACTGAATAAGTGCTAGGAGACAGAGGGAAGACCACCTTCTGTTACAGCAGCAATGAAAGTCTTTCAACACTGTTTGTGTGCCCTTGCCCAATCTTTCAAGTGATGATTGAAGAGCCTGGGTGCTTGGTTCGGCTTTTGAGTTCTGATAAATGAACCCCAACTGTAAACTGGAAGATAAGGGTGTTTGCAAATTCTTGTGTAAATAAAGCATGGTTTCCCATTGCAGTGGGTACTGATTTCATAGTCTCTGATGAAGATGAATGATGCTGTGAATTAACAGCTTTAAAACTAGTACTACTGCAGCTTCCTTTTTGGTTTGAATTTATTAAAATACATGTGTGTTTATTGCTTTGTTTAAATGGGAGAGAGGGTGAAAAACCTGAACACATAGAAACCAAGTGAGGTACAGTTTCAGAAGATAATTCCCAGCCTCACAATTCCCTGTAAAATTCCTTTCCTGTGGGAAACTTTTAATTTGGAAGCATTCAGCCTAATGTGGGAACCAAGATTAACATTTTCTGAAATACTTCTACAAGAAAAGCAGAAATGTGCTGTTCAGGAAGCTGAATTTACATAGTAGAAAAGTGGGCTGTCCTACAGTATTTGGTAGTCTTTGTTTATTAGTTGGGGTAAAAAGTTGTGTGTGAGAGAGAGAAACAGACGGACAGACATACAGACACACAGAGAAAGATATTGATTGTATATTTGTCTTTGTTTCCTTTAAATCAAACCAGCAAAGCCCTAGAAAGTGTGTTTTACCACAAACCAGCCCAATACTGGGCCCTAACTATACACAAATACCTTTTTTTTTTTTTTTAAAGCTCTTTTTGTTTTCTTGCTGAGTAAGCTGTAGTGTTTCTTTCTTTCTCTTTCTTTTTTGGGGGGAGGGGAGTGAGTGTTGGAGTAGGAATGGCAAGAAGTTAACATGACAGAGCTTCTTCCCTTTTCTTCCCCTCTTTACCAGGAAGTTAACTAGGAGTCTTCGTGTGTTGTTTTTTAATACTGAGTCAGTAATTAGCATAACCCAGTTAGTTATCTTTACCCAGAGTTATTACAGAATTAAAAATTTGACACTCTGATGAGATATCAAACTGGAGGCATGGGAGGAGGGGAGACAATGAGGTTACACTAGTCGGATGGTCCCTTGAATGCCAACCTCAGACTTGATTCTGTAGGCTCTGGGACATCTAGAAGTTTGTAGCTGGAGCCTTGGGAATTAAATGCTGTAGAGGAACTTTCACTGGTTACAGTTAGCCTTGGCTGTTAGCGATTATTTTTATCTACTCTAACATGGGGAGTGGGGGAGGGGGCAGGAAACTAAACTGGCATTATGGTCACAGGAAAGAACAGACTGATTTGGGGCCTTTTCAAACTGCAGACCTTTGTTACTGACCAATGCTTAATTTGGTTTCTGGGTTTTGTTATTTTTTTTTTTCCCTTGCCTTTACCTCATTTACCTTAACGACAGTCCCCCCACCCGCCCCCATCTAGAGCTCAGCTAGGGCAGGCTGCCACTGCGGATTGGGGGGCCGAGAGGTCCAGAGCAAGAAGAAAGTGGGTTGAAAGCAGAGTTCTGTTTAAAGAATTTTCTGCTGGAAACTAGCCCAGAGGGAGTAAAGAGGCGCTTTAATGAGGAGCAGCTGCGGGGCCGACGCAACCCACATGAGACATTTTTTTCCCCTCCATTCCACATTCTGTATAGTTTTTTTAAAAAAAAATCATGATTTTGAAATAGCTGTTTTGTGAAGCACGCCTCTCTTTTTCTTCTTCTTGTATGTGGTGGGGTTTTGCTTTGTTGTTTTATTTTCTTAATGACCAAATCCTCACCAAAAAAAGCTAAGGCAGAGCAGCAGCGAAGCCCTGGATACAATTTGGGCTAACCCTGCTGATACAGAACATTCGGTGGAAAAACAAGGGGAGAGAACACTGGCTTTTATTTGGAAAAGGGGGCTTATTTCCTGCTCAGACTTCAGTCATCTTGGAGCTGACACAAGCTGCTACAGTGTTTTTTAAGCTTTTCTCTAGATGAGTGGCTATTCAGTTAGGGAACTTGAACGAACAAAATTTTCTGTCCTGTATTACTAGGGAGACTGATGCTGAACTGCAGCCATTGCCACATAGATTGGAATTGCTATTCATATCCCAGCTTCATTGAAATCTGTAAAGTGGCTACATGTAAACTCATCCAGGCTGCTGGTGACATGTAAGAGTTGGGGTCTGTTTCTCATCTGTTTCATTGAGGGGGGACGGTATGGGCATCCTTCCAGTTGGAATGCTTTCTAGTTCCACGAGGAGGAATCTCTTGTTTTTCTCCCTCTTTTCCTCCTTTCCCCCACCTTGTCCCCATTCCCCATGTGTATCTGAACAGTATCAATGAAAAGAGTGGGCTTCTTCATGTCAGAAATGGCAGACTTTTTCAGAAAAAAGGCATATATCTGTATGGGCCTGATAAATATTCAGATAAGTTCATGGAATTATTCTATAGGGTAAAGCCCCCTAAAACTTTTCCTGTCTTCACAGCCTCTTCTGTTAACTGTCTTCTTTCAGAGTTCCAAAGCTAGAGAAGAGGGACAAAGTAGGAGGAAGTCACTGAGAGAACTACTAAAATAAGTGATAAATTGCCTTCAGAAGGGAGGCATTCAGACAGTTTTGGGAACAAAAGGCAGCTGTTAGATTTATTTGTTGTTTTATTTTTAAGAAAAACTTTTAGCACACACCTCTATTTGAAGATATAGGCTGTTTTCCAAAAATTGAACTGAGGCAATAGCTTAATGGAACTACAGATTTCTGAGAGAATTTGGATGATTAGCCCATGTTTCTGGTCTGTGACCAAACTCAAACTGAGCCATCTCAAGAAGGGAGCTATTTAAGTTATTTTCAGGCAGAGAGTCTTAATTTCTGTTCAGACTACCAGGGTATATGGTATACTTGTATTACAGTTAAACAGGAACTTGCAAAATCTGAAGGTCTCCTGCCTTAGGAAACAGGGGTCCTTTACTCCTATCTGTCTTACTTACCCATTTACCCCCTCTCTTCCTATGTCCATAGTTCTCCTTAGCCTCCTGGGGCATGAGGGATAATCTTGTACCTCAGGATGATTCTTGGGCTTGGTTTGGCCTGTGTTCTTCTACCAGGCAGAGCACAGTGTGGAGTTGGTAGGGAAATTGGGAATGTATTTGGATTGAGACTGATTGTATGTATCCATCACATAAAATTTAACCCTTTTTGAAACTGGTTGCTTAATGGCATATGGTGCTCATGGTATTCAAGGTACCTGGACCAGTGTGTTTCAAGACATCCCCTTCCCCACATGATATCACATGGGAGTTCAAGAGAAGCTCAGAAAAGACATAACATAACAATAGCTTCAACAAAGTAGTGCCATACTGGGAGAAATAATGTAGTACATAACATGGCACTGTATCTACTGTTCAGAGATGGGTGAAATGGTTTGGAGGGGGCTTAATGGAAGACATAGATTTTGAGCAGATCTTTGAAGCAAGGTTGGAAGAAAGGAGCTAAAATTAGAGACATATAAGATGGGAAAGTTTTAGAAGATTTTTATGTAGGGAACAGTAGACAAAATTATGAAAGTAATTTGGAGTGTTTTACTAAGGAATAAGGGAACTGACGATAGAAGCAGGGCAGACAAGTAGACCATAGATTCCAAGAAAGTTAGATTGGAAGAGCTGGATGCTAGTGCTGGTTTCTAAGCAGAGAAGTGACATGATCAAATTATGCTTGAAAAGGTTTATTCTGAAAGTATTATGCTTAGTTTTAGGAAGGGATTTCCTGGCTGTCCTTATGGAGAGATGTGAATAGGATGCTGGTGCAGCTACGATGATAGAGCTGACTGAATAGATGCCAGTGTTGGGGCAATACCTAATAGAATACTTTCAGTTAGTACTGCTTTATGCTATAATCAAAGATCTAGGTAAAGATAGAGATATAGCTATATATGGTACAAAACTGGGGGAAATTGCTAGATTCACAGACAGCAAATTTGGGGCAGGTCAGTTAGCTTTGGTGTTCTTATCAGTAAAATAGGGGTTCAGACCAATTGATTTCTGAGGTATGGTGCAGTGCTGAAATTCTGTGATTATAGAAATAAAGTGTAAAAGTTATCTCAGTCAAAGAAATTTGGGGGTAAAGATTCAGCGTGGTGACAGGTCCAATAATTGGGTTAAAAAATGTGTAGTACAAGTACAGGATGCAAGAAATACAGCAGAGTAGTTCACGTAAAGAAAAAAAAAACATCTGGCATTTTAACTGAGCATTCTGTAGCTTATAATAGCATTTTGTGGCTTCTAAAAAAGTGAACACAGCTTTACGCTGCAATAGTAAAGCTATAGTGTCCAGATAGTCCAAAGCTCAATGCTGTGCTGGTAAGATCACATGTATTATGTTTTCTTCCCCCTCGTTTTGGGGCCCTGTTTTTTTTTTTTTTTTTTGAGAGTTTATGTATTTATTTATTTGAGAGAGAGAGAGGGAGAGAAAGAGGGAGAGAGGGAGGGAGAGTGTGCACACAGTTGGGAGGAGGTGCAGAGGGAGAAGCGGACTCCCCGCAGAGCAGAGAGCCCAACGCTGGGCTCCATCACAGGACCTTGGGATCATGACCTCAGCCAAAGGCAGATAGTTAACTGACTGAGACACCCAGGTGCTACTGGGGCTCTGTTTTAAAGAGGTATTTGATGAACTAGAATCATCTTGTAGGAGGAGGCAGGCTAGCCCAGTATTTGGGGTACATGGGCTTTGGAGTCATTTGTGGGTTTGAATCTTGCCTCTGTCATCTCCTACCTGTGAAATCTTAATCCTGCTAAGCTTCAAGGTCCTCATATATAGAATGTGGATGATAATATACTAATACTGTTATTGGGAGTAATAAAAGAGATAATAGCTGTAAAATGCATGGCAAATACATAATACACAGTAAGTGCTTTAAAAATGTTGGTCATTCTTATCCCTGTTATTATCTAAGATTAGAACAGCCTCCAAAATGGTAAAAAAAAAAGTCTGGAAATAATTTTATACTAAGGCATAATCCAAAGTACTGAATCCTGTAAAAAAGAAATGAAAGGACCATCATAATTGTCTTTAAGTTCTTAAAGGGATGCATGTTAGATAAGCAGAAGGCTCGTTTTTTATTCTAGAGAATGGTGATAGCTACTAAATGGAAATTTTAGGGAGACAAAATAATTTCTTAAATGAGATATAATTCACATAGTATTAAATTTACCCCTTTAAAGTGTACAATTCAGTGGGATTTAGTATATTCACAGATACGTGTATCTAGTTTCATTTTTAAAATATTTTTATTTTTAACTATTTTTTTAAGATTTTATTTATTTATTCATGAGAATACACAGAGAGGAGAGAGAGAGGGGGGCGGGCAGAGACACAGGCAGAGGGAGAAGCAGGCTCCATGTAGGGAGCCTGATGTGGGACTCGATCCTGGGTCTCCAGGATAAGGCCCTGGGCTGTAGGTGGCGATAAACTGCTGAGCCACCCGGGCTGCCCGTGTATCTAGTTTCAAAACATTTTTATTATCCCTCACCCTCAAGAAGCTCTGTATTCCTTAGTAGTTTCTCTGTTTTCCCCTCCTCCCAGCCCCTGAGAACAATAATCTCTTTTCTATTTTTATAGATTTGACTATTCTGGATGTTTTGTAAAAATGAAATCATACACTGTGTGGACTTTTGTGTCTTCTTTCACTTAGCATTATATTTTCAAGGTTCATCCATATCATAGCATGTATCAGATTTTCATTCCTTTTTAATGGCCAAATAATATTTCATTGTATGGATATACCACATTTTATTTATCCATTTATCAGGTTATGGACATTTGGGTTGCTTCTACTTTTTGCCATTATGAGTACTACTACTATGAATATTCTTTACAAATTTTTGTGTGAACTTACATTTTCAGCTATCTTGAGTATATACCAAGGAAAGAAGGCAGAATTGAAGATAACAGAAAGAAAACTTTCTGATAATGAGATCCCCCACACTGAAGACTGTTCTGTTGTTGAAGTAATGAGCCATTCATTTTATTTTACTTAGCAAATGCATGGTGTTTACTATGTGCCAGATACCATTTTAAGTGCTTTTCAATTACTTAAAGACCCTATGAGGTAAGCACTATTATTAAATCCATTTAATGGGATGCCTGGGTGGCTTAGTGGTTGAGTCTCTGCCTTTGGCTCAGGGTGTGATCCTGGGTTCGGGGATCAAGTCCCCACATCAGGCTCCCTGTGAGGAGCCTGCTTCTCCCTCTGCCTATGTCATTGCCTCTCTGTCTGTGTCTATCATGAATAAATGAAATCCTTAAAAAAAAAAAATCCATTTTACAACAAGGAGGTTTAATAACTTGCTCAAGGTCACACATCAAGTAAACGGGGAGCTGGAATAGAAATCCATGTGGTCTGATTCTAGAATTTGTACTCCTAATAGCAAGAACAATAATGGCTCCTAAACATTTATTAAATTCTTACTACTACTCAGGCACCATGCTTAATTGCTTATATTCAAGTGCAGACTGACATTTATTTTTTAAGGATATTTGAGAAAGAATTATCTCATTAGGTAGAAATTACCTTAGGGTGTATTGAATCCCAAGATTCTGTTATTCCAAGGATAATATCTAGCCTGAGGCTTTTAAGATGATCACAATTTTTTTTTATTTTATTTTATTTTTTTTTTCCAATTTTTTTTTTTTATTGGTGTTCAATTTACTAACATACAGAATAACACCCAGTGCCCGTCACCCATTCACTCCCACCCCCCCGCCCTCCTCCCCTTCTACCACCCCTAGTTCGTTTCCCAGAGTTAGCAGTCTTTACGTTCTGTCTCCCTTTCTGATATTTCCCACACATTTCTTCTCCCTTCCCTTATTTTCCCTTTCACTATTATTTATATTCCCCAAATGAATGAGAACATATAATGTTTGTCCTTCTCCGACTGACTTACTTCACTCAGCAGATGATCACAATTTATATCAAAAAGGAAACTATGAATATGAATGATAAGTATTATAGGGATTCACTCAATAAGACTTATAAGAATATGATAGTGTTATATTTAACTTAAAAGCATTAACCAAAACTGACTTTTGAGATTGTGAATGGAAACTTTAGAAATATGGAGGATCAAAGTTTCATGGGAAAATGATCCCATTTTTCTAATGTTCAGTTTCAAATACTGCAGAGTATATTAGGGTAAGTAGATGACTTTCACTAAACTTAACATATGAACTGGAGCTGTTTATGTGGATATATGAAGGTAGTTGTTTAAAGCCAAATGAACAACAATAACAGTAACAAATGTGAATGAGAGGAAAGAGCAGTGCAGCTCAAATGTAAAGTTGGCCATAATTGATGGGGAAGAAGTAGAAGAATCAGCAATCTAGACTAAGAATTTACCAAGCTTTGAGATAGAGGGAGTCCTAGAAACTGAATGTAAAAAGATTAAAATGATAGAGACAACTCCTACAGGAAAGAGAATTTCTTTAAATAAGTATTTTTAGGTTTATTTTAAATTAATTAGTTAATTAATTTAGAGAAGGGGTGTGGCAATGGGTAGCTGCAGAGAATCTCAAGTAGGCTTCACACCTAGCGTGGGTCCTGATATGGGGCTGGCTCTCAGAATTCTGAGATCATGACCTGAGCTGAAATCAAGAGTCGGACACTTAAGCAGCTGAGCACCCCAGGTGCCCCAGGAAAGAGAATTTCTTTATGATGAAATTTCAGACTGAACTTGACAATGGGAAAATCATTGCTCTTAGAGCATAATTTCTGGGAAATAATTAGAATGAAAGTTTTGTTGCAATGGGACAAGTAAGAACTAGATGGAAAAGGAAATTATCTGTGAAATTAGGCCACAGTTAAAGAAGTTTGGTTGTGATGGAAGAAGAATTTGGAAAAGGGAAATAGGGCTTAGTGAAAAATGGAGGTTAAAAGAGATTTGTACATGACTTCTGTCCTAGCCCTCTAGAATATCTTAAATAAGAAATTAAGTATTATGTTAAAAGTAGCTCTAGTTTCACATAAAAATAAAATGTAGTTTTATATATTGATTTGAGGAGAGTAAGTCAGTTGTAAACATTTTATTATCTCACCTAGAGTAAAAACCTTAAGCTTTTTCTTCATGGTGGTCTACAGGCCCCTCATGATCTGCCTAACAGTATGGCTCTCATGTATTTTCTGCTCCTCTTTTTTGAAATCCCTTTGGTAGAGCCACAGAACTGGCTCTGATTCCTCAAACTCCAGAACTGTTTCCACTGTTTTAGGTCCGTTGTATTTGTTGTTCCCTTCTGCCTTGAAAACACTTCCCCTCAATACCTGCATGGCTAGTCCCGCACTTCATTTATGTGTTGATTCAAGTTTGCCTTCTCATTGAGGCCTTTTCTGATTTTCCTATATAAAACCAAAATACCTCATTTTATCTACTCCTGACTATTCCCAATTCCAACCCTTCCCATTCCCCCCTTTTCCTGTTTTATTTTTTTTTCATTGCACTTAACTCTACCAAATTATATATTTTATTTACTAATCTTGTATTTTGTCTTCCCTTACTAGAATTTAAACTCCACAAGTTCAAGGACTTTCCTAGCATTAGAACAATGTCTGGTACATAATAAACATTTACAATGTTTGTTGCATGAATGAATGAGTGCAGTATTCTTTTCAGAAACTGATGTGAGAACATTCTTCTTCACTATCATTAACATCATTATTTTTTTTCATTAACATCATTATTAATGAGCATGTTGGATGCTGTATATTAGAATTGGGCTTCATGTATTTTCTTATTCAGAAGTTGGCAAACTTTTTCTATTAAGCGCCAGATAGCAAATATTTATGCAAGCAAAATGGTCTCATCACAACTACTTAACCCAGTTATTGTAATGCATAAATAGCCATAGACAATCCATAAGTGAATGAGTATGGCTGTGTCCCAATAAAACTATTTATGGACACTAAAATGTGAATTTTACATAATTTTCAAATGTCACAGAATAATATCTTTTTGGGTGGTTTTTCCAATCATTCAAAAATGTAAAAACTATTATCAGCTCATGGGCCATACAAAAATAGGCAGTGGGCCATAGTAGGTCTCCAAGCTGTATTTGCCAACCTCTGCTTTAATGGTTTCTTAAACATATCTTGGTGGAAACTTATTTTCCCATACTTAGTAGGGAGCAACAATGCAGATTAAACCCCAGTGACACATAATTCAGGAATACTCTTCTTTAGCTGCAGAAATTTTCATATTGTTTCATTTTTGTTTTCCTGGGAACCTTATGTTTTCTTTACATGTTTAGGATACTAATACTTAAATGAATTTGCATTCTCTGAGGAGATGCCACATGATAGTGTTGGGAAAGTGGTGGTGGTGTAATAGTCCAGGAGTAATGCTGGGCAAAGCCCACCCAGGTTTAGAAGTTTGCCTTATAATTATAAATATTTATAATTTTCGTATGGGTGAATCAAGAGTTGTCAGCCAGGCTTAAAGTCCATAGGACTGCCACTGTGAATGAGAATTATGTTGCAGTTTTTAACATCATCCATAACAAACTTTTAAAATAAGTTACAAATGCTTTTAATAATACAGCTCAGGATTAATTTTAGCTGTGCTACATTGGCAGTTTTTGTTCTACTTGAAAAAGAATCTGAAAATAACCTATTCTCAAATCAAGCTGTGATTTGAATAAAGCATCATATTTTCCTCAATAAGTGCAAAGAGAGAAAAAACAGTTTTCATTTGCAAAGCTTTTTAACATAAGGCTTTTTGCATACTTGATTTTGTTCAGTTCTTAGAATAATCCTACAATGTAGGTAACCTTATTAACTATTTAAAATGTGAGAGAACTGGGCAGCCCAGGTGGCTCAGTGGTTTAGTGCCACCTTCAGCCCAGGGTGTGATCCTGGAGACCTGGGATCGAGTCCTGTGTCGGGCTCCCTGCATGAAGCCTGCTTCTCCCTCTGCGTGTGTCTCTGCCTCTCTCTCTCTGTGTGTCTCTCATGAATTTAAAAAAAAAAAAAAAGTGAGAGAACTAATAATGAAATTAAGCAACATGTCCAAGGTCACAGCACCAGAACTCACTCCAAACAGGCCTTCTGACCATATGAGGTACAGAATCCTCACAGAAACTTCAGTCAATCTTTGATTTTCGTGCTGTGCCCTCTCCTCACTGCCTCTCCATTTTTAGCTTAATCTGCTCATGAAACTACTGAGAACTTGAGCTGCTCCTTGCTCTGCCATGCTTACTGTATTCAGGTCTAGGAAGAGGGGAGCAGGCTCTAGAGCCCACAGGCACACTAGAGCTACTCACCAGCTCTGTTTTCTCCTCCAGCTATGATAGCTACTGCATAATTTTTCTGGGCATGTTCTGTCTTAGTTCCTTAATATCTGGTCTTCCTCCTTTTCTCAATAACTGGGAGATGTTACCTTTCCAACCAGTGCCTAACAAAACATCTTAGATGTTGCTGGGCAATGAGAAGAAGGAGGAAAACACAACCCCAGTGCTTCAAGCTTCAAGTCTAGGTGATAGGGAAAATCAGGACACAGAATCTGCACTTAGGGAGCCGAGATGGGGGCTGAGGGGGCGCGGGGAGTTTTATTGGTTTAAGCATGTCAGCTCTGAGGTAATGATGGAGCAGCCCTGTAGGCTTAGTTTTCTATTCTCCAAAGAGTAAAATGGAGAAATAGGTTTAAACCAAATATATGAGTCGATAGCCAAATGGTAAAATTTATAGTTAGAATCAAAGTCTTTGTGTTACTTTTGAATGCTTCTTAGAGGTCTCATTTAAGCAACCTCTGTATTAGGAAAATGGAGACTACCCATACCTTTTTTATTTTTTTAATGCTGCTTAGAGAATGTAGAATTGTTGTAAAAACTACACACAATTTGGTATGGGTGTATAGCTTATGAATCAATGGGTGGCATATAAAAAGATTTCTGAACACACCATGTGGAGACTATTATAGAATGTTATTCTTGAATTGTTTGGTCTTCTTCACTTTGGCGTTTATATGGGACCTCAGGTATTTTTATTTTATTTTAATTACATTTTGTGCTTTTTTTATTTGGTTAAAAAAGTTGCCTGCTATTTATATCTTAACAAATTTAAGTTTTGAAAAAGCCCCTTTAACCCTTCTCTATTCCTGTACCTCCTTTCTCTTTCTCCATCACAGAAAAATGTAACCCCTGAACATAACCCAGAAATCTAGATATAGACCAGTTGATGTCTCAGTGGAAACAAGAAGAGCTTGTTATTTCTTAGTGCTTAATTGAGAGAAAGCACATGATATTTTATTTTTTTTTAATTGAAGAGGGCAAGAGGGTCAGTCCATGCATTATCATGTGAATGTCTTAATCCTGTCAAATGGCTTAGTCAAAATGAGAAAGTTAATGAATTTAAACAGACAAGTATCAACAATATTGCATTAAACAGTGCTGTTACATCATACCATCCTGTACCTACATGAGAAGAACTGTGGTTACATTTGCCTTTGATAAGGGTCATGCTGGGTCACCCATCAGGTATTCTGTCACCTAAGATTCAAAAGGACACGAGGTTGTGTGGTTATCTAAGCACTTCTGAGCTAAGGCAGTCTTATAGGTTGTGCTTTTAGATTTCTTATTTGACAGTCTAGTGTTTTCTTGAATGCACTACATTATCTTGTAAGTTTTTAGATTTACAAGAAGTCAAGTGTTTTCATGGGCTCCTCTTTTTTTGCCACACAGATGTCCAGAGGGTTTCTTGGGAGAATATTGTCAACATCGAGACCCCTGTGAGAGGAACCGCTGCCAGAATGGTGGGACGTGTGTGGCCCAGGCCATGTTGGGGAAAGCAACATGCCGATGTGCCCTGGGGTTCACAGGTGATGATTGCCAGTACTCAACCACTCATCCCTGCTTTGTTTCTCACCCCTGCTTGAATGGAGGCACCTGCCACATGCATAGCCGGGATGACTATGAGTGCACCTGCCAAGTTGGTTTTACAGGTAAGAAATGTGACTCAGAGCTGTTTTTTCCTATTCTCAGTGGATATTTTTCTTTAGCGTCTCTTAGATCTTGACATAGCGTCAAGATGTGCACTTGTGCACATTTAACATTATGATAAGGAACTGGGTATTCCAGACAATTATCTTTAACTTTGTTTTGAGAGTTCTAAGAAGGGAGAAAGAGAAAGAGGCAGAAGTATTTGCCTAAAGTCTGCATGTCAAGATTGGGGATCAGAACTATACTTCACTGTCAATAGAAGAAAAGCTATCTGTGCTGTTGGATTACCTGCTTCTTGAAATCTCTCTCTAGACATTCAGAGTACTGGCTCTTCTGGTTTTCTGTACTCTGAAAGTTCTTTTTGCATCTGCATTGCCTTGTCCTCATCCATTAAATTTTTGTATTCCTTGGAACTCTGTTTTGAGCCCTGTTTTGAGCCATATCACAGTTCTCCCCAGGGAATCTCAGTATCTCCAGTGGCTTCAGCTGTCATTATCTTCATCAGTTGCTGGTGACTCTTATAGTCATCCTTTTCACTCCACCCCCACCCTGACATTCAGGCTCCTATTTCTAACTATCTGTTGCATATTACCCTTGGAAACTCGACAGGTACCTCACACTCAACATGTTGATGTAAATAGGTGATAGTGATGTACAGTCCAAGTATTTCAAACTATACTCCCCTCCTCCCTTACCTCACTTAGACTCAGGCACCTAACTCAGCCCCTGCAGCACCTCTCACCTGACTACTCCTCTCCATTTCCTCTCCTGCTCTGCAGTTGAGGTCTATCCTGTCCATGACAGCTCAGCCCTCACCTTGGCTCCTACAGGTGTTTTCCTAACTAGTTTTCTTGCCTTTACTTTCTCCCCATCTTGTTTACCTGTCCCATTGCCACATCTTTGATCATAAATACCAATCTTCTCACAAACTCACCTGCTTATAATGCCTAAAGACTTTTCATCATCTATAAAGTACAAACTCTTTAACATGGCTTCCATAGCCCATCATGGTCTAGGCCTTACGTCTTTTTATAGCTTCACTTCCCACAAACATCTAGCTCTAGTGACACCAATAACATTCTCATCATTTCCTGAAAATGTCATACTTCCTGTTGCCTCTGTGCCATTGCACACCACTTTGCCTGGAATGCCCTTTTCTACAGTTGGTGATTGCCCAATGTTATTTAATATTCTGTCTTAGTGACTTTTTTGTGATTCCTTTAAGCAGTTATTTTCTATGTTCTATTATCTTATGTGTCACATTTATTGTAATAATTTTTTTACATGTTTCTCATCTGATTAGATTATGAGTTCTTCAGAGGTAGGTCTAAGCTTATGTGTCTTATGTGTCACATTTATTGTAATAATTTTTTTACATGTTTCTCATCTGATTAGATTATGAGTTCTTCAGAGGTAGGTCTAAGCTTTATTCAAAATAAACTGTAGATGTTTATTAAGTTAGACGAGGAAAGCAGAACCATTCACTATTTTGTCCCCTACTAGCCAGCAATTCTGTAAACCTGATAAGCAAAAATTGAAAACATACTCAATAAACTAGACTGGATCAGTTAGTTTGGAATATTTGTTCTACTGACTTTTCATTAAAAAATATTTGTTGATAGGGGTAGAGGATAATTAGAATGGTCTGTTATCTTCATCATGACCATGGCAGCATTGTTATGGTGATTCATTGAAGAGATTTGGTGGTTAAAAGAATACTTTTTTCCTGATTGTCAGTTTTGAATTGTTTTGCTCCACAAGCAAAGGGAAGGCATATCTATTTATTTATTTTTATTTTTATTTTTTTAGGCATACCTATTTAAGACATTTTAATCCTAGTAGTGGAAATGTACACAGTGGTGTCTTCTTAATAATTAAAATGTTACTCTGAAATGCTCCCCAAATTAAAACTTCTTCCTTTGCCATTAAAAGGATCTCTTCTTGGTGTTCTGCAGGATTCTGATCATTTTTGCACATCTGCTACTTTTGTCTTTCTTTAGTAATTACAACAGGTTAAGTTTGCCTTTTTGGTTTTGTGGTAGCCCTTATACCCCACCTAGTCAGACCGTCTTAGCTTATCTCCACTCATAGTTGAAGAAACAGAGGTGGGAAGTGAGTGCCTATACGTAACACAGATTCAGGACCTTTCTGTTTCAGTTGTAGGCAAATAATCTATACACACGGTTGCCAGAAAGAACCATTTTTATCTCTTCTCCACTGTAGGTGAGTTCCTCTCAGAGGAATGAAAAAAAATAGGAAGAAAAATTTTAGTTCCTTCTTTTTCTCTCTGCTTAGCATTCTGAGATACATGTGCTATGCCCCAATTAAAAAAATTTTTTTTTGTATATTTTTTATTGGAGTTCAATTTGCCAACATATAGCATAACATCCAGTGCTCATCCTGTCGTGCCCCTCTCAGTGCCCGTCACCCAGTCACCCCCAAGCCCCCGCCCACCTCCCTTTCCACCACCCCTTGTTCATTTCCCAGAGTTAGGAGTCTCTCATGTTCTGTCACCCTCACTGGTATTTCCCACTCATTTTCTCTCCTTTCTCCTTTATTCCCTTTCACTATTTTTTATATTCCCCAAATGAATGAGACCATATAATGTTTGTCCTTCTCCGATATGCCCAAATTTTTATTGCACCTTTCCTCTTTGTTGTGACATTCCTTGTTAGAGAGCATTTCTGTATGCTCATGTGTCATTTCCTTCTTCCTTTTAGAAAAGCTGTCGTGGCTCTCATTTTTTTTTCTATGGGCATCAAATATTTGGATATTTGCTTAGACAACCAGTTGGAATACTAACAAGTTCAAGGGGTTCTCATAATCTTTAGCTAAAAACAAAAAGCTTAAGGCTAATTAAAACAAAAGTCCATATGAACACCAGATTTACAATTTTTTTTTCTGTCTTTCTACCTCAAAGAATTTGCTTCCTTGGAGTCATGTCTTAGGATCCAGCACATCAGAGTCTTCTGGCTTCCTCTTATATTTTCCTACCTGAGAGTCTACAAGATTTACCTTTCTAGACTTTTATTGTCATGACAACTTCTATTTTCTTTTTTCATATAGAAGTAGCCAGAGATTCTTCATCCTCTTCAAACACATCAAGCAATATTTATAGTGAGGCCACAATTAATAAAATGTTTCCCAGAATATGTGTGGGTTGTGTTTAAAGGAATTAGAAGTAGCATTGAATTGTTTCTATTATATAAGAGGTCTGTTTACTAAATGTATATTGTAGAAAAGATCAATGCATTTCAGGCATACAAAAGACATGATTTGAGAGCCTACTATAGGGATCCAGCCCCTGCCTGTGTGGTGGGTGATATAATAAAAGGAAACAGCAAATTTGAGTTATGTCTATACATGTGTAGATGATGTGTGTGAGAGAGTAACTTATGAGTAGAGTTGTCAAGTGGGAGTTTATTAGCTAAACAAAAAGGAAGATGGAATTCCAGAGGAGCAGCTTATGCAAAGACAAGGTGTGAGACAGTAGGTAGATCCAGACCATCTTTGCCTCCAAAGGGATGGATGCAATCCTGCAAGGATGGACTTCAATGACTAGCCTATAGTCCCTTCCATGTGCTCCACTGAGTCTTTATATTTGGGTGAGGGCCCTAGGGAGTGCCTATGTTAGATGATCTTGAGGAGGCTCTGTTTTTTGGACTTTCTGTGAAGTTCGTAGAGCTTGGGGATTCTCCATACAGAAGCTGATTTTGGATGGGTGGGAGATTGTGGGATGTTGAGGATGGGGCTGGCTCCCACTTCAGTGGGAAGCACTGAGTTCTGTTCTCTGTCCTTAGGTAAGCTGTGCCAGTGGACTGATGCCTGCCTGTCTCATCCCTGTGCGAATGGAAGTACCTGTACCACTGTGGCCAACCAGTTCTCCTGCAAATGCCTCACAGGCTTCACCGGACAGAAGTGTGAGATTGATGTCAATGAGTGTGACATTCCAGGACAGTGCCAGCATGGTGGCACCTGCCTCAATCTACCGGGTTCCTATCAGTGCCAGTGCCCCCAGGGCTTCACAGGCAAGCACTGTGACAGCCCCTATGTGCCCTGTGCACCCTCCCCCTGTGTTAATGGTGGCACCTGCCGGCAGACTGGTGACTTCACATTTGAATGCAACTGCCTTCCAGGTAAGGAGAGTGCCTAGTGTGCTGGGGCTGGAGATGTACCTCCAGCACCAATGGAAGGTGACGGCTGTGGCTCAGTTGCTCTTTTAGGAAATAGACTTCCCAGTGGGGAAGAGGGGAAATAAGAATTTTGTGTGGGGTGGGTTGCTGGTGAGAGAAGAGTTTTATGGACTAATGGGGTCCATAAACAATAGAGGGTAATTTAACATGTCAGAGTTTATGAAGATGAGTAGCTAGGAAATTTCTTATTGTCCTTTTTCGAGGAACAGTAAGAAATGAAACAGCTCTGAAAAAGAGATAGGTCTATGGAATGGAAGGGAACACAATGAAAATTAGATGTTGAAAAATATGTGTGATTAGTAAAGTACTTTAAATTGACAATAATAGTAGGTGATCAGCTTTCCTATATGCTTTCACCTCTGGAGGAATAATAGATTCTTTTCTGCTTACCCTTTTGTAATATTTCCTGGGCTCCTTGCCCTTTCCACGTAACCTCTGTGACTTTGGGTAACCTTGCCCTGACTTGAAGCTAGAGAATTTTGGAATTAGGGTGGTGCTGTGTTTGCTCAATGGGCACTCATTGATACATGCTGATAGATAAGGTATGGCACAACCAGACAAGATAGAAGCCAAAAGAGGAGCAGCATATGAGACCTTGTGGCCTTCTAAGGGTTCCATAGAAAGGGAGAAATGAAAATGAGCAAGCCTGGCCAATTCACTAACCCCTTGTAAAAACGATGAAGAAGCTGAAAACTGAGAATTTTGTTTGGGAACAGAACATAAGCAGCTGGAGCAGATGAATTACTAAGCAACAAAGATTCTGTTTTTTATACAAATATCCTTAGTACAAAAACAAAAGAAGGAAAACTGTAGTGGGGAGTAAAGTGCTAAGTAAGCAGAATTGCCTCAAAAAGTTGTTATAGCTACTCTTTCAAAATGGGAATCTTAGATTCTGGTGTTGTGGATGTGGTTCACATATAACGGGATTGTGTCTTTTATCTTTTGGGGATTAAAGGTCATTTGTTGGTCCTTGATATAAAGCCAAATGGTAATTAATTCATTTCATTCAGTAAAAATTTATTTACTGTCACTTGTTTTCTAGGCACTGTGCTATGTGCTTAGAAAAGAGCGTTACGAGACACTGCCACATAATAAAAAACTCCATACCATTTAACTGTAAGCCACAAGAACAAGCTATTAATTGTATTGTTTTCAGTTTCTCTTCAACGAAGAATAATGAAGATAATGCAGTCATTCTAGACACTAAATTTTATTGACAGAGTATTACTGTCATCTATATTATCTTGAAGAAGAAATAACTAAAACGTATCTTTCTTCACTCCCATATTTCTTGGCCATATTCTAAGGGTTAAAAAGGAGACAGAAATGTAAACAATTTAATTTTATGCATATTCTAATAATCTAATAGCCTAAGTGGCTAATAATTAAGGTTAGCATGATTTATTGTTGAAAGCTAAATGTATTTTTTTCAATTGTAAGAAAATTATTTTTAATAGTTGCCCAGAACAAGAAGTTGATTTGGCAGCAAAATACTGACGGGAAGTCAGAGAAGTCAATAAAGGAAGTTTTTAGCTAAGAGAGAGTGATTGTTCACTCCTATAGTCTCTGCATTGTTCTCCATTAGCCACGATAAGAACCTTAGGGAATTCTGAGAGTGTGTCCAGGAAAGAATCTGTCAAACCAGAATAGTATCTCCTCCTTGAGAAAGGAAATAACCAGGGATTCCACAGCTGAAAGGCTGCCAGAGCTCGTGGGATGGAGTAAGGAGATCTTGGCTGTCTTTTACGCTCTGCTTGTAATTTAAAGCAAGACATTTGTTTACTCACTCATGAAGAGAGAGAGAGTGTGTGTGTATGTGTGTGTGTGTGTGAGAGAGAGAGAGTGTGTGTGTGTTGGGTTTGGGATGGAGTTGCAGGGGGCGGGGAGAAGATTTGGCAAAGAGAAAACTAACATTTATTTAATGCCTTTTATGAGTTAGGCACTGTGCCAGGTACTTCTACATCCATTAGTTCAATTACACAAAAATCTTGGGGATAGGTATCATTTTCCTAGTTTTCCCAGGTGAAATAGCTCAAGTTTGGAGATTGGTAAGTGATTTACCCAAAGTTGCACAGCTAACATGTGGTTAGGCTGAGTCCTGAGACCCAGACAGGTTATTTCCAAAGCCTGCGTATCTTACTGCCTCACACTGCACTGCTCCTCCATACTTTGAAAATGTATGAAACTTTTTAAGTGCTTTGAGATGTTTTGATTAAAAAAAAAGTAGGAGATACTTCTAATTATGATCAAATACTCTATGTACATATCAACCTATGTATGACACCATGAAGACATTTAAGATAGTTAAATAGACTAGTTCTTGCCTTTTGGGGTCGCATGATCTAAAACAGATGACATCAGCTTAGACAAAGTATAAAAAAATTAAAAAAGAATTCAAAACAATAGACAATGCAGTAACACTGAATAAATATGTATTTACACAATTTGTAAGATTTTATGCTCATTGTTTTTATGTCCCAGGTGGAGTTTGGAAAGTATTAACTTTATTTCCATATAGGGAAATAGTGCCTGGAGATTATTTTTTCTGAGAAAGTCCTTTTCATAATGCAATACCATTCTCCTTGCTCCTCCTTCCATTGTGCTCTGCACTATTCAAGAGACTAAAATATCACTTAAAATAATAATGACTGTCTCAATGTAAATAACACCCTTATTTGAAGAAAATCATTGTTTCAGTTCTAAAAATGGAGAAACCAAGTCAGCAGGAGGGAAAAGGCTTGTTAGGGTATTCAGCGGCTCCCATGTGGGAGCAAAGTCTTTGCACTTTTAATTGAGGCCTACCCTAATCACTCTATTTCAGATAGTAACCAACCCCTTTCCGCCTAATTATTGGCCCAAGTCTGCTTTTTCTTTTCTTTTTCTGTAAGTAACACTTATCATCTGCTCAGGATATAATTCACTTCATTATGTCTATTGTTTATTGTCTGTCTTTTCTGAATTCTGCTGCCTCTTCCCCTCTTCAAGTGAAAGTTGGAGTCTTTGTTTCTGTTTAGTGACGTATCTCAAGCACCCCAAAACAGTGCCACATTCATAATAGGCACACCAATATTCATTGACCAAGTGGATTTACTATGCTATCAGAGTACTGAGAAGGTAATTTTGGTCTTCCCATCTTCTTTCTGGTATCATACATCCTAGACTTAGTTTGAGTTCTCTGTAGTTCTTGTGTACTCTGGTACTGGAGAAGAACTTCAGAGTCCTTTGCAACTCTGAAAGTCGCAAGTTAGTGACTACATTCAAATGGCCGAGTTATAGTTCTTTTCCTGCAAAGGACACTGTAGTTACAGTGAGTTAATTTTTAGACTTTTGTTATTGAAGTATAGTTGACATATGATGTTATATTAATTTCAGGTGCACAACATAGTAATCGACAATTTTATATATTACTCAGTACTTAACACAGTAAATGTGTTCTCTGTCTGTCCCCATACAACAGTATTACAGTATTATGTTCCCTAATGCTGTATTACGGACTGTGTTCCCTAATGCTGTGCTTTTCACCTCCATGACATATTTATCTTATTACTAGAATTTTGTGCCTCTTTATCCCTTTTACTATTTTGCCATTCCCCCATCCCCCCACCTCCTTCCTGGCAACCACCAGTTTGTTCTCTGTATTTGAGTCTGTTTTGTTTTTTAGATTCCACATATAAGTGAAATAATACGGTATTTGTCTTTCTCTATCTGACTTATTTCACTTAGCAAACAGTACTCTCTAGGTCCATCCATTTTGTCACAAATGGCAAGATTTCATTCCATTTTATGGTTGAGAAATACGAGTTTAATATTTGAGTATTACTGTAAGACTCATGGAGAGGGGATTAAAACTGGAAAGTGACTCATCTTGTATAACAGAAAGAAGTATTTCTCTACAGAGGGAAGGAAAAATATATTGAGTATATTCAAGAGGGAACTAATAGAATCAAACCAAGGAACCATATTTCATCTTCTCCCTGAATGATCAACTGTTAATAATCCAGATCCTTCATGGGATAGCATTAAATAAATCTTTAGTGGCAAGAAGCTCTGAAAAGGGACATTCAGCCAGAATAATTTTAACATAAGAAAAAGATAGAAAATAAATTAGTGAATTATTGATTCCCAGTATTTTTGGGTTAGGACCAATTAATGGGGAGAGAATCAGTTAGGGTAGTCTTGTGTTTGTGGATATTTTAAAAAGTAGCACAGGTTATCAGAGAACAGTGGGTTGTTTGAATCTATTGGCTGTGCCTTGTGAGTTCATAGTTGGATTGGCCAGTCCTCAATGTACTTTCCTTTTCTTTTTCTGCCACACCTTTCTATTCCTCTATGATTTTTTAAAAAATTCATAAGAAGATCTCTGATTCGTCCTTTCCAAACAACGGAGGCTTATTCTCTGTGAACCACCTCTGTATTTCACAGGCTGATTATATGTGATATCCCTATATCATTAAAATAAACCTTAGGCTCATTTTGTGGCTTTTGTGTCTGAGCTTTAAAACTATTATAAATAATTCCCTCCTGCATTCTCAGATGCAAGGGCATGTGACTTTCTCTTGGGTATTATACTAATCATAATTTGGCAGGTTTCTTTAGAGCAGATGAAGAAATGATTATACCACTTTCCAGGGTACATTATTTTAGTTCCAGTTTTAGTTGATGTTCCTGGAGGTCTTTCCTATTCTCCTATGCTCAGTAGTTTGGACCATGCCATCTCCTTAGCTTTCTGTTACCTTCCCCTGCCCCTCTTGCCTTTTTATATAGAAATTACTCTTTAAAAAAATATTTAATTTATTTAAAGAGAGAGTGTGAGTGGGAGGGGCAGAAGGAGAGAGATTGATTTTCTAGCAGACTTTGTATTGAGCCTGGGGCCTGACTCGGGGTTCTATCCCATGAGATTGTACCTGAGCCAAAATCAGAGTTGGATGCTCAATCAACTGAGCTACCCAGGTGTTGCTAAGGACTTATTTTTTATGATGTGTCAAAGGAACTATTTCATTGAAATGCCTTCTATGTTCCCAATCCCCAAGGGCATTAGAGACCTCCCTAAGGTCTTTTGCTAACTTGTATACCTCTAGCACAGCACTTATCAAACTGATGGTTTATTTGTTCATCTTTTCTAATAGACACTTTTTTTTTTTTAACTTTTCCTCCCAGTACCCAACTTAGTGCCTGGCACAAAATTGAGACCCAATGAATGTTTGATAAATGAATGAATTAAATGTGATAGAAAAGAGAATTATTATATTCTATAATTAAAAATATATTTTATACTGAATTTCTTTCTTTTATTTCAGCTTACTCATTTCTTTGACTTTTTCGGTGATGAAGTAAGAAGAGTGGAATCATTAGGGAGATATTAAGGGAGGTGTGTAGGAGCAGCAGCCTGGGTGGGTGGTGGGGCTGGGGGATACATGGCCAGTCATGAAGGTCAGTGAGAAAGGAAGATGTATGCCAAGAAAACTAACTGGACAGATATGGGGCCAGTTTGCTTTTGTGACAGATTTTTTTCTTGGGGGGTTGTGGGGGAAAGTAGCCTTGTAGCTCTTTTTTGCCTTTGTCTAGTTCCAGGTATTCCTGTTTTTTTTTTTTTTTTTTCTCATTCTTTCATCCCTATGGACTAAAGCTCTTCTGGATGACTTTTAGCCTGGTTTGGGAGAATCTTAGTTGTGTCATTTCATCTTCCTCTTTCTGCTCTCTTCTTTGTATCTCTCCACAAGCCTTTCTACCCTCACACATCCCAACATCTGAAAAATGGAAAGATATGGGTGCTTTCTTGAGAGATGCTGTTCTCTGTGTGGGATGACCAGGTCAAAAGATTCTTTTATGCTCCCCTGCCTCATGTCATCATTTATCAGTTACATGGGCCATGGTTTTATAATAGCACAGTCTTAAAATGTTCCTTCTAAGTTTGATTTCTCTCTTTTTGGCCTTTTAAGGATGTGAATTGGCTTTAAGCAGTAGACTCCTTTTAGTACGGTCATGTGAGCCTCTTTGTAAGTCTGTTACAACCATCCCACCCACAGGTCTGGAGACTTGTCTGTTTCCCTTTCCCCTAGAACCTTAAAATACATTTTTAAGAAGTGATTGCACTGTAACTTATTCATATAAGCCTTACCACCACCTCCCCTCCTTGGATGGACTTTCTAACAAGAATTTGCTAGCTGTTTCCAAAAAGAGGTTTGTATCTTTATTTTTATAGCATAAATTCTGTCTTAACTCTGGAGGAGAACTGATTTGGTTTGAGTTTTCTCAGACATGGGAACTTTTAACCTACGTCAGTTTTTCAGATTTTTGCATGGAACTCTGGGGTCCCAGACAGCGTAATGATTGAAACTAGTTCAGTACTGACTCCTACCTACTAGCCATATAAACTTGGATAAGTCAGCCACATGGTTGTCAACCTCTTCATCCGTAACATAAAAGGATTAGAGTAGATAATTTCTGTGGACTACTTTTATTCTGTTCATACATAATAGTATTAGCTAATATGTATAGATCAGGCACTGTTTTAAATGCTTTCCCCTTTATAATAGCTTTATTGAGATCCAGCTTGCATACCATATAATTCACTCTTTAAAGTATACAATTCAGTGGTTTTCAGTGTATTCACAGATATGTGTAACCATGACCACAGTCAATTTTAGAACATTTTTATCATTCCAAGAGAAACCCTATACCATTAGCAGTCACATTGCCTTGGTCACTAATTCTCCCCCAGCACTAGGCAACTACTAATCTACTTTCTGTTTATAGATTTGCCTGTTCTGGACATTTCATATAAATAGAAACATATGTGGTCATTTTGTGATTGGCTTCTTTCACCTGACGTTTTTGTAATGTTTTCAAAGTTCATTCATGTTGTAGGAGATATCAGTACTTCATTCCTTTCATGGCTGAATAATATTCCATTGTAGATTTGCCACATTTCCCCCTACTTTTTAAAAATTAAAGTATAATTAACATACAATGTTATATTAGTTTCAGGTGTGAAATATGATTCAAGAATCCCAATCATTACTCAGTGCTCACCACATTTTATTTATCCATTCATCAGTTAATTGACATTTGGGCTCCTTCTGCTTTTTTGGCTATTATGAACAATGTTACTGTGAACATTCTTGTACAAGTTGTTGGGTGGACAAATATTTTCATTTCTCTTGGGTGTATATTTAAGAGAGGAATTGCTGGGTGATGTGGTAACTGTTTAACCTTTTCAGGAACTGCCAGACTATTCAGAGTAGTTGCTCTATTTTACCTTCCAACCAGCAGTATATAAAGGTTCCAATTTCTGTACATCCTCACTAATGCTTGCTATTGTCTGTCTTTTTGATTATAACCATCCTAGTTGGTGTGAGATGACATCTCATTGTGCTTTTAATGGGCATTTCTGTGATGGCTATTGGTATTGAGCATCTTTTCATGTGCTTATGGCCATTTGTATATCATCTTTGGAGAAATATCTATTCAGGTCCTTTACTCATTCTGTAATGGGCTATTTGCCTTATTATCATATTATTTATACTGTATTTTTATAATTGCTGTAAGAGTTCTTTATATATCCTGAATACAAGTCTCTTATCAGATACATGATTTACAAATATTTTCTCTCATCCCGTGGGCTGTTTTTTTACTTTCTTGATGGTATCTTTTGAAACCCAAATGTTTTTAGTTTTGTTGAAATCCAAACTTACTAATTTTTCTTTTGTTGCTTATACTTTTGGTCATATTTATGAAAACTTTGCCTACCCCAAGTAGGCATGAATCTCTGTAGATTCACTCCTGTGCTTTCTCATGAGAGTCTTATAATTTTAATTCTTAGGTTTTAAGTTAATTTTTTGTATTATGGAATGTGAAAGGGGTCCAATTTATTCTTTTACCTGTAGATATTCAGTTGTCCCAGCACCATTTACTGAATTAAGTTCTCTATGTATCTAATTAGTTTATTCTTTACAGTAATCCTCTGTAGTAGGCCCTGTTAATTACCCCATAGAGGAAAAAAAGTTCTAGTATCTTACCCCTGTTCACTCACCTACTGCATGGAAATGTTGAAAGTTGAACCATGGCCCCAAAGGCCATGCTTTAATCATGAATTAACTCTTACCAACCTGCCTTCTTATGTGCTTACCTTTGACAGGGGAAAACTACCTTGAAAATAGTCAATTATAAAAATAAAACATTTTATTTCTTATAGTTGTGGTTATGCTGAAATGCTTCTGCTTTCTTTGTGGTTGGTGAATTCAGTTAGTTGTAGCATCAGCTAATGTATATTCAGGGTCACAGTTTCAATTCCTAATAGTTTGGCTATAAGGGCTTTATCACCTCCCTGATATTGTAGTCAACCATATTAGTCTTACTCATCATAAAGATCAAGTTACCAGTTATAAAATACCACTAGACCATGCACGTTCCAGCAGTGGTGGGCCAGGAGCCCTACTTTCCTCCCACACTCTAAAACTGTATCTTTTACTTTTCTAAAGAATGTTTCCATTAAGAGCACTACAGTAGGAGCAAAGACCTCAGTTATTGTTCAGACACTGCTACTTGGTGGATCTGTAGATTTGTGCTTACTTTGTCTTAATTATGGGTGGGCTTAAACCAGTATTTTCTGACTCCATTCATTTGTAAGACTTTCATACAGTTAAACAGATCTATGAGTAATAGGATAAATTTTTAAAAATCTGAGTCTATAAAAAATTTTATGGTCTCTCTTAAGCTTACTTAGTAATTCATCTCCTTGAATGGACTGTATACCAGATGCCTAGAGAAATATAATTCTCTTTATCAAGCTTTCAATTATTCCCATCTTCCATGACATGATTTCCTTTGGTGTCGGTAATTTTTTTTTTTTTTTCCTGCTTGGTTTATACCTGTTTACATGACTGCCACTTTATTTAGAGAAACCAGCCATGTTGCAGCCAGTGCAGATGTAGAATGTCACAGTAGCTTGTGGTAGGAATGAATAAAGCAGGGTGTGATTGGTATCAGTCCCATTCACCAGGCTGTAAACACCTCCAAAGCAGGGACATTCTGTCTTTTTTACTCACAGTTATATCCCCATTGCTTAGCATAAGACCCAATAAGTGTTTTGAGTGAGAGAAGAAAAACCTTCAGGGACATTTTGAAGAGCCAAATACTTAGTCATACTGTATTTCAAATGGGAATGTTCAGTTGAACATTCAATTTTAAAGCTGGTAGTCTTGGGATGCTTGGGCAGTTCAGTGATTGAGCATCTGCCTTCAGCGTAGGGCATGATCCCGGGGTCCTGGGATCGAGTTAATTCATCGGGTTCCCTGTGGGGGGGCCTGCTTTTCCCTCTGCCTATACCTCTGCCTCTCTCTCTCTGTGTCTCTTGTGAATAAATAAAATCTAAAAAAAAAGCTGATAGTCTTCTATTTCACTAGCTGTGGAATTTGGTAGCAAGGAGAAAGAAAGGAAAAGCTCAGTATATGAATTACAGAGAAACACACTATGGGTAGTTAAGTTGAAGTTTGGTGTGCTGGTTTCATTTTTTATTAAAGGGAAAAATTAAAAGGAAGGAAGTAATGCTTTAAATGTGGAGAGAGGGATGAAGAATTTGAAGGGTTGGTAAGTTTAGTTAATAATAATGCCACCCCATTTTCGGATACGTTTTTATATTTATAATATAAATATATTTTACTCATGATATGGCACTTATAACAACCTAGAAAGACAGGTTGGGCAGGTGGAATCAGCCTCATTTTACAGATGAGGAAGCTAATTCAGAGTTTGTAATTTAGTATGTGTTAAATAGCTTATAGGTAGTCAGATTGGAACTTGATCCATATCTTCAGACTGTGAGCTCAATATTTTTTTTTATGTTCTGCACCCCCACTTAGTTTTCCCAGGCATCCTAAGAATAAAGTAAATTATTTTAAATTTAATTAGGTGATCTTTTATCTGTTCTCCTCATTAAAAAAAAAAAGATTTTATTTCTTTATTTGAGAAAACGAGAGAGAGAGAGAGAGACAGCACGAGCAAAGGGTAGGGGCAGAGGAGAGGGAGAAGCAGGCTCCCTGCTGAGCAGGGAGCACAACGGAGGGCTTGATCCCAGGCCCCCGAGATCATGACCTGAGCCGAAAGTAGGTGCTTAACCCATTGAGCCACCCAGGCACCCCTATTCTCCTCATTCATCTAGCATGGAGCTGGGGAAAATCTAATATCCTCCCCCTTCCCTTTTTAAGAACCAGTGAATAGTTGTCTAAGTAGACATTTTTCTTCACTGGGATTTTATTTCACAAAAACACTTTGAAATACTTGTGAGGTAACTATGAAGGCATGTTATTGGCATAACGAGTCACTTTAACTGTCTAGCATCTCTCAAGGCAAGATAAGACAGAAGATTGGGGGATTTTTTTGTATGGTGAGTCCTGGGTTGACTGGCTGCTGGCTACTGAACTGAAATAATGAAGTAGGTCTGTTCTGATGACCATGTTCTGTGGAAGAGCTGATCACTTACTTCTGCATGAGAATTCATTGTTTTCTCTTGTTCTTCTCTATCCAGGTTTTGAAGGGATCACCTGTGAGCGGAATATTGATGACTGCCCTAACCACAAGTGTCAGAATGGAGGGGTTTGTGTGGATGGGGTTAATACTTACAACTGCCGCTGTCCCCCTCAGTGGACAGGTATGCACACTGTGGTAAATTAACCAGAACGGGGCATGGATTGGTAAGGAGAGGCAGGCTGTTTTTCAAGTAGACACCTTTTACAAGGGTCTCTGTGTTATATCATTGGGGATAGTGCTAACCCCAAATGTTCTTCTCTGCTCATTTAAAGAAAAATATTTTCACAGGTTATTGGGCTGGTGCTCTGAACTCAGCACTTCAGCACTATGCTAAGGTACTATGGCAGATACGAAAGAAGAGCAATTACTGACAGACTGAGGTCTGGGAAAAACAGCACATTGTGTAGGATATAGTAGATACTTAACACATATTTGAGAGGAAAAGAACATAATTAACTATGAAAATATAAATGTTCTCACCACACTTACAGAGAAATGGTTTATGCTTAGTAATGGTGTGTTAACTAATCTTATTGTAGTAATAATTTTGCTACACACACTATAAATGTGTATCAAGTCATCACATTGTATGTATACTTTAAATTTATACAATATTATGTGTCAACTATATCTAGTAAAGCTGGAAAAAAACCACTGCAACTTAAGTTTTGATGTAGTATCAAAGAATAATCATAATTATATGAAAAGGCTATTAAAATACTCTTCTTTCAACTAAAAAATGAAAATAAAACTTATACAGACTACAAGAGTTCAGAGCTTATTCATGGACAGAAATCCATCTCATATTATTGCCATGTCCTATAGTTATGCAAAGGGTTGGGCAGACAGCCTTGATGACATACTTTTTATGACACCCCTCTACACTTCTTTTTCCTTTTTTGTATCCCTTTTTGTACATTGGACAAGAACAGATTTTTCAGGCTCAGACATTAGTCTTGTTTAATTTTACAACCTCTTGGAAGTGTCTGATGTTGTCTTAGGCAGATTTTCCACTTATTTTTGAAAGTTAAGTGATTTTATGCAGACATTTGGTTCTAATTTCTGTTTATATCTATTTATCTAACTGAAAGTGGAAACAATTAAGAACTGATTAAGTGACTAAGAACTAAGCCTTTTTGAGAGAACTTGATGATTTAATATGGAGACCTAAGAATAAATTAGTGTTACAAGGAAGAAATTTCAGGGGCGCCTGGGTGACTGTTGGTTAAGTGGCTGCCTTTGTTGCAGGTCATGATCCCAGGGTCTTGGGATCAAGTCCTTCATTGGGCTCCCTGCTCCATGGGCAGCCTGCCTCTCCCTCTCCACCACTTGTGCTTTCTCTCTTTTTCTCTGAAATAAGTAAATAAAATCTTAAAAAAAAAAAAGAAACTTTAGCACCAGTGAGAGTTTTTTGCCCAGCAAAGAAGTCTTAATGTTGGATTGCTGCCATTACTACCTGATATTCTTTAGAATCTCCAAATTGCTTTCCCTTCTTTGTAGGAGCTAATTATATAGAGTACCCTTTAGAGCTGTACACTAATAATAGAAAAGATTAAAAGGGTTTAAAACTTTAGTAACATGATTTCCTAGAATGGCACACATTTCTGATTTTAATCCCCAACTTGTCCTTTTTTTTTTTTTTTTTTTAAAGATTGTATTTATTTATACATGAAAGACACACACAGAGAGAGGCAGAGACACAAGCAGAGAGAGAAGCAAGTTCCATGCAGGTAACCTGATGTGGAACTCTATCCTGGGACCTCAGGATCACTCCCTGGGCCAAGGGCAGGCATTTAACCGCTGAGCCACCCAGGCGTCCCCAACTTGTCCTTTTTAATACTTTGTACTGAGTTTCCCCAGAATTGGTGTCTTGGTGTCTTGATCCTAGGACTTCACTCCCAATACTCTGCTTTTTCTGTCATATTCTCTCTTCTCCTTAGCTTTTGCTGTTTCTCTGGTAGATTTTTTCAGATGCCATTTTTCTTTTCAACTCAAAAAAATTACTATGAAGTTCATTACATGAGAGAACTGGAAAGATTTAAATTTTTCTCTTTTTAATGATCCTTAGAGTGGTTTTGGACAGGATAAGATGCTTGTTAGGAACTTGGCGCTATTCTAATCTCTCTTTGCTCTGTGGGAGAGTGGCTCTTTGTTGTACATGGTACTAGGCTTCTGATGCCAGTGAAGATTAAATGATTTCTTTGATGCTGTACTCTATTTTATGCTTTGATATTAATTAGGAAGGTGCAATCTTGGGAAAGCTCTCCCAGTGAAGTGATATTTTATCAAAATTTCTTGCTCCAGGACGTTTAATAAGTACCGTATATCTCTTTCTCCATGTGCTTTTGTATTTTCTAGAAAGGACGACGGATTTCTAGAGAAGTTTAGTATGACAATATTTATTTCTTTTGATCTGCTGTCATTTAAAATGATTCTCAGTCTTTGATTTCCTACCATAGGTTTCCTTCCTCTTTTTCAGTCATCCGATTCTTTGATTTCTAGTGGCCTTGTTGTTCCAGCCTTGTTTTTTGCTATCCCCATTACTAACAGGATCAAGTCCTAGGTCCTTTCTCTGCTGTATGAATTCCTTCAGGTCTCAGCCTTGTTGGCTTCTCCGGTATTCTCATGCATCTAACAGCACTTTATATTCCAGCAACAAGAACTGCCTCCAGTTCTCCCATATCTACTACATCTTATGTCTTCACTCACATCATTCCTCTCCCACAGATTTCCCTTCCCTACTCCTCTGCCTGTTGTCCTCACCAATTTTGCCTGCCTGGCTCAAGTCTCATGGTTCCCTCCTTCTGGGAGCTTTCTGTGACCTCTCTTCAGGCTGAGCTACATATTTTTCTCTGGGTTCCCTTACTACACTGTATGTTCATGCCTCAGAGATAATGTTCACCATGTTAATTTTGGCATTATTATATGCTTGAGGTGAGGGAAATACCAAGTTATAGGGTTACTGAACTGTTGTTGATAATACAGTTACTAGAGCTCTCTACACACCTTTGTTCTCAGTAGCATACAGCTGAACTGTTCACCTTCTCAGCCCTCACCTCAGTCTGAGAAGAATAGAAAGAAAAATGGGAGTCAGATACTGATATCAGAGCTATAAATTCAGATTAATATTTTCTGCTTTATACAAATTAAAGAAATGAATGGAGCTGGGAGTTGACTAGTGTTTGTTAGTAACCAAATACTGTGCTAATTACAATGTTTTGTTTTGTGTAATCTTTGTGATAACTGAATCAAGGGTAGAGTTTATTAAATATCCTTTTTACAGATAGTAATGGATATTCAGAAGGGTTAAACAGTTTACTCAGGGCACATAATGGTTGGGTTAGGGTTTGAATCTAGGCTTGTTGAACCCTGGGTCTGTGCTCAAATCTGTGGTCTTTTTCTATACAAATTGACTCTGCAGGTTCCTTTTTATTTTTTAAGGATTTTGAATCTTTTAAGTAGACAGTGTTCAATTTACAATTTTATTATTTAAGGATGTGGTGATTTATTGTTTTTTTTCTATTTTAGAAATTTTCCTAATTATTTTGAAATTAGAAGTCAATATTGAGTGAATATTTTATATTCGGGCAGGTGATTTTTTTTTCACTATATCCAGGAACCTTATTGCAATTTTGTTCAGACTTCCCCCTACAATTTGCAGCAAGAGTTGAAGCACTTGAGTGTTTGGTCTGGGTTTTGACAAAAGAGTAAAAGGAGTTTGGAGTAGTCTACTAGGAGAGGAAATGAAGTTGCCAGGTATCTGAAAAAGAATGGATGGAAAAAAAAAAAAAAAAAAAAAAAGAATGGATGGAATTGGGCAGCCCCGGTGGCGCAGCGGTTTAGCGCCGCCTGCAGCCCAGGGCGTGATCCTGGAGACCCAGAATCGAGTCCCATGTCAGGCTCTCTGTATGATGCCTGCTTCTCCCTTTGCCTGTGTCTCTGTCTCTCTGTCTCTATGAATAAATAAATAAAATCTTTATTTTCATTTTTTTTAATATTCTTTTTTACTCTTTTTAGTATGAATGGTATTTTTGATACATTCACTCTTTTATTTTTTTAATTTTTATTTATTTATGATAGTCATACAGAGAGAGAGAGAGAGAGAGAGATTGGCAGAGACATAGGCAGAGGGAGAAGCAGGCTCCATGCACCGGGAGCCCGACGTGGGATTCGATCCCGGGTCTCCAGGATCACGCCCTGGGCCAAAGGCAGGCGCCAAACCGCTGCACCACCCAGGGATCCCCTAAATAAAATCTTTAAAAAAAATGGATGGAATTATATAGCTGAAGAAACTAGATATCAATTTGAAATAAAGGAGATTATGAATTTTGCATATTTTTTTAAATTGTTTTTTATTTTAATTCTAGTGTAGTTAACATACAGCACTATATTAGTTTATAATGAAAGGAGCCTGATACTATGTTGTTTTATAAATATGCATACAGAGAAGGTTTGGTCTTTAGTAGCAAGTTCTGGGCTTTAAGATAACCAGAAATTTTTTCTGAGCCTTTTCATGGTTTGATTTGGGATAAATGAATCAGCTTCCTTTTCTTCAGAAGGCTTTATTTTGCTATCCATAGAACTCTAACATCTCTTAGTTACTTTACTGGGATATTAGGGGAATAAGTGGTATAATAAAAAAACCTTTTGAGCCTTTCATTTATCATATAGATTACATTTAATTGTAATTGTAAATTACAATTACAGCTGAAAATTGCACTTATGTAAAACATTCCAGATCCGTGCTGTTTGATATGGCAGACATGAGCCACATTTTACTATTGAGTATCTGAAATGTGACAGGCCTAATTGAGATGTGCCACAGCTGTAAAATACCCAAGTTTGAATGTCTTACTAATAGTGTTTTAAATATTGGTTTAGATACCTAAACGATAGCATTTTGGATATAGTGAGTTAAAATATAATATTAAAATTGATTTCATCTGTTTCCTTTTCTTTTGTTTAAGTGCTACCAGAAAATTTTAAATTAAATCTGTGTATCTCATGATATATTTTTTTGGACAGCACTCCTTTAAGTAAGACGTTAAGTTCTGTAGGTATTACAACTGCTGCTACTATGTAGGAGTATCCTCTCTGATCTGGGCTGGTAAAGGGATAGACTTGTCTATACAGGGGGCCTTGGGTTTGTCTCACTAGAAGAAAGCATGTTGGCCTGTTCTAATGTGGTTGCCACATCAGTTGTGGACAAAACTGTGTTCTAATCTAGTCTTCTCACCTGACATGTCCATCAGGAACAGTATTAGTTTGTACCTTCAAAAGGTATCATTCTTCTGGATGAACTGAAGCCCAGGTAGAAGAAAGAAATTGGTCTTGGGATTTGGGCAAATGGTTTACTTTTTATAGGAATTTTGTTATAGAGATAAGCCTGAATAGTTGGATGTTCCTTTAGGAAAATGGAAATAAACCTAAGGATTTGGTGAAGCCTGAGCACAAATGTTTTTACTATTACCATATTTGGCCCCAAGCCATCTTATGAAAGAAGTTCTGCTCTGGCAGGTATCCACTTAAGGAAAAAAAAAAAAGTTATAAATGCTCCCAAATTAATTAAACCAGTGTAGATTGATGTTTTGTCTACACAGATTATTATTTGAATTTTCTTTTTAAAGGTTCATTTCCTTCAGAATTAAAGTTGCCTCTAAACTCAACTCACAAATTCCTCTCTGGCAGCTTTTGGTTTGGGTTCACTCATAGGGCAGACGTGATTTATTTTCTTGTGCTTGTTATTAACCCAGAAATGTAATTTCAGCTTGGGCTTGGAATAGTGCTTTGGGACGTTAAGCAGAAGTGAACAGTGGAAGTTAGGTGGACATGAGTCAAATAAAACCAACCACATTTTCTCTCAGCTCTCCTTTTATAATAGATGAGCCCAAAGAATTGTTTAAAACTCCCTTTACTGTCAGTTGTTCCAATTTCATTAAAAATTTTTGGCATGAATCAGCAAGTACATACTCCTGGAGGTGGTGCCGTAGCTAGCTCCTGTGTTTAGGAGTGGAGTCTTTTCATAGCAGTATTTTGATTTTGAACTAGATGCCTCATTTCAGTCTAGCCTCTAGTTGGTGACAAGCTGTTCCCTAGGGTGAGGGTTTTCTCACAACCACTTTTCTGTTTTTTAAATACTATAGGGATGGAGGTTTTTGGTTGAGAGTGGGAACTGTTTATATCTGAGGCTGAAAAGTATTCTCATTTGCATTCTACATGAGGGAATGGGAAAATGCATCTCCCATTTCAGTTCTCTGCTGTGAACCTGATTGTAAGGACTTGATAAAAGCCTGTTTTCTGGAATTCTGCTTCACCACCCAATTTCAGTTTGCTATCTGTTGGGCAGATTGCCAGAGTGCTAACCTGAAGCACCCTCATCCTAAAGGTATCAAAGTTGATGAGTGGTCACATTGGTGTGAACAGGGGAGGGTGGTTAGGATAGCCCCCCATACAACATAGGAGGTAAGACTGAGGGATCTTTTTTGTCCTTGTGGTTCATGACTCAATGTCTGGCTTTGCCCACATCCCAGGCAAGATATAGTTTCTTTCCATGGCTTTTCAAGCCCCCACAGAATTGTTGTAAGGTATCTTCAATAACATATTTAATAACAGTTAACAGTAACTCACTGTTATATCAAATGTATTATGCTGATGCTGTAAGAGACACACACACACAAAATTCTTATCTTTTAAGGATGATCAAATTCACTAGGAAAAAAGAAGAAAGTCTATACATAACCATAGTAGAAGGTAGGAACTATAAATGAACATGAGTTTGAGAGAAGACATGGGTAGAAATTGGGGGTCATCTAAGTACTTGGTTGGTTGAAGGGGGAAATAGAGTAGATTAACTTCTGTTTTGAATCTGTGTAATGAGAGAATGGGGGTTCTATTAACAGCGATAGAGAAATGGGCTAGAAATGCTGGTGAGTTTGAGGTGAGTTTTCCAAGAGAAAAACACTTAAAGACCCAGGAGGTCAGATGAGAGGCAGGAGCTCTAGACTCCAATTTTGAGTCTTGTTTTTGGTTGCCCTGGGGATGTATCAGATCTGTAAGGGAAAGTGTGTGATGTGAGAAGAACAGAGAGTTTGGACCTAAATTATGAGAAAAGTCCACATGTCAGAAAATGGAGGAGGCAAGGGATCCAAAGACGGAAGGTGGCAGAAAGGGATGTGTGTGAGTTGGGAAGAAGCTCTGCCATGACAATAAACCCTGAGCCAGGGGACTCCATTTTAAGACTGTGCCTTTGCCTCAACTCTGCATGCCTCTGTGGAGCTATCTCTGGTACTTACCACTGTTCCTGATTTATATATGCTTATCTCACCTGAGAGATTCTCAGCCTCTGAAGGATGGGGATAGTGTTACTTATTTTGGAATTCTTGGGACCAGTTTTGACATATAGTAGTTATTGAATGAATGACAAGAGACTGAAATAAGAATGATAATTGCAAAGATTTAATCACAATTTTTAAGGTCATTGGAAATCTTCTAAAATGTAGTTTTAATATTAGGGAGGGAAGGATGCCAAATTGCAAGGGGTTAAATTAGGGAAAAAGTGGGTATTGAGGAGGGAGGAAAGGGAGGAGTGAATATAGATCACTTATTCAAGATTTTTTACAGCTAAAAGAGGGAGAAATGCAGGGCAGTAGCTAGAGGGGACAGAAATTTCATTCGATTGACTGACTGTAGAACCTTGTCTAGACTGAGTTGGGGCAGCTAGAAAGGGGTTGGTTAATGAACTGGATTATTTAGGAGGGCTTCACTCTCACGAGTGTTAATGGGGGCTAGTTCGATGAAATGGTTGTTGGGAATGGGGAAAGAGGAAGATGGGAAGTCAGAATTGAAGTACCAAATTTGAGATCCTGTGGTTGGAACAATGAGTGTCTTGTAATGAGATCCAGAATGTGAGTGTGCTTGTGATGTGGAGCGGAGGTGGTGGCTGTTGAGTTGAGAAAAGTAAAGAACTCTTCATTTGGATGACCTTATTAGTTCTCAACCAGGATATTAATTTCATGGGAGATAGGAAAGGAAAGAGTGAGAAGATCGTAAGTCATGTATTTAAGTCATTCATGGAAGTGGAAATTGGTCCATGAGGACAAGAGATAGAGGTGAGATTATTTATTTATTTATTTATTTATTTATTTATTTATTTATCTATCTATCTATCTATTTATTTATTTATTTATTTAGGTGAGATGATTTAAATTATAGTATTTAGTGTTTTTTTTTTTTTTTTTTTAAAAGGTATACATGGGCAGCCCTGGTGGCTCAGCAGTTTAGTGCCACCTTCAGCCCAGAGCATGATCCTGGAGACCCGGGATCGAGTCCCACGTCGGGGTCCCTGCATGGTGCCTGCTTCTCCCTCTGCCTGTGTCTCTGCCTCTCTGCCTCTCTCTCTATCTCTGTCTCTCATGAGTAAATTTGTTTAAAAATCTAAAAAAAAAAAAATTGGGGTTTGAATCCATCTCTACTTTTTAGCGTCAAAAGTGAAACAGCATATACTAATTGCCTCTTCTGTAAGATGAGGAATAAGCATACTCTTGGTTCTCTGTATCTTCTCTCTGGATTTTGTTTATATGATCTAGGATTTAAAAATTCATACCGTAGTAATGCTATTGAATTTGAAAAATCTTAAGCATTTTCTTTAAAAATTCTTCTTTTTTTTATTTTTAAAGATTTCATTTGGGGATCCCTGGGTGGCTCAGCGGTTTAGCACCTGCCTTTGACCCAGGGCGTGATCGTGGAGTCCTGGGATCGAGTCCCATGTTGGGCTCCCGGCATGGAGCCTGCTTCTTCCTCCTCCTGTGTCTCTGCCTCTCTCTATGTCTATCATGAATGAATGAATGAATGAATGAATGAATGAATGAATAAATAAATCTTTTAAAAAAATAAAGACTTCATTTATTTATTCATGAAAGACACAGAGAGAGAGGCAGAAAAACAGGCAGAGGGAGAATTGGGCTCCATGCAGGGAGCCCGTTGTGGGATCCATCTTGGGACTCTGGGATCACTACCTGAGCCGAAGCTCAGACCCTCAATTGCTGAGCCACCAGGCATCCCTTTAAAAATTATTCTTGATATTCACATTGCTTTATAGTCCAATTTATAATATTTTGGACTTAATTCTGTATGTAACCTGTTTTGTGTTGATCTGCCAGTACCTTAGATTTACAGCCTTTTCATTCCGGGATTCTTTATTTTGATTTATTTTTTCAGTCAAATGAGTACATCTTGGAGTAATTTTTTTTTTCCAGAAAAGCTGCATGTTGGCATATCTTCAGAGCTCTTAGATACTTGAAAAATAGCTTTTGATTTAGTTGCTTTCATATGCAAATGGAATCCTGTTTAGATAATGAATTCTTGGGTCACAAATCAATCTTACAAGGTTCCTAGTATTGTTCCGTTGCATCTTGTGAGCATTATAGGGAAGTCCAGTATCAGACTCCACCTCTCCCTTCTTCTTCTTTTTTTAAAATAACATATTTAACCGGTATTGGTAAAGGTATATCCTGATAATTTTTTCTCCTAGTACTTTTGAGCCCTTTGGATCTGGAGACTTAGGTCTATTCTCACTTCAGAAAAAATTATTCTTTTCATTTGCTTTTGTATCTTCAGGAACACCTATTATCTTAACTAGGTCTTCATTCTTCCCATAGCTAAGATCTTGTGTCTGATATTTTAATTTTCTTTGCATTTTTGAGAGCTTCTTGAGCTTTTTCTTAAAACACTGATTTATTTTTATTTTTCTTCATTATCAGTTCTGTCCTTCATGGCTTCTGATTATGATTTTATTTGAATTACATTTTTATATTCTTATATATTTATTCATTGCACCTAGGTCCTCTATATTTGTTTTTTTTTTCTCAGCCTATCTCTCTTCATCAGAGTCCAATGTCCTGTATTATTTTTCATTTCTTTTTCAAACCTACATTTGTCTACATTTCTTGAGAATACAGAGCCAATTCTTTCTATCCTGAAAGGGAACTTTTTTCCACAGGTGTGCTCTTCATCTACATCTTAAGGGATACCTTCTCCATCTTTCCTATTGCAGAATGTTTTAATAGGTCCCATATTGTTGTTGTTTTTCCCATTTTACTCATTCTGCTCATAGTAACTGCTTACCCATAAATAGAATCGGTTGATTTTCTTTGGAACCCCTGCTGCAGTGAGGTGAGGGGCTCTTTATGTAAACTGGTTTAACAGCCCAGCAACCCAAGAAGGTGGCAAGAGAACCAGTGTGTTGGCTTCCTAGCAGGGGGATTGAAGCTTGGCACTGTTTTCTTCTTGTTGTGTGGAGAAGCCTTTGTGCCAGGGGTCAGCTTTGTGAACATCCAGCACTGGCACAACATCCATTGCTCTCCATACAGTGGCCGAGCCTGTATGCTCTTTGGTGCTGCTGCATCCGGAATTTGCCCCAGATTCACTGCAGACTCTCTTGTTGCTCTAGCGGCCACAGGAGCCCTGGGACTCCCCAGTGCTTTAAATTGCTATTGACCTGGAGGGGTGAGGTGGAGTTCAGTCCATTCTCCTCACAGCAACAGAGTGGGCTTTCTGAAACACAAATTGGATTGTGTTATTTCTTTGCTTAAAATGCTTCAGTGGGTCCTCCTTGTCTTTGGATAGAGTTCCAAGACTGTATATAATTCCCTCTCCAGCCATATCTTCCCTGATCCATGTCTTATAAGTGAACCACACTGAGTTTTTTTCATGGACTCAAATGAGGCGTGCTTTTTCTTCTGTTCAAACCAGTACACATACACTTACTTCTCTACCTCTACCCTCTTCCTACACACGCTTCCACACACATACACACTCATACAAACCAGTTAACATATAAAGTTACTTTTTCTCTCTCTTGTTAACAGTAGTTTAAAGTTTATTCAACTATGCTGCAAGTTATTCCAACTTTAAGGTATCATCAGATGGCATATTTATGAGTTTATTCTCAAGATATTCTGTTGTGCTTCTATCTCTTTTATAGATCTATGCAGTCAGTCTCTGGTACGAGGGAGTCCTCTGGGTTTGGATCACATAGCAGTGAACAAATGGATAAAAAACTTTAGAAGTAGTTAAAGCAGGACACTACTGTGATCTTCAAATGTTGAGACAAAGGCTGCTGTTACTGTTAATATTTGGATGATAAATTCTTGTTGTAAATGTAACCTTAGGTAGCTTGAAGGGGTAAGTTTGTAGGGAAATAAAATTCAAAAAAACTTACTGACTTGACATGGGCTACCATTAGGTCCCATAATTGTGGCTTGCCAATGAAACATACCATCCCCAACTGGATCTGCAGAACATAGTTTCTCTGTTCTCCCACTTTATCCCCCAAGGCAACCTATATCTATTAGAGCACTTAGCACACTCTGTCATAATTGTGTGTTTGGTTGTAAAATCCCTATTTACAGGGTAGAAGCCACAACTGTTTTCTTTACCATTATAATTTCAGTATATATAGGTCAGTGCCTGGCACATGGTATGTGCATATTTGTTGAATGAATGGATGAATGAATGAATGAAAACATTAATTTTTTCAGTTGTTGCTGTCCCAACCTCTTCCTTCCAAATTCAGGGCTGTTACTGAGTTCTGTCAGGAGCTCTTCTCCCTACTTCCTGAGATACTTTAGTATCTTTCTTCACTGTGGACCAGGTCTATACTTTATCTGTGAAACTAGACTAATTGTGTGAGAAGATTACATTTGACAACAATATAAGCACTTATCACAGAGTGTGGTACCTAGAAATTGCTTAATAAATATATTTTTACTATTTGAAGGTGGTAGCAGCATTAGGGAATAAGGAAAACATTGATTCTTTGCCTACTTACCCTCATGCAAATGGAGACAATTAGAAGGGGAGAAGAGACCTCTATTGAAGTGGACTCACTAGTGTACAGTTATTAGGGAAATCTTAGGTTTCAGTGAAAGAGGGGGAGGGTACCTGCCATAGTATAGAATTATCCCTTGAGACATAGTTAGGGTTAAAAGGCGAGATGAATTGGATGTGGCATACATGGGATGGAGTTCAGGGAGATAAAATGAAAAGTTTGGGTATTGACTGATGAATGTCAATTAGGGGGAAATGGAGACTTTGAGGATATGAATAGAGTAGAGATACCCAAAAGGTGTGAAGGAGATGAGTTGAAAGATGATTATTATTTTGGGATTAGAATGACCTCAGTAAGAGAAGACTTAGATATAGATAAACTTGCTTAACAAATATTTTTGACTACTTCTTAAATATTATTAGCTGGGAACTATGTTTAAGTGCTGTGGATTCACCAATGAAGTAAATAGCTACCACCCATTTCTTCATGGAATTTACAGTCTAGTGAGGAACACAGACATAAATCATATACTTATCTATAAAATTTTAAACTGTAATAAATGTCTTCTGGAAAAGTAGAGGTTATTAGGATGGCATATTAATTGGCAGAACTAATTGAGTTGGGGGTGGGCATGTAATGTGTCTTTGAGAAGGTGACATTTCAGCTGTGGATAGTGAGTAAGAATTAGTTGGTAAGAGTGGAGATAAGAGTGCTCCAGAGCCAGGGAACAGCATGTGCAAAGACCCTGAGTGGGGGGAAAGGTTCTGATCCTTTTGAGAAATGGAAAAAAGCCAGAATGGCTAAAGCCAGTGGTGTTTCCAAAGGAAAGACTAGAGAGATTGGCAGAAAACATGGATAGGCCTTAGAAATTGATCCTAGGTGTAATAAAGTTACCAAACCATTTGTCATCAAAGGTTTGATCAGGCAAATGGCATAGCCCACTGTATATACTGGGATCCTTTTGGTGATTCTTCAGGAAATATATTGGTCAGGATACAAGGAAACCAGGCTTTTGAAGAGTCCTAGAAAAGATGATGGTGTCTTGGGTTAGGGGGAACATTCATTGAGATTCTTGCACTTATCCATATGTATATCCTCTAATCGCACATTATCCCCTTAGCCACTTGCATACCTCCAGGCCTCGTGCTCGTGCACAAGTGCACACACTTCCTCATTAGGCAGACCCTGTAGACTCCAGGTTTATACAGAATGTTTCAACCAACTCTAGACCCGGGAGGATAGGATAATCAAGCTTGTTCTCTATTCTTTCACTTCAGCAATAGAATAGATCATCTGTGTGTTGAGAAGGTTCTGTAGGGCAGAAGTTATAAAAGTGCTCTGCTGTGATATGAAAAGATTGAACTCCACACCCAGGAGCTTGGGTGACTGCTGGCTGGAAGGAGATATTGGAGGTTGAATTCTCTTGATTTAACCATGGAAGAGAAGGTAGCAGGGTTAGGACAAGGGCCAGGCAAACTCATTTTTTATATGTTCCTCATGTGTTGTTGCAATGAGAGTTGACCCTTAACAGGGCCATTGATGTGATAAAAGTTTTTCCCACACACTTCACAGTTGAGAGATGACCAGAAGGATAAGGACTTTATCCCGAAGTGCTAAGGCTCAGTGATCATTTCTTTTCTTTTCTTTTTTTCCCCCTCCTCTCACTTCCCAGTCACTTGTAATTCCAAGTCAGATTGATGGTTTGTTTGTGGTACCTTGGGGGAGCCATAATGAGCTGTTTGTATCCTGGTGTGTTGCAACTCATAAATGATGTCTGTTTAGTGGTCCACGGCTCACTGGGCTAGAGCTTGTTGCTAATGAAGCCTAGGTCACTGTTTCCATTTCAGTACAATCCTCTCGGGTTACTCTGTTATATTTACTGCCGGAGGCTGTGCCCATAATCTTACGTATTTACCCTTTCGTTTTAAGACCATAGGATGAGTTAGTAAGAAAAGATCAACATGAAAACAACCTACTCTTACAAAACTGATACAGTATTCTCATTTTTCCAGTGGTGGGTTATTAGTATTGTCTTCATTAATAGCACTACTGAAGCGTCTTGCTCGTTCCCTGTGTTTTTCAATCCTGCCCTGTCTCTCAATAGCCAGGTCCGAGTCCCCTTCCTTATTTAGAAGACTAACTTGATCTGCTATGACCTCACACCCCCAACATCCTTTTTAGAACTTAATGATTTCCATTTTTAATTTTGTCAATTTCTAACATTCTTCCAACTAGCTGTGCAAATGTGGACAAGTTACTGAACCTCTCTGGCCCTAGTTTTCCTCATCTGTGAAATGAACATGTTAGATTAAATCTGAGGTCTAAGTCTTTCACCTCTCTTACCAAGTGTCTAGTGAAGTGCCACATATGTAAACTGAGGTGAGTGGCAGACACAGTTTCTATCTTCAAGAAACTTAGAGTCTAATGGGGGCAGGGACTATAAATAATAAATAAATAAGTACAACTTCTGATGTTGGCAGGATGGATTGAATGGAATAGATGCAGTGATGGAGAAAATTTTGGAGATGTGATTTTGGAGATCTAGTTAAGTTATAAGAGAAGTCAAAGGATGAGAAGTTACTAGCCGTATAAATAAGAGGGGAAGAATATTTGAGGCTGAGAGAATAGGATATGCAGAAATTTCTAAGTAAGAACTTAATGTTTAATTAACCAGCAATAAGCTACAGTATCTGGAGTAAAATATATGAAGGAAAGATATGGATTTGTGATATAGTTAAGAGACAAAAGTGATCAGCCAGAAAGTTATCAGGAGCTATGGGTGGCTCCAAGTATTTAAGGTAGCAGCCAAGGATTTGGTACCAAGTCAGCCCAAACTCATGGTGGCAGTAGAGAAAGTAGTTACTAAAAACAAGTTATTTCTTTTCTCCTTTGCTGATAGGACATGGGAAGGGCCTCATAGCCCACTGCCTTAGTCTTCATGTTAAATGGCAGTAGCCTGCAATATCTGGCAGGTGGCAGTTACTAAGAGGGATAATTGATGTCCTGAAAAACTTGCCTAACTGAGCATTGTGCAACATATTTTGGGAGTTCACCAGCAAAGTTTATGTGTTGACACAGATGATATCCATGCTGAGACTTGTTTGGGTGGAAGATTTAGTAGCTGAGGAGGACATGGATCCAACACAGCTCTCCCTTTTTACCAGATGTGTTTATATGCTAGGTAGCTCATAACAGTACTCTCTCATCTTCTCCCTACTAACAGAGAACCATTTGCTTTTAGTCTCTCCTATATACTACTTACTGGCAGACTAATCTTCAAATCCACTTTTGATCATGTCTTCCCCTATCCCTGAGCCTATAATAACTCCCCTTTGCTTGTTGTATCACGTTAGAATTCATACTAGAATTCAAAACCTTAAATGATCTCCAACCTTTTCTCCTTTTAAACCCTACCCAGAGAATACCTTTTAGTTGTTTTGATGTCTTCAAAACCTAGCTCTACCACCCTCACTGTGCCTGCCTTCTCCCTGGAGCCCGCATTTATGCTTTCTTGTTGTGGAGTAGTGGGAAAGCCCAATGACCTCAGACAGTGCACCCAACCCCTCCAGATGGTTGCCATAAGCTCCTTCTATTTCAATATGTAGTGATCTTCTGCCTTTATTCACTTGTACCAAGGATGTTCTTTAATTTTTGCATGCTTCTGTGCCTTCTTGGTGTGCTTTAACACCCTAGGATCAGGGACCTTGTCTGCAGATCTTACTGATCAAAACCAAGGCTTGGAAACTTAACTGTGCTACAGTGAGAAGGGCAGTAGATTTGGGAGTCAGGCTGGTCTGGGTTTGAATGGCAGTGCTCGTATTTACTAGCTTATGACCTTAGGAAGGTTACTTCACCTTTCCAGCTCTTATATTTCTTATTCTTAGGCTTCTGCATTGATTTCCTCCTGTGCAAGAAGTAGTGGCATGAATTGCAGTATCTTAGCAGACATTCCCCTGGGAATTTTGGAGCATACACTTGTGGTGGCCACCCAGGTTACCGTTTTCCTCATTCTGGTTGATAGAATTGGAATGCAGAGAAAAACATTCTGGCAGAAATGAGCCTGGAAGGGAATATTTTTTTGGAGAAATGTGCCTGAATCTTAGAGAAAAATGATCCACTTTGTAGAAAATAACTTGTGAGCCAGTCAGTATGCTTTCAGCTATTTAGATTTGATTTCTCTAACAATCCGTATCTAGCAGATACACAGTTGTCAGGTGTTCTAATCTTTAAGAACAATATTCATTGAAAAAGTTGTGAACTGTACCTAAAAGTACATTTTATTTTTGGATAGTAATTTTGAGTCCTAAGTTTTTCCAGTAATCTGATCATGTAATGATTTTAATCCTCCCCTTCCTTCTTTATCCTCTCTACTTCCTTAGGCCTTCATGCACTTGGGAAGCCATGGTGCACAAAGATGGTTTTCATATGGTCAGACTCACACTTCAAGTATTTATTAAGAGTTTTAGAGGCAGGCAGCTCTGTTTTAAATACCACTTCTCCTGCACTCCCTGCCGCATGCTAGGCAAGTTTTTGTTTTGTTTTGTTCTGTTTTGTTTTTGTTTTGTTTTGTTTTTTTACCTCTCCAAGCCTATTTCCTCAACTATAAATGAGATAAGTTTTGTGACAGCTCAAGCACAATGCCTGGTTCATTGCAGGTAAGCAATGACTCTTGGTTTCCTTTCCCAGGGGTGCCAAATTCCCATTCCAAGCATTATTTTTGTTTTGTTTTTTTGTTTTTTGTTTTTGTTTTTGTTGTTGTTGTTGTTGTTTTTACCTAGTCTGTCTTACTATAATATTTAAGTGTCTGGATATTATATTGCGTAAGAAATACATGTAAGATATTTTTAAACACTCAGTGTCTTAGAGTTATCACAGAGCCAGTCAAAAAGAAAAATAACATCAAATTGCTCACATTCAAGCAAATAAGTTTGGTTTGATGGTAGCATAGATATTTGAACAAAGTGTAAGAGACAAAACTCAGTAATTTCCAGGTTACAGCCACTTTTCACCTACTTCTTGGGCATGTTTTCATTTCTAAATCCCATCTGTATCCTAATTACACATCTGTTTTTACTCTGAGGTAGCATTCTGCCCATATAGTAAGGGAGCAAAGTGTTCTGTAATAAATGACATCATCTGCCTTGGGGGAAATGATTGCCAATGCATGTACTCACTCATTCAGTCTGTATTAGTTAATACTGTGAGTTGCAGTTGACAGATCCCCATCTGGAATTAGGATACCTGTGGGAAGGGCCATCTCTCATTAGGAGCGGTTGGGCTTCAGGAATAACTGGAACCAGTAACGTGAATGCCACCATGATTTTGTTTTTCTGTTTACTTCTGATTTTACCCATATCATTTTGTCTGTCACCAGCCCACTTATCATTTTGGTCCATGTGGCAAAGAGTCCCTAGTCCAAAAATTTAGAAAAGGGACACAGTGATATAGCTTGTATCAGATACCCATCCTGGATCTCTCAGCTCAAGTAGGAGAGCACGATCATGTAAAAACATGGTGGCTCCTTCAAGAATTATTGTAAAAAAAATAATTATATGGATGAAGTGGGGTTGAGGAGAAGCACACAGAAGGAAGGTGATGAGCACAGAGTTCCAGAGATGCCCAAATTCCCATCCTGCCATCCTGGGCAGTGAGATCTTAGTTACAAATACAAAAATATATTCTTGAACTGAGGTTGCTTGTAGGCAAATGATGGGAGATGGATGTGCAATCAGATAAGTACAACAGAGTGATACTAGTTCTATAATAATGGATGTATATATTAGGGGTAAAAGATAGATGGTCAGTTAGGTTAGATCAGACACAACTAACTTCTGTTAGCAATGATGGCTATGCAGCTGGGTACATTGAAGCCCTTCTGAAAATACTTGAGCCACTTGAATTATTATTTGGTATTCTGAGGACTAGGGATAGCCTTGGCATTTTCTGAGTATAAACATCATGTGCTTTTTCATTAAGAGGTCTCTTTACCAGAATGCCTTTTTGAATTATTCATTGAGTTCTTTTACAAAGAATTAAAGGACACCTTGAGATTTTTTAAAGTTTCAGTCACTTGTCCTGTTGTGTTTTAGAGAATTCAGATGATCTGAATATGAATTCCCTTTCGTAGCTCTTGAAACTGGTATTAATAAGGACGATTCATTAACTTGTTTTATAACTCAAGTGATCTGGCACTAAACTGCTTGTTAATCAAAGATGCCTTGATTATAAGTTGAAGACATACTTTTGTTCCTTTGTCCAAAGGCCTGAGAGTCTTTTCCATAGTCCTCCATTCTTTGCTCTTGTAGTGGCCTGCATTATATCCATAAGCAGTCTGGTATATCATCCTTCAGTTGGCTCTTTTTCGGGCTGATCAGCTTGATCATTTTTCTATCTTCTATTACCCTGTGTCAACTTTCTGTGTTTTACTCCACAAATCCATGTTCTTGAAGGTTGGATGCCTTAGGCTATGCACAGTTTGCTCCAGTTTCATCATCTCAGTGTTGCCTTTCACCTCCACAGTTTACCAAGGCTTTTCATTGTCCTTCATCTCTTCTCTCTACCTGTGCTTGCCCTTCTTTTGTTTTTTAATTAAACCTTTTATTTTGAGATAATTTTAGTCTCATATGCAGTTAAAAGAATTAATACAGAGAGGTATCCTATACCAAGGCTCCCGCAATGGTAACATCATCTTGCAAAACTATCGTATAGTATCATAACCAGGATGTTAACATTGGTACAGCAGGGACATAGAATAACTGCCCTGACATTTTGATGTGTAAGGTCCTTCTCCTCAATCTTTCTTACTCATCTCATATGCTCTTCTTCCCTCACTCTTCTCACTTACATATTCATTGTCTCAGGGATTTAACTGAATCAAGGATGCTACAAGACTAATCTCCTTGATAGGTTGGCTCAATTCTCATGTCATAATTTCTAGGGATAGCAATTTCCATTCTTCTTTAAGTTATTTGTCTGAAATAAATATCATTTGGATGAGCCATGGTAGCCTTAAAATTCATTTGGAGACCTAGTCTGCAGGGAGATCTGCTTGCCTTAATTTCAGGCAGGTCACATGAGGGTGAAGAATGTGTGGGAGCTAGTATTGTATTAATCCTTTGAGACTTGAGAGCCCTAATCAAAGACATTTTTCCCCCAAAGGACAGTTCTGCACAGAGGATGTGGATGAGTGTCTGCTACAACCTAATGCTTGTCAGAATGGAGGCACCTGTACCAACCGCAATGGGGGTTATGGCTGTGTATGTGTTAATGGCTGGAGTGGAGATGACTGCAGTGAGAACATTGATGACTGTGCCTTTGCCTCCTGCACCCCGGGCTCCACCTGCATTGACCGTGTGGCCTCCTTCTCTTGCATGTGCCCAGAAGGAAAGGCAGGTAAGGCCAGCAGCACAGAACTGGAGTTCAGGGAAGGGGCCAGAGAGCATTCAAGATCTCTTTGACTCCCCAAGTTGTGTCCTTTTAATTAGCATCTGTAGGAACATATTACTCAAGAGTGTTCTGGAAATATAATTGCTAGCCGAAGTACTATGAAATTAGTCTTCTTCTTGAGGACTTTTGGCTCTCATCTCAAATCTGTATACCTCAGTTTTTCATACCCTAAAAATGGAAGTTAGTGGCTATTGCCTTAGGAGCATTTATTGACCACCTTAAGATCTGAGAGAGAAAAGCACCTCAGAAATTAAGATAAACTTCTCAGAAATTAAGATAAAATTACTAATAAATGGATTTAGGGACTTCATTTTGAGAAGGAACTTTTTACTTTGAAGGAGTTAGGAGGAGAGAAGCATTTGAATGCATTCCAGCCCTCAGTGTCTATGGAAATATTCCTGTAAGGGAGGAATTTTACTGACTGCAAAGTTAATATTGCTCTAGACTCTCAAGTTAACAGCTCCCAGTCCTAGGAGTAGAGAGCAGTGAAGGGGAGGACCATGGAGGAAGAAGTTAGCTTAACTGAGAGAACTTTGTGCCCAGGACTTTTCATATCCATGCCTTTCTGAAAGCCCCACCCCTAGCTTTGTAGAAGAAGCCTTGGTTACCTGTTCTTAAGCTAATTGCAGACTGGAAAATCCAGTTCCCATGTGAACTACACAGAACGTGGGGCCTAGTAATACCTTCGGAGTGCTGAGGGCACTTGAGCCAGGAATGTTGACATGATTAAAAGGCTGCCCTAGTATAGGCTGATGATGTTCAGCTATTATTTTCCTTCCTTTTAAGGTGGCCCCTGATCATCAGGTAGCATAATTTGGGGGAAAGTAGATTGCTAAATAAAATATAAAGTGAGTGCAATATTTAGAATATATAGTAAAACATTGTTTATTTGAAATTCAAATTGAACTGGGCATCCTCTCTTTTTATTTGCTAAATATAGTAGCACTGTCAAAAAGTTATCTTCATCGTCTAACCATCTCACTTTATGGCCTGTGGATGACTTGACCCTTGAGGAGAGGTCTAGCTGAGGGCTTAGGGTCAAAGCAGCAAGGTTGTCTGCAGAAACTACTGGCTTGCTGCTAGCTGTAGCATGTCCCTAAGGTAGGATTAGGTAAAGGGGAAGTTGCCTCTAAATCTCCATATTGGATTTTGGTGAGGTGACCATAAGGTTTTCCCTCCTCCATGAAAGAGAAAACTCTTCCTCAGGTAAGAGACATTTTTTCTTTGTTCTTTTTGCCCCATCCCAGGTCTATTATGTCATCTGGATGATGCATGCATCAGCAATCCTTGCCACAAGGGGGCACTGTGTGATACCAACCCCCTGAACGGGCAGTATATTTGCACCTGCCCTCAAGGCTTCAAAGGGGCTGATTGTACAGAAGATGTGGATGAGTGTGCTATGGGTGAGTACGTGGAACTTTTCCTATTCCTCGTGGTATCTATAGAGCTCAGCAAGCATTCAGACAGAAGCAAAATCTCAGATCTCTCCTGTTACATGCCCACTGTTAAACAACCTTTCTGTGTGAACATATACTCTGTTCTGAAAATTGAATATATGGAAGGGCTGTACCTGATTATTAATAGAAAGCCCCACCTTGACGACACTTTGGGCAGAAGAACAGCAGAGATGCACGAGAGTTGAGATTACCTTAGTCTGTCCTGTCCTCCCCTCCCCTCCCCTCCCCTCCCCTCCCCTCCCCTCCCCTCTCCTCTCCTCTCCTCTCCTCTCTCCTTTGTCCTTTCCTCTCCTTTCCTCTCCTCTCCTTTCCTCTCCTTTCTCCTTTCTCCTTTCTCCTTTCTCTTTCCTTTCCTTTCCTCTCCTTTGAAAATACGAAATTGAGAATCAGATTATTAAAGGCCTGGCCCTAATGCTGTAACAATCAGACCTACTTCTGTAATCCACATTTGTGGAAAGTCCATCAGGTGCTTTGATCCCAATAATCAGTGCTTGTGTTTTCCAGCCAATAGCAATCCTTGTGAGCATGCAGGAAAGTGTGTGAACACAGATGGTGCCTTCCACTGTGAATGTCTGAAGGGCTATGCAGGGCCTCGTTGTGAGATGGACATCAATGAGTGTCATTCCGACCCCTGCCAGAATGATGCAACCTGTCTGGATAAGATTGGAGGCTTCACATGTTTGTGCATGCCAGGTACATGGGCCCATCAGTGAGTGGGGTTAGACAAAGGGCACTGCCATGCACTTTTCAGTTTAGGGTGGGCAATTCTATGAACTCTGTCAGCATTTAATTCCCAATAATGGCGGCATTCCCAACCAAAGGGACCTCTAAGGAGTAGTGCTCCTTAGAGCACTACTACTTAGAGTACGCAGTGCAAGAATTCTTAGAGCTATGGAGACCAAATTAAGTAAGTCCTTATATCAACATCAGTTTCATGTAAGAAAAATTCGGAAGTGAGTGTTTTTATGCAAGTACTCTTTGATTTAATAAAGGATTTACCATAAGAATCCTTTAAATAGTAAGCTTTTCTGATCTCTTGATATATTATAAATACTTTACTGTTCCATTTATATAAATTATTTTACCCGTGCTTCTGTAGGAACTTGCCATTTATCCGTAGTAATGTGCATACAGTTTTATATGTATGAAATAGTTTCTACAGAAACTTTCTTGAATCCTTAGATAAAAGACATATGGCAGTGGCTGCTTTGCCAGATTAAGGTGCTTAGCTCCTCTAGCATTGGGAGGCCCTCCTGATCTTGACTTGTACCCTGAGAGCAGTTGCATCTCCAGGTCAGCTGGTCTTTGAGAACATCAACTGGCGACCCTGTGGGCCTGGTACAGCTCTGAAAGTGAAACAGGGACAGGTCAGAGAATGTGGGACATGCTATGTTTTACCAGTGTCTTTGGAGGTAACCTCTTCTCCCTCTTCACAGTGACATGGGTATCTCGCAGTATTCTCCTATCTTGCTGATACTTGCAATGACTATTTCCCATCATGGCAGAGTCCCCTTTGACTTCTGCAGAAATGTTCATGCTCATAGAGGAAATAGTCCACTCTGCAAATTTGTGCTTTCTTGGCTAGAATATGCCTTTCTGTCTTTCTAAGCCACTTGTGTGGTCCAATTTGTTCAAGGTTTCAAAGGTGTACATTGTGAATTGGAGATAAACGAATGTCAGAGCAACCCTTGTGTGAACAATGGTCAGTGTGTGGATAAAGTCAATCGCTTCCAGTGTCTATGTCCACCTGGTAAGTGCCCACCACCTGCCCCAATTTTCTTTGAAAGCACAAAGCTGAGTGACCACAGGGAAGGGAGGAGGAGAGTGTGTGTGTGGGCTGTACATGAGGAAGTCATTAAAGTGAGCACTTTGGGATAGGAGTGTGTACAGAAATGAGTTTGTTTCAGCTAGTGTATCATCCAAATCCTTTGTGGCCAGAAGTCCAAGTCTATTCTGTTTGGCCCATGACCTCTCTGTCTGTGTATATATTTCAGAAAGTTCATACCTCACCGAAGCCTTGGTTGTAGGCTATTCAGGATTTTTTTCCCTCCCTATGGGTCATATTCTTAAAGCCCCTCTGTGAGATTTTTATTTTTAGATATTTCACCCTGGGTCCAAAAACAGACTGCACAAGTCAATTTTTTTTTTCCCAAAGAATGCTCTGTGTCTCCTTTTGCTATGCCAGTTTTTCTTCCAGAAATGATAGCCTCTCATGGTGTTTCTTCAAAGAAGTTCCAGTTCCTCTGAAGCTGTACTCACTTGTTTGAGGGCTCCATGTATAACCATTTAGTCCCTACTTCAACTAGAAGTGAAATCTGTACTGGGAAAAAACAAGTGGAGACACATGCATTTGCCTCTGATGCCCTGAGCTTTATTCAGTTATCTCAGTTACCTGTTTGGGAGAATAATTTTATGTTTGCTGAGCCACTGGTTTAAGCTCTGCTGGTAGTGTAACCCAACCCTCTTGGGCATCCTTCTCATGGGACATCATAGGTAGACCTTAGATAGATAGACATAGGATAGTCCTTTGACTTATGTCATCACTCTGCCCTTTCAAGGTTTCACTGGGCCAGTTTGCCAGATTGATATTGATGACTGTTCCAGTACTCCATGTCTGAATGGGGCAAAGTGTATTGATCACCCGAATGGCTATGAATGCCAGTGTGCCACAGGTAAGATTGTCCTCACTTTTTATTCCCCTGGTAGGTCCATGTGAACAAAATAGGAGACTGTCTTCTAGCTGCCCTACCAAGCCAGTCCACTAATGGGCTGCCCCTCTGTTAAGAGAGAGCTGCTTCTAGCATATTTTTTTTTTCGCTGCTCTCACTGTTTTCCTTCTACAACACCTGCCTCCTTCTCCACCACAATAGTGGCCTGGCTTGGACATTTCCATTTGGTGTCCATGTCTTTCTGGGACAAATTTTGGCAGTGATGAGTTTCTGGCTGGCTTGACTTACTCCTTTGGGAAAGGGAAGAATTCCAGCTGAGAGCTATTTTTCCCTGGGGCTTCTCAGCAAGAGACCTGTTTCTGTGTTTCTTGAGGCAAGTGATTGAACAAAGGCCTAGAAATCTAAGGGCCATTGTGTGCAAGTGCAGAGGTTTTCTGCATTAAAGACTGCTCAGGCCTTGACACTCAGGTGTGTATCTGAACGGGAGAGAGAGCTATGTCTGGGAAAGTTTAGGTCCTCTTTCCTGATTTCTGCTACTACAGTGACAAAGAATCTGCTTACAAATATTCTACATTTCTGATCTGTGGCTGTTTCTCACTTGGGAGTGGATTTGAATAAACCAAATGTCCCTTGTTATACATTTGCTCCTACACAGACCAGTATTATAGAGAAAGACTAGAGATTATTAGAAAAGATGATTTCCCAATTTATTTTTTATATGACCGCTTGAGAGAAAAAGAAGTTATGGGTATAATGCAAGACCTTTTTAGAAGATGGGTTCTTAAAGGATTTTAAACATCATGTGCACAATTCCTTTCTGATGACAGAAAAGCAAACTAAATGACAAAAATAAACAGAGAATTAATATTTTGGTAGTACTGGGACATTACCATTTACTAGGCCTCCTTAGATTAGGTCCTGTCAGATGAACCACTTAACTTCTTTCTCTTTTCATGAAATGTTGTCCTTGGTTGGAGAAGTTCCAGATTTTGTCCTCCTCTGGCTAGATTATTCTCAGAGATAATCTTCACTGGAGAGAGTTTAAAAACCTTGAATTCATGTTTAAAAGGAAAGAGAGCCCCTCTTCCTTTAAAATTCTTTAAAAGAATGAATTGAATGAAGGAAGCTTTATTTGCCCCTTTTTCTTTTAAATAATAAGTTTTCATTCATTTTATTTAACAGGTATTTATTAAAAACCTTAGTATATAAGCATAGTACTCTGGGAGGGTCTGAAAGGAATAAAGAAAAGTTCTCTGTCCTCTAAGGTCAGAATTGGGAAGATAAGGTACGTGTTAGCATTAATATAATATCTGTATGTTGGTTTTGGGAAGAAAGGAATATAGAAATAAATGTATAATGGAAAAATATTGAGAGCTATTCCTCATTGAAGCCCAGTATGAAATGAAGCTGCAGTTAAAGTATCTCTGCAATGAAACCATTGATCATTTAGAAAAAGGGATTTAAATTCTATAAATTTTATTTGAAAAACTTTATTTTAAGCACAACTTTCTAGGCTTGCCTTGTAAATCAAATAGTTGACTTCTCATTGCTATAGTATAAACTGTTTAAGACATGAGGTCTGTAGGATAAATGGATGCAGCCACATTTATGTTCAGGTGTGGATGTCTAACTTGATTTTAAGCCTTCTTGATAAAATTCCTTCCCAGGATTCACTGGTGTGTTGTGTGAGGAGAACATTGACAACTGTGACCCTGATCCTTGCCACCATGGCCAGTGTCAGGATGGGATTGATTCCTACACCTGCATCTGCAACCCGGGGTACATGGGTGCCATCTGCAGTGACCAGATAGATGAGTGTTACAGCAGCCCCTGCCTGAATGATGGTCGCTGCATTGACCTGGTGAATGGCTACCAGTGCAACTGCCAGCCTGGCACATCAGGTAAGCTGCTCTGTCTGTGTCTCCTCTGGGGTTTCACTGTTCCCCCAAAATAGTTTACACAGATATCTCACACTGTCATGGCATATGCTCAGATACCTGAAAAATAATCCTGATTCTGAGATGCACAGTCAAAGCTACAGCCAGAAACATCTCAGAGGCAGATGTCTCTAGCCACTGGAGAAATTAGAGACAATAGCTTTGCAAAACTGATGATTTTGGGTGTGTGTTTTTCATTAGAAGGAGACATACCACTTCAAAACACTGAAATTATTATTTAAAATTGGGAACCCTCTTGGCTTTGTGGCTTGATTTGGTTGTCCTTTTTTCTTTAGCCTCCATCACACTCAAATTTAATGAAGCTGGCCCTTTCCCCTCTCCCTCCCTCCTGTCCTTCTATTCCTTTCATGATGAATCAGCATTGCTGTGTCTAAAGAGTTCAAAGTAAAACAGAAACTTGACAGATATCTGGCTAATATGATCATAGAGAAAATGAGTTATTTAGTGCATGAATTTCTCCATTGCCAGTCCAGTTTTCAAGACACATTCATAGATAATTTATTTAAGCTTTCAGTTTTTTCTCTATTTAAGAATCCAGTATCTTTAATGTGACACTTTTCTTCCACTCTGTGTCTCTGGTGGGCTTTGGGCATTTAGGGGGATTCACAGGGAGAGGAGAGACTTTTTAGCATGTCCCAGTCATTGTAAATTAGAATGCAGATCCGCTATTTCCCACTCCACATTCATTGCTGTTTCTCAACTCTGGTTGAGTGACTGCTTGTTAGTTGGGAAGGCATGCTGCTCCTTACTGGGGGAATGTTGAATTATTTTCTCAGGCAACGCATTTCACAGGTTTCACTGGAGTCTGTTTTACTTATTCGAGGAATAATTATGGTCACAACTGTGGTTAATGGACAGAGAAGTACTATGTCTCAGATCAAAGAAAATGTATTAGTGGAAGATTAACTAGAGTGCACCTTTGTTAGAAGGGAACCTACCAATACATGGGAGTAATTTATTGAGAACTCATTCTAGATTTAAAGAAAATGGCCTGTGTTGGGGGCAGAGGTGGGGGAGGTGGTTAACTACCCTCGTTTTATTTTGTTATTTCCAAATCCATTTCTTCAAACTTGTCAAAGGCCCTGGTCTTCATCCAGGACCTCGTACATGCCAAGTTTGAAAACAAAGTCCTTTTTGAGTTGCTCAGGCATACGAAAAACATCCCATGCCTTCACAGTTGAAAATGCCTTTCCCCTCCCCACATTTAGATAACTTACTAAAAGGGCTGAATAGATCTTTGTTAAACCTTCCAAAAGCAATTTGCTTCCGGGCTGGTCCCCAAGACATGAGAAATTGCAGTACGAAAAGAAATTTGAGAGATTTACAAGCAATTGAAAGGATGCCTTTAGAATGGTGGGGCTGTTTTAGGCTTTGCTATCATCCCCATTATAACAAATGTACTGGAAACCTGGGTGAGTGGTGGGTTGGCAAGCACTTTGTTTTCTCTGGAATTCTATCATTATGCCAGGATGTATCAGGTGTATTCCCTGGGGAGGACAGAGAAGACAAGGTGTAAGTAGCTGTCACTGAGAAATGCAAGAAATAAATATGAGCAGTTTGCAGGAAGCATAGAATGAAGATCCAGAATTTTTCAGAAAACTATCAAATCCTTTCCTGTGGCTCTTGGGAGAATTAAAGCAAAGAGATGCAGACATGATGAAAAAATCTTGGTCTGTAGTAGGTGGAGAAAGACCTGACATGTACTTAGGGGTCTGGATGAATGGGTCTATTTAATTAGTCATTATGAATAGACTCTTGAGTTCTAGAGGAGGAATCCATGACCCATTCATAACATGGTCCTGAGTTGGTAGGTTGGGGTTTGGATGAGTATAAACAGAAGGGATACTTTACAATGTGCTGGTTATAATTGTGGTTCTCATTTACTGGGTACTTAAAATGAGATATACCACCCAGAGTCCCTTCTGAAGCTTCTTTTACCCGTGGTCTTATGATGGGTAGCTGTTGTCACAGAAACCAATTTGACTAGTTTAAAGAATCTTTAGCAAACAAACAAACAATAACTACAAAATAGACAAAGAGTTTACTGAAAGCACACAGAAGTATCTTACAGATTCCAAGTGAGAATTGTCGATAAGGCTTTGCAGAGATTAGCAGGAAGCAGAGCCATTTGTAGACCATGGGTCCCACAGTTCATATTCCAATGTTGCAATGAGTAAATCTCATTGGCCCATCTTGGGCAGGGTGTCTGTTCCTGCTTGAATGAAATATAGCCTCCTATGACCTGCTGTGGTCAGTTTTGGGTAATTGGGGGGTTATCAGCCAATGGCTAGACACATGTAAAAGTGTCCACTTGTATACAAGGAATAGGGAAACTCTTGCCTCATTTGTGGCTTAGTGAGGCAACATGGCCTCATTCATCACAGAGTGACCAGTATGGTGTGGCAGAGTGTAGAATCCAAAATGCCTGGCTCACATCCTGGTGGTGCAAGTCCATGATAGAATGGGTGTAATGCAACTTGATGTGCCATTTGAGTGAGAGGACTCAAGAAAAGTTATGTAAGGTAGGAGGCAAAGTACTTGCACATAATAAATTCTTAATTCTTAATTATTATTAATAAATATTAATACAAAGTGTGAGTGAACCAAAATTTCCACATTTTTTCATGGAAATTTTGTTAGTTTATATCCTTTTTACCAGGCTTTATTTTTAGATTTTTTTTTTAAAACTACCAAGGCATTTTTCTATGAATGGGAAATAAAACATCACTAAATTCATGTTAAGTAAATGACAGAATATCTTGAGTATTTTTATAAAATGATGGTAAAAATTATGATTGGTATATCCCTACTGTTTAGTTACTCATTATTGTCAATTAAGCCTTTCTTAATATAGCCAAACTCTACCATTCATCTGGGGAATGGGCCAGAAGGAAGGCAGCACTGAAGAATCCCGATCCTTTAAGATTTATCCTGAAAACTTATGTCCATAATAATGAGAGTTTCAAGCTTCTGGCAGTGGATATAAGTTCAAAACTTCTAGTTTTCATGCAAGAGCTTACATTTTATTTTTGGAACACAATACTGTCAGTTGTTTTTCTTGAAAGGACAGGTTTACTTCTTTCACTTAATGTTTGCTAAGATATTTAGATCTGAATAGCCCTGGCTCCTCTGTGAGTTGTTCTCTCAACTAAAATGGGAGTCCATGAAAAAAGTATGTTCAGTTCAGAACTCACACAAACAACTGCTTTTCCTGGAAGTAACTGTGTATTTTGGCATGCCACAAAACTGCTTTATTTCCCATTTCAGAACACAGAGCAGTAGATGTATATTCAAGGGTCAAGATACAATACAAATACAAAGTTAATAATTTTGACTTCTTCACCAAAGTCATTCTTAAGTGAGATGTTTTGTCTGGTTTAAATTGTGAGTGCATGAATAAATTAAAAAAAAAAAAAAAGGGCAGCCCCGGTGGCGCAGCGGTTTAGCACCACCTGCAGCCCAGGGCGTGATCCTAGAGACCCTGGATTGAGTCCCACTTCGGGCTCTCTGCATGGAGCCTGCTTCTCCCTCTGCCTTTGTGTCTGCTTCTCTCTCTCTCTCTCTCTCTCTGCATCTCTATGAATTAAAAAAAAAAATTGTGAGTGCATGGAAGTTAACTACTATCTCAATTCCTGGATTCCTGCTAACATGCCAGCAATCCTACCCCTGTTGGCTTTTGCACCATGAGGGCAGATGCCAACACTGAAACAGGCAGATAGTGGTTTAGTATGATTAATAAAATAGTTTTGTCCTGATAATCACCCTGATAGGGTCCAGAAGACTACACTTTGGAGAACTGATGCTTTACTCTATCCAGAGTTGGCCAGATACTCCTTAGATTTCTCAATATACTATTTTTGTGGTAATACTGCATGGTTTCTTTTTGCTCTTATTTTTGCAGGTGTTAATTGTGAAATCAATTTTGATGACTGTGCAAGTAACCCTTGTGTCCATGGGGTCTGTATGGATGGCATTAATCGTTACAGTTGTGTCTGCTCACCAGGATTCACAGGTAACAAATGCCCATTTTGTCAGGAGGTCCCTTCTTCAGTCCCATCACTTTGGGAAAAGAGTATCTAAACGAAAATCATGTTTCAGATGTTTCATATTTCTCTATCTCTTCGAAGGCTAGACGTTTGTTTCTTTACTTCTCTGGCCCAATTTTCTACTTATAGTCCTTCCCAAAATTGTAAGCATGAAGCTTTTCATTAGGTAGGGTTTTTAGACCACGTGTTGTATCTACCTGAAAAGCATTTCTTGTCAGACCATGTGTTTTTGTCACTGTACTTGAGTTACATAGCATCTCTGTCACCTTTAATTTGCTACACTTATTAGTGAATGCCTTCCATAAGAATATAGCCAAGATAAATTCTATGAAAACACTAAATGCTTTTTTCTGAGTACTTTATCTTGCGGGAGATTGTTGGATGAGGCCAGAATTTGGGAGGACCAAACTAATTTGGCTAGTGCAGGGAGATCTTTTCTCACTAGGAGGCAGAAAGTAAATGGCTAGAAAAAAAATTGGCTCTAATTATTATAAGTAGCTAGAACATTTATACACGCATGCTTGTGTGCACACACACAAACACAAATCTCTCTCTTTTGTTGCTTATAAGATTGCCTTTATCTTTTACGCTCCTGATCAAAAAGTGCTAAGGGCTACTGAGAAATCTGAGGTACCTTATTGACACATCTCTTTGTTATGGCACCATCAGAGGGCATTTATGGTATCTATCTTTTTCTTTCTAGACAATGCCACATGCAAGCAGGCACTTATGTAATAATGTTACCATTTAATAAATACCATGTGGTCATTTGCGACCAGTGTGAGAAATTTCCCTCAGAACTTTTTAAACCATGATGTCAAAAGGCATTCAGTACCAAGTGAAGTGAATGTCTGTCTCTCACTTGCCAGCAACTTACTTTCCTTTGTATTTCACAATCCCTTTTCCTGCTTGGTATGATTGTGGATGCTAGGGAGTAATGTTTGTGGCTCACATGGGTCACTGTAATCTCTGCTCAGTGGAAGATTGCTCAGAAGACAGGTATCATGAAAGCTGTCATATTTAGTGGCCAGCTGTACTTCTGGGTCCTGGAACTTTTGCTACTCCAAGATTATGTGACAGCCAACTGAATACACAAAAAATATCCTGCTAGCTAGGATAATAGGTGCATTTTCGTTAAATAGGTAATAAGAGAATAGTGATCATTTATTAAGAGCTTATTTTGAACTAGGTGGTAGGCACCTAATCTCATTTAATTATCACAGCCATTATCATTCCTATGGTATTGATGAGAAACCCAGAGCTTAGAGAGGTTAACTAACATTACCAATGCACTATGGCCAGGGTTCCAGCCCAGGTGGTCCTGCTCGAGAGTCCATGCCCATTCTCACCTCACCAGACAGCCTAAGTGGGTGCCTATTGTGGTTTCTTTTTAGATATGTAAGCCTTTCACTAGACTTTTTTTTTTTTTAAATGCCAGTAAATCATATTCTCTCTCTTTTTGACATTCAGCAAACCGAGGAGGTCAAGGAAGGAGGACATAGGCTAAAAATATTCTAAAATAAACCTAAGGTAGCATGAAATTACAGAACCAAGAACTGGAATATTTGGGTTACTGGATGGTATTCTATTTTTGGAATGATTTTGTCTACTTTTTTTTTTTCATTTTTTTTTGTTTTTTTTAATCTGCTGCTGAAAATATCACAGACAACTGTGGTATTATATATACATGAGCTGTAAATGTGAGGTGTTTTATCCTTTTCTTTGTTTTATTTTAACACTTCTAGTTTGTTTTTTTTTCAACGCTTATAACAGCTTTGACAGACTTAAATGAGTTTTTCTTTTTCAGACTAAATACTGTATTCTCCTCAGACTTCTTTGCACTTACTGATTGGGAAATGAAAGAACTCAAAGGACACCTCTATCACTACTTTTCAATTTTACAAACTACTTTATCAGTTTCACCTTCATATCCATTATTTTGCTGACTTCTTATAAGTCCATAAAGACGGATAGGTTGAATAAGAAACCAAAGCATAGGCAACAAAAACTAAAATAAACAAGTGGGACTTCTTAAACTAAAGTGCTTCTGCACAGCAAGGAACAATAAGTTGAAAAGGCTACCTGTGGGACAGGAGAAAATATTTGCAAACAAAATATCTGGAAAGGGATTAATAATATCCAAAATGTATAAAGCGCTCATACAAGTCAATAGCAAGGAAGCACATAATCCAACTTAAAAATAGGCAAAGAGCAAGAAAAAAAATTTTTGGAATTATGTATGGTGATGGATGTTAACTAGACTTATTATGGTGATCATTTTACAGAATATATAAATACCAAATTATTCTGTTGCATATGTATATATATGTATAATATGTATACACAGGTATATGTATAATATAACTAATGTATATGTATATGTATACAATATGTATAATATGTATACACAGGTATATGTATAATATAACTAATACATTAGTTATATGTATAATATAACTAATGTATTATATGTCAATTATAGCTCAATTAAAAAAAAACACATTAGACTAAACACAATTTTAGAAACTATTGTTGGAAAATTCCCAACAATTTCCAGATAGAGGGTACTAGAAGTATCAACTGTAATTAGAGCTACGTGATTTAACCACAGACGATTGTATTTTTAAGCTGTAAATCATTATTTGTACCTAGAAACCCAATATTATCTGAAACAGGTAAATTTTGAAAGCTTCACCCTCTACCAAACCCTAGTGGTTTTCAAAAAGCATTTGAAAGGCTAATCATGAGTAACAGATCTACCAAGATAGCTAATCCTCATTTTATTTATTTATTTATTTATTTTTTAAAAAAATCCATGAGCAGATCAGTTATTTATTTTTTAACCTTTTTTTTTTTTTTTTAAATTTATTCAGAGGTGGAGAGAGAGGCAGGCAGAGAGGCAGAGACACAGGCAGAGGGAGAAGCAGGCTCCATGTAGGGAGCCCAATGTGGGACTCGATCCCGGGTCTCCAGGATCACACCCCAGGCTTGGGCAGTGCTAAACCGCTGTGCCACCGGGGCTGCCCTAATCCTCATTTTAATGTCATTATAAAACTATATAAAATCAAAAGTCACAAATTTATAAACATTGAGTATGGAATTGCTTTTGGTTCTTTGGCCCTTAGTTAACCTAATAATGGCATATCCTAAATAGGCACACTGCTAAGAACAAGGAATCTTGCAATAATAATAAAATCAGTTCATATTACTTCGCCATAAAAAAGAATGAAATCTTGTCACTTGAGACAACATGGATGGACTTTTAGGGCTTTATGCTAAGTGAGATGAGTCAGAGAAAGAAATATACTGTATGATATCACTTGCATATTTTGTATATATCGAGTCCTATAGTGAGTCAAACAGCTAAGACTGTGAGTTCCCAGAAGACAGAAACCTCCCTAATCATCTTTTTAGCCAGTGTCTAAAATAGTATATAGCATGGAGGAAGCATTCAATAATATTGTTGAGTGAATGACTAGAACTCAGATCTGGGACTTCTGTCATTCAATTCCAGAATCTTTAAGTCTGGACTATACCAGGAACACCTGGGTGGCTCAGAGGTTGAGCATCTGCCTTTGGCTCAGGTCGTGATCCTGGGGTTGAGGATCGAGTCTCACATCAGAGCCCGCTTCTCCCTCTACCTATGTCTCTGCCTCTCTCTCTGTCTCTCATGAATTTAAAAAAAAAAAAAAGTCTGGACTATACCATGCTTTTTTCATTAAACACTAATTTATTGAGTACTTACAGGGTAAAAAACATTGGTTAACTTCTCATTTAATAGTTTCTAATAAGCCCAATAAGATCAATAGCCTTGTGCTGGGCCTTTCTCATACTGGGTGGAAACTCCATAAGGGTGAGACCTTGATAGTGAAGCAGCAGTCACTCCACATTGTAGACTGCACAAGGGGGTGCTTAACCCTCTTGGTTAAAGATGGCTTGAAAATTGACTCTGGGAAGAGTTTTTAAAGCAAATGAGGGTGGGGGTGGATGGGGTAACTCGGTGACAGGCATGGGGGCACACGAGATGAGCACTGGGTGTTACATTTTATGTTGGCAGATTGAATTTAAATAAAAATCTTAGAAACCACAGTAATGAATATATAAAAGAAATGGAAACTAAAAAAAAAAAACCCCAAAAAACAAATGAGGGAAACCTGAGAGGAGTGACTTCTGAGAAAATGCTTCCTAAAAAGGACAGAAAAAGAAGGCGTTTTTCTCTCATTCTCCACTGGATAGGAAGCTAAGGATAGCTGTGCAGTTGAAGAGTTCTGGCTCCTATCTTGGTGCCAGTGGCAAACGTTTTTAAAAAATCTGAGGTTGAGGCTAAGAAAACTTTTTTTTAAATAAGTTATTAATAAAACACTTAAGAGGAAAACAGCAACCACTACCAGATTGTGGGTCTTTGCCACAAGAACCACCAATAATGGTTTAGAGAGCAACGGAGAGTGAAAAAATGTTAATACCCATACTTTAAAGGGGTGTGGATCTATTTCATTTGGAATTTCCTGTTCTAAATGCAAGGTTTCTCTTTCTTAAATAAAAATGCATATTTTTATCTGAATCAGAAAATTATATTCTTTAAAACTTATAAATTCCTTTGCAGCAGTTGCTTGTTGCCACTTATTTACAGAATTATGGGTTGTTTTAAAATTTTATATCATTTTGCAATATATAGTTAAATCTCAATTGTTCAAAATTTAACAAAGCAAAACTCTTATGTAAGTGGCACACTTCATTTAGCTTAAAGCAACAAATGTCAAGGTTAGAGCTGACATCTTTTCAAAGTGCATAGTGCAAAGTGTATAGGTTTCAGGGGAAGAATATATTCATTTAATTTGATATACTTTGAGCATTTACATTATTGCATGATGATAGACTAATAATTGTCTACATCAGAGTTTTTCAAAATGTAATATTTGAACCATCTGCATTATTTAAAATATGGCTTGCTGGACTCTACCTATCACAAATTATGGTGCCAGGGCCTAAGAATCTCCTTTTAAAACAAGTATTTTAAGTGACTCTTTGCACATTAAAGTCTGAGTAGGTTAAGAATCCTTGGATTATTTTCTCAATTATCAGAAGACATTAAAATTATGCTTAGAATACTTAGAATACCTTCTTTCTGAGGCAAAAAGTGGATTAATGCAACTCTAAGAATGAAAGCAAAATGGCTTTCTTTTTCACCAATATTAATATTAAATTAATAGTTTATTCACTAAAGTATTCCGGGTAATTGAGATATACCATATGTAGGAATGTAAGAGATTGACTAACTGAAAAAAATAGTTTGTGGTGAATCAGCTAAAAGCAGTAATAAAAGCTTCTTTTTTAAAATATTTTTTATTTTTTTATTGATGAGAGAGAGAATGAGAGAGAGAGAGAGGCAGAGACACAGGCAGAGGGAGAAGCAGGCTCCATGCAGGGAGCCCGACATGGGACTGGATTCCGGGTCTCCAGGATCAGGCCCTGGGCTGAAGGTGGTGCTAAACCGCTGGGCCACTGGGGCTGCCCCAATAAAAGCTTCTTTAACAGTACTAGAACATCAGCCAGAGGAACAGCCAACTTTGGGTAACATTTGGTGTTTTCTTTTAAAGTTTCCCTGTTTCTAAGATGGAATAAAGAAGAAATATACATCAAAACACTACAGTGCTGTTCCAGCATTTTGTTAACTTGGCTGTGTTATCAAAATCTATACCGTTTGCTACTTCCTCACATCGCGCTAAGTGCTCTTAGGTGTCTTATTATTTATATCTTGACATTTAGGGATGCCTGGGTGGCTCAGTGGTTTAGTGTCTGCCTTCTACCCAGGCCATGATCCCGGAGTCCCAGGATCAAGTCCCACATTGGGCTCCCTGTATGGAGCCTGCTGCTCTCTCTCTCTCTGCCTGTGTGTCTGCCTCTCTCTCTTTTTCTGTCTCTCATGAATAAATAAATAAAATCTTAAAAAAAAATCTTGACATTTAGTGCCCAAGACAACCTGTGCAGATGCAAGGTGTCAACACAGTATCTCTCATAGTTCTGTGTCTATTCCCTAAGCATTTTGAATATGACAAAAACTGTTCTCCTTCTCTACAGGACAGAGATGTAACATTGACATTGATGAGTGTGCCTCCAATCCCTGTCGCAAGGGTGCAACATGCATCAATGATGTGAATGGTTTCCGCTGTCTATGCCCTGAGGGTCCTCATCGCCCCAGCTGCTACTCACAGGTGAACGAGTGCCTGAGCAGTCCCTGCATCCATGGAAACTGTACCGGGGGCCCTAGTGGGTGAGTTGCTGCCATGTATGAATAGTTTCTTATGGACTTGTTATCAAGCCAGTTGGGTTTCAGTATAGACTGTGCCCTGTGGAAAGTCATTTATGGGCTTGAGCTGAAAGTGGGTTGCAGATTTTGGTAGTCTCCTTCAGTCTTCCAAACTGCCACTTCTGTTCTACCTTCCATGACTGAATAGGTAGAAAATAGAGGGGTAATCAGCTCATGGGAGAAATCCAGCATTATTTTATGAGTCTTTGGCAATTGTGCTTTTAGTAATTATTGCAGGATTGAGTTCTGAGGGAGGTTCTATTTTATCTTTCCCCCTGCTTAAAAACTCCATTCTTATCTGTCATGGTGCCTCGGTGTGCCACTGTAGTGGAGTTGGTCTCTGCTACTTTATACACATGGCCCTGATAAAATATTCATGGTTTGTAAGCCCCTGAGAGTTGTGTGATGTGTTGCTAGTTACTTTTGTAGAAACTCAGAGTGTGAAGTTAGGTCACATAAGATAGTCCTATATGCTTGCTATGCCTGCCAGAAGATAAGGCTCTGGGGATTGCCATTTGCCATACTTAAAACATGTGAAAGAATAAAGAATGTATTTAGAGGTGAAGGAAAATCAAGTAATTTCCAAATGAATTGCCTCAATATTCTTGTGTCAGAGTATGACAGCCTGCAAAGCATTCCAACCCATCTACCTTTTTCCTAAATCTCCAGACAAGAGAGCTTTTATTTCCTAATACCATAATCTAAGTGTTTATGATGTTCAAATTGTGGAGAATGTACATATATTTCAGATACCTTCATTTTTGTTCCCTTTCCTACCCAACATACTTTCTGAGGCAGGGTTCGGGAGAGACAAAGTATGTCTCAAAAGTCATACATCCCAGGAGCTCCTCAGAGTAGCTTAGAGTCTCTGATATGAACCTACTTCTTGAATGTCTGTCTTGCATCAGAAACAAATGATCCTAATGTTTGCTTTACTTTAATTTCCTGTATAATAAAAGTACAGATTTATCCATGTTTGTACCAACCACTGTTTACATATGAAAGCTCACTATAATTTAATTAATTTCTCTAGTATCTTTGTGAGCTAGGAAGCACCAGAAAAAAACCTTTTTACTGAGTACTCCAGATGGGACCACACAATTCACACTGTATCTGCAGTGATCCAAGTATAGGTTCCCAGAAGAGTAGAAATGAGATTAGCTTTCCCATGAGCTCCTCTGTTCCACATTTCTTCACTAAGTCCTATATTTTACCTAAGATTCAATTGTACATTCATCCCCCCACACTAAAGAATGCTATCTCTTTTCAGATACAAGTGCCTTTGTGATGCAGGCTGGATTGGTATCAACTGCGAAGTGGACAAGAATGAATGTCTTTCTAACCCATGCCAGAATGGAGGAACTTGTGACAATCTGGTGAATGGATACAGGTGTACTTGCAAGAAGGGCTTTAAAGGTGAAAACAAAAATGCCTATTTCTATCTCCCTTCATGCCTTTTTCTTATTGCATATTCTTTGACTTCTTTCCCTTTCTTTGTTCCTATGCACTCTTATGGCAAACATAATTTGTAAACTTAGTATTTATAAGAACTTAATATTTTACACTTTGGGAATAAAAACATAAATAAATATAGATTCTACTAGCAAAGAGGTGAGGTGCAGAACTATTTAAGGTGGGCAGCTAGGACTTCACTTAACACAACTTTGGACAGGTATTGTAATTGTAAGCTCCCTGGTGCTGGTTTGATTCTATGGTAATTCAAAAGAGATTTGGGGAGTAAAATGAGAACTTAGTTACTAGAGAATCTTGTTTTATTGTAATTATGATAGCAATCATGCCATGGAAGAATCCATGTGTTCCAAACCCTTCTAACAAATTATCTTACACATTGAGATAAATATATAGTGTACCTATGGCTTTCTAGAAAAATGTATTTCTAGAAAAATGTATTATAGTGAGGATTGTGTAAAAATAATTTTTTGAGTTGTCATTGTATTTCTACCATCAGTTTTCTCTTAGAAACTCATGAAAGTGAAATTTGTGGGGAAATCATTTATTTTGCACTCCTCTATCTACTTAGTCATTGATTTCCCTACTCAAAAATTGTGCCAGACTACCATGATACATCAAGATGTCCAGAGTCAATTTATTGATTATTTGAAAATTTTGAGACTATATTTTAGTCATTAATTTTCTGATATATTACATTTGCATCGAAATTTAAAAGTGCTTTTATGTGTTTTGTCTCATTGAGACTTGCTGATCAGCGAACAAAATAAAATCAAAATGTAAAATACAAAGCTGTATGGCTGGTGAGTAACAGTATACAGTTTGAACCCAGACCTCTGTACTCCCAGACAATATATATATATATTTTTATTTACAGTGCTTATAGTTCCTCTATCTTGAGGCTCTGTGTCAGGTACTGTTGAAAATGCAAAGGTGTATAATATTTAGGTACTATCCTATCCCATTAATACTTCCTTACTTTTCTATTTTTCATAGTGAAAATAGATTCCATGTCTTGAATCAGGGGAAAACAATTTTATGACTTCAGGAAGTATTACTACATTATTAGTAGAGACTGTGCATATGAAGAGTAGGCATAAACCAGAGGCTTTAACTAATGTATTAAAAAACTATTATCCCTTGGGGCACCTGGGTGGCTAAGTTGGTTGAATTGGCTGACTCTTGATTTCAGCTCAAGTCATGATCTCAGGGTCCTGGGATTGAGCCTCAATTTGGCTCCACGCTCAGCAGGAAGTCTGCTTGAGATTCTCTCCTTCTCCTGCTGCCCCTCTCTTCTGCCCATACTCACACTCACTCTTTTCTCTCTCTCTAAAATGAATAGATCTTTTAAAAAAAATTACCCCTTGATAAATTATACCCCTTTTTAGGTTCTGACCAGCTACTTTGTATACAAAGAGCTGATATTTAGATTACAGTGGCAAAATTTTAACCTTAATGAGCTTCTTGGTCCATTCTTGAGGAATCACTTGTATTTGGAGATGCATTCAACCTTTAAGCCATTAGAATATACTTCTTTCATTCATCTTTTTGACTGTCTTTTACTGACTGACTGTATGTCAGGGACTTGCCACTGAAATGAATGAACAGGTGTTCCAATGGCCTAAAGAAATTCAATTTCTAAAGCAGTTACTATTTAGCATGAAAAGAATTGCTTATTCATTTAGGTAATAAAGAGGCTAACAGGAAGTTTCACTGTTTTGGGATTTTCCCCTTTTCTGTCTATAGGCTATAACTGTCAGGTGAATATTGATGAATGTGCTTCAAATCCGTGTCTGAACCAAGGAACCTGCTTTGATAACATAAGTGGCTACACTTGCCACTGTGTGCTGCCATACACAGGTGAGTTCTGCAGGTCAAGGGACCAGAGAAGATGTGTGTTCTTGCCTTGTCATTCTAAACCTCTGAGTCTTGGAAATAGTGATGCTGCTCTGAGGAGTTGCTCCCTGGTCACTCATCCTGCCCTCACTGACTAGATCTTGAGCTCTGAGGAAACACTGTGGCCTACCTAAATGCAACCAATAGGGGAACTCATTTGCCTTCTTTGTAACATGTTTTTCAAAATTATGTATGGCTGCTGGTTTCATTCATTATTTGAATAGACCTAGTATTGTCATGGCCTGTGTTCTTCATCTTAGTTCAATAATACAACCACCACTTACTGGTAATTTACTATATGCCAGGTACTTTGTGTACTTTGGATTCCTTAATACAGTACTCAAAATAATTCTGTAAAGTAGAAGTTCCTATGACCATTTTATGCTGAGGCAAAGAGAAGTTACCTGCTGAAGGCCACATAGGTAAGTGGTAGATCTAGGATTTGCCCGTAAGTCTCTCTCAATCCAAAGCTTGTCCTTTTAACAGCCCTTCTTCTCCTTACATTCAGTACCACTACGTCTCATTCAGAGAGGTATTGCCCCTTGGATGGCGATTACATACACAGAAGACATGGGTGTGACTTCATTTCGTATCAAGTGTTCTTTGCTTCAGGTGGTATTTTAGGAGAATGTTTGGACATTTATTTCTTCTTTATACCCTCCTGCCTCATTACTGCTGTCTTGTGATTGTATTTGTGTGGTTGTATTTGTGTGGCTTGTTTACCTCTTCATCCATTTTCTTCATCTGTGGAGAACAAAACAGGAAAATGGATGATGGCTTGCATGCTTCTTCAGTATGCAGCATGCAGACAGGAGCATGGCTGAAGTCTTACTCCCCTAGTGTGCTGTTAGTAGTAGCCATTACTAGTGACTCTAGCTGTTTAGAGTGGCAGAGTGGCCAAAACCATAACTCTGTTACCTGAAAGACTTGATACTACATTGTTACCTTTGTTCCTCTTTGAGAGAAATGTTCATGGAGACAAACTGCATTTAGCCAGCCTCATAAATAAAATTAAAGTTATTGGAGATCCCTAGCTATCCCCAGACAAAGGAAGCCTAAAAAATACATTTCATAATGACAGTGCTGATCACATTTGTTGGTAGTAAGAAGAACATCTCACAGCCAGAAAGACTGAGACTTGATGACTGCAGGGAGATATAAACAGGTGTCACTATGCTCAGGCATCATAGGCTTACTTGAGTGTAATTTAGGTGCGAAAATATTTATTTTGTCTTCTTCCTATTCAGATACTGTAAGAATATTTGACTCTCTGCTGGCTACTGATTTTTCTTCAGATTACGATCCCAATAAGAGAATTTACTGTGTGTGTACTTTGGGAAATTATATTATACTGAAAGCCTAAGCAGATTAAAATTTTAGTGTTGAGTGTAACTAAGGGTTCTGTCATTGGGCTTTTGCCAGCATGAAGGGAACTAACCAAAATTGCCTTCCCTTGTGAGCCACTATTCTAACCAGATACCTTAAAAACTGGTTGGGTATGTTGGTAAACATTTGTGGTAATTTTTTTCTTTTGAATATGAAATTTTAGGATAGAATTTTAAATTGAGTTCATTGTAACTTGATTTTTAAAAATCCTCTTTTCTTTTTAGTAAAAGCATTCCTTTTTCTTTTTTTTTTTTTATCCTGTGCTGGAAGCTTAGATTCAATATGCTAAGGGAGGAAATATTGGTGTGCAAATATCAATGTCATATTGTTGATATAAGGAGACATGTTAGCAGGAAATCAGAATTACCTCACTGTTTCCTGCTTCCCATAGCCTTCTGATCAACTCCATTGCCTCTGGAACAGGCCAGCAGAGGTTATGAGGAGTAGGAGACTGTGTTGTTGCTTCTTCCTGGCTCACATGAAGGAGGATCTGTGTGTGGCTGAGCTTCTGAGTGGCTGACTCTTAGCTGTGGAGATGCAGAGTTCCAGATCCATGTAACCACCCATTGTAAAATATGTGCTGCTGAAGCAAGCACAACCACCCATTATAATAAAGTTGAGAGCAGCCCAGCAGTTGTTGAACACTCATTTTGTGTGCCAGGCTCTATGCTAATAAAGTCTTTATAAATGTTTTTTTTCATTTAACCCTCAATGAGTTATGTATCATCCTAGTTCTCATTTTGCTTATGTGGAGGGCTCTGGGGAGATAAATTACTTGCCTGAAGTCATACAATTAGTAATCAAGTTAGAGCTAAGTCTTAAAGGACTATAGGTCTCTCAGATTCCAAAGCTACCTTTAGACTTGAATTCAAAGAGCATCCTTTGGTATAGAATTTGCAAAATTTCAATATCCGTGGCTCTTTCTCTAAATTCTGTCATTTGCTTTACAGGCAAGAATTGTCAGACGGTATTGGCTCCCTGTTCCCCAAACCCATGTGAGAATGCTGCTGTTTGCAAAGAGGCACCCGATTTTGAGAGTTACACCTGCCTGTGTGCCCCTGGCTGGCAAGGTAACAACACAGAAGTTAAGGAAACCAAGAGCTTTAAACAAAGTGGTCAGATCATCAGATTAACATGGAAGGCCCAGTCTTCTGAGGCCTGCCCATGGTCAAAAAACACCAGCTTTGTACAGGAGCTGCTAACTGGAATGATTTAGAAAGCCTTTTTCATTTTCATGCCTTTGGGGCCCCCTAGTGGCTGGAAGATTCCTATGATGTTCTCCGGGCACAAAGCCTTTTACAAGACTTTCTAAAGCGGTAGACCAATCAGAATATCCCTATTTACCCCAGCTGCAGCTCGGATTCCCCGTACATTTCTGTGGAACTCACCTTCCAAAGACAGGACCATTCATTGTGCCTGTATTTCTAGGTCAGCGGTGTACAATTGACATTGATGAATGTGTCTCCAAACCCTGCATGAACCATGGTCTCTGCCATAATACCCAGGGCAGCTACATGTGCGAGTGTCCTCCGGGCTTCAGTGGTATGGACTGTGAGGACGACATCGATGACTGTCTTGCCAGTGAGTATGCCAGCCAGTTCCTGAGCCCCCTGAGGCACACAGGGAGCAGGGCAGTGCCGAGGCTCCATCTGTGTTGTTGCTAATTCCAAATACCTTTTGTTGCTGGTTCCTTCCAGGTAGTTTTGTTTATTGATATCTAGTTTAATTCCATTGTGATCAGAGAATGTACTTTGCATCATTTGGATTATTTTTAAATGTATTAAATCATGTCTTACGGCCTAGTCTGTGGTCTGTTTTGATAAGTGTTCTGTGTGCACTTGAAAAGAATGTCTTTTGCTGTTTTTTGGTGGAGTTCCATAAGTGTTAATTACTTCAAATTGGTTAACAGTATTTTTAGATCTTCCCTGATTTTCTTTCTGCTTATTCTATAAATTATTGACAGAGTGATATTGAAATCTCTCACTTTTATTGTGCACTTGTTTACTTCTTGTAATTCTATCAGTTTTTGCTTATGTCTTTTGAAGCTCTGATTTTAAATACATGAAAAAATATTTAAGATTGTTGTGTTCTCCTGAAGAATTGAGTCCTTTGTCATGAAATGACCCTTTTAACTTGGTAATATTCCTTGCTCTGAAGTCTCCTTTGCCTGATATTAATATAAGTACCCTACCTTTCTTTTGATTATTGTTAGATATTTTTTCCATCTTTTTTACTTTTGGCCTATGTCTTTAAAGTATGTTTCTTTTAGAGAGCATATATTGAGTCTTGCTTTTTCTCTCCAATATGACAGTGTCTAACTTCTAATTGAGCTCTTCATGCCATTTAAATTTAATGGTTGATGGTGATATGACTGAGTTCATCTTGCATGTTATTTGATCTTCCATCTCTTTACATTTTGTTCTTTTTTTGGGCCTTTTTTTGGAATAATTGAGCATTTTTATGATTACATTTTATTTATCCACTGGCATATTAGCCATATCTTTTTTTTTTTTAACATTTTTTCTTTCTTTCCTTCTTTCTTTTTCTTTTTCTTTTTGGTGGTGATTTTGGGTTTGCAGTATGCAACTTTAATTCATTACCTTCGACTATACCACTTTGTATGGCACTAAAAACCTTATAACAGTATACTTTTATTTACACTCCTGTCCTCTGTTCTGTTGTTGCCATATATGTATGGCAACATATAAACCACCCAAAATACTATTTTTGCTTCAAATGGCCAATTAATTTTTCAAGAAATTTAAAAATAAATTAACAGTCTTTACACTTAACAGCATATTTACAGTTTCTGATGTTTTTCATTCTTTTGCATAGATCTACATTTCCTTCAAGTATCATTTTACTTTGGTCTGAAAAAATTCCTTTAATGTTTCTTGTGGTGCTTATCTCCTAGGGATTAATTCTTTCTCCTAGTGATTAATTTTTTTCTGAAAAGGTTTTTATTTTGCCGTAGTTTTCAAAGATAATTTCATAGGGAGTAGAATTCTAAGTTGACTTTTCCCTCCAGCACTTTCATATAATCCTTCCATTGCTTTCTGCCTTGCAGTATTTCTGAGGAGAAATCTGCTATGATTCTTATATTTATTTCTTTATGTTCTTTTCTCTCCTTTGACTACTTTTAAAGTATTTTCTTTCCACTGTTTTTTAGCAATTTAATTATAATGCCCAAGTTGTTCTTCATGTTTCTTTTTGTGGTGGTGGTGGTGGTGGTGTGGGGTTCATTGACCTTTTTTTGGATATATGGACCCAAATGTGGAAAATATTCAAATTTTTTCAGATTCTTTTTGCTTTCCTTTTTTTTTTTCTTCTTTTTGCTTTCCTTTACAACTTTCATCATACATCTTTTAGGTTGATTAAAGTTATCTCTGTTCACCAATGCTCTGTTTTACTTTTTTAAAGTTTTTATTTATTTATTCATGAGAGACACAGGGAGAGAGGCAGAGACATAGGCAGAGGGAGAAGCAGGCTCCATGCAGGGAGCCTGATGTGGGACTCAGTCTCGGGTCCGGATCACTCCCTGAGCCAAGGGCAGGTGCTCAACCACTGAGCCACCTAGGTGTCCCTGTTTTACTTATTTTTTAGGGTTTTTTTTCCTCAGTGTTACATTTTAGATAATTTTATTATTTGAAGATATTTTGATATGGGATGCCTGGGTAACTCAGCAGTTGGGCATCTGGCTTCAGCTTGGGGCATGGTCCTGGAGTCCCAGGATTGAGTCCCACATTGGGCTCCTTGCATGGAGCTTCTTCCTCTGCCTCTGTCTCTACCTCTCTTTATTTCTCTGTCTCTCATGAATAAATACATAAAATCCCTAAAAACTAAGAAGATATTTTGATATATCTTCTAGTTCACTAATCATTTCCTCTGTAGTGTTTTGTTTGCTGTTAATCCCATCCAGTATATTTTTTTCTCTTCATTGTATTTTTATCTTTAGAAGTTTGATTTGAGTCTTTCTTATACCTTTATTCCTCTCCTTGTCATGTTCATGCTTTCTTCTTCTTGAACAGAGTAGATTTATCATAATTGTTTTTTTTTTATCATAATTGTTTTATTGTCCTCACATTAATTCTACCAAATGGAAAATTCCTAGGTCTGCTTCTATTGTTGATTTTTATCCTCATCAGGATATATTTCTTGCTTCTTTGCCTACCTGGTAATTTTTTTATTAGATGCTAAACTTAAAAAAAAAATCTTTATAATATGTTCAAGCTTTAAGGATCATGTGGAAGCAGTTTGATCCTTTTGGATCTTTTCTTCAGGATTTGTTAGGTCCAGAATGGCCTTTAGACTAGGATAAAAATGGCTCACTACTGAGACAGAACTCTCTGAGGATCCTACTTAGTGCATAGTTAGGAGGTCTTTTTGTTTGGACTGTCATGAACATGAGCTATTCTCAGCATAATGTAAACTCTTGGGATTGATCTGCCTACTTCTTTCTGATGGTTCTTTCCCCAGCTTTGATGGTGTCATTGTATGCATGTGATATACCTAGTTACTTATCAGTGCTCACTGCTTATCAGTACTCAGTTATTTGTGTGGTGATTAAATCATTGAACTTCAAACAAGGTTATCACGATGTGTTAAAAATAATGGCACCTAATTCACAGCATACATAATTTCAGATCACCATATGAATGGTACCAAACTAGGTCCTGGCAGTGCCAAGATAGATAAAACCCAGTGCTTACTTACATTCATGATACTCATAGTCTATTATCAAAGAAAGATATGTAGACAAATTCAACATTGTGTAGCAGTAGTGAAGAAAAATATGTCCATAGCAGTTGATGGAGAATTTAAGGGAGTGGAATTAAATTATTTGGGTTTCTTTTCCACATTAGTTATGTAGTCAAAATTTCCAGTATTTAAATTTTTTCCTATTTGAAGTAAAGCTAGCAATATTTATAATTAATTTAAAATAATTCAGTAAGCTATAGTGCGTTTCTTGAAAGATGCTATGGAAATTACAGTGTGCCATTATGCACTGTGGATAAGAAGAAATAATGTGATTTTTACAGTTTTTCCAATAAAGATTGCAGATGAGCCTTAGAATGGAATTAGCTTAATAGATGATTAAGGTTTTAAATAAGCCTCTTATAAAATCAGGACTATGTTACCCACCTGATGTTTTGTTCTCTTTTTATGTAGATGACCTGTCTTTGCAGATTATATTTTAAGGTCCTTAAGAGCAAGAGCTGTCTCTTATTTTTCTTGTTCTGATTTATATGTCATTTATATTTTGGAGGACTGTGCCATGATAGTAGCTCAAAGTTTGTTGATTTATTGCTGTGAGCCTAGAGTGTTCTAAGATTGAGCTGTGTGATACTTAAAACGTTTTAAATGTTTCTTAATTCTTCTTAAATCTAGAAGCAAAAACAAAAAAGAGAAGAGGGAAGGAAAGGAAATGAAAGATGAAGGGAGGGGAAAAAATAGGAAAGAAAGATCAGCGCGGGGGGTACTTAGTATATATCCTATCTTGCCTCACCCACTCATACACCTTTTGAAAATCTTTACTGATATTTTTGAGATTCTGTGTATTATAGGGGGCACATATTTGCTTAGCAAATGTGGGGGATCATTGTAAGTTTTAGGACTCTTAAGATTGCAAAATTGCTAGTGATGTATGCATAGTTCATTCCAATTATCAAATAGGCTAGGAATCTCAGGCAAGTGTTACTGCATTCATTTTCATAAATGGAGGAGTCAAAGCAAAACAGATGTAAAGAAAAGTACAAGTAGAGAGAATCAGAATTATTACTGTTCTTAGTGTGATTTAGTTCAGGTCACTCACCTTTCTTTATAGGTCTAAAATTAAACTAATGCTTTAGTTCAGAGCTCTAATTCTTGTATGTAATGACTTAGATCCTTGCCAGAATGGAGGTTCCTGTGTAGATGGAGTGAATACTTTCTCCTGCCTGTGTCATCCTGGCTTTATTGGAGATAAGTGTCAAACAGACATGAATGAGTGTCTGAGTGAACCCTGTAAGAATGGAGGGACTTGCTCTGACTATGTCAACAGTTACACTTGCAAGTGCCAGGCGGGATTTGATGGAGTACACTGTGAGAACAACATCGACGAGTGCACTGAGAGGTGAGCAACACATACACTCAGGCACCATTGTCTTCCTGGAAAAAGAGGGAAAGGAGGGAAAACTACAGAGCACAGTGCTGGGATTGCAGGACGGGATAAGGTATCCACTTGGGTCCCATTCCATCGTCTACTCCTATTGCCCACTTCCTGATTCCCTGTAGATGTGTGGTTAGCAGGTCAAAGATCAGAGGTTGAAAAGCTTAGTGGGATGGACCACCATTTATTTCTAATGCTTAGGGAACAGGAAGAGTTATAATTCTGTTCCATTCTCCTCTTGGTCTCTTGTTCATTTCAGTTGACAATTTAAAAATTCCTTTTTTTTTTTTACCCCCAGATTTGTCATCACTTTTTAGTAATTTCTAGGTGTTTTTTTTCCCAACAAGTTTATTCTATTTCTTTTTCAGAAAGAAATCTAGAATTAAGAGCTATTTACTTATCACTTTTCTTATAAATTAAATTGACTTGAGGGATAAAATGAAATGTGATACATGGAAACCCACTGAAGGACTGGGTAAAACCTGGAAACCTTCATTTTCTCTGGGAATCTCTAATAAACTCAGCCTTTTAAATACTCTTGTAACCTTTTTGGTTGTAGAAAGGAAGCTGGGACTCAGGCTGGTTGGCACCCAGTCTAATTTGGAAAAAGAAAATTTACTGGGTCTAGGAGTTTAGGATGCTCAGGAGTTTTTGCTTCTATAACATGTTAGATTCTAGGAACCTTACTTTTAAATAGCAGATCAGAGGTACCAGGTTACATAGCTGGCATTGTTCTCTCTGCTTCTCAGCTCCTGTTTCAATGGTGGCACATGTGTCGACGGGATTAACTCCTTCTCTTGCTTGTGCCCTTTGGGCTTTACTGGCCCCTTCTGCCTCCATGAGATCAATGAATGCAACTCTCACCCATGCCTAAATGAAGGAATATGTGTTGATGGCCTTGGTACCTACCGCTGCACCTGTCCCTTAGGCTACACTGGGAAAAACTGTCAGGTAATTAAATTTCGTCCTACTCAGAATAGCTGAATATTATATATATTATATATTCTCTTGTAAGCAGAATAAGCCCCTCCTAAAAGAAAATTCTGGGTCTCAGGGGGGATGTCCCTGAGATAAATCTGCATAACTTCTTAATAACTGGTAGATTCCAAAATGGTGGCACTGGCAAGATTATGCAGATTAACAAGCATGAGATTGTTGTAACAGCTAACCAAGAACTGCAGAGAAATACATATGGGAAATAAGCACATAGGTAGTATTCATGTTGGAAATACAAAAAAAAAAAAGAATAATCAAAATAAAGTTTTTAAAGTTTGGATACAATGTCTAAGGGAATAATAATAATTATTATGTTTTGCAGTGTTGTAACATTCTCAAAATCAAGCTGGTCATATGTTTTTCAATTTCAAATATGTAAATGTGCATTTTTATAGACTCTCAGAGCTAGCTAGGGCAGCCTTTCATTTCATGGAAAAAGAAACTGAGTCCCAGAGGGCAAAGCAACCATTCCAAGGTTGAATACCAAACAGCATGGTATTTAATTATTTTTTATTTTTTTAAATTAATTTATTTGACAGAGAAAGAATGAATTAGTGAGAGGTGGGGGGCAGAGGGAAAAGCGGACTCCCGGCTGAGCGCAGAGCCTGACATAGAGCTTGATGCAAAGATCAAGGTGGGGCTTGATCCCAAGACCCTGAGATCATGACCTGAGCCAAAGACAGACACTGATTGAGCCCTGCAGGTGCCCCACATTGTACTTAATTTTATGCTATTTTTACTTCTTAAACAATGATAGAATGATAGAATAACAGAACTCCAAAGAATTTAGGACTAAGTGGCCAATAAGGCTTTGGCTATATTGAATGTGCAAATAACTACCTCTGTATATTAAACACCTTGATGCTGATTCTGTGGATCAGAAGGACATTCTTCCTTGGGCTCTTGCTTCTTATCACAGTGTAAGGCTACATGTGCCAAGGGAGTGCTCCACCCATAACCACTGGCCCCTTCTTTGGCAAACGGTCCAGGAGTATAACCTTGCTCTCCCTGGGGTCAGGGCACCACATGTGAGTTATGGAGAAAGGGACTAGTCTGCTCAGATTCTTTCCCTCGTGTTTTGCGTAAGCCTGATTTTCTCCCCTCTAAATAGGCTCTGTGATAGCTTTTAGGTTTATTAATAGGCTGTATATCCTTTTACTCATATTCACATGGACAGATTTGATTGAGATTGATGTAGATTTCTCCCAGATGATTAGCACAGGTGTTATGGACCTCTCTGACAGCAATAATTTCTTTCTTTTCTGGCTGTCTAAGGTGCCCACGGAACAGGACATAATCATAACGGAGGGAATAACTTTAACCTATTAGGCTCCCTCAGACTCTTAAAACTTCTGTGGTGAAAACTTTAAATGGCTGAGCTAAGAAGATTTAGAATAAGTAAAATAATTGGATTACTGAGAGTGTTGGACTATTTTAAGACTTGACTGAGAGCTCTTTTTTATTGTTTTTATATTAGTGTGCTTTCTCTTGATTCTTAAAATGTAGTGTGATTTATTTTATTCTTTTCTGATACTTGGATGTTGATGTATGCTTCTGTTTCAGACACTGGTGAACCTCTGTAGTCGGTCTCCATGTAAAAACAAAGGTACTTGCATTCAGGAAAAAGCAGAGTCCCGGTGCCTGTGTCCATCAGGATGGGCTGGTGCTTACTGTGACGTGCCCAATGTGTCCTGTGAGGTGGCGGCCTTACACAGAGGTGAGCTCTGCCCTCTCAGACTGGGGTCACTCTGCCAAGTTTCAGCCAACTAATAGCATTTTAGGGCAGGTATTGTTACCATGGGAAGAGTGGACAGTGGTGGGTGAGTGAGGCTCTACAGAAACGGTCCCGAGATAGAAGGTGAAAGGGCAGAGGCACAGGCTTAGAGATTCCAAAAAGAAATGCATGTAAGAGGAAATGAAGACATATTTCACTTTCAGGACTTATTTTTTTTTTTAAGATTTATTTATTTTAGAGAGAGAGAGAGCGAGGGAAGGGGAGGATATAGGAGAGGGATAAAGAATCTTAAAGTAGACTCCACACTCAGTGTGGAGCCCAACAGGGGGCTCCATCCCACAACCCTGAGATCACCACCTGAGCTGGAATCAAGGGTTGGACGCTTAACTGACTGAGCCACCCAGGTGCCCCAGGGCTGGGTTTATTTTCAACATATATCTGGTTCTAAGGGTTGTGAAGTAGATGAGAACACACTTAGTTGGTCTGAACCTGACATGCTGTGTGTCTTCTGTGATGTTTCTTTCTGTACTCGGCTTCCTAGGGGTGTCCACTGACCACCTGTGCCAGCACTCCGGCATCTGCATCAATGCTGGCAACTCGCATCACTGCCAGTGCCCCCTGGGCTACACCGGGAGCTACTGTGAGGAGCAGCTCGATGAGTGCTCATCCAACCCCTGCCAGCATGGGGCCACCTGCAGGGACTTCATTGGCGGGTACAGATGTGAGGTAAGATAAGCCCCCAGAGGTCAGAGACCTCCCGAAGATGGCAGAACTGTCGTGAGCACTAGCATACTGATTTAGCTGCTTGTGACTTTTTATGAGTCACCATTTTTTTTTCTTTACCGTCACCATTACGCTATTTACCACCACCATTCGTTTCAGTCCCCTTGTGTAATAAGTTCACAGGGCTCCAGTAAGGTATTTCTATAGAGGTCTAGAACCATTCCCTGAAGCCAACATTCACTGCCAGAGTGAGTTTCACAGGCCAGCAGCTCAGTGGCCCCTGGACATCCCTGAATAGCAGCTGATATAGGAGAAGCCACTTTGAAGTGTGTCCTGAAGTTGTCTAGCCTGTTCCATGTAGCATCACACCAAGTATGATGTGTATATATTTGAGGAAGTGTGTATCTTTTAAGGAACATATTGCTCTAATGGCCGGGCTGATAATGGTCAGAGCAAGATGTCAACAAAACATTGGAAACTTGAATTTGACACCAATTCAGGCCACGCAGGAACACTGAGAGAAGTCGTACTTCTCATAAATGAGCCAGAGTTGGCCTCTTTATATTAGCCCGCAGTTATTCCTTCATGCGGGCTGGGACCTGTTAGTTCAAACACCATCGGTGCCAAACTCAAATTTTCACAGATCCGGTTGTTTTAAAAATAGCCCTAAAAGCCAATTTTTAGCCATTTAGAGCCTTTTTTGCGTTGCATATCCTGCAAAACTGCACCCAGTATCTGCAAACCATAGGTAAGCCGCAGGACTTAAAGACCCCAAGCCAGTGCTGCCCTTCAAAGATCTCTGACCCAGAGACTGGCCTGGCTGCTGAGTGACATCACCGACCACGTTAGTCCCCTCTCAGTTACTCCCTTTCCTTGGAATTCACTTGCGCTCCTCTCCTTCCCCTCCTCTCCACTCTGGACAATCTCATGCTGCAAGGGATGGCCTCACATGCAAACTTGTCAAAGCATTGCCCAATAAAGCCGCTTCATGGTCAAGGTCTTTTTCCCTGACCAGCCCTGAAATCCCTCAAACCCCTATAGCTACCACATTAACTAACACTCCGCCCCCATCCCTTTCTCAACCTGTTTCTCCTACGTATGTGTGGTTTCCTGAATCTAGAGATCAATAAATGCAGTGTGTTGACTACTGTCCACACTTTGATTGGACTGAGTCACAGGGTCCTCATCACACACCAAGGAATGCATATTTTAAAGATGGGAAAACCTGCATTGAGGAGCGATGAAAGTTTTGCACAGGGGTCAACCCTGAAATATCCCTCAGAATACTGAGTCCTTGCCTTCACTATAAAGTGGCTTTTCAGCCGGAAGATGTAAATGACAGTAAGCTGCAAGTTGGCCCTGCGCAGGACGATTGGTGGAGCGTGTGACTGTGCCAGAGAAGCATCCAAGAGGTGCCAGAAAAGCATCCGAGAGCTGGGTGGGGGCAGGGAGTGGGCAAAGGTATATGGCAACCTTCCAGACCTCATTTGCTCTGGTGGTCTGTTTCTAGCAATGGTCCAGTGTTTCTTCCTTTTTGCTTGCTCCTATCAGTGTGTCCCAGGATATCAGGGCGTCAATTGCGAGTATGAAGTAGATGAGTGTCAGAATCAGCCATGCCAGAACGGAGGCACCTGTGTCGACCTCGTGAACCATTTCAAGTGCTCCTGTCCACCAGGCACTCGAGGTATGCAGTCAGCCCTACCCGTCTCCATCTAGGGCATTTTCTTAAGTTATAAGCCAGTTTTTAGGATAGAAGAGATTTAAAAATTTTTTTATTTCAGTACTCCGAAGCTTTGCAACCTGGCCTGGGGGCACCTGCAGTTCCAGGGCAGGGGCTCGCTGTTCTGCCTATCTCTACTGCTTTGCTTCAGGCTGAGGTTGAGCTCGTTCTCACTTGGTAGGTCGGTCTATTACTGCTGGTCCCATGCTGATGGGAGGAGAGGCCTCAGTGTTCATTTGTCTAGCAGTCCCTAATTACCAGATGTTCTGTGAAAGTAGGATTACACAGTGGTTTTGTTTTTTACCATCCTGTTTTCAATTTAGTTTGTAGTTAGGTAATATATGCACAGGCCCAGATTTTACATATAGACACACACATAAATATACATGCAGCAAAAGCATAAGGTGAAAAGTCTGTTTCTGTTCCCCTTCCCCATACCTAGTTCTCCCCTCCCACCAACAAGGAACCTCCACTTTATTTTATTTTAGTTTCTTCTGTATCTTCTAGAGTTTTCTTTTTATGTGTCCTTTAGAGTGTGTTTTTATTTTTTCAAATTCAAATTCAATTAATTAACCTAATCTGTATTATTAGTTTCAGGGGATAGAGTTCAGTGACTCATCAGTTGCAAGATTTCTTTATATGTATTTAGAAGCCAAATACAAAGATATTTTTATTTACCCCACTCCTATTTCTTACTCTTGCACTTGATTTTTTTTGTACTTAATTGGATATGTTTCCATATTAACTTATAGAACTTCCTTAATCTTCTTCACCCAGCAGAATTCCCTTGTAGCTTAATATATTGAACCAATATCATAGTAATAGAAATTTGGGTTACTTGAATCTGTATATATGTAGATAAATTTTCAGAAATGGAATTGCTGGATTAGAGAATTATGTACATTTCTGGTTTTGATCTATATTTCTGTATCATAGCATATGACCATACTGGCTTCTCAGTGTGGATGAACATATTCTCACCTATGAGTCCTTTGATTTTCCTCTTTCAGTGGTTTCTCTATTTGTATCTATATTCTTTTTTCCCATTACATTGTTCATCATAATATTTTACAGAGATTAACTGTGATACAAAATATTCTTGATGTATTGGTTTTTGTCTTTGATTTTCTTTATGATTTTTTTCATGCAGAGTTTTTTTTTTATTTTTTTAAAATTTATTTATTTATTTTGAGAGAGAGCGAGAGAGCATGGGGCAGGGCAGAAGGAGTGAGAGAATCTCAAGCAGACTGCTCTGAGTGCAGGGACCAAAGTGGGTCTCAATCTCATAACCCCGAGATCATGACCTGTGCTGAAACCAAGAGTCGGTTGCTCAACCTACTGATCCACCCAGGCACCCCTGGAGCTTTTTTTTGTTGTTTTTAATCAGATTGGATTTATTAACCTCTTTTAATGGCTTCTGCGTTTTGAATCCTAGTCAGCAATACCTTCTAGACTTTAATATCATTAAGGAATTCTCCCATATTTTCTTCAGGTACTAGAATACTGTTGCACTTTTTCCCTATGGCTACTGATTTGTCCCAACAAAATTTATGGGATATTTCACTTTTTTAAAATATTTTATTTATTTATTCATGGGAGACACAGAGAGAGAGTGAGGCAGACACAAGCAGAGGGAGAAGCAGGCTCCAAGCAGGGAGCCCAATGTGGGACTGGATCCCGGAATTCTGGGATCATGCCCCACGCCCCAGGCATCCCAATATTTGATCTTTTTTACAATAATTGGAGACGGCAACTTTATCAAATTTTACATACCCTTGTGTATTTGGGTGTTTTTCTGGACTTCTTTTGTTTGTTTTGTTTTCTTTATTCTGTTAATTTATCAATCCCACTCTGTTTTAATTATTAAGGATCTTTGATTTCAGCGTTTTCCAGGCTAGGCTTATACTTTCTTTCTTTCATATAATTTTAGAATCAGATTGTCTATTAACAAAATCCTGGTGGCATTTTTTTATTGGGGTCACTTTAAATTTATGAATCTGTGTGGGGAAACTGGCATCTTTCTTTACCATGAGGAATCTCCCTAACCAAATGATAACATCTTTTTATTTATTCAGATCTCCTTTTGTATCTTTCAGGACTATTTTAAAGTTTTCATGTAGGCCTAGTACATTTCTTCTTAAGATTATTCCTATAATTTTGTCTTTTGCTATTGTTATTGAAAAAGAGGTCTTTTCTTCCTTTATTTTTTTTTAAGATTCTATTTGAGAGAGAGCATGAGTGGGAGGAAGAGCAGATAGAGAGGGACAAGTAGACTTCCCACTGAGCATGGGGACTGAAGTGGGGCTCCATCCCAGGACCCAGATCATGACCTGAGCCAAAGTCCAGACACTTCCCTGACTAAACTAGTCAGGCACCCCTCTTTTTCCCTTTTAATAGTCTTGCTTATATTAGTGTATGCTGCAAATGCAAGTGGGAAGAATACAGAACTGTTTTCCTTTTATAATTTTTTGAATCATTCATGGAATCTTCTCTAGAATTGTCAGTTGATTTCTTTTGTACTTTCTCAAAAATATTTATGGATATTCATATTAGGTGACTCATTTACATCTGTAGTATATTAAATAAGTTCTATTTTAAATGGAATAACCTTTGTGTTCTTAACAGATTTTCCCTATAATTTTCAACAGTAAGAAACAAGTACACATTATTTTACAGAAAAGTCAGTGAGTCTAAAACTTTTAAAAAATCCCGCAACACTTAGTCCAGTTCTTACCAATATTTTTATGTACTTATAATCTATGTATTGTTATGATAGCCTCTTTTGAACTGGTTTTTATAGTTTGAATAAAAGGCATGAATTAATGAGAAATTTACTGGGTCTCTCTTGAGCTCCAGTTTCCTTGTCCCTCAGGTGGGATGAATAATGCCAGCTGGTGCACAGGGGACCACTTTGGGGGGCTGTGTGGGAGAGTACCTATGATGACCTGAGCATATTCTTTCCTTCACCCTTACTGGTCACCGGGGATGACGGCAGCTACCATGGATCAAGAGTGTGATTTGCCCCACCTGACCTGAAAGGTCCCATGGCAGGTGGAGACATGTCATCAGCATAGCTGCAAAGTGCCATAAAGAGTGACTCTGTTTTGCAGGAAAGAAGTATTCTTAAGAATGTCATCATTCTCTGTCTCTTCTCTCTTTCCTCCAGGCCTGCTTTGTGAAGAGAACATTGATGACTGTGTTGGGGGTCCCCACTGCCTCAATGGTGGTCAGTGTGTGGATAGGATTGGGGGCTACAGTTGTCGCTGCTTGCCTGGCTTTGCGGGAGAGCGGTGTGAGGGCGACATCAACGAGTGCCTCTCGAACCCCTGCAGCTCTGAGGGCAGCCTGGACTGCATCCAGCTAACCAATGACTACCTGTGTGTCTGTCGCAGTGCCTTCACTGGTGAGAGCTTCTCCAGTGCCCCTGCACTCTCCCTTGGTGGGCCTTTGAATGAGGAAATTGGGCCCTGAGTGTCATGTTCCAGACCCAAGTGAAACTTTTTTTCTTACATTGGAAAGACTAGACCAGATTAATTCAGAGGTCCAATTTTTCCCTAGGCCTGTGCTTCATGGATGTTGTAGTCCACCTCTGCCTTTTTTTTCTCTTTTATTATACATTGATTATATCAGACTAGCAGAAATACAGAAAAAAATTGAATGTTGGGAGTGGTTGAGCAAAATAGCCCTTTTTAATTGGGGCAAAATACACATAACATAAAGTATACCATTTTAACCATTTTTAGTGCACAATTCGGTGGTATTAAAAACATTCACATTGCCGTGCTGCCAACACCAAATCCATCCACAGAAGTCTTTCTTCTGAGGAAAATAATGTCTTGTGTTCAGAAACCATACATCTACTCTGCTTTCATCACCCTATCTCCTTTTGCATGTAATGACCTGGGTTACTGGGTAGTCACTGCCACGGTAACCTTTCTATATCTGGGACCCAGAGAGTATTAGAATCTTTTAGGTCATCTAAGAGGAATAGGTCTAAATTGGGGTATGTTAAAGCAAAAACCAGTTCATGAGGGTATGCACTAGAAAATTGTAGGGGTATGACCTGCACAGGTAAGAGTTGGCCATACTCCTAAGTCCCTTCTTAGGTTTCTTTTTCATCACAGATCATAAAGATGACCAAGTCCTGCTTCAGAATAGAGGCTTGTCCTAGGTCCTTAACTAGTTACCTCTGAAGATGGGCAGCTTGGTGACTTTATGGGACTACAGTAATATCTAACGTTGTCAGGGTCATCAAGATGCTTAGATTAGAAGTTTGCTTGGCATTTCTGGAGTCATTCCAGACCTTATGCTGTAGTAGTATTCCTTAGGAGTCAGATAATAGGCAACAGTAGTCACCTTAGTAGTAATTTGGCAAGTTGGATTCTGCTGTATTGTGACCCCATCTCTAGGCTTCCTTCCTTCCAATTTTAAAGACATACTTTTAAGAACATTGGTAATTTATGAAGAATGGGAGGGATTTTGCACTACAAATGATGCCTGGATGTGATGTCAAAAGGGAAACAGTCCATTATGAACATCATACCTATTGAGACAATTTTGGATAGAATATGAGCAGTCTGTCCTACAGCCTCATATTAGCCACGAGATGCCTGGGAAGCCAGAGAAGCAAAACTGGCTGCTGCTTCTTTCATTGCCTCTGAGGCTTCCTTTATCTGGAAGGACTGACAAGCACTTACAAAGAAAGTGGGAAACAGATGAAGGACTGAAGACCACCTTGAATTAGGTCCCACCACCAGGAAGTAGTGGTGATGCATTTTCCACACTTGTGATTGAAAAGAATCCTTCGAGCTCATCGGTTGTAGTTATTGTAGGATGTAGTTGTTGAGATGAACATTGAGGAGCTATCTGCCCCCTGATTCCTAGGTGCACATGATGGCTGCTCTTGGGTAGTGGCTGCTGCTGTGATTTGAAGAGAAGGTACCTGTAACCCCTGCCTCTTAATTCTGGCTGACCAAAATTATTACTATTTTACTTTCTTTTTGAAAGCCCCTCTTCTCTTTATCAATGGCTGTGGGCCAGACAGGGTCCATCTCCTGCTATTTGCCAGGAGCTGTGTCTCCAGGTCTCCCCTTGGTTTTAGTTGCTTACTTCACTTTATCATGCAGCAGTGGCCTTGAGGTGCCTTCTGTTTTGGAACTGTTCCTAGAGGAAATTAACTCTGCAAAAATTAAGTTGTACTTTAAAGCAGTGCTGATCAGATTACAGAAAGGCTAGAAAATGATTGAAAAGAGATGTTATGCATGAAAATTCTCTGTAAGCTACAAATCACCACTTGGATGTATTGGCCCAGTGTAGACTCTTCTGTGAAGGTGACAGTTTTAACAAAATGCACTGAACAGTTTTAGTGAATATTTCTTTTGGCTTATGTAAGCTAAAGTATCTTCAAAGAAAAGAAAAGCTGAGTCCTTTTTTCCTTTTCTTTTGGTCGGGGTAGAGTGATTTTTAATGTCCACGTACATACTGTTTTGTGAGTCTATTTTTGGAGTGTATGCCACGTACATTTACTGTGTGCACAAGACATATGGGGGTATTGGCCTGAGCCAGTGGCGGTCCAGTAAGTTTTTCTCATCTTCTCATGTTCCCTTAGGCTTAGGACTGCACTCACACCTCTTGCCCCATCCCTCACCGTTTGGCTAGCTCCCATCTCAGCAGCACTCTGTTCAGTAATATGCAGTTACTACTTCTGCCTTTTAAAACTCCTTTCCATTCTCTGCTTTGAGGTCGTCACTGTGAAACTTTCATCGATGTGTGTCCCCAGATGCCTTGTCTGAATGGGGGGACGTGTGCTGTGGCCAGCAACATGCCTGATGGTTTCATTTGTCGTTGTCCCCCGGTAAGTGCCGTGTTGTCTATTTAAGGGGCGTGCTATCTTTCATACGATCTGGACAAAGCCCAGATTAAAACTGGTTTTTCCAACCTCTATCTGGAACTTTCTTGGTGGGGAGATTTCTCAATTTTAGCTCCTTCACAAAAGTGCTGAGGTTTCCCATTTAAAGCTGTCAAGATACTCCCAGACACAGTGAGTTCCCTAACCTGTGACTCTCAGTCTTTGGAAGCACTAAGAGAAATCCACAGGAAGTAGTGGAATGTTCCCTTGAAAACAAGACTACTGTCTCAGGCTTTTGGGTCCTGTGCCAGAGGGTAGTCTTGCCCCTAGATTGGGGCAGAGTTGTTTGGAAATGCTACTCTACTTACATTCCTTAGCAGGGACTATTTGGGAGCAAGCTGTTTGTTACACTAGAAGGAAGCCTGTTTTCAGCCCTTTGCTCTGCCAACTCTTTGGCCTCTGCCAGAGGCTAAAACCTCTCTAAAACAGAGATCACTACGTGTGAGGACACACCAAAAGGAAACCTGTGCAGTACCCTTGGTCTGGCTGAGCAGGAAATACAAGAATAGAGTGACATGGAAAGCTTTAGATGTCCCAGATTCCTGAAATAACTTTCCCCCTACTAAAGCGATTATGTGAATGGTAAGGAAGGTTAGGGAAGGTGCTTATTATGTCACCTGAGTCTTATCTCACCTATGACCTGTGGACTTAATTTCTGGAAGCAAGCTCTTAAAGCAAGAGAATTCTACATTCATCCCGTGGAACTTTCATCTCTGACCTTAGGTTGACTTGAAGAGGCTTCTTCCTAGAACATGGCACAGGAGGCTACATGGAGGAATCTTAGCCATGTGTCTAATCTTTATCTTCCTAGAGGTGTGGCAGAGAAGGGATTAGGAGGAAAAATGAGGCCTGCTGTCCTCATTTGTTCACTGATCTCCACAGGGATTCTCCGGAGCGAAATGTCAGAGCAGCTGTGGACAAGTGAAGTGCAGGAGAGGAGAGCAGTGTGTGCACACGGCCTCAGGACCACGCTGCTTCTGCCCCAACCCCCAGGACTGTGAATCAGGCTGTGCCAGTAGTCCCTGCCAACACGGGGGTAGCTGCTATCCTCAGCGCCAGCCTCCTTACTACTCTTGCCAGTGTTCTCCACCATTCTGGGGTAGCCATTGTGAACTTTACATGGCTCCCACCAGCACCCCTCCTGCCACCTGCCTGAGCCAGTATTGTGCCGACAAAGCTCGGGACGGCGTCTGCGATGAGGCCTGCAACAGCCATGCCTGCCAGTGGGATGGGGGTGACTGTTCCCTGACCATGGAGAACCCCTGGGCCAACTGCTCTTCCCCACTCCCCTGCTGGGATTACATCAACAACCAGTGTGATGAGCTGTGCAACACAGCGGAGTGCCTTTTTGACAATTTTGAATGCCAGGGGAACAGCAAGACATGCAAGTAAGGGTCCAGGGTTCCCAGAAGCTGAGGGAGACTATCACTAACACACCTCAGTTCCTCGTTCTTGCTCCTAACCACTCCGGGGCTTCAGCTCAAGCTGCCTCTGCTTTTCAGACTGGCGCCCTGAGGCCCTCTTCCTGTGTGTCAGCCTTGCCCCGTCGCACGCTGCCCTGTGCTCTCCCTTGCTGACAGAGGTCCAGGAATGCTCACGCGCAGCCACCCTCTCTCTGCCTCTCTCTGCCTTCTCACCTGCTGCCTCTCATGACCTCCTAGGGAAAATAACTTTTGGAAGTCGTGTTACCCATTCCCAGGCAGCTTCTCACATAACCTGCCTGCAGGATGAATGGAAAGGTCTGTACCTCTCTGTGTTCACCCCAATCCTTTCTCTTAAACAGGGTTTCCCCATCTAGATTTATCAGAAAGCATAAGCCAGATCAGGCCACTTAACCCCCCTGGTCGTCACTGGCAATTACAAGGTGCTTTATGGTTTACATAGTAACTTTACATAGCAACTTTCCTAGCAGACATCCCATTTAATTTAACCTCAGTGAGTTCTCAACAACTTTATGAGACATAGATACTGTTAGTGGTCTTTTACGGGTGAGGGAATTGAGAGCTAGGAGGTTAGAGAACTCGTCAGAGTCCATACAGCTATTGCTGACTCCCAAGCTCTTCATTGAGCCAGTGTGGCAAGTCATACCAATAGCAAAACTATCAATGGGTAGGAGTGAGGAGGAGAGTGGAGATGAAATAGTTTGTGCATCTTTTAGGTTTGGGGACTTGATTTCCTTTTCTCAGATTTGAAGGAGGCTGTATAATTTAGATCTGGTGTCTTGTATAGGACACCTACCTACCTTCCAGAGCTAGGATTCAGTCCTGTTTGTGAAGGGAATGGGTCCTCTGTAGAGCCCTGATGATTCAGTTCCTGGAAGCACATTTTACTTCTAAAAGCTCATTGTCAACTCACCAGGCACAGTGGATAAAAAAAGAGAGGAAGTGTGTCCCTGGTTGATTTTTGTTTCAGGTATGCAGCTTTATTTACAAAGCTGACTTAAGATTACCAGCTGCCTGGGGGGCTGGAACCCATGCAGCATACTGGGCACAGTGCAGTTTCTCCTTTGAGGAACGCTCACTGAAAGGAAGTGGTGTAGATTATATGGACTCTGCGCAGTTGGGGATAAGAGATTGGACAAAGGGATCTCATCTGGGCCACAGAAGATAGGTAAGGAAAGCCACAGCAGTTCCAAGTAGAAAACCAAATAGCCCTGTAGTCTATTCTGAACTGTTTCCTTGTTCTCTCCCTCTTCTGCTTCTCCTTGTCTAGGTATGACAAATACTGTGCAGACCACTTCAAAGACAACCACTGTGACCAGGGATGCAACAGTGAGGAGTGTGGCTGGGATGGGCTGGACTGTGCTGCTGACCGGCCAGAGAACCTGGCAGAGGGGACCCTGGTTATAGTGGTGCTCATGCCCCCAGAGCAACTGCTCCAGGATGCCCGCAGCTTCTTGCGGGCACTGGGCACCCTGCTCCATACCAACCTGCACATTAAACGGGACTCCCAGGGGGCACTCATGGTCTACCCCTATTATGGTGAGAAGTCAGCTGCCACAAAGAAGCAGAGGATGACTCGCAGATCCCTTCCCGGTGATCAAGAACAAGAGGTGGCTGGGTAGGTTTTTGGTTTTTGGACCTCTTAAAGCTTAATTCTTAATTTCTCAAAGCTTGTAAAGCCAAGTACTTTGATACACAGAAGTCATAACAACCTAAATGACTAGCTCAACCTAAAAATGCAGAGCTCAAACAAGTAGAACAGCCCACCAAGTACAACAAATTCATTATGCCGGTTACTGTGTTTAAGGGTGAAGGTTTGACTTGGTCTTGGTATCCTAAGAAGTACGTTGGAGCAAGCAGAAGGCAGGATGTCAGGGAGGCCTCCTCAAATGTCAGAACCTGTACCCGTTGCCAGGGTTGCCTCAAATCCCCTTAGTACTTACTGACTCCTCTTTTATATTAATCTTGTCTTCTGTACAAGGCACTGCATTTATTATAGAAGTCTCTGTAATGATCTTGAATTGTTCTGTCACTGCACCCCACTATTGGTTGGTGTGTCCCATGACTTTTGACTCTGTACCTAGCTAGGATCCAGATGCAGAGAGAAAGGAGAATAAGGACCAGCTTTACCCACTTTCCTCACTTGGTCTTGCATTGCTTTAGTCAGAAGGTGCCAGGAATGTGAAACATAGTCCAAGAGGGAATGAGAATTAGTGATTAGGATCTAAAGGGACAGGGTCTTAGTTTCTGAGTTCTTTTGGAGGCACCATCACAGAGGTGGAGAGCCTAGTGTAGAAGGTGAGGAAGGAAGGCTTATGTCATCCTTTCCAACTTGACTTGGTTGACTGACACTCTTCTGTTTTATTCACCATTTCCCCTTTTCCTCTTTCCCCTTGGCATCCTACAGCTCTAAGGTATTTCTGGAAATTGACAACCGCCAGTGTGTTCAAGATTCAGACCAATGTTTCAAGAACACAGATGCAGCAGCAGCTCTTCTGGCTTCTCACGCCATCCAAGGGACCTTGTCCTACCCTCTTGTATCTGTTGTCAGTGAGTAACAGTGGTGTTAAGGAGAAGGTTTGGAGAAGGGGAGGTGTTACTTGAGGGCAGTGAGGAAAGGGCATGCCTTTCAGTGTGCAACTCTGTTTTTCAGGGCTGGTGTGGTCAGTCAGTCCATGCCCTTTAAATGAATTTTATGCTAATGTTGAGAGGTTTATTCAGCACTTTCCCTCTCCCTCTGCACTTCCAGGTGAATCTCTGAATCCAAAACCCACTCAGCTTCTTTATCTACTTGCTGTCGCTGTCGTCATTATCCTATTTATTATCCTGCTGGGAGTTATCATGGCCAAAAGAAAACGTAAGCATGGCTCCCTCTGGCTGCCTGAAGGTTTCACCCTTCGCCGAGACTCCAGCAATCACAAGCGTCGTGAACCAGTGGGACAAGATGCCGTGGGGCTGAAGTAAGATGGTTTGCCAACAAGCTACTATTCACAATAGTAATAAGCAGGGATAAATCAGAAAGGAGATCTTGTTGAATTAGAATTTTAAATTTCAATCTCTGGCCACACCACATTACCATACTTGACTGTGATTCTGAATTCCTGCTGAGTGACTATCAAATAACTATTCTGTACATACTCAAGCGATGGTGCTTGGCTTCTGTGTTGAGGCACACTTTTGTTGTAAGCTCTTGATCCATGGGAAAGAAAAGGATGCCTACTCAGGCAACGGGACATAAAATACTGCCCATCCTTCCTGGGCCAAGGCCCCTGAAAGTCTTTAAGGATAGCCATGGCAAAAAGGATTGAAAACATGATATTAGTTTATAATAACCTGTGTTCTTGTTTTTCCCCTTGTTAATCTTGTCCTATCAGAAATCTCTCAGTGCAAGTCTCAGAGGCTAACCTAATTGGTTCTGGAACAAGTGAACATTGGGTTGATGATGAAGGGCCCCAGCCAAAGAAAGCCAAGGTAAGCTGGCCATGGTACAACCATCATTGTCAGCCACTATCTGGTCACATTTCAGATTTCTGTCCTTTGGTATCTAGAGTCCTGAATGGGAGAAAAGGGTAATAGTCTTTGTATGCCGCCAGGCAATGGCTACTACCCCCAGTTGTCTTGAAAGCCAGGAATCGTTAGGTCATCAGTGGCCTTGGGTTTCCTGCATATGCATTTCATGAAGAACTCTTTAAAAATAATAAAACAAGTGAGCTTACTTCCTTAAGAATCATGCTGATGGTAGCTGAATAAGGATTGATGTGTGTAAGTAGCTATTTCCTTTATTGCTAGATCTCTCCCTTATCCTGTCTGGATACTCCTCCTTCTGGAAAGGAAGGTGCAGTTACACAGTAGAAGAAATCCAGTGACCATTGAGTTTAGAGATTCTGAATCTTGAGCCCAGGAAACTAAAACCATATAGAAGTAAGAGGTAGATCGGGCTGAAGCTGATGTGAAAAAGGAGACAATCCTTCCATAGCTCTACATGACTGGGATATGCATATATCCATGGATAGTCTAAAGCAACTTGAAGATATGCATGCTTGAGGAATACAGGCATGCGGTACGGCATGATGGTTAAGAACATTGCTTTAGTTGCAATCAGAACTGGATTTAAATCCAAAACTCTGTTACTTGGTAGCTGGAAAATGACTTAACCTCTTTGTACCTACTTATCCTTATCTCTAAAATAGGGAGTTGTTGTGAAGATGAAATACGGCAATACATATGAAGCATCCTACCCATTTTCTACCACATAGTAAATATTCAATAAAGGGGAGCTGCTTTTAAAACTATAATAGTAATTATTGCCCAATAGTTATTTCCCTGGGTCCTAGCTATGCGCTGGGCACTGTGTGTTAAGTACAGGTAGGTGATGTTGAACAAGGTATGTTTTCTTGTTCTCATGAACCTATAGCGGTAGAAGTTGCCATGTAGTGCCTTGTAAGCACTTAACACATAGTTAAGTAAAGGTAAGCAGAGGGTGCTTTTTGAGACCCACAAGAGAAATTAAAGTCTAATTCTATTGGAAGGAATGGTAGGAGTTAGACAAAGAATCAGGACAGGACATGGCAGATAGAGAGGGTCCAACCCAGGCACAAGTCCAGAGGAAGGAAATGGTGCTTTGGGAATCTACAGCTTGTATATTTGGTAGGCAAAATAGATGGTATATTAAGGCTGAAGCCTGTAATTTGGGATGGGCAAGTTGGGAGAGTTGTACTGATAGCACAGAAGAGGGTGACAGGAACCACCTCCTGGGAGCAACAGGAAGCTGGTGTGGATGATGCACCCTAAAGGGTAGAGTAGAAAGAGAGAAATGGGTAGAAGACTCTGGACTGGCTTCTTGTCTGCAGCTCCTGATGGTGGTCCAAGTCAACAGGCAGCATTCTTGCATTGTTTTCCCCTGTCAGGCTGAAGATGAAGCTTTGCTCTCAGAAGAAGATGATGCCATTGATCGACGTCCATGGACACAGCAGCACCTTGAGGCTGCAGATATCCGCAGGACACCATCACTGGCACTCACTCCTCCACAGGCAGAGCAGGAGGTGGACGTGCTGGATGTGAATGTCCGTGGCCCAGGTCAGCACCCTCAAGCCTCCCCCTTTCCACCTGCCATGCCTGCCTTTGGTTCTGTGTTGCGCCTGTTCTTGCCCCACTCAGTGATATGCTCTTTGCCAATTGCACAGAATAAATCACCGAGGAAATGAATACTTAGGGAATACAGGCTTGCGGAAATTAAAAACCTATATGAGTAGGGAAGGATTTTGTATTGCCTCATGTACAGCATGCTTGGGAATAGGTATGCTGATTTAATGGAAAAGATTTTAGTAGGATAATATAGTAGAAATAATATCCCAAAGCAGAGGGATAGAAGATTAATTTGGTTGATACCTTAGTGCATATCATTCTGTTAATACTGGACATTTTAAAATATGGCCCCACTTAAAATAGCATAGTACTTAGGAACTTAAACAGAAAGACTCATTTAACTTAGAAGAGAGCCCAGCTTAAAAAGACTTATTTTACCATTACTCTTCACAGAAAGGACTCTTATCAGAGGAAAAGTAGATGGCAGATGTAAAACTAATTGCCAATTACCACGAGAAGCCGGGGGATTTTTTTCCCCATAAGAATAACTATTCAAATGGAACTATTCCAATAGTTTGGTTAATTGAACATTAATATCCTTCTTCTCCTTGAATACTTTTTGAAAAATTCCTTTCTTATAGATGGGTGCACCCCATTGATGCTGGCTTCTCTCCGAGGAGGCAGCTCAGATATGAGTGATGAAGATGAAGACGGAGAAGACTCTTCTGCCAACATCATCACAGACTTGGTCTACCAGGGTGCCAGCCTGCAGGCCCAGACAGACCGGACTGGTGAGATGGCCCTGCACCTTGCAGCCCGCTACTCCAGGGCTGATGCTGCCAAGCGTCTCTTGGATGCAGGTGCAGATGCCAATGCACAGGACAACATGGGCCGTTGCCCTCTCCATGCTGCAGTGGCAGCTGATGCCCAGGGGGTCTTCCAGGTAAAGAACAGGAGTAGGGCTGATTCTCCATGGATCTATAATGTTTTCTCTTTGCTAAGGCACTGAAGATCCAATTACATTTCATTCAAAAATTCTTTGAGAGAATAGGGCAGGTGATGGAGTCATGCTTGCTGGATGGGAAAGCAGGAAAAGAATGGTGGCCAACTGACTTAACAGCCAGATAGCAATAGAGCCAACCAGATCACACCAGTCCTCTGATTCTTAGCCACAGTCCATTTTGATGTGCCAAAATGCCTCCCAAGTGAATGGATCAGATGGAAGTGGTACCTGATATATAGCTTTTGACTACTATCAGCTCTCCCTTTGTAGATTTTTCTGGCTACATGCTGCTCCTTGGTGGTTTTCTTGACATATATTCACAGTGTATTCCTTGATGCCCTTTTATTTTACCCTTGTGAGAAAACTGGAAGCATTCTGATTCATCTTAAAACTATACACCATATTTTCCCACATCCCTCCTTTCTTTAGGAAGTAGAAGACATGAACCATTGTCTCTTGAGCACCCATTTGTTCATTCATTCATTCATTCATTCATCCATTTATTCAACGTTTATTGATTGAGGATGATAGAATCTTGGACACAAAGATAGCAAGCATTCCCTGCCCTCCAGGAACTTACAGTGTAGCATTAGCTCTGATGCTCTTGTTTGTTCACTTAGCTTCATTATTTTCTTCTATCAAGGCAACTCTCTTTTCTGTACTTTCTTATCTTCTAGATTCTGATCCGCAACCGAGTAACTGATTTGGATGCCAGGATGAACGACGGCACTACACCGCTGATCCTGGCTGCCCGCCTAGCTGTGGAGGGAATGGTGGCAGAACTAATCAACTGCCAAGCAGATGTGAATGCAGTGGATGACCATGGTAGGGCCGAGAGGCAGGGAGTCGGATTCTTGCCTGCAAAGCATGCCTTGCTTCTAAGGGGAAAATCATTACACAATCTTTAAAGAGCTGTCCCAGATTTGAATCCACTGCAGATTCTTTCATTCATCTGTTTTTTCTTTCAACATTGTAAGTTCAGAGAACTAAGCCATTGGGAAGTTCCTAGACAAAGGTGGGAAGGGATTTTTAGTGAAGGTTCTTGGATCTCAAAGCCAGTCTGTAAAAGGCTTGCCTCTGTAGGTTCCCAGGCATATCACTCTCGATATGAGGACTTGTGAACTGACTTCCCTAGGGGCTTATGAGCAATATCTTTTTTTTAAATAGATTTTCTTTATTTATTCATGAGAGACACAGAGAGAGGCAGAGACACAGGCAGAGGGAGAAGCAGGCCCCATGCAGGGAGCCCGATGCAGGACTCAATCCCAGGACCCCAAGACCACACCCTGAGCTGAAGGCAGATGCTCAACCACTGAGCCACCCAGACATCCCTTGAGCAATATCTTAAATAGACATTCCGGTGTGTGATAAATAGGTTATTGTCCTCAGTGTGCTGGTTCTGGCTTGTGGAGGACGTGGGTACCATAGACAAATGACCCTTTAACCTATATGTCTTCTGAAGGCTAGGCAGCCTTTTTTAAAAGTATTTTTAGAACTGAATAAAAAGACAACACTTCAGCTTTTTTTCCACAGGCCCCACAGACAACTGGCTTGCTGCTCTCTGGGAAGGTCAAAGTTTCCTTGTTTAGGTCATGATGCTTCCTTATACCGGGAGTAGGACATGTCCCTCTACTCTGTCTTCTTGTAAACATATTTTTCCCTGCAGGGAAATCTGCTCTTCACTGGGCAGCTGCTGTCAATAACGTGGAGGCAACCCTTTTGCTGTTGAAAAATGGGGCCAACCGAGACATGCAAGACAACAAGGTAAAATCTGGGCTCCGAGTTGGAGGTCAGACGGAGTAGTGCCTCAGATTATAAAGCCTTCCCTTTTGTCCTGTAGCTCCTATTGTGAGGAGTATACACATAGAGGGAGGCAGGTTGGATGGAAACTGGCCCCGGAGAGCTGGAGGGGAGGGCATTGGGCTCACCCAGGGAAGTGTGAAGAGTGAGTCCTCTGCCTCCACAATATTCAGTCTGAACCAGGTCATCCTATAAATAACGTCAGTGTCGCCTTCTCTACCTTTTGCCTTTTTCACCCTGGCCTTTCTCCTGGTTATCTGTTCTGTTTACACTCAGTTCCTTTTCTCTTGTTCATTTTCATTTTCTTTGCTGTGGCTTTTGTTTTCTGTCCTGGGACACCATAGCGTTTTGCTATTTGCTCTTCTTCCTCTGAGTCTTAGGTCATGTTTGCCCTCTCTTGCTCATCTTACCTTCTCTTGTTTAATTTCTCTTTTCCCTTACTTTAATTCTTTCTTGATCATGTTTTGTTTCCTTTTGCTTTCTCTTATTTTCCTGCTTTAGGTTCTTCCCCTCCTACCTTTTTTATTTCTAACTTCTTTCTTTTCCTCTTGGAACTCATTTTGACAAGCTCAGTGCCCTTTTAAGCAAATCTTTGTCTCAGGGGCATGCTTTATTTCATACATTACCAACTAAGGAGACATTGGGCAAAATTGATTCTTGGAAGGAAGAAATAATCTTACTCTTTCTATATATATAGCTACATATATCCATTCAGTGCATAAGCAGATAGACGTTTTATCTGTGGTATTAAAATTTCTAACAGGGAGAAAAAAATGTCTACGAGATTATTAATAACAAAAAGTTTGAGAACCCTGGCATATTCTCAAGAGCGTTGCTAATTTTAATTGGCCTTTTCTGTAGGAAGAGACACCTCTGTTTCTTGCTGCCCGGGAGGGAAGCTATGAAGCAGCCAAGATCCTGTTAGACCATTTTGCCAATCGGGACATCACAGACCATATGGATCGTCTTCCCCGGGATGTGGCTCGGGACCGCATGCACCATGACATCGTGCGCCTCCTGGATGAGTACAATGTGACGCCAAGCCCTCCAGGCACTGTGCTGACTTCTGCACTCTCACCTGTCATCTGTGGGCCCAACAGATCTTTCCTCAGCCTAAAGCATACCCCCATGGGCAAGAAGCCTAGACGGCCCAATACCAAGAGTACCATGCCTACCAGCCTCCCTAACCTTGCCAAGGAGGCCAAGGATGCCAAGGGTAGTAGGAGGAAGAAGTCTCTGAGTGACAAGGGTCAGCTGTCTGAGAGCTCAGTGACCTTATCCCCCGTTGATTCCTTAGAGTCTCCTCACACATATGTTTCTGACACCACATCCTCTCCAATGATCACATCCCCTGGAATCTTACAGGCCTCACCCAACCCTATGTTGGCCACCGCTGCCCCCCCTGCCCCAGCCCATGCTCAGCATGCACTGTCCTTCTCTAACCTGCATGAAATGCAGCCGTTGGCTCATGGTGCCAGCACTGTGCTTCCCTCAGTTAGCCAGCTGCTGTCCCACCACCACATTGCTCCCCCAGGCAACGGCAGTGCAGGGAGCTTGGGTAGGCTCCATCCTGTCACTGTTTCGGCAGATTGGATGAACCGCATGGAGATGAATGAGACCCAGTACAATGAGATGTTTGGTATGGTTCTGGCTCCAGCTGAGAGCACGCATCCTGGCATACCTCCCCAGAGCAGGCCGCCTGAAGGGAAGCACATAACTACCCCTCGGGAACCTTTGCCCCCCATTGTGACTTTCCAGCTAATCCCCAAAGGCAGTATTGCCCAACCAGCAGGGACTCCCCAGCCTCAGTCTAACTGCCCTCCACCTGTTGCAGGCCCTATGCCCACCATGTATCAGATTCCAGAAATGGCTCGTTTGCCCAGTATGGCTTTCCCCACTGCCATGGTGCCGCAGCAGGATGGGCAGGTTGCTCAGACCATTCTCCCAGCCTATCATCCTTTTCCGGCATCTGTGGGCAAGTATCCCACACCACCTTCACAGCATAGTTATGCTTCCTCAAATGCTGCTGAGCGAACACCTAGTCACAGTGGTCACCTCCAGGGTGAGCATCCCTACCTGACACCATCCCCAGAGTCTCCTGACCAGTGGTCAAGTTCATCACCCCACTCTGCTTCTGACTGGTCAGATGTGACCACCAGCCCTACCCCTGGGGGTGCTGGAGGAGGTCAGCGGGGACCTGGAACACACATGTCTGAGCCACCACGCAGCAACATGCAGGTTTATGCATGAAAGAGCCTGCCTCCAGTGTAGGGACAGAGCTGCCTATTATAAATGCTGCTGAGGAACAAATGAAGGTCATCCGGGAGAGAAATGAAGAAATCTCTGGAACTAGCTTCTGGAGGCAGGAGAAAGAAGATGCTTTTATCTTTTAGATAATGCAAGGGAAGCAATTTTGTCAGCTTCACTGGCTATCTGCAGGATTGGGGTGGGGGGAACATGGCTCTTTTAATCTTTTACCCATCAAGCCAAGTTTGTGGAAATGCAAAACAAATATAAGACCTGGGACCATGTTTACTCTTTTCTTTTGGAGAAAAGAATGGATGCCTATTGTAGCCCAGACATTCTTGCATCTTGGGCTGCATTTTAAACCCTGGGGGTGTCTGCCATATCCTTGAGAAGACTCTACAGTACAGTCCTTTTGGGCTTGGACCCTGGAATTCTGCCTAAGTTGACCTGTCTCATCTTACCTTCCTTGGAAATTCTTTTGACTTCGTTTGGTGCTTTACATTTTGCACCTCTCTGTGGTTGTGCAGCCCCACCCACCGGCATGTTACAGGACAAGACCTTTGTGCTTTTAATCATTCCTTTTCTGGAAAGCAACTTCACCCTCCTTTCCCAGTGTCCCCAGGAGTCTCACAGGGTTTGCTTTGGTTGTAGTTCTCAGCATATACCTTTCAAGTATGTTTCTTTAGAAAATGAATCTATTGCAGTCTCTTATGTAATATCATTCCTAGAAGAGGAAGGGGAGCAAGATAGTTTTCTTTGAACCCATCCTGGGGACAGAAGACCCTTTGAAAAGACTGCCTTAATTCTCTTGCCTGCATGCAGGGCTTTCTATAAACTTTACCAGGAAGAGGGATGAGAATTTTTTCTTTTCTATTTGTGGACCTAGTCAGTGTGAAGTTTTGTTGTTGGCAGTGCAGGTACTGTGCCCCCCTAAACAAAACAAAACTAAGATTTGGAGTGTCAGAATGACCAAGAGACACGTTAACTCATGGGAGAAGTGGTTACCACTAACAAGACCCTTCCTGCCTACCATTCCACTGTCAGCTTGTGTGAAACGTATTTGTTCCCAGATCTCAGAACCCCCAGCCTGCTTCACTCACTCATCCAGCAGGGGAAGCTAGCCTTAGCTGTTGAGCCTTTCCTTCCAGGTATCTCCATAGAAGACTATGTCTCAAACGATGCTCCCTCGCCACTGAGAACTGAATTCTGCTTAGCTGGAGGGATCCCATGACAGCTGTGTTCCTTTTGTGGTGCGGTTGCAGTCTCCTTTCTGACTGTTTGCCTGCTCACCAGGCTTCCCTCTCCACAGCGTGCTCGGAGTTATTTGTGCAACTAAGTAGGTTCTTGCCAAACACATGGGTTTTCTATGTTCAAGCAAGCTGGCCTGGTTTTCTAGGGTCCTCGCCAGCCCTATTAGAAAGTTGAAACCATGAGGCAGCCTTTGCTGTTTGTTGCTACCATTTTTTTCCTTTATGGCAGTCATGACATTCCCTTTTAGGCAATGAATGTAGAAGCTTATCGGGACATTTTCCTTTCCTAGATTCACTTTCTAGATGATGATGGACAATGAAAGACTTAACTGTCTTTATCATGCTCATGCTGAGATTGTGATTATATTGTACTTGAGTCTGCTTCCTGCATTTGTGGTCTTGGCACCTTCCATGACCCCCTGTCAAGGGCAGAAGCATTCTAGTCAACACTAGAAATAGGAGGAAAAGTTTTCTTCCTCTTCTCCCTGAGTCAGCTAATAGTTGGTCCTGTGATCATACTGTCATCTCTACCTGGTGCTATGATGTCATGACACCTGGGAAATTAGTTCTGCTGGGGCATTTTGTAGATATTGACAGGGAAATTTCCTATTCTGTTTTGGTTTGAATGATGGTCTTTATTCCTTCCTTGGCTAGGAGTGCTCATCAGAGCATCCCACTTAACCTGATTTCTCTGTGGCCTCCTGTATAACCCCTAGATGTCTGTTAACATGACAATCTACAGATTTTTTTTTCAGTCCTGCCCAAGTTCATCAAGCCAACAAAAATAATTAGTTCTGCCTCAATATGAACATACTGTTTGTTCATTCTGTATTTTATTTGTCATGTGGCAACTCAACCAGTCCTTTCATAGTGTGTACCATTTTATCTTCTGAATACCGACTCTCTATCCTTGGACCCATTGTTAATTCAGATGGGGAGAACTTCTCTGCATGGACCACTGTGAACCCCACCACATATGCCCCTCTCTGTTATTCCATCTCATCCCCATTACCTGAAAGTATCAGCCTCTGACCCAACAGCTTGGATCCTCTCTGGCCTCCTCCCTCCCCAGCCACAGTGTAGGCCTAACTTGCTTGTTTCTCCTTCTTGGGATTCTTAGGGCTTTGGGGAAGGGGATGTGAAAGCTGCCATTACATACAACAGGCTTCAGTATTGAGGAAGAAGACACTGCCTTTCAAGCATTTATCAATCCCTTAGATTTTGAGAACCTTGAGTTGTATAGCACCTAATAAAAGAGAAGGTGAGTTGGAGAACCACTTTCTCATTTGGCTTCTGAATTAGAGACTAAGTTTTTATAGGATGTATCTTTTATGCCATGTATAGATCACCTTCCTTCCCCTATCATTTTTGGTTTATTTTTATTTTTATAAATTCTTCCTTTGACTCCTCTTCTGTCTACCTTTGGGGATAGATTTTTCTGTTTGTTTCTTCTGTTTTGTGTTAAGCATCATTTTCTGACTTACATGTTGGTAAGGGAAGGAAAAGTGTAAGGGAAAGAGAGAGTGAAAGACTTTGATGTATGCAATCAACCGTGATGCTCAAGCCCATTATACTATCTTGTTATTATATTTGCTGGTGCACAATTCTTGCATAGAAAAGAACCAAAGGTATGTTTTGTTGGCAGGCAGTTTGGAGATTGTGGTTTTAACCAACACATTGAATGTATAATGATCATTTGAGAGGACACAGTTAAAAGACCTGATGCTCCCACTTGTAACTGTTTGGTACTATGGCGCTCCTTCCTTGTGTACATTTCTCTTAAAAGTGATATTATATCTGTTTGTATGAGAAACCCAGTAACCAAGAAAAATGACTGCATGTTCCTAACTATGACACAGTAAGGAAAATGCACAATGTTTTTACTTTTCAAAGTTTCATTCAAAGTAGTTAAGATGAAATTCATATGAAAACATTTTTATCACAAAATAAAGATTACATGTCAAACTCTGTGGCATTGCAGTTTTTATTTTCCATTCCTGTGTCCCTGGTCTTGCGATTATATACCTGATGATGTCAGAATTTGCTGAGAGATAATTTTCTTTTCATTCTGAATCCCACAAAGCCCAGCACTAGGAATCTTTTTCTTTCTCCAGACAGATTACAAAGAAATACTTTTGAGGAAAGAAACTTCGTCAAACAGAATGCATCACAAGACAGAGTCACTTTTCTGTTTACTAGTTGGTGACAAATCGACACTTGCTCAGGACAGAGTGCCTTCCAGTGGAGATGGAGTGTGTTTGCTAAAGCCAGGATTGAAAAGTGAGGTATGACTAATAATGCTGATGCTACTGTTACCTAAACTGTTAGCTTGCAATATCATCCCTCAAAGTAAATTTTATATAGAATTTAATATATATATAATTCTAAAATAGTATTTTGCCTATAAATATGTCACCAAGTTCTTCTATGTATTTACTTGTAGAAGTCAATCAGGGAGACATTTGAGCACAAATATTTGACATTGGTGATATATATGGCATTAGCAGTCCTGTATCAACTTTAGCATTGAGTTTATTTCCATATTCTGTTAGCTTTGCAGAAACTTCTGAATCACACATATGTAATTCTAAATAGTAGAAATATTTGTTTAAATGACTGGAAATCTTAGGATATGCTTCAATTAAATAGATGTAGGAGCTTTATTCAAGATCTGCACAAATATATTTTAACACAACTGATAGAACATATTGGTTATCCTGAGAGCATTATCATTTCATATAAGATACAATTAAGTCTTCATGTTAACTTTTGTAATGATATAAAAGGAAAATGAATTTGAGAGCTAAGGAGCAATTTGCCCAAGTCTGGTCCTCTGCAGGCTGGCGTCTCAGAGCTGACCTTGCCTCCTCAGACTATTTAGGAGCTAAAGACTTGCTGGAAACCTGCTTTTGTGGATCTGAGCTATGGGCCACTAGCTCGCTCACCACATCCTACCTTTGCAGTTGCGAATCTAGAAACCTGGTCCTTGTTTGTGGCAGAAAGATCCAGGCCTCTCTCAACCATGAAATCCAAGGAGAGAGAGCAGTCCGGAGGCCAGGGGCTGCTACATCACACAGCTGGAATGGTGGGCTTGGACACCGGGCCACAGTCATGCCATGAGAGGGACTGGTGCTTACCTCACAGCGCAAGGACAGGAGGCCGAGCTCCTCTTTCAGAACATGATGGCTACAACAATCAACCTTAATGCCTGTACACAGTCCAGAATGGGATGGGCAGCGGGGAAACTGACTTTGTTTACTGCCTCTGCTTCGGACACTTTCCCAGCAAACACTGCTCCAAGCCAGCTGTGCGTGTAGTTGGCTCAATTGCTGCATCTGCCTGCCAATATTTTGAAAATGAAATGAGACTCAAGTGCTTGTAAAGCCCGGAAGGGAGAGAGGGCATATGCGAAGTATGTAAGTAGGTGAGGAGGAGTAGGTGTGTGAATGTGTGTGAAACAGAAAATATTTTCTTTTGACCTATAGCTTACTGATTATGGTACCTCCTTTCATTGGAATATTACACAGAAATGAAAAAGGAAACATGCAACCACATGAAGAATTGTCGTTGACATAATGTTGAGCAAATTAAGCCAGACACAAAAGAATACATTCTGAATATATGATTCCATTATATACATTCAAGAAAAATAAACCAGTGGTAAATAGGGACCATAATGGTGGATATTCTTCTGGGAGAAGGGTCTTGACTGAGAGGAGGGCAAGAAAAATATTTCTAGAGTCTGAAAATATCTTAACCTGGGCGGTGATTGCAGGAATATATATATATGTACAGATTTGTGTAATTTATGCTTAGGATTTCTGCATTTTACTTTCATAAATTGTACTTCAATAAAACATATCTATAATAACAGAAATGTATAAATATCTAATATAAAATGTTACTTGTTATCATATTTGTTTCAAATGTTTAATGATGATACAAAGACTCCCGTATTTCCCTCTCATCCCATTCCCCTCCCACTCTTCCTCCCCGTTTCCTTTCCCAGTTACTTGTTTTCATAAATGGGTTTGTAGGGATCATTTTATTATTTTTTAATAGTTTCCAGGCTATTTTTTTAAAAAAGATTTTTGTTTATTCATGAAAGACACGGGGGGGGGGGCGATGCAGAGACACAAGCAGAGGGAGAAGCAGGCTCCATGCAGGGAGCCTGACGTGGGACTCGATCCCAGGTCTCCAGGATTACACCCTGGGCAGAAGGCAGCGCTAAACCTCTGAGCCACCAGGGCTGCCCGGATTATTTTATTCTTAAAAACATTGTTAAAAAAAAATTGTTAATGTGCAATAGCCTAAACCACAAGGCAATATATTTTAAATGCAATTGTATAAAATGTGGGATTGCATAATTGCAAACTTAATTATGTGGATGGGGTGAGCCTGCTGTTGGCTACCTGGGTAGGAGTTCTGGAGGCTAGCTGGATAATCCATCTCTGTCTGAATCTTGGCTGCTATTTGGCACTACCCGGTGACACTTGTCTGCCTCAGTACAAATATATTTGGGGTTGATTTTAGCTTCTGAAACCTGACTGAGATTTGCAAGAACCTCATTGCAAATTGTCCCCTTCTTCGTATGCCTATCACAGGAACTGAGTCAGCCAAATACAGGCTATAGGCACCCAGTTCCAGTTTCTCTGTCATGGATTGTCTCTATTTCTCTCTACCTTTTTCTCCTCCATGACTACTTTATCTGTACTCCTTGAAAAGGTTTAAGAACATGAACCTGGCAGAGGATGAACACCAATCACCAATCATGTTATACCAGAATCTGTGTTACTGTGGTTATTATAGGGCTTTATATATAAGAATTGGAAAGGAGGAAGAGAAGCTATCTACATCGGAGGTTAATAAGACAACCCGAGAAAACTTACTGAAACACTTAACCATTAGGAATCCAGTGAATTGAATGATGTAAAATTAATTCACAAAGAAACCTCCGCTATAAACAAAAACCAACTGGGGGATGCAATGGAAGAGAATATCACATTTATAATAGCACACACACACACACCATAACCTTTTAAAAAATTACTTACTACAAATATTACCAAATACATCCACTCCTGACAACTTCAGTGGCTGCTGCCTCTTTAACAATTATAGCTTTAACGCTGCTCTATTCTTCTCACCTGCTAGATAAAAATCATAACTGTATCTGATCATGCCTGCCACCTGGATAAAATTCACTAAGATGCTCATCTTTGAACCCATCTCTACATCACCTAACACAAAGGCAATCCTATAATAAACCCTGCCTTACACCCACTTCTACAAACCCACATCTCCCCTTTGTGTGCAGTTTCCCTGCAGCAAATCTGCAATAACTCCGTCTTTGTTTGACTCTCAGGGGTGCTCCTCATGGCCTCTGGCTGGCTGACATCAACAGAAGCCTGTGCTGAAACTCCAAGCCAGAAAGAATCCCATTTTCACACCATGTTATACACAGAGCATGGACTGTGACAGTGAGCGCTGATGAATTTATTTTAAGAATATCTGGAACATCACAAAAATTGCACATGGATGAAGCCATGTTAAAAATCTCAGTGCTTCAAAGGGTCAGTATTATATAGACAGGTATCACTGAACATAGCAACATCAAATTAGAAAAAAATTGTAACCAACCAGCAGCCCTATGTGTATGAAGAATTTTTTTTTTGTATGAAGAATTTTAAAAGTCATTTATCAACACAAATATGTTAGAAGATATTTAGAAATTGCACAGAAACACTTATCAAATAGTACCACTACTTTTGAAATACCATTGCATACCTGCTGTATTAAGTATTCTATCCACATCTCCAATATTCTTTAGAATTCTCTGTACAGTTTATCAGCAAATCTCTTATTCCTCTAATTCCCTGTTCAAATTAATAACTCTCTATCTAACATTTCCCTCTTCAACTATGATGTGGATTCTTTCTCCTGACTGAACCCAGACTGATACAGAAGGTAACTTTTGCAGAGAAACATTGCTGTGTTGTGCTTACTTTCATCTTAATATCAACAAGTTAGAAGCTCTTCATCTATAATTTTTTAATAATTCTTTTTCAAAAGGGACATAATGAATGATGGCTATTCTAGGAAGGGACAAAATACTCCGTGCTATAAAATTTCAAGACATAAGTTAAAAAGATAGTAGCCATAGTCAGTCTACTGGCACTATCCCTTACCGATACCTTTATGACTCCAGCTAATGTGTCAACCTAAAGATTAATGATTGCAAAGCATATCTGTCTCATCTCAGAAAGTAGAAACAAACTTCTGGGCTATTAAAGCATTTTTTTTTCATTGTGAAATGTAACACACACAGAAATGAGCATACGTTTTTAGGAATGGTTTAACAGATGTGTACAGCAAACCCCAACAGCCAGGCACTCTAGAAGCTACATGAACCATACCCTGCCCCTTCCTCATCCACTCCTGATTACACCCTAGAAGTAGGGTGACAGCTCATCCTCACGGTTCCTGTAATTATTTCCTAGATTCAGTTTACCAAGTGCATGTAGCCCTAAAAGTAACGTTTAATTTCGTCTGATTCTGATCTTTATGTTTGTGTTTTGTTTTTCTTTGTTTGTAATATTTGTCCTCATCATGCATATAAATAACTCTGATGCATCATCTCCATTGCTGTAGTCACTGTTGATGGAAAGCTGAATTGTTTCCAATTTGGGGAATATTGCTGTTTCATGTATCCTGGTGAATTCATGCACACATGTCTGTAGAGTATGTATCTAGGAGTGGAACTGCTGGATCGTAGGGTCTGCATATTTCCAACTGTATGAGATACCACTAAAGAGCTTTCTAATGCAGTTCAGCCTATTAAACTCCCTCCAGAGATGTGTAAGAGTTGTTGTCATTCTACACCCTCATCAAAGTTTGGTATTGTCAGCTGTTTAGAAATCATTTGAATCCCTGACCTCCTCCCTCACCCACCACTCATACTACAAACATAACCACTGGGATGCCTTTCTGGGAGAGCTCCCGGGGTTCTGCTCTTCTGCTCTCACAGGTGCTCTTCTATTCCTAGATTCTGCACCGCCCCCTCCTCCGCCACCCCCTCCTCCCCCAACCTGGCTAGTCCCTGGCACCCAAGGACACACAGCAGAAAGAGCCACTTGACAAAATGAGCTGGAGTCTTTCTCTTGCCGGAAGCCAGGCACTGCCCGGGGAGGGGAGGGGGTGAGACCCCTGGTGGTGTCTGCCTCTGCCGCTCTGCCTAGAAAACACCCACCGAGGGAAACCGTCAGGTGTGTCCTAGGGCGAATGGAAACAGCCCAACCGGCATAGGACGGACTGACCCTTGAGCAAGAGCGTTGTCCTCCTTTCTCTGCAGCCCTTCTTCTCCTTTGTCCAAGCTGCTCTCTGCCCCTCATCCCTCGTGCCAGCAGCCCCTCCCTCTCGCCTGTTTTATTCTCGCGCACCCCTCCCTCGGTTCTCCCTCGTGCGCCCAACGGCACCGCCCAGGAAGCGAACTAGATAGGTAAGTTCTGGGAATGTCAACTAGACCGAGCCTTGGGAGGCTGGGGTTTCCTGCAAACCCTGCTTTGGCAGCTCCGCACTTTGCGCTCCCACTTCTCTAGAGGCCGCCCCTGGACCCTGACTCGCAGGCCAGTTGCAGGGACTGACCTGCTAGGACCGAGATCTGGGGCCATGAGGTCAGGAAGGACCTTACTCCCCCAAGGCCCTTCGCTCCCCACGCTAGTCCTCGTGGCGCTCCTGGTGGGTGCTCTTGGCGAGGATATGATTTTTCACCCTGAGTGGGGATTTGAGTCGTATGAAATCATCATTCCCAAGAAGCTGAGCTTCCGGGGAGGTCAGCAGGGTGCTGTGGAGCAAGTGTCTTACCTCCTGCAGGTCAAAGGCAAGAAGTATGTCCTTCACCTGTGGCCCAAGAGGTTTCTATTACCCCGAAATCTGAAGGTTCTCTCCTACACGGAACAGGAGAAACTCCTGGAGGATCATCCTTACATACCCAGGGACTGCAACTACGTAGGCTCGGTTGAAGGAACTCAGGATTCAGAGGCTACTTTAAGTACATGCATGGGGAGTCTTCGAGGCATATTGAAAATTGATGAGGAACATTACCAAATCGAGCCCCTCAGGGGCTCTTCCAGCTTTGAACATGTCATATATCTCCTGAAGGAAGAGGACAAATTTCAGAATCATACCTGTGGCTTAACTAATGATGTACTAGAAAAACAGCCCAGAATGAGAATATGGCTAGGCGTAGCGACTTTTATAATTCCTATAAGCATCAGAAGTACATGGAAGTGTACCTGTTCTTTGATCACGGTGTATATTTGTTTTCAGAATCCAATGTTACTCGAGTCATATATGATGCTGTTCTTTTGATGGCAATTATGGACACCTTCTTTAAAGAGGTTGGTATGAGGCTACATCTACAAGGTATTGAAATATGGACAGAAAGGGACAGATTAAATTTTGACAGAATGGAAACAAATGATATTCTAAACACATTTTTAAGAGATCAGGCCAAATTTACTGCGGCAAAAGATTGGTCACATTTGTATATTTCAATGCCTTTACATCATGCTTCTGGATGGGCATATATTGGAGGTGCATGTACAACAAACTACAGTGGATCAGTAAGTAGTTATAGAAATCGAAATATTCTTGCTGCCAGCAGAACGTCTGCTCATGAACTGGGCCATGGTGTAGGAATGAAACATGATACAGAATTTTGTCAATGTAGGGGTAGGCGAACTTGTATCATGGGCACTGGGAATAGTGGATTTAGTAATTGTAGTTATTTGCAGTTTTTTGATCATGTAAATTCAGCAGCACTCTGTCTGAATGATATCCCAGCACTGGATACAGGGCTGGTGAGATGTGGAAATAAAATTGTGGAAGAGAATGAAGACTGTGATTGTGGTTCAAGAGAGGAGTGTAAAAAAGACAAGTGTTGCCAACCGGATTGTAAATTCACGGAGGGTGCCAATTGTAGCACTGGGCTTTGCTGTCATAACTGCCACTTTCGTCCACTTGGGTACATGTGTCGAGAGGAAGATAATGAATGTGACCTTGCAGAGTACTGCAATGGAATCTCAAATTTCTGCCCAAATGACAGTTATAAGCTTGATGGAACCCCTTGCAAGCATAACTCCCTTTGTTTCAGAAAGAGGTGCCGTTCCAGATATGTGCAGTGCCAAAACATTTTTGGACCTCATGACAAGGAGGCGCCTGATCAGTGCTATCACGCAGTTAATTTAATGGGTGATCAATATGGGAACTGTGAAATTTTAGGAGTCCGTGCCTATAAAGCTTGTACCAAGGCAAATGCAGTGTGCGGCAGGCTGCAGTGTATAAATGTCAACACCATCCCTGATCTGCCAGAGCATACGATTGTCATCTCTACTCATCTGCAAGAGGAAAATCTCATGTGCTGGGGGGTAGGCTACCACAAAGCCATGATACCCATGGGAATACCTGACATAGGTGTAATAAATGATGGTACCCGCTGTGGTTATAACGGACTATGTATTAACAGAACTTGTGTGAACGATTCAGTCTTGGATTTTAACTGTTTTCCTCAAAAGTGTAACCACCAAGGCATTTGCAACAATAAAAAAAAAAAAACTGCCACTGCATGTATGGCTGGGCCCCTCCATTCTGTGAGGAGGTAGGGTATGGAGGAAGCATTGACAATGGGCCTGCGAGGAAGCAGAAAGAGGAGGCGCCTTCCCCAATACAGATTGTGTCCATTATGTTACTGCGCCTTATTTTCTTAGTCATCTCAGTGATTGTTGTGTTTTTCAGGAGATTGATAGGACAGTATATGCAGTTCAAACAGAAAGAAGCACCACCAGTTAACCCTAAAAAGAAGGCAAAAAATATCAAGGACCCAAACGAGTAATCAGGCGATCCACAGTCATCTCATAACACAGAATCATATATTGAACAAGCTTAGCACTTAGCCAAATGGCACTTTGTTCTTATTCCAATTTTTTTTAATGTAACTTTTCTTCAAGGTTGGATCGGCAAATAAATGATATTCTTGTTTGGGAAATAAATGAGTGCATTTTGCTTTCTTTTTTTAATACTTGAAAGATTTATTAATTAAAAAATTTTTTTTGTATATTTTTTAATTGGAGTTCAATTGCTGCTATGAACATTGGGGTGCCGGTGTCTCATCGTTTCACTGCATCTGTATCTTTGGGGTAAATCCCCCGCAGTGCAATTGCTCTATTTTTAACTCTTCGAAGAACCTCGACTCAGTTTTCCAGAGTGGTTGTACCAGTTCACATTCCCACCAACAGTGCAAGAGGGTTCCCCTTTCTCCACATCCTCTCCAACATTTGTGGTTTCCTGCCTTGTTAATTTTCCCCATTCTCACTGGTGTGAGGTGGTATCTCATTGTGGTTTTGATTTGTATTTCCCTGATGGCAAGTGATGCGGAGCATTTTCTCATGTGCATGTTGGCCATGTCTATGTCTTCATGGTGAAATTTCTGTTCATGTCTTCTGCCCATTTCATGATTGGATTGTTTGTTTCTTGGGTGTTGAATTTAATAAGTTCTTTATAGATCCTGGATACTAGCCCTTTATCTGATATGTCATTTGCAAATATCTTCTCCCATTCTGTAGGTTGTCTTTTAGTTTTGTTGACTGTTTCTTTTGCTGTGCAGAAGCTTTTTATCTTGATGAAGTCCCAATAGTTCATTTTTGCTTTTATTTCCCTTGCCTTCATAGATGTATCTTGCAAGAAGTTTCTGTGGCCAATTTGAAAAGGGTGTTGCCCATGTTCTCCTCCAGGATTTGGTGGATCCTTGTCTCACATTTAGATCTGTCATCCATTTTGGGTTTATCTTTCTATATGGTGTAAGAGAATTGTCTAGTTTCATTCTTCTGCACATGGCTATCCAATTTTCCCAGCAACATTTATTGAAGAAACTGTCCTTTTTCCAGTGGATGGTGTTTCCTACTTTGTCGAATATTAGTTGACCATAAAGGTGAAGGCCCATTTCTGGGTTCTCTCCTGTTCCATTGATCTATGTGTCTGTTTTTGTGCTAGTACCATGCTTTCATGATGACCACAGCTTTGTAGTACAACTTGAAATGTGGCATTGTGATGTCCCCGGCTCTGGTTTTCTTTTTCAATATTCCCCTGGATATTCGAAGTCTTTTCTGATTCCACACAAATCTTAAAATAATTTGTTCTAACTCTCTGAAGAAAGTCCATGGTATTTTGATAGGGATTGCATTAAACATGTAAATTGCCCAATGTAACATTGACATTTTCACAATATTAATTCTGCCAATCCATGAGCATGGAATATTTTTCCATCACTTTGTGTCTTCAATTTTTTTCAGAAGTATTCTATAGTTTTTAGGGTATAGATCCTTTACTTCTTTGGTTAGGTTCATTCCTAGGTATCTTAATGCTTTTGGGTGCAATTGTAAATGGGATTGACTCCTTAATTTCTCTTTCTTCAGTCTCATTGTTAGTGTATAGAAATGCCACTAATTTCTGGGCATTGATTTTGTATCCTGCTACACTGCTGAATTGCTGTATGAGTTCTAGCAATCTTGGGGTGGAGGCTTTTGGGTTTTCTATGTACAGTATCATGTCATCTACGAAGAGGGAGCATTTGACTTCTTTGCCAATTTGAATGCCTTTTATTTCTTTTTGTTGTCTGATTGCTGAGGATAGGACTTCTAGGACTATGTTGAATAGCAGTAGTGAGTATATATAGACCTGATCTTAGGGAAAAGGCTCCCAGTGTTTCCCCATTGAAAACGATATTTGCTGTGAGCTTTTCCTACATGGCTTTTAAGATGCTCTGGAATGTTCCCTCTATTCCTACACTCCGAAGAGTTTTGATCAGGAATGGATGCTGCATTTTGTCCAGTGCTTTCTCTGCATCTATTGAGAGGATCATATAGTTCTTGTTTTTTCTCTTATTGATGTGATCTATCATGTTGATTGTTTTACAAGTGTTGAACTAGCCTTGCATCCTGGGGATGAATCCCACTTTGATATGGTGAATAATCGTAATGGACTGTTGGATCCTATTAGCTAGTATCTTGTTGAGAATTTTTGCATCTGTGTTCATCAGGTATATTGGTCTATAATTCTCCTTTTTGGTGGGGTCTTTGTCTGGTTTTGGAATTAAGGTGATGCTGGCCTCATAAAATGAGTTTGGAAGTATTCCACCCCTTTCTCTCCTGCGAAATGGCTTTAGTAGAATAGGTATTATTTCTTCTTTAAACATTTGATAGAATTCCCCTGGGTAGCCCTCTGACCCTGGACTTTTGTGTCTTGGGAGGTTTATGATAACTGCTTCAATTTCTTCCCTGGTTATTGGCCTGTTCAGATTTTCTATTTCTTCCTGTTCCCGTTTTGGTAGTTAGTGGTTTTCCAGAAATGCATCCATTTCTTTTAGATTGCCTAATTTATTGGTGTATAGCTGCTCATAATACGTTTATAAAATCACTTGTATTTCCTTGATATTGGCTGTGATATCTCCTTTTTCATTCATGATTTATAAATTTGAGTCTTTCTCTTTTCTTTTTAATAAGGTTGGCTAATGGTTTATCTGTCTTATTAATTATTTCAAAGAGCCAACTCCTGGTGTTGTTGATCTGTTCTACAGGTTCTTCTCATATCTATTTCATTGATTTCTGCTTAAATCTTTATTATCTCTCTTGTTCTGCTTGGTGTAGGTTTTATTTGCTATTCTTTCTCCAGTTCCTTTAGGTGCAAGGTTAGCTTCTGTGTTGAGTTTTTTCCCATTTTTTTTGAGGGAGGTTTGTATTGCGATATATTTCCCTCTTTGGACTGCTTTTGCTGAATCTCAAAGATTTTGAATGGTTGTATCTTTATTTTCATTAGTTTCATTAGTTTTCATTGTTCTCTAGTTTCCTGGTTGACCCATTCATCTTTAAGTAGGATGGTCTTTAACCTCCACGTGTTTGAGTTTCTTTCGAATTTCTTCTTGTGAGTTCTAGTTTCAAAGCATTATGATCTGAAAATATGCATGAGACAACTCCAATCTTTTGGTATCGGTTAAGACATGATTTCTGACCCAGTGTGTGGTCTATTCTGGAGAACATTCCATGTGCCCTTGAGAAGAATGTGTATTCAGTTGCGTTTGGATGGAAATCCATCTGGTCCAGTGTGTTGTTTAAAGCCCTTGTTTCTTTGGTGATGTGATGCTTGTAATAGTTGTCATTTGCAGAAAGTGCCATGTTGAAGTCTTCTACTATTAATGTATTATTATCTAAGTATTTCTTTACTTTGGCTATTAATTGATATCCTTGGCAGTTCCCACATTAGGGGCATAAATATTCATGATTGTTAGGTCTTCTTGTTGGATAGATCCTTTAAGTGTGATAGAGGGTCCCTCTTCACCTCTTACTACAGTCTTTGGGATAAACTTTAATTTATCTGATATGAGGATTGCAACCCCAGCTTTATTTTGAGGGCCATTTGAATGGTAAATGGTTCTTCAATCTTTCATTTTCGGGCTGTAGGTGTCCTTAGGTGTAAAATGAGTCTCTTGGAGACAGCAAATATCCAGTCCAAAACCCTGCATCTTTTGATGGGATCATTTAGCCCATTCACGCTCAGAGTAACTATTGAAAGATATAAATTTGGTGTAATCATAATACCTATTCAGTCCCTGTTTTTGTGGATTATTTCTTTGGGCTTCTTCTTTCTTTTACAGGGTCCCCTTTAATGTTTCTTGCAGAGCTGGTTTGATGGTCACATATTCTTTCAGCTTCTGCCTATCTTGGAAGCTCTTTATCTCTCCTTCTATTCTTAATGACAGCCTTGCTGGATTAATTATTGTTGGCTACATGTTCTTCTTTTTTAGTACCTTGAATATATCCTTCCAGACCTTTCTGGCCTGTCAGGTCTCTGTGGAGAGGTCTGCTGTTAATCTAATATTTCTCCCCATATAAGTTAAGAATCTCCTGTCTCTCGCTGCTTTAAGAATTTCTCTTTGTCTTTGGAATTTGCAAGTTTCATTATTAAATGTCAAGGTGTTGAATGGTTTTTATTGATTTTGTTGGGGTGGGGGGCTCTCTATCTCTTGGATCGAATGCCTGTTTCCCTCACAAATTAGGGAAGTTCTCAGCTATGATTTGTTCAAATATGCTTTCTGGCCCTCTGGAAGAGGGACTTTCAATAAGGATAAAAGGATTAACTTAACAGAAAGATAACCACCTTAAATTTGCACTCATCTGATAATATGGCTTCAAAATATACAATATAGCTTTCAAAATGAATGAAATGATTGCTGTATTGTATTTTTAGAAGACTGGCTGGAGACCATTACTAGGATTTTGATTGTTATCTCCACTACAGGTTTTCTACAATCCTTGCTGTCCCCTTGGCCAAAACAGATACTTGGCCAAAGGATATGGTATCCTTGCCCTGGAGGTCTATTTCCCCACCCATTATATGGACCAGACAGACCTGGAGAATTATAACAATGTGGAAGCAGGGAGCTACGCGGTGGGCTTTGGCCAAACCCATATGGGCTTCTGCTCTGTCCAGGAGGACCTCAACTCCCTGTGTCTGACGGTGGTACAGCAGCTAATGGAGTGCATGCAGTTCCCATGGAACTCTGTGGGTTGGCTGGAAGTGGGCACAGAGATGGTCATTGACAAGTCCAAGGCTGTCAAAACAGTGCTCATGGAGCTCTTCCAGGATTCAGGGAATACTGACATTGAGGGCATAGGTACCACCAATGCCTGCTATGGTGGCACTGCCTCCCTCTTCAATGCTGCCAACTGGGTGGAGTCTAGCTCCTGGGATGGTATGTGTTTCCCAAGACCTTATGTAAGAAAGGAGCTGGGTTAGAGGTTTAATCCTCAGTTTTGTTTCTCCATCTCCTAAGTGATTTCATCAGGGAGGGGACGACAACTTATTCACACAGCTGCTGCTATCATCGACAACCACAATGTTGATAACTGCTTAGACTTCTATAGCTTTATACTGTTAATTAGGTAGCATGTTCACAAGTCATTCATTTAGACCCCCCCAACAATCTAGGAAGTAGGTATTATGCCTGATTTATAGGTAAGAAAAATGGAGGATCTGATATCTTACGTATAGTGTGTGGCATTGATGAGACACCAAAACAAAAAAAAAAATCAAATATATTCCTATGTCTCAGAAGTTTCTCTGAAGCCTCTGAGAGAAGGAGATTTAAACAAGTTTAGGTATTAAAGAGAAAACATCCTGGTAGAAATAGACTTAAAGGATCAGGATAAAACAAACAAAAAAAAGAGTCACAGGACAGACTGTTACACAGAGTCTTTATTCTCTTATTCCCTTGTCTGGTTACTAGGAAATTATTTTTTGATTAACATAGTCTTAGAAAGATTTTGTTTATTTATTTATTTATTTAAGAGACAGTGGGTGGGGAGGAGCAGAGGGCGAGGGCTAAGCAGACTCTTTGCTGAGTGTAGAGTCCAACACCGATCATGATCCCATGATCCTAATACCATGACCTGAGCTGAAATCAAGAGCTGGACACCTAACCTACTGAGCCACTAAAGCACCCCATATTTCTTCCTTAACATATTAACATATTAACATTTTCTTGTATCTTTCTTTTATATCCCTTAACCATTTGAGCCTCAGAGTTCTTATTTGGCAACCTGCCTGTACAAGAGATCCACAGATACGTGAATAAATATTATCTGGACTTAGTATGTTTACTAAGTGGAAACTGGAATTTAAAACATTCATAATGAACATAATTTACAATTAACATAATGAACACACATTATAAAATTAATTATAAATTCTTAATATTGGTAGGGACCTTAGAGATTATCTAATCAAATATTCTTTTATTTCAAAGCGAAGTCAAAAAGAATTAGACAGTTTTCTATCTGGTGCAATTCCACACACCTATTCAGTAATTTTTTTTTAAGTAGGCTCCACACCCAGCGTGGAGCCCAGTGTGGGGAGAGAACTCACGACTCTGAGATCAAGACCTAAGCTTAGATCAAGAGTCCAAGGCTCAAACGACTGAGCCACCCAGGCACCTAATTTATTCAGTATTGTTTTTGACTGCCCTGCATAGGCTCACCATCAATTGTTCCGTGATTTGCGATGTTCCAATCTCCACATCATCAAATCTGTTGGTAGAGTGCTTCTCCTACTCGGCACTTAGATTATTGCCTCCTTAGCAACCCCTATTACCATCACCATCAATATTTCAGCCAAGCATTTAGTTGAAGAGTAGAAATGAAGGGCATGGGATACTCACTAGCCTCTAACAGAAAATCAAAACCTTGTTTGGGAATAGCATCATCTTCAATTATGTCATTTTAAAAGAGTAGATTCTGATGAGTGGCAAGATATTCCCTCTTTAACATGATGCCTTGGTAGAGGGGAAATTTTTTTTAAAAAAAACTATTGAGATGTGAATCATTAGTTGTATCAAAACAAAAACCATATTTAAGCTTGAGCCTGATGGCAACCACCAAGACCAGACAAAGCCAATGTTGGTGGGATGTCAGCTTTGACCTGTCCAACCATCCAGCTGGGGTTTCTTCAGATGAGCAGAAGTGGTTTTGGGACTCACCAAGAAGTTCCAAATCACAGTACTATGATGGAAGAAAAAGTGGTACAGCCTCAGATTGTCCAGAAGACGTCATTTTTCTTGTCATTTTTTGGGTTGTTAGTGAAAGTAATTGAAATGTATAGCTAAAAAAATATGCATGCACACAAATGAGTGTAAAGCAAAGACAGAGTTCCATTTTGACACCCCATTACTACTTTCCAGAATTTCACATCAACAGTTTCTATGTATTCTTCCGGAATTTTTCTTTGTACTTACAAGAACACACATACATAACTATTCAATTTTAGTTCTTAACATTGTACATATTATTCCTTATCTCTATGATGTCTTAGAGGTCATTCTATATCAATATATATAAGATTTACTTCCTCTTTTAAAAGCCTTACATTATTCTATTGATGAATATTCCAAATTTTATTTAATTAGTCCCATATTGATGGATATTTAGATTTTGTATATTTTTGCAATTATAAAACATTACATAATATCACATAATAGCTTTGCATGCTTGTGATAATGTATTGTAAGAATAGGTTTCTAGAAATGGAGTTACCAGTTATGCTGATATAAAATTTTGATAGGATGTGCCAAGTAGGGGCACCTAGTTGGCTCATTTGGTTAAGTGTCTGCCTTTAGCTCAGGTCATTATCCCAGGGTCCTGGGATAGAGCCCCATATCAGGCTGCTTGCTCAGCGGGGAGTCTGCTTCTCCCTCTATCCATCTCTTTTGCTTGTTCTCTCTCTCTCAAATAAATAAAAATCTTTAAAAAAAAATATCCCAAATTGTTCTTCAAGATGTTGTACAAAAGTTCATTCCTACAATGCATATTATCAAGCTTTTTAATCTTTGTCAATTTAATAAGGAAAAATAAGGATTTGCTTTTTTTTTCATTATAAGAAAGATTCAATATTTTTAGGATGTTCATTGGCCGTTCCCAATACATATTTTTGGGTTTTTTTTAATGAGACTTCTATAAATGAAGGAAATAGTTTTTTGTTGGTTGTAAGTACTGCAAATACATTCCCAGTTTGCCTGAGTTTGTTTCTGATGATAAGTTTGAATTTTTAGGTAGTCAAATTTACTAATCTTTTCCTTAACGTCTTCTAAATATTTTTCTATAGTTTCCAAGCAATATGTATAACAATGCTTTTTTGTTGGGGTTGGAGGTAGAGTTGTTATAATTCTTAGAAGGTTCTTGGGTTCTCATTGAATTTGTGTTGGAATCCTGAATCTGAATCCTTACCATACCACCTATTAATTGTGTGACTTGGGCCAAGTGACTTAAGTTCTTTGGACCTCCATTTCTTTGTTGATAAGGAGGGAATAACTATACCTGATATATAGACTTATTGTGAGGGAAGGGATTTTTCTTTTTGTTCACTGGTGTATCTTTAGTACTTAAAATTGTGCCTAGCTCACAGGAAGCACAGAGTCTACATGAGATTTGGGTAGTGATCTCGAGTAGAGATAATTACTTCTTGTCTTTCATTACAGGTGGCTATGCAGTGTGGTCTGCAGAGACATTGCAGTCTATCCCAGTGATAGTGACTGGTGATAATGCTCACCCCACAGGTGGGGCCAGAGCTGTGACTGTGCTGGTTGGGCCCATGGCCCCTCTGACCCTTGAAAGAGGTCTGTGATAAACTGTGGAAATGTGGTACCAAGAGACTGTGCACAGCAAATGCATAGCTCCCAATCCCAAGTTAGCATACCCACTACACAGGGCTGAAGTATGGATTTGAAGATGACATGGCTTGCCTTCAAAGGGCTGAACTGGGGAGCAAAGGGCAAGGGGGAAGGGAAGAGAGGGATCTGTGTGGTTTCCTCTTCTGCACCATCATGCATTGGAATAATGATGCATGGAATGAATGACATTGGTGTTGCAGATGAGGCTCTTTAAGGAGCCTGACTGACAATTGAAGGTGAAAGAAGATAATTGCATATAAGGAGAATGGTTCTCCTTTGAGACTTTTGGTGACTATTCCAGATTTTGTTAAGGCCATATATGTATGGAAATGGAAATATAAATCTCATTTATATAAGATAAACCATCTTTTAACTCCCTTTGAACATAGGAGGGATGTTGAGTGGGCTGAGACAGAGAAAGATGAGGAAACTGTTAGTACATGGCTCTCTATCCTCTCTGCTCCATAAGGCTGCATAAAACAGTTCCTGAATCTCTCCATGCGCCTTGCCTGAGCTTAGAGGAACCCACACGAAGAACATATATGACTTCTACAAACCAGATACAGCTACAGAGTACCCAAGTGGATGGGAAGCTCTCCATCCAGTGCTACCTATGGGCCTTGAACAGGTGTTATGCATAATACCATAAAAAAATCCAGAGCCAGTGGAAGCAAGGTACAGGGCTCAGAAGACAGGAGTAGATACTGTATTTTTGTGGCCATGAGTTGGTTCTAAAGGTTTAGACAAGGTTCCTTCTCTCCTCCAAAAATGATCTCAAGAGAATTGTTTCATGTTCCCTTCCTCTTACACCCTTCTCTGGGTCTATGCTAAAGTCCATCTGGAAGCAATCCAAATTCAAGTATGAAGCTGCCTTTAACTTGAGCTAAATGAAAGAAAGTAAACAATCTAGGGCCAAAGCCACCAGTAGGAAACCAGTGGGTGTCAGCCACCTGGAGAGGTACTGTGGTGAGTCAGAATAACCACATCCTACTGGGGCTTGGATTTGTTTCTGTTGAAGTCAGGATTGATTTGACTCACAGTTTGTAATTTGCTACCTTTTAAAGTCTGATCGATGATGAAAAATCTTACTTCTACTCTCAGTGTACTAAAGTGTTAGTGATTTTTCTTTGGATGGTAATGTTATAAGTTAATTTTATTTTCACCTTTAGTTTCTGAGTTTTCCTGCTAAGAAAATATGTATTGCTTTCATAATCAGAAAAGAAACAATATTTTAAGAGTACAGAGCAATCTACTTTAAAAAAAAGAAAACGGTTCTTACCTGCTTAACTATGGCCTGAAGGGCACCTGGATAGGCAGTTTTCAGTGTGGGAAAAGGCATTTGTGGAAGTGTCAGAACATGGATGCTGTAGGGGTGGCCTTAGGAGCCACTTCTTGCCCCTTTCCACTGCACTGAAAGGGATGCCAGCCATCACCACTGGCCCATATGAGTAAGCAGTGGACTTGGACTTCTCTACCTTCCAACCACTCCTATTGGCTAACTGCTCTCACCAACTCTGAATTCCTTCAGCATTCTAATTTTGCTCCTTAACCTCATATGGAATTTGACTGATGCTGCTTTGGCTCTCAGCACTAAAAGAGAGTCTGGGGTGGCTATAGAGTCAGGGACATCAGAACCAAAGTCTAAAGTCAGGGGCACTTGTGTGACTTAGTGGTTGAGCATCTGCCTTCGGGTCAGGGCATAATCCCAGGGCCCTGGGATCAAGTCCCACATCGGGTTCCCCACAGGGAGCCTGCTCCTCCTTCTGCCTATGTCTCTGCCTTTCTCTCTGGGTCTGTCATGAATGAATAAATAAAATCTTTTTTAAAATAAACAATAAAAATGAATCCAATGTCAGCCATTTTCAAGTTGGGTAACCTTGGACACATGACCTATCTTCATATTTTAGAAACTTTGTTTCCTCTTTTTAAAAATAGACAAAGTAACACAACACTAGTTTTATTTGGAGGAATTATCTGTCACAAAGGTTGGCAATAGTAGACAGGAAGAAAATATGTGTTTCTTTCCTTATAAATAGAGTACTTAGCAAGATACTTGTAAAGTGAACGAACAAACCTTTCAAGTGTTTGCTGGAGTAGGAGCTGGTTCTCTGGAATGCCACAAGTCCCTCAGCACACTTAGGTCTTGGGGTGTAGGTCTACGCGGCTCATCTGCCATGGCACATCCTTACTTTCACACTTCCTCTTCCAGCTGGCATCGATCGGCCTTTCACTCTCGATGACTTACAGTTTATGATCTTTCACACACCCTTCTGCAAGATGGTCCAGAAATCCCTGGCTCGCCTGATGTTCAATGACTTCCTGTCAGCCAGTAGTGACACACAGTACAGGATGGCAACTTTGGAGCCATCCAAAGATGGCTTGGGAGCATCAGGCCTCATTCTCACTTGCCATTGTTGAGTTAATGTCTTGCCCCATTAACTTAATTTCCCTATCTATGAAATGGAGATAGTCCAGCTCACCCCCTTTGAAGAATATTGTTTATTGATGCATTACTCCAAGACATATAGAAAAGAATTATCCTCAATACACAATTCCCACTGGAAACAAAATATTCCCTTTTCTTCTTGGTCGCTGTTAAGTTCAAGTTTTGGAGTATTCTACCAATATTTGTACCCATTACTAACTACTATTACTAACCCTGCCACTAACATCAAACACAAAACGTCAAAATGAGCACAAACACTACTTATAAGACTTGCTCCATGAAAAAAATTCTAACATATACCAAAGACAATAGTTTAATATCATTAATATATGGAAGTCTCATCAGTGATAAACACCCTAATAGAAAAATGAACAAGAGATATGGACCAGAAATTTCCTCAAAGAAGAAATGCACAGGATCCTATTTTCAAATGTGCTTACTCATTAGTAACAAATTTAAACAAGTTACCATTTTCCTTACATAGCCTTTAAAAATTTTTGAATACCCAGAATTGATGAGGCTCTGGGAAAACAGGCAACAGTGGATGTGTAAATTGATACAAGGGCTTTGGGGAGAAAAAGAAAACACAAAACAAAGGCCCAAAAGATGTGCACACCTTTTGGCTCAGTAAATCCACATGTGTAAGGGAACATGTAGTGCTTAAACTGGGGAGGACAGGAATGGGGAGACTGGTTCTAGTAGGGCACATCATATCATGGCTCATTCTGCAGCCTTTAAAGTGCTTAGGGATGGTGATTTAAGGTCATAGAGAAAATTAGTTAGGGATGCATGCTGAATAGAATACACAGCATGATTTTATTTTCTAGTTAGCCTTATGAAAATGGAGATGGATGCTACAAGGAAAACTGACCCAAGTACTCTCTCTGAATCATAGGGCTATGATTGACATTGTTTTTCTTTGTACTTGTCTGTATTTCCAAATATTTTGTAATAAAAAAGTGCCTAAAAGTCTCTCCAGACGCTCTTACTTTTTCCCCTTGATGCCTTCTTCCCTTTCTGTGATCTCTCACCTGGCCTGTGTCTCTGGCTGCCTCCCAGGTGCCTGGAACTACAACAAGGACATGGATAAAGCACTTCAAAAGGCCTCCCTGGACACATTCAACAAGAAAACCAAGGCCTCCCTTTACCTCTCCATGCATTATAGGAATATGTACACCTCATCACTGTACGGGTGCCTGGCCTCCCTTCTGTCCCGGTGAGTACTACACCTAACCACCTAGCCCCGCCTCCTACGCCCCACTCCATGGTCCGAAGAGTCAACCAGGTTTGGTTCACTTTCCAGTTCAGAAATTTTTAAGGAAGGAAGATGGAACGAGAGATAATGAAAGAAACTCATTTCAAAGGTGCATGTAGAGGCAGATTTAGTATCAATATTAAAGAGTGGTCTCCAAAGTGATGATGTATGATGTCAAGGTATGTGCAAGATCTACTTGGATAAAGCAAGCAAATAGTAGAACTTTGATGCATATTTTTATCTCATCCATTTAAAATCTCTGTCCTTAGTAAAGCATGGTGGTTAGGAGAGTGTAGCTTTAGAACCCATAAGTGAAGCTTCTTTTGGCTAAGATCAAGTGTAGAACCCATATGTGAGGTCTAAATACCACCTATTAGCTTTGATCTTGGAAAAATACTTGACTTCTACGTGCTTCACTTGCTCCATCTATAAAACATGCACACTAACAATACCTACTGTCCAGTGTTTTGATGAATGTTAAATTGTAAAGGCATTAAAATACTAATGTTCAGCAAGTGTTCAGATGCTAGTTGTTACTTTTATTGATACTCTGTTTTGTGGGTTTTATGTACTTGTACCCGCACATAATGTAGGAGATACATATATGAACTCAATCAAATTATTACTGATGAAGGGATGATTTAAAAGGTACAACTGCTGAGCATTGCCAGACAACATGGAAGCCTTGAAGTGGCCTGACCTCCAAACCTTAGATTTCACTGAACTCTTCTTGTCCTTGTAGTTGGAGAGAAGCTCCTTTTATATTCCAAATTCTGTTATGTTCAATGTGCCTTTTGTATCTTGGATTTTGGCCACTCTCCTGGCAAGTTTCCTTCTTTCTGGGTTTATTTCCAGGGTCTTCTAAAAGCCCTTCTTTGTGCAAAGTGCCTGGAGCCCATTTCTACTTACAAGAGGTTGACTAGATTGGGGTGATAGGTTGATGGCTTATTTGAAGGGCAGAATATAATGCCAATGGGCTCCTTGTGTTTTGATTTCTTTACGTGCAGGCACTCTGCCCAGGACTTGGCTGGCTCCAGGATTGGTGCCTTCCCTTACAGTTATGGCTTGGCAGCAAGGTTTTTTGTTTTTTGTTTTTTTTTTTTTTTAATTTCAAGTGTCTTGGGATGCTTCTCCAGCTGAGTCCTGTCTTTCTATCAAGCACTTCTGGTAAGATTCATCAGGTAAAAGGAACCACTCTGCCTCACCAGTACAGAGGCTCCCATCTGGACTAAGAACAGAGGAATTAGGGTACCTGGGTGGTTCAGTCAGTTAAGCATCTGCCTTCAGCTCAGGTCATGATTCCAGGGTCCTGGGATGGAGCCCACAATGGGCTCCCTGCTAAGCAGGGAGTCTGCTTCTCTCTCTCCTTCCCCCCCTCTTCCTGCTTGTGCTCTCTCTCTCTCTCGCTATCTCTGGCTTTCTCTCTCTCAAATTAATGAATAAATAAAATCTTTAAAGAAAAGAAAGGGGACACCTACGTGGCTCAGTTGGTTAAGCGTCTGCCTTTAGCTCAGGTCATGATCCCAGGGATCAAGCCCCACATCAGACTCTCTGCTTCAGGGAGTGCCTGCTTCTCCCTCTTCCTCTGCCTTCTATCTCCCTGCTTGTGCTCTCTCTCTCTCTCTCTCAATCTCTCTCTCTCTGTCAAATAAATACAATTAAATAATAACAAAAATAAAGAAAAAAAAAAAAGAACAGAGGAACTCCCTGAAGAGATTTAAGCAATGGATGATGTTTGTTTAATTTATGTAGTTCAAGTATTTGGCTACTACTTGGAACTAGGTCGAAGAGAAACAAAGGTAGAAAGGGTAAACCAGTCAGGTTGTTCCAGCAAACAGTCCAGGCAGGAGGTAATTAATGTCCATTTGGTTGCAACTGGTTAAAAGGAAGTTGATGGAATTGAAATTTTCAATAATGTTTTTGGTCACTTTATGTCAGATGGGATCCAGGATGTGCATCCTACCACTTATGTGGGACATACCTGGACTAGAAGAGTGTGTTTGCCCATATGTTGCACCAACATTATGTTTGTTGACCTTTATTATTTCTCAACATTCCAAGTCACACACAGCACTTTCAGACTGTCCAGCCTGCTCTTCTGTCAGGCAGAACCATCATGGGGACCCTGCCCACGTCCCCTGGCTCCTGTGACATTGGGCACAGGTGGCTCAGAGGTCCAGGCTTGGAGCTGGGCAGGCTCCTGATGCGGGCAGGAGGGCCCCTCTGCATAGCCTTACCTCAGACAAGAAATAGGTACTGGGGGCAAGGGCAGAGGGATGCCCGGGGTGAGACTCACACTGAATGTCCTTCTTTTGCTTCTTTAGATCCTACAGATGGTGGTGCCTGGGAAATCTACACTAGCAGAGTTTCTGCCCATGGATCATGTTTTTAAAAGCACACTCTTAGATGGAAACGGATTGGATTGGACACAGTTGTCCCCAGAAGCAGCGGCCCTGGAGAGTGAGGGGCCATCCTTAGTGGTCCTTCCTGCCTTTCTCTGCTGCAGTCACCGTCCTGGGCTAGTGGTGGGGCAGGGGTCCTCTGTGGAAGAGGGAGTGAGGAAGAGGGGAAGGCCTAGCCCAGAATCACCGCCCTCCAGACCTGGGATACAAATCCAGATAACTGCCTATCGTGTTCCCTTGTGGCCATTAGCCTTATTAGATTACTGTGCTGTTACATCTTGATTCCTTTCTTAAGTTTTTCTATCAATTTCCAAATGTTGTAGCTGGTACTAAACCCATAAAACACACTGCAAAAGTGAGGAGGAAATCAGTCTTGTATTTCTTGGAAACTAGAGCACAGACGTGCCCCAGCTGACATGCCCCAGCTGACATGCAGAGGAGCCTCCTGGACCTCCTGGCTCTGAGGGCCCCACTCTCTGGAGCCCCACCGACCCCCACAGCTGTAAAACTGTTGAGCACTCACCTCACACACACCTGCCTTAATGCAATTCCATTCTCCTAGGAACAGGGGAAACTGTGGGGACACAAGGCCTCTGCACCCGGCTTCCTTCACTGATGTAAAGATGCCATCATGCAGTTTGGTCCGGAAATGACCTCAAGGGCAGCCGTAGCTCCTTGCTCAGAATTTGCCAGTGTTATCTGGGCAAATAAACACAGGGCCGAGGTTAGTACAGCATGCTTTCTGACTCCTCCAGCCAAAAAAGAGACTTCAGTTACCTAGCAGGGAATGCTTCTGCCAGAGACTGATTTGTCTCCCTTGGATTAGGGGACCACTTTTTCCAGGACCCTCGAACCAAATAGCCAGGGTTTGGGGAGGTGGAGATTGAGCTGGGGAGGGGTACAGAGGACACCAGATCTTTTAAAAAGCTTCCTCAACTGCCCTGCAGCAGGAGAGAAGATGGATTCATCGGTGGGGAACAGGGCTGGCTGGGAGGGGGCTGTCTGGAATAATAGGGCGCTGGGCACACGGGAAGGAGACGCTGAGCCAGCCCATGTCACTGTTTGCCCAGGGCTGCTCCTGTCAGCACAGGCCCCAGAAAATCTGAGTGAAATCCCGATTGGAGCAGCTGGTACAGCAGGGGCTGACTTCCCCAGGCCCCTCCAGGTGCGTGCTGCACTCCTCTGTTACACCAGCTGTGGCGCCCCCTCTGCTGGCCCCCGCAGCCTGCTCCTCCCCCCAAGCTCTCTGGAGGCCCTTAGTCTGGTTGGCCTTCCTGGTAGCACAATACATGCCTCTCCTAAGATCTCGAGTGGCGTCTGTCGTCACGGGAAAAAGCCCCGACTCACCGGAGGTCTTGAGCTAAGTCTCTGGGACTTGTGTCCTATCCACACGGAGTTCACTGTGGGGTCTTGGTGCTGAAACTGCCTCCGTCAGCCTCAGCAACCAGGACCTTCCATGTCACCCAGTGCTGGGGCCAGGCCTGCCTCCACTCAGGAGTCATTTGGCCACAATGTGGGAGTGACGGTGAAGAGCTTTAACCAGGGGGTATCGGGTTGCTGGCCAGTGGAAGGGACGCCGCCGGGACCCCGGCACAGAGGCTCATTATCAGCCCTGGTCCAGCTGCGGCACTCAGGATGCTCAGGATGCGAGGCTCGCTGCCCCCCTGCGCAGATGGAGGCTCCTGGCCCCACCGCCAAGTCTCCTTCACCACCTTTGGTATCGAGCCCTCGCGCTCCCCTCTGTGTAAGGTCCACACAGAAGGGAAAGATTTCCAGGTGCCCTGTCCCACGGCCACCCTCAGGTCGGCTACGGCCATTTCTTTGTCCAGATGAGCTGGCAGGGAAAGACTTTCCCTGTGTAGGCAGAAAGTTGCCCTGGCTGCCTAGGAGCAGCAGAGAGGATGGAGGAGTCACTAGGCAGGGCGCTGAGCCGCTGAATGTCGGGCCCAGCAAGGCCGCATCAGCTGGGGGGCTGCAAGGGCTGTGAAGAAGGGCCGGGCCCCCGCCTGCTTCCCAGCCAGGGAACAGGAATGACGCTGCGCTCGGAGTGAGGTCAGAGGAGAGGCCGCAGCCAAGAGCAATCCCGAGGAAACAGCTCCTCTGTGGGGCGCCCGCTGGATTTCAAAATCCTGACGCTTTTGACCTGGGAGTTCCGTGGACAGCCCCGGGCCAGGGGTGCCGGGAAGTTGTCCCAGCCTTCACCTGCCACCCGGGCTAGGCGGCTCCTGGGCGATGCTCCAGAACTTGAGCGCCCAGAACGTGCTCTACCTCCGCAGTGTTGGCCCGGCCGGGCGTTTCGGGGAACGAGGCCGAGACCTGAATACTGAGCTCAAAGTTTCACCCCGTTTTTATCAGTCCCTCCTGTTTTTCTGGGATCAAGGGCAGTCCTGGATCGCCCTCAAGGGGACCCTTCCCCTCAAGGGAAGTCCTCAGCGCGAGGGGTTCGATGAGAGGCGGAAGGAGGACCTGCTGCCCACTCGCAAAGAGATGAAGACACTCGTGTTCACCAAGTGCCTCGGGCCCTTCCCATGAACCACGTCTTCATCCCTTTAACCCTCACTGGGGCTCTGAGGCACCCCATCCTTCTTACTGAGGAGGAAACAAAGGCTCAGGAGAAGTAAACGATCCTTGAAGGCCTCCCCCTTCCGGGCGTGCTGCAGCCAGGTCGGAACACACCTGTTCTCCGAACGCGCTGCGGACGCGCTGCAGCCCGACTGCGGGGGCTTCCCACGGACCCTTTGCTCGGTCACAGCACGGAGGCCAGAGGGGTGCTTCACAGCCGCCAGTGTCCATCAGCTGCCCCAGGCCAGCCTTCTCGGTCCACACGGGGGTCTCGAAAACAGATGCCATTCGGCCCAAGCCAGGGAGGGATCACCCCCTGCTAGTGGGGGAAACCGTTTCCTTAACAGGTGAAGCCCTTAGGCTCAGGGAGTGCCATTCTGTCACGTCTCAGGAAAATCATCGACGAAGAGTCGAGGAATATACTGTCCCCCCGTACTGAGCTGGCTTTGTGAACTAGGCAACTACTCCCATGCTTGACCCCTTAACGCACTTCTCCCCTCAGGAATCCTTCCAAACCTCGGATACCACCCTCAGCTGAAATCACTCCTCTGGACTCCACCGAATTCGCACACACCCCCCCCACACCCCGCGGCCTCTGTGTGCTGTCCCTCCCACCGAATGGGGACCGCTGTGCCAAAGGTCTGGGTTTTACCCTCCTCTTGGGCACATCACCCACCCTGGTCCGGGGCACGCAGTGCGCTGCATGTTTGCTGGTATGTTTGTTAATGTGCATGTATATCCCCAGATGGGAGGGATCGGACACACCGAGTGGACTTCCTGTGAAAATGCCTCGACTAATCTGAGAGACGGACAGGAGAGGGATCCCTCTTCTGAGCACACAGCCAGGCGGGCACTTTGCCCACCCCCACCTCCCTCCACACCACCTGCCCTCCCTGCTGCCCAAAACTCGGCCCACGGCTCCCCTCTGGTGGCTCCTCGGGGTAATAACAGAGACGCACAGGGAGATTGGGCGTAGGCTCTTTATTGGCCGCTTATCACTTCTCTGTAGGGGTCAGCCAGGGTCTGCAGAGTAAGCAGTGTCAGCTGAGGAATGTGGACCTCCTCTCTCTGGATCCCAGTGGCCAGGTTTCTTCCGAAAGGCCCCCCAGAGCTTAGAAGAGGAACTGGAAAGCCTCGGTCACATGTTGCTTCCACGCTTCCAGGCTGGGCAGCAGGGAGGAGATGCCCATGACGTGCCAGGTCTCCCCATCTGACACCACCGAGGTCTGGTAGGACAGCAGCTGCACGCCTGCCTCTGCCAGGAGGCCTGGGAAGTAGACGGGAAAACCGCTGATTGGCACAAGGCAGGGGGGGAAGGAGAAAAAGAGGCTGGGAATGGGGTCGGAACCCGTGGACCTCTGTGATCAAAGTTGCAGTGGAGGGTGATGGGGTCAGAAACAAAGCGCTAAGAGATGGAAGAACAGGGCATCTGCCCAGCTTCCCTCACTACTCAGAGACCCTTTAGGAATCCCCTGACCATCACGCAAGGTAGGGAAGGAATGAGCCAGCCACAAATTGCGAGAGCAATCTCCTGCCATGCCGGTCATCAGATTTATCCAGACCAAGAGCAAAGGAGAGAAACAGGGGAAAGTTCCTTTGGTCAGTTGGCAAGGATGGTGAAATTAGGCCTTTCGAGGTCTGTGGACACAACCGCCAAGCCCGGAAGTGCTCCAAAACTCCCAGTGGGCCGGTGCCAGGGTCCTGAGGCAGGTTCAAGATGCCCCCAGCTGCTGGAGCACCCGCCCCAACATGCTTTGTTGCAGTCAGGCTGGCCCCCAGGGCCTGCGGTCAGAAGAAAGAAACCTGCACCCAAAGGCTCGGAGTTCCGAGACGCAGCCCTGCAGGCAGGTGCACGCTGTGTGCTGACCGCGGTGAGCAGGCCGGCTAATAGGGACTCTGGGGCTCTAACTCTGCCGCGGGCCCTGACACAGGAGAGAAGGCGCTTGCCCTCTGAGCTCTGCATCCATTTCCCAAATGTTCTGGGAACGGGCAGGACAGATCTTCTGTATGCTACAGAAATGTGCTGAGGGAGGGGGTGGGACTAAAGGAAGCAAAGGTCCAGGAAGCCCAATCCCTGGAGAGGACCCCCCCCCCCCCGCCACACACACACACACACACACACACACACACACACGCACACACGCACACACACACACACACAGCTTCAAGGACACGGGAAGCCCTCCGAGACCCCTCCTCACCAATCATGGTGGGCAGCATCTCAGGAGGAGACGGCTGAGCCCGGGACAGGAGCAGGGGCAGGCCCCTGCGCAGAGGCACTTCCGGTCTGAAGACAGCTCCGTTGAGCGCGTGCAGCACAGGTGTCGAGCCCTGCACCCAGCCCGCCGCCTGGTAGGGGGCACCTGCCAGGGCCACGGTCAGCAGGCATTCCCCACAGCCCTGCTCCCCGGGCACAGCGGGGTTGTGGGAGGTGGTTACCTGCAGGGAGAAGGCGAGGACGCAGTTAGGCCTCCCAGCTGCATGGCCTCTCCCCTCCGCGGCCCGAACACCGCTTTGCGGAGCGCCAGCCTGGCGGACACGCTCAGCCACTGGGGCTGCAGGAGAGGGCCCAGGGCTCTGCCCGGGACAGTCAACGCCCGCCCTCAGGGGGCAGGAGGGATCTGCGGGTCCAGGTGCAGGTGCGAGCTGGGGAGGAGGAGGAAGGGGCAGCCCGGCCCCTCCGGCTCTCCGCTCCCGGGCAGGTCAGTGGCCCAGTGCGGCGGGGAGCAGGGGGGGAGCCCCGGGAGCTCCGCTGCCCACTGCTCCTGCCAGCCGCCCCCGGCTCAGACGCAGGCTGGGATCTCACAAGGGAAGCAGAGGGGAAGGCACCAAAGGGGAGGCGCGGGGCTGCGGGCGCTCAGCAGCTATGCGGAGCTTCCAGAACTGGCGAGCTGATCGAGAACCTGGGTGCCGGGGCCGAAGGAGCACGGGATGGAGCCCGAGGCGAGCGTGCTGGGCGACCTCCAGCGCGGCCGGTACAGCCCGGCTCCGGCTCCTCGTGTCCCTCAGCTGTGCAATGGGGGCGCCGCGGCCCCTGCCGTGCACAGGGCACGCCTACACAAAGCACCTGCAGGAGTATTTCGTTCACTCCTAGCAACGCTCCGAGGAAGGCAGTACTCCCGCTGCTCGACGGGGAGGTTCGGCTGCCCGGCCCGGCGGCCGGTGTCAACAGCGGGACCTGCCCGGGCTCCCACTCCAGGAGCAGGGGCGAGCAGGCTCTGCAAAGGGAGGGACGGGGGGGCGGGGCGGACAGGAAAGGAGCGTTCCGGGGGCCACGCACACTGAGCCCGGCCTCTTGCACCAGCAGCTTGGCGTTCACCAAGTTCACATCCGCCTGACTGGCAGTGTCCTTTAGGAGGCCGACAATGACTGCAGGGCTTAGGCAGTTGCCGGCGTTCTTCAGGGGCGTCCCTGGGGACAGAGAACCTACAATAAGGTTGCTGTTTGTTGAGCAGCACAGGAGCGGGCAGGGCGCTGACACCCAGCCTTGGGTCAGGGACTCCTCACTGCCCGGGGCCCAAGCCCCAGCCTGCGGGCCAAGTTCCGCTTCCCTCTGGAAGGCACCCAGTTCCCTGCCTTGCTTCCTCTGGGGATCCCGCAGCTCTGACCTCCCCTATTTCTAGCAGCGCCCAGGTCTAACCACCCCCAAGCTCTTCCCACGTGAGCAGATGCTCAACGGGCCACGAGGAGGACCAGCCTCTGCGGGTGTAGGAACTAGAGCCCTGCGCAGTCTCTCAACTACATCTGCCTACGCTGGGCCCACTGGGAAAGTGGCCGGAGCCTGCAGTCGCAAAGGGAGACCGAGGCCACTCTCTTTGCTCCCACCCCCAGCTGAGCAATGCTCCGGGGACCATCAGCTCGCCTCAGGACCCACCTTACCTTACCGTGTCACGGGGCACACCCTGTCCCACCACCCTATCTGGCACACCCGCCCCGACTCTCACTTTACACGTGAAGAACCCAGGTTCAGACAAAGGGAAATCTCACAGCGACAGGGTCAAACCCAGAATCAAGATACTGTCCCTTAAGCTGGGACTCCCTCCCCCAATCCTACTGCCTCTCCCATGAAACTGTCTCTCATGGAGGTTTCTCTTGCATGCAGAACACGTGCATCTTAAGAATACTATACAATCGTGACTTGTGAAAATCACACGTATTTCTTAGTATTTTCTGGACCATCCCCTCTGTCCCCATTGGGTAGCGAGTGAGCCCTATGCAGACAGAACAGGGGACTTGGCGTCACAAGAGCTATGTCCAGTCCTTTCCCAGCCCCTCGCTGTCTGGGACCTGCTACAGACACAACCCTCTTCCCTCCCTCTGCAGTGTCCCCAACTCACCCTGTGTTACCACCTGGATGGTCCCTTTGGGGGATCCAGCCCAGGCTTGCATCAGCGTCCCCAGAGCTTCTGCGAGACCAATCCAAGGCTTGGTGTGTGGAGAGAAGGCACTGGTAAGGGCCTGGGCATTCACCTGTACAGAACGGGGAAGCAGAGCTGAGGTCAGCACGAGGCAGGGCAGGGCTCCTGAGCACAGCTCCACAGTGGGGAGCAGAAGGCACAGGGCTGTCCTGGTTTCGGGTGCCTGGGGTGGGGAGCGTGGAGACCACTTCCATTAGCCACCACAAGACTTGTGCCTTCAGCTTGGGAGAGCTGTAGAGCCAGAAAAGAGCACAAAATTGCCAGAAGGGAGAAAAAGGCATTTCTCTGCACCCTACCCCCACAAACTGTGCCCACCTCACCCCTTACACAGGAGACCGGTTGTTCCTGAGATGATGGGTCTGGACACCACAAGGAAGGTGGTCTTTGACTTAAGATGTGTGGGGAGTCACGGATCACTGGGACCTAGAGGGGTAGGTCGCTCCAAGACACCTTCCCTTTTACTTTACACCTCAATTAAAAAACAAAGTGGGGGCACCTGGGTGGCTCAGGCGGTTAAGGGACTGTCTTCTGCTCAGGTCATGATCTCGGAGTCCTGGGGATTGAGCCCTACATCAGCTTCCTACTCAGCCGGGAGTCTGCTTCTCTCTCTCTCCCGCCCTCTGCACTTGCTCAGCACTGGTTCCCTCTCTCTGTCAAATAAATAAATAAAAGCTTAGGAAAAGAAAAAAGTGAGTGTTTACACGGTCATTAATCACTTTGACCAAATATCACAATTTGCAAAGCTGGTTTCACATATTTTTAATTAATTAATTATTCATTCACGAGAGACACAGATACAGGCAAAGACAGACGGTGGGAGAAACAGGCTCCTCGCAGGCAGCCTGATGCGGGACTCAATCCCGGACCGGATTACGCCCTGAGCTAAAGGCTGAAGCTCAACCACTGAGCCACCCAGGTGTCACTGGATTCACATACTCTTTTTTTTTTTAAGTTTGATTGATTGAATGATTGATTTATAATAGAGAGAGAGAGAGAGAGAGAGAGAGGCAGAGACACAGGAGGAGGGAGAAGCAGGCTCCATGCCGGGAGCCCGACACGAGACTCGATCCCGGGGCTCCAGGATCACGCCCTGGGACAAAAGCAGGTGCTAAACCACTGAGCCACCCAGGGATCCCCTGGATTCACATACTCTTAATGATCCTATCATTCTTCAAATCTTGACCCATGTGGAGTCAACCAGGAGGCCTGCCAGGCAGCTAAAGGAGACAAAAGCCACATTTCCTCCTAAAGCTGTAAGTCTAGGGTAGGGTCTGAACGGCGGGACCGTCCCAACACGGCTTGGTAACAAAGCCAGCTTGTCCCGGGTCACAATTTCAATTCCATTTTGTGGTTCAAGATGGTCTGGCTCTGAATGAAGCATTGGGCACTTTTGTGAGTCAAACTGTAAAGAGAACCAAGGAGTCTAAGAAGGATTTAATTCGAAACCTGGGGTGTGATATAAATCAAACAGGCTGCTGGTGTTGGAAATGGCCAAGGAGGCAGGCAGCCTGGCTTGGGGCTCCTGTGGTCGGGCTCCTCTGCTCCTCTCCAACAGGATACAGAAAGGACCAGCGTGGACCAGGAGGCGGGACGAAGGAAGGCCAGTGCTGGCAGCAGAGAGGAAGGGCCATGGGCCAGTGGGCTGGGCTGAGCCTGCAGCCACTGGAGGCAAGTGTCCTCCGGGCAGCACCTGTGGACTCGGGGATGCTCACGGCAGGTCTGGAGAACCAACAGGAGGGCTCTAAGAGGCAGGCGCCATTGAGCACCAACCCGACCCTAATGTGAGTCTGTGTCTAACGTTACAACCAAACCGGGGGAAGATGCAGAGAAGAATTAGGGAGGGACTTCCCATGTGACACAACTGTCTTTCTTTCTAAAAGCCTACTGGAGGACAACCTGTCACGTTGGGTGGAGACTTCAATCTGCCCCAGTTGAAGGCCTTTGACCAAGAGAGTTTACTTCTGGTATAAGATGGGAACAGTCTATGCTTCCATTTGATGGAGCCGGTGGTAAGGAGCCCCCTTCACGAAAAGGCCTGGACCGCCACCACCACCTACGGACTCCATGGTAACCCCTGAGGGCTGCAACAGTGAGGGCAGAGGCCTGCCCGGCAAAGGGCTGCAGAGGGACAGGTGCAGCCTTGACTGGCTGGCAATGGCCTCGGTCCCAGCACGGCACCTGGGGAGAGCTGCTCAGAGGAGAGATGTGCAGAGGGAGTGAGAAAGTGTCCCCCACACTGAGGAGCCGCGAGATGCAGAAGAGAGAAGGGAGAGGCACAGGTGGACGGGCCACGTGTTGTGGTTGAGCGCCGTCCTGTGGGTCCTTCAGGGGAGTAGCTGGCTCCCCTACTCTCTCGGGGTGTAGCAGGCAGGGTGGCCCGGCGAGCTGAGCTATCACGCCAGGCCTGGCAGGCTGAACAAAGCACCCTGTGTCTTTCCTGCTACTGCTCTGTCCTCAGCAATGAAAGTCCCCACGCCGAGGGTCAGCCAGGAAGGTCAAGGACCAGCCCCCACCCGCCATCCCCACGGCGTCCAGCATCGCCCAGGCCACGCTCCTCCATTCTCAAAGCATGTGGAGAACAAAGGAGCCTTTCTCTGGAGCCCGGGCCCTGGGAAGAGCCACAATCTCTGCACCAAGGCTACAATACGGCAGGGCCGAGCCGCCTCCCTGCAACCAGGCTGCAACTAGGAAAGCTCGGGACGGGGCTCCCGCCGCCCCACCCAGAAGCCTGGCTCCAGAGGAGGCCTTATCTTCTACCCCCAGGGCCGAATCTGGTCAACACACCACTGCCCGCCAGAGCTGTCACCATGCCCCAAACCGGACACCACCCGCCCTCCCGGGCCTCGGCTCCTCCCTCCGACCTCCCGGCCCCAGGCCCACTTGGCCATACTTACGACACCTGCCAGAGATTTCCCCTTCACCATGTCCACAAACTGGATGGCGATCTCTTCCCCGCAGCGGCTCTGGGCCTCCTTGGTGCTGGCGCCCAGGTGGGGGCAGCTGATGACGCGCTCATGCTCCACCAAGGCTCGGTCCCGTGGCGGCTCCTGCCGAGAGAGAGACACCTCTCGGTCGCCTGCCCAGGGAGGCTGGAGGAGAGGCGTGGGGCCGAGGATGCCTTCTACTCTGGTTCTGCTAGAAGGTTCTACGCCTTCTGTCTCTGGTTTCAACAGCCGGGTTCCTCGTCAACACCTCTCTACAGCAGAGTGGACAGGGCTAAGGACGGGATGCACATCTCGGCTCCCCCGCTTAGACCTATGTGCCTTTGGAGAAATCTCCACCTCTCTGAGCCTCGGTTTCTCCATCTATAAAATGGGTGAATACTACCCAGAACCAAACACTGTCGTGCAGACTGCACCCCAGTAATACAGGAGGTTCTCAGCCAGTGAAGCTACTGTTTGTTACTGGTTTTTGCCTCGAGCTCCCCCTCGCTCCTGAATCCTTGCAGCACTTCCAGGCCCTCTGCACAGCTGTCCCATCCTGGCTCTCACCACGACAGGTGGTCCACCTGGGCACCTCTGCCCACCCCCTCTGCTCACTGAGCACAATGTATCGCCCCTGGGAATGTCTCTCAGGCCTCTTGTCTGGCCACCTGGGCCTGGGAGTGCTGTGCACTTGGTAGCAGGTGCCACGAGAAGGCCAGAGACAGGCAGGGGAAGGTGCTGATCGGGAACGTCAGTACAAAGAGGGCCAGGTGCACGTCTGCCTTCCAGAAGCTTACCATCTAGTTGTGAAAGATGACCAGGAGTATAAACCCTGCGTGCTCAGGACAGGGAATACACAGTGAGGGCAACACAGTGCTCAGAGAGGGCCGGGACGAGCCAGGGCCCCACCGCAGATATCCAGCAACCCTCCAGTGCCTAAGCCAAAATCCCTGCTCTTTGCCCTGGATCTGTGATGCTGGAGTCCAGCTGGAAATGCACTGTCCGTCATTCCTCTGGTGTAAGGTGGGGGGGTGGCTCGGGCAAGCAACGACGGGGTCTCTGGCTCCGACAGAGAGACTGGGGGAGAGCAGCCCCCAGGGCACAGGGGACCCCTTCTGGCCATTCGCCTCAGGCTGCCCTCCCTCCCCAGAAGACACGAAGGAAAGGAAAGCCAACAGACACTGGGCAGAATGTCTTTTTGGCAACGGGATTCATTTCATCAGAGACCTCGGTCAATAATTAAGAGACCTTAAACCCGGCCCCAAATGCTCTCTCTCTGCCGCAAACCCTAAGCCTCAGAACGGATGTGCCGCACGGTCCTCCCTGCAGTCATCAACAGGACAGCAGCGCAGGGAGCCTGGGGCCAGGAACTGGGTCCTATTTAAAATCTGAGTTTTGCAAAGACCACCCGGCGGCCTGTGCACCGCACTCCGGAGGGCTCCCCAAACCACAAAGGCGTTATTCTCGGCAACATAATTCCTCCTGAGTGCCGTGGAGGCCTCCTTAAGGCAAAGACCTTCTTCGTGCACACTGGGCTTTCTCGGCCCTGGGCCCCTTGTCACCGCTCCTCTCCTCCACCAGGCACTCACCTCTGTAAACACGTCCAGCGCGGCACCAGCACACTGGCCAGAGCGCAGGGCCCGGAGCAGGGCCCCCTCGTCCACGATCCCTCCCCGAGCGCAGTTCACCACGTGCACCCCCTTCTTGCACTGGGCAAAGGTGCTGTCGTTCAGCAGGCCTGCAAGGAGGGAAGGGCTTTCCTGCGGCACCGCTGCCCGGGACCCCAGCACCAGTGCCAGCAGCCCTCCCTGCCTCGTACCAGCTCCTTCCCCACACGCCGACAGCCTCTCTGGTCTCACCTCTCCCTTCTCACAGGCTAGGGGGCAAAGGCCCTGTTGTGGATTTAGACCGAACTCAGTCTAGAAACATCCTAGAGTCCCTGAGATCCTAGTGTTTTGAGTAAGTCCCGGAACCGGAAAGGCCAGCAGCGGCCCCAGCAAACACCATGGGGTCACGGGTCGTACGTGTCGAGCCATGCATTTCCAGCTAGCTCATCCCTCCTCCGTGGGATGCAGGATCAGCTAGCAGAGCATCACTCCATGCTCGAGGGCCCTAGTCCACATGCCTGCGGAGGCCCAGGCTGAGGGCCCACCCTTCTCTGGTCTGTGGCTTCCGTGGCCGACCCACAGGCAGGGACGCACATACCTGTGGTGGAGGGCAGCAGAGGTGTGTGCACAGTGATAAAGTCACAGAGAGGCCAGATCTCCTCCAGGGGCAGCTGCTGGACACCAAAGGAGGCCGAGACCTCTGGCGCAATGATGGGGTCGTACCCTACGGTCTGGTCAGAAACGAGAGAGAGACGAGCAAATGTCACTGTTCCTTACTAGTACTGGTATCATTATGATGGAGGCCATTTATCGGGCATTTACCAAGTACTACTGCTAAGTCTGTCCAAATACGGTAATACAACAAGGGTTGATACTATTCTACTTTAGAGCTGAACAAAGTGGGGCTCTCTATTTAGGAGGGGCTGGCCCAGAGTGTGAAGGGAGTTTGTTTACCTCCGAGCTCTTAACCATGAACAGATGCAAGAGCAGCGTGTGTGTGCGTGTGTGCACATGTGCGTGTGTGCACATGTGCGTGTGTGAGGTTGGATAAGGGGGAGCTCAGAACCTTTAGCAAACAGGGAACCCAGGAGAGGCAGGACAGCCACGTGGGGAGCAGAGACACACTACACTAGCAGGGTATAACCAGGCGAGAGAGGACAGGTTGGCCACAGCCGAGGACCCTCAGGGCCGGAGAACAGGCAGGGGCCCTGACTCTTGCACAGACTGAGAAAGAAGTAGGTTGGGGCAGCGGTGCAGAGCAGGGCAGGCAAGGAGACCAAGACCGGTCGCTGGGGAGGAGTGCTGACCCGCCAGCGGGCAAGGTTTGGTCCCATCCTGAAGTGCCCTTTCAGAAGGCTCCAAATGCATCTAGTCTCGGAAGGCATAACTGGGTGACTCACCACACAGAGGCCTCAATGCTCAGGACGGATCCTTTCAACAGGGCAGGAGTGACAGGGAATAGGGAGCGAGGATCAGGAGGAGAAAAAAGGAGGCACCAAGGCACCATAGAAGGCACAGGTCCCAGAAAGAACCTTCCTCTGGGCAGATTCCTGCCTGCCCCGATTTACCAACGAGGAAACTAAGGCAGAGAGGTGAAATGATTCAACCAAGGTCGCATGGTTGGCAGATGGTCGAGTGTGGATAAGAAGAATGTCTGGATTTGGAAGCCTGCACCCCTGGTGCCCACCCTTCTAGGTGGGGTGAGGTCAGGGGGCTCACAGCCCCACCTGAGCAACCGGGTAGAGTCAATGGAAACATGTCCTGTATCAGAACAGTGTCGGGCACCAGTCACACATGTCCTCAGCAAGGGCAAGCCTCTAAAGGTGATCAAGCCAGCACCAGCAGCTGGGATTCGAAGAATCCACAACCACCAGGACGCAGCCACCTCTTGACACAGCAGAGACATAATCCACTTTCTGTCTGGTCACCTTCGGCTTGGCCGGGGCCGCAGCACCCACTGGGGGAAAGAGGCGTAGGAGCCTTAACAATCTCAAAGGCATCCGTGTCCTCAAGAAGGCAGGACGCAGCTGCAGGAGCCAAGGGACGGACGCTGACCCAGGAGACCTGGACCTGGGTCCTCAGTACGAAGTGAAGGAGCTGGGTGGATGATTTCAAAGTCATCGCCTGCTCCAACACTCAGTCATTCAATATTCCTTGAAAAGACAGTTCTCTTAACCCTGAAATGTTAGGGGCGAACCCCAGAATGTTCAGAGGCGGCCTGGCACTGAACAAAAGGTAACAAGCAGAACAGAAGGCCTAATACTGGAAACCATCATCATCTCTGTGTGGTGGAACTCATTTTTGTTCTCCTTTATGCTTTCCTGTGCTTTGTAATGCTTCCCCTGCTCATCATGAATTTCCTTGTGGGAAACAGAAAAGTCATCTCGAAAATACTGGCAAAGAGGATTCCTGTGTAACCAATTCCGCCCTTGCAGAGAAGAGACTGACATGGTCGTGAATGAGGAACAAGTTTCAGATCACAGTTTTCATCATCAGCCTGTGGAGGAAGCAAAGCCAAGGGGGAGATTTTGGGGGAGAGGCTGTAGGATTGAAAGCTCACAACCACCAGCCCCAGTGGTCATTCCCCCCTCAGCTGTAACCTACTCGTTTCCGGGGGAACAAGCAGCGTCCAGGGGAGGAGAGAGGATCCCTTACAAGTGCTCTTTGTCTGCCAGCTCAGGGCTGCCTGGAACAAGGGCCCTGTTCATCTATAATCCAGATGTACTTCGTTCACGTGAGCGGGGGAGGACGGGGACCACCAGCAGAGGTCACAGAGCTGACCCCGATGGAGGCGAGCTCCCGCCACTCTGGGGCTTGGGGCTCTCGGGAGTCCAGAAGCAGCACGGAGCGCTGGGAGGAAGGGTCCCGTGGACGGAGCCGGGCCTAGTGCTGGGTGCCTGCACCCTGTGCTGGGTGCCTGCAGCTGGTGGGGAGCAGACGGGGAAGGAGGGGACCCGCATCCTCCACAGCGGTCAGCAGGGTCTGACTCAGCTGTCTTTCTCTTGTTCGGCTGCAGACAACTGCAGGGCAGAATTCGGCTGAGAAAACGGTTTTCAGTTTTCACTCGGGAGACCCAGGGCAGATGGCAGCTGAACACGGCTAGGAGCTGGGATTCCTACACCAGGAGACCACGTTGCGGGGAGTCGAAAGAGTATATGGTTGGGCCCAGGGGAACAATGTCTGAGTAGGGTCCTAACGCACCCTGGAACGGGTCAGATGTCCCGATACTCACACGTTGCAGCACTTCCAGGTATGTACCCTCTGAAGACTGCCCTACGGAGGAGCCTGAGGGAGAGCCACCAAGGGGTTCTCCACCTGAATCCCAGCCTCAGGACAGGCTCCTAAAGCTGGGGAGCAGGGGAACCCCAGCTTTTCAAGTGGCACTACAGAGCCACGTCCTAGCTGGTGTCATAGAAGGCAGCCTTGCGAGGATGACTACACCTCCCCTGGGCCTCTGGCTTAACAGTGGATGCCTGAGAGCAAGGAGGCTTTCACGGTGAAGGGGTTCCAGGAAAGGAGCCTAATCATCACATCCTCCTACTGCCTCACAGCTAATTCTTCGGGCTGAAGATGAGAACTCTCTTCCCTTCACACAATGACATCTTACTCAGAAACCCACTATAAAAAACGATCAGAGCTGCAGAGGTGAAGGCCCAGAGCCCTACCACTTACTCTCTCTCTCTAGGGTCCCATCCCCATGTCCCTAAGATACCTTCCCAGAACTTGGGGCTCTGGGAAGAATGTAAAAAAATCAGTACTCTGGCGCAGTAGGAATTCCAGTTACCAGACTGAGCTAGGAGCATCCTGAGGAGATTTCTTCCCGAGGAAGGTCGAGCACAGTGACAGAGCAGAGACCGTCTAACTCACCTGGATCAGGCATGAAGACAGTGGTGGGGATGCAAGACAAAGCGTACTAGATCGGAAGTCAGGAGACCTGGAGCTCAAGCTGGACTCCACCATTTACCAGTCCTATTATCTCAAACATACCATATAACCTTCCTGGGCCTCAGTTTCCTTGTCTGTAAACCTGGAATAAGAATACTGACCCTGCAGGGGTCACTGCAAGCACAGTCTCTGACACAGTAGACCTCAGTAAACATTAGCTGGGCCTGAGAGAATTGGTGACATCTGGTGCCTCAGGTTCAATGTCCATCCCTCTGGGATAACTTCAGATTCATCACAACACGGGCCACCAAGAAACCGTTAGGAGATCCTGGCCTGTTCCTCACAGGAAACCTTGGTAAGAGAGTGCAAGGCTCAGTTGCTGGCTGGCTTGGCCTGCTAACACTCTAGCGGGCATGCTGGCATGAATGAGTTGTGTCTCCAGAATGTACAACATAACATGTTCAGCAAATGGGTTGAGAAAAAGCTCCAGGCAGAAAGAACACCATGGAGCATCAGACTCAGATGACTCCGACAACCAGCAGGCTGCAGATGGCCAGAATGATTCTGACACCCACATCTGTGCCATGTGGCTCAGAGCAAGTCAGGTAGCTCAGGTGGCACGTGAAGATTCCTCTCCAGGCCTGTCTGGTTGGGATGGGGGCCTAGGTGGGCTTTCTCTCCCCAACACACAGCGCCCCCGCCAGGTGCTGTGGGAAGCCAGGTGGCTGAGCTCCCTAGCAGAGCTAAGGTCTAGGATCCCCGCTTCCCTGAGGGAGCAGATAGTGACAAAGAAGGGACGGGAAAGGAAAGGGGGCAGTCCCTACCCAACGTCTGAGCACAAGAGGGACTCTGTTGATTGCTCCTGTGACACAAAGGGGTCAACTCTTAAATCACGATGTTCTGGAAGGGTTGGATGTTAGTTACCCAGCCTAATTAGTGACTAACAGCCTAGGGGACAGATTATAGGCCAGGGGACATCCCAGGACCAGGGAAGGAAGGGGTGATCAAAATATCTTCACGTGCTTTGCAGCACTGCCCGAGCCACCCAACCAGAACTACTCAGGGTGCCCTATGCTTCTGGTCCCACTCTGTCTTAATTACAGTGTGCCCACGAGTTACTGTAACAAACCACAGTCCTTAATAATTTTACTCTATTTCCTATGATCACACAAAAAACTCCCTGCTAAAGACCATTCCTCAGATAAAGAAACTCGTAGCCCATGGGCAATGGGTGCTCAGAGCTATGACAGCTTTAAAGGCCATCTGCTTCTACCTCTCTGCCCATGCTCACACCTCGTCCGCACATACTGGCCAGGTGCTCAGCCAGTCTCATGTTGAGTATCTGCAGTACTGGGAGACTAACTCTCTCATTCCATTTGGGGTCAGCTCTGGCTGGAGCTCTGTCCCCCATGGCTTGTACCTACTGGTCCTCCTTGGATCCACTCCTTGGGGAGCATGACTCTTCTATAGAAGAGCTAGTCGATGGCCTCCCAAGTCATGACGGGGCTGTGACCCCAGTGCCTCCAATCCTTCCTTAGGAAGTACAGACCATAAGGAATGTCACCGTCCCTGTGCTGGAAGTCATACTTCTTTTAATGCTACCAAAAGTCACATTACCTTTTCTATTAGCCATGCCACTGTGAACCACACTGCTTTTCTGTCAACCCAAGGTCCCCTCCCCTAGAAAAGGGTTTTAACACCTCTACATCCAAATGTGTTTGGTTGCTTTGGGGGCCCATATAGAGGGTCCTGGTAGGTATCTTAGCTCAACTTCTTATTAGGATGCCCAACCATGCTAGCCTTCTCACATCAGTTAGGATATGATTACACAGTCTTAAGAATTAATCACCTCCCCCTGCTTCCTATCACCCAGACCGCTGATGAGAAGGATGGGTAAGGCATAGCCCTGCGTCATCCTGTACCATCTCCCTTCAGACTGAGATGGAGCTATCCTTCAACCCGTTACTAAGCCTTCGCACCAAGATCACAGTCTCCATCTTAACCCCAAGGGTGTCAGGGAAGATCTCACCAATGTCTCACTAAATCCACATTTCCAAACAATCTACACATCTGTCCTTGAGGAAGAAGCCAAATAAAAGCAATTCGTCCACACAACAGAACCCCATGGAAGAGTTTACAAATAGGATAAATTTATTTATTCCAAGATCTACGTTTTACCACCATGTACAGTATTGTACTTTCTATAGGCACAGACCCCCCCCCCCCACACACACACAATGGGAAAGAACTCTATGTGTTCCACATAAATGCACAGAAAAAAGTCTGAGATGATACACAGCAAACTGATGTTACCTCACAGGTGACTGGCAGCAGACCAGGATTGGGGTGGTAAACAAGGAGATGAGGATCTAGATTTCAATTTTTGTGAAAATCCCTTCACCTATTACATGACTAAAATACAATTTTAAATCATCCAGGTATAAGACCCCTAAGGACGTCCATGACGATCGGTTTAATATTGGCTTCTAAAGGGAGAACAAGGCCAATTTAAAACAACTTGTGCTTAGTGAACACTGAGCATGGTTTCCTGACTGGATGCTGATAAACTCTTTCACAGCCTGTTTTAGAATCTTCCCTCCTTGCACTTTCGAAAATCTTGCTTCCCCAAATGTTCAAACACCAACTGAGGAGCTTTGGATGATGCAGGTCCATAATCTGTCTGCCCCGTGCAAAGTTCATCTGGGCCTAGGTATCAGTTAGGACGTGCAGTCAAAGTGAGCCCTGAGCGTGAACAAAGGCCACTTGGGCCACTGCAAAATGACCGGGGCTGCTGGCAAGGGCAGGGGGCGGGTGACCGTTTCAAGGTGTGTTTCAGCGGTTTATAAAGATCATGTCCCAGAAGCAGGATAGCCTACAGGGACCGGCCAGAGATATCCAGACAGAAGAACCCCCGAGGGGAGCAGTGACGTGCTGCAACATACAAAAGCATGCAAACCCTCAAAGTCACGCTGGGAATTCGGGCGTGTCGTGTGAGGTATGCCTGGACACACAGAATGACATTCATGAACAGGTTCTAGACGTTTCTGATCAAACACATGTCTGAGGGGTGTCAGCCACTTCCACTGAGATGCTCAGAATCCATATCCCTCCAAGCCTCTAGGGAGCAGCCTGGCAGCAGCTGAGTAGCTGAGCACAGAAGCTTACTGATCACGTCCCTCACTCAGCAAACGAGGTGGGGCTTTTTGTCTGGGTAAGTCACTCCCCCAAAGTCTCAAGTCCTTGATAATGAAGGCTCCTGAGCAAGCAGAGTCCAGGGAGCTGTGGCGCTGTGGGGAAGGGGAGGGAACTTAACAGAGGAGCAGCTGGGCCAAACAGCCTGTCCCCAAGTCTCTGTCTCATCAATGAGGCGCTCACCTGTCTGAGTATGGCACTCCGAGTTTTACTTAACCCCCGGCCCCTGATTTTACAGGATCAGAATTCCAGGTGAGCTAAGCCTTTACTTTAATCCCTCACAGAAGAGGAAGAGAAAGCTCTCCTTGCAGCACAGGGCACCTGGCCAGCCCTGCACAGGAGGGACTGGCTTTGGTTTGTTCTCATGATCAGTGGATCCTGCTGGGCCACAGCCCCCTCTCCGGGATCTAGAGAAACGTCGGAGGCTTAGGAAGATGTCTGGCTGATGTAAATAACTGTGTGGGGAATAAGGACAGGAGGGAGAGGAAGATGTTCCGCGTGGTGTAATGGGATGCCCACCTGTTTACCTTCCATTGCTCAGCAAAAATTCACAAACTCCTGACATCATCATGACATCCTGAGCATGAACAAAGGCCACTTGGGCCACTGCAGAATGACCGGGGCTGCTGGCAAGGGCATGGGGCGGGTGACCGTCTCAGCAAAAATTCACAAACTCCTGACATCAATATAAAAATTAAGGGTTAGGGATCCCTGGGTGGCGCAGCGGTTTGGCGCCTGCCTTCGGCCTAGGGCGCGATCCTGGAGACCCGGGATCGAATCCCACATCGGGCTCCCGGTGCATGGAGCCTGCTTCTCCCTCTGCCTGTGTCTCTGCCTCTCTCTCTCTCTCTCTCTGTGACTATCATAAATAAATAAAAATTAAAAAAAAAATTAAGGGTTAATCCGTAGGGTTCCCTTTAACTCTATGAAGCTGGGGAGACAAAGAGAAAGGGAGGAAGAAGGAAAGAGAAGGGAAATGCCAGAGCAGCTCCATGTAAAGTTTTCTAGAAATGATCTGATTGTCAAAACTGCTTTTTTTCTTTTTTTATGTTTAACGAAAGCCTTCCTGGTGGCAGTTTGAATATATCATCCCCCCACGGCAGAGAGGGCACGAGGAGTGAACAAGGAGATGTCTGCTAGCACACCTAGCCACCCTGTCACCCGCCCCTACAGGTCCCCTCCCATGGCTCTGGGGCCACCGCTCTGCAAGGTCTCCTGGCTTGGCCTCAGGGTGTGGCACTGCTCTCGATGACAGCCTTCCCTTGACCAGAAGAACCACTGAGTTCCCAGAATAGGGTAAAGCAGGGTCCTGGAGGGAAACAGGGGTCAGGGAGAATTGCTGAGAAATGCGTGAGGTGCTCCAGCCACCACGGGATTAACATCGTGTCACGGCATTTGCACAATCATCTTGCCGTGTCTTCTGACTGTGGAGTGGAGCCAGAAGGTGGATGGATAACGGCCCTGCTATAAGGCTACAGATGTGCTCCTGTTTTTCGGAATTATCACAGGCAACAGACACAGCAAAACAAAGAGCCCTTGCGGCAGCAGAGGCGAAGCAGCACAGGATACGAGCCCCTCTGTTCCGCTGGGACTCAAGAGCGGAGGGACCTCCACCAAGGATGCCCGGACTCTGAGGTCAGGCCAACATCCCTGCCCTCCCCGGCTACACCGCCTACTTCGTTAGAGGCTCTGAAGGAGGGTCAGCCCCTCCTAGGAAAAAGCCTTTACCTTTTCTCAAGCAAACCTGCCTCTCTCAAAACTGCTACAGGGAGCCCCACACCAAAGGGCCTCACCAACCTCTTACCTTCATCCCAAAGGACTGCATTCGAGTGGCCACCTCTCTCCCAATTCTGCCCAGGCCAAGAATTCCCAGGATCTTCCCATTTAGCTCTGTTCCCATGAACTGCAACCAAACAAGCAAGAGGCAACGCGGCCAGAGTAAGCCCCAGGAGTGAGGCCTCGGGCGCCGAGCTGGGCGGGACGAGGCAGGACTGGCCGCTCACCTTCTTCCTTTCCCACTTGCCGTCCTTCATGGAAGCTGTCGCCTGGGGGATGTGCCTGCAAGGACAGACAGGTTCAGTGGGCCCACATGGGAGGTGATGTGAGGTCTGCACAGCCACCCTCTCTGTCAGTCAGTCATTCCCAGGGCGAACCAGGCTCAGGCTGGTCTAGAGCTCGGGTACAGAGACCCGGAGCGGAGCAGAGGAAAACCTGTCAGGCACACCTGATGTGGGAGCCCCAGGATTTCTGTTCCCAGCTGGGAGTCTGAGAGTCAGTCAACTGCTGAGTGACAAGCATGTAGAAAGCAAGCACCAGTCCTCCACGGTTCACAGGGATAACAAAATGGGGGTGTTGAGGGGCTCTGAGAACATCCAGTGCTCCAGAAGTTCACGGATTTTCATTTTCCTCTTTCATCCAAGCCCGCAACCTGCACTTTCCACCGTATCAGCAGACAGCTGGGTATTTCCCTTCCTCGAGAGTTCCTGAAACCCCAGCAGTCTCAGGCTGCACTGGAATGGGGGGAGGGGATGCTATAGTCCATACCACCTCTTCTCCAAACCACCCCCAGCCCAGCCTCTCTCCTCTGATTGGTTAACACGGCGGGGGGGGGGGGGGGTCTGAGTCTCCACGTGTTTCTGGAAGGGACAGAGGCAGTTAGGGCAGAGTCAGAGGTGAGAGGACAAGATTACGTCACGTGGGATGTGGTCACCCAGGCTTCTCTGGAAGAGAATCCGGGAGACAGGAAACAATGTTTAAAATGTTTAAGGAGTCCATGCTCTACTTTAGACACTCCATGAGACATGCTTGGAGATGCTTTAGCGCATGTAACGCTCACAACAACTGCATGGAGACAACTGGGGACTCAACATCTTGCAGGACATCACCCCATCGGAAGTAGTTGAATGGACTCAAAGAACATTCCCAGCAGTGAGCCTCCTCGGGATTTAAATGCGGTCTTTCCTGCAGGCCACAAAACTCAGAGTGGGGTTGTGTGTGTGTGTGTGTGTGCGCGCGCGCGTGTAAGAGGGAGAGACTCCAACATAATGTCCCTGTAGGTCCATCGCGGATTTCTTATAAAAAAGCATTCTCTCATGTCTACACATCGCCAGGACGTGCTTCCATCTGCGAGTCCAGCTGACGGGGGATCTGTGCTCCTGGGATCTCGTGGGCAAACTCCCAAAGCCTCAGTAACAAGCCTCCTGGGGAAGAAGCTCCGTCACCGGATGGTGGGCTGCTCTGGTCCATCATCCTCAGTAGAGGGTCCTCGTTTCAGGAATGTCGCAAGGACAATGACTTGCCTTGAGGAAGTGCCCCCTTCTCAGCAAGGCTAGCCCGCTCACCTGCCCCTGACCAAGTGAGACAGAGCCCACCCGGCTCCTCTCAGGTCTGGCTCACGTCCTGCTCTCGGCCCTCCTGGCCCCACGGTGCCATCTAAGAGAGCTGCATGTGGCACTGTGGGGCACGGGATAGCAGGCCGCTCAGGGATCCTCTCCAGGCTTTAGCACTTTGGGGTCCCCACCGGGCCAGTTTGGGGAGGACCATGATGTGGGGGAGGGGCATCCCAAGAACTGAATGGTAGCCATCCTGACTTAGAGAAAGAGAAGGTAAGGTGGGAGAGATGACTTCAAAACAGGTTGCATTCTCCTCTTTCTTTCTGTGTCATTGTTCTGCTCCTAGACCTCAGGAGCCCCTGCTGTGAGTTCAAAGTCCCCCACTGTGAGGCCCATGCAGGCCCCCTCTCCACCCACATTGCTCAATGCTCTCAACCTTCTGTCCAGAACTCCCACTCTGCTGTTGCTGCCCTGCTGGAAAAGCAGTCTGAGCAGACACACCAGAAGGTGTGGGAGACTCCATTCCTCCTCAATAGGGTGCTTGTTTCTTAGTTTTGATGCATCTTTGATGAGTGAGGTCATTGGGTGAGAGGTTGGAAATGGGCCGCTGTCTTGAAATCATTCCACTTTATCTACTCTCTTAAACAAAGCTGGTCCTGCAATAGGAGAAAAATGATTTCTGGCTCCCAAGCCTTCCCTTCCACCTCCAGAAAACCAATAAGAGAATTAAATAGATAGAAAGCTGACAGATCAGTCCCTAACTCAAAACCAAAACCAAAAGCAGCACTGAATTTAATAGCACAAGTGAAACCAGGGCATCGGGCTTCTCTGGGAGAAATACGTCCAGCCCAGATGTTGTGGGAGATCCAGACAGCCAGCTCCCGGACCCCGTCCTGGCTGGGTCCCTTCTGCTGTGCACGCTGCCCATGCTCTTTGCTTTCTCCAGTCTCCTCTCCTCTCTTCACTGGCCAGTAAGTAGCAGTGAAGACTTAAGAGCTCAGGTAGAAATCTTGGGGAGCATCAGAACAAAGGTCAGCTCCTCCAGACCCCGTCCCAGCAGGAGGGAGAACAGGTCTCCAGAGGGGAAAACAGTAATTTCTTGGCCCCAGAAGCTTCAGGCCTGAGTAGAGAGAGAAAGAGCCCTGGCTGCCAGGGTCCCCTGGTTTAAGCATCCCAGGCTGTGTGAAGGGACCTAGTGAACTCCCTGCCCTGTCCACCGGCCCCTCGCCCTCCCCACTGGCCACACAGGTGCCTGAATTGCCTACTCGACAGCAGGGCTCAATGCCATCATTTTCTACCCAATACAGTAAGGCTCATGTACACTCTGTGCCACAGCCGGTGGTTCTTAGGCTGTGCCCTCTACTCAAGAGCCCCACACCCCCAGAGTTCCTGCTGGAAGAGCAAGACACTTCCCCACTTGAGTCCCCTTGTGTTAAGAATCCACAGGTTGGCACAGGGATCCCAGAGCAGTTCTTACTCCATCCTATCACAATAAAGATCTGAAAGGTTAGTGACAGAGGTAAGCCCGGGGTCAGAACAGTCAGTGAGGGACACAGCCCAGTGGGGGGAATCCAGAGAGAGCTTCCTTGATGAGCTAATACTCGAGCTTAATCTTGAAGAACAAGAGTTATCTGGATAAAGATGATGGGGAAGACTTCAGTTGAAAGTTATGTATTGATAATTCAACATTGGTTCATTGTTTGTGACCAATGCACCATACTAACGTATGATGTGAATAATACGGAAGACTGGGTATGACATATGTGGGACCTTCTATCTTTACGACTTTTCTTTATATCTAAAACTCCTAAAATCAAAAATTTGTTAAAAAATCCCTATGCCAAATTTCATCCCATACCAATGAAATCAGAATTTCTGGGGCGCAAGTCAGGCATTAGGAGTGTTTCAAGATCCAAGATGTTATCAATGTGCAGCAAAGTCTGGGACCTCTGGGGTATGAGGAGTCTCTGAGGCATGGAGGTTGCTACATTTTGGCATTAATTCACTCAATAATGTTCTGAACTAAATAAAAATGTTGCGTGTTGCCTCTATTTTATAACCTGTGTGAAGTTGTATTTTTAATAACGAGTGTAATAAAGTACTAGAACGACTCGGAAAAGAAATAATGATGGAGAAGGATATTCCACGGAGCAGAAACCATATTTGTGAGGCTTGGAGGTGCAAGAAGCCGGAGGATGGCGTGGACACAGGAAATGACCAAGGAGGAGAGGAAGATGGCACATAATCATTTTCTCGGTGAGCCTGCTCCCAGGTAAGGAGCAGCCATGCCGAACGCCCCCCCCGACCCCCACTCATTTGTGAGAAGCTGTCTGACCTTTGTGTGCCAGGACCACTGTATTGAATGTCCCATAAAGACGGGTGGCCTCGAAAATTCTCGGCTGTCTGCACAGTGTCAGGCTGAAGCGTTTCTACCCTTCTTCAGGGCACGTTATTTGGGGAGTCGTAATCATGGACACAGAAGAGGCTGCCTCTGCTGAGAAGATGGACTTACCTGGCCAGGCACATGATCATCCCGCAGGTGAGCTCTGCAGCACTCAGGCTGTTCCCATTGGGGGTGCTAAAGATGGAAGAGGAGAGGGGATGTCAGTGCGTCCAGAGCCCATCTTCCCACTCCTGTCCCAAGAGAAGGCCGTGAGTGAAGTGTGCTCAGGCTCCTGCCCCCTCTGCTCACCTGCTCTTAAGTCCAACCCCCAACCCGCAGGCCTCCAACCTGGGCTCTCCGATGGACACCTGCCCTAAACCCATGGGAGGGAAACCCCCTTGCCCTGGCTGCATGTTTCACATGGAGGGACTTCAGGTAGAGCAACACACTTGGCCTCCTACCCAAACTCCCTTCTCCCAAGGCAGAGAAGTGTCTCATTCGATGGGGAGATATGTGGGTGGCTCAGCATTTCTCTTCCCTCTTGTTTCAGGATCTACCTGCCCACCGAAACCACAGATTCCCACTACTCTATGCCATTGATCTTACTGAGGCTGTGCAGAAGATGCGTGAGCCAGCCCGTCACATCACGTCAGCCCACTGCCTACACACCTTCACCTAGTTGCCCAGCCCAGCCTCTATCAGTGACAAAGCTAGGATTTTTTTTTTATTATTTACTATAGTCACACAGAGAGAGAGAGAGAGAGAGAGGCAGAGACATAGGCAGAGGGAGAAGCAGGCTCCATGTACCGGGAGCCTGACGTGGGATTCGATCCCGGGTCTCCAGGATCGCGCCCTGAGCCAAAGGCAGGCGCCAAACCGCTGCGCCACCCAGGGATCCCCAAAGCTAGGATTTTTATCTTCACCTGTTTGACTTCTCCTATCTCTCAACAAGTTCCAAAGTGAGAACGCTTCCTCACACCTTAATGCACAGGGCCATGTTGACAAGGGCCATGCTCACTCTGCCCATTTCACAGAAAGGAGAATACAGCTGAAATCCATGAATCTATTTTTCTTTTTTCAAAGGCTCTCTCACTCTTTTTTTATTTTTTGGTTTTTGAACTGTTTATTAACACACATGTTTACCGTTTTTTTTTTCTTTTTATGGATCTTTTCATTTCTGGAAATGAAAGTTACAAGGAGGAAAAGGCAAGAGATCTTATCCCCCCCAAAAAAGTCAAGAGTAAAGGATTCTCAGAGTTTGTCTTTCTACCGAGCTTCCTGCCTAACCCTGCGAACAGGCTGTACTAGGATGTAGGAAGGGGTGCAGGGCTGAGGGCTCTGCCTCTGTGTCCAGGGGAAGAATGTAGGACGGGTTACCATTTAACATTTCTTCGGTTGGATGTTGACCTCAGTCAGATGACCGGTCAGTTCACCCATGCTCTATAAGAGGAGAGAAGGGAGGGGAAATTTTTGGGGACGCTGAATTTCCTGAGAGAAGGGAGAAGGCTTGAGGACGAAGAAGTGGGCAACAATGACCTGGCCACATCATCTAAGGGCCAGCCGGGAGCCAGGAATGTGTGGCCCAGCCCTGGCATGCAGTCACAACCTCTGCTCTGAGTTTCTGCAAAAACAGCCCTCACCCTTCCCTTCTTGGCCCTGGAGTGTGAAAGAGAAACTGCGACCCTGGCTGCTGAAGGACGAGGGCAGTGAGGAAAGGAAAGGATGTAGAGCCGCTCAACTAGCAAAGGCTGTGCATCTGCACAGGGCAGAAAGCAAAGCAGAGCCTAGGAAAACCCTGCTCCAGACACAGCAGCGGAGGGGGGGTACCCCTGGAACAGGGGATGCAGATGGATTCACTAACAAACATTCTTCTAATTCCCCAACCCGGCTGCAGCGCAGATGTCTGTGGGGTGGGTTTGTCCAGTGATTTGAGATCACAAGGACAGCCTCCTCCTCAAACACCTGGGGAACCAGGACGCTGTGAGCGAGACCCGACTGTCTGGACTCCGCCTGGACCAGGCATCCTCGTGGGAGCCCTTCTTACTCTGACCCGGTCTTCACTAACCCAAGTGTCCCCCTCCCCACTCGTGGTGAGCCTCTAACCCACCCCCGGGGGCTTCGCGACTTACTTCATGACCAGAATGCCCTTCCTGGTTGCAGCCTCCAGGTCCACATTGTCCACGCCTGTGCCAGCCCTGCCCACCACCTGGAGCTTCTCTGCTGCGTTGATGACGTCAGCAGTCACCTTGGTGGCCGAGCGGACGATGAGGCCTTCACAGTCCTGGGGCAGAAGACACTCTTGTCCACAGCCGGTCTTCAAGACCGCCTTGCACCCATTCTGCCAGAGTGGGAGTCCCTGCATGCCGGCCGACTTCGGATGTATGTGCGCAGAGAAAAGAAGCAGACAGCATATGCATCCGAAAGGGTCTGCCATCAGGCAGGCCTGGGGTCAAATCCAAGCTGCATCCCCCATGAGCTAGGATTCTGAGGTTTGGCTGTCTTGAGTGTGTGAGGAGGAAGTGAGAAGTGATAGAGAGAGCAACGGACATGCGCTCTGGCCCTCCTCAGAGGCCATCACCTCCTCCACTGGGCCCCAAGAATCTGGCCTCCTCAAGCGCTTTCTCCAAGGCCACCAGCACCCTCCCCAAACCTTAGGAATCTGCCTCCCACAGGGGTGGCTGCACGCTCTCCCGCAGTCCACCCACCTCGTGCTTGCAGGCCCCAGGACAAGCACAGAAACGGCACTACCAGACTTCCACAGGCACAGCCTTCGCCATGGAGGGATCTCCCTCAGGATTGTTACCCTGTGGTCTCTCCACACTTTTCCCACAAGGGTGGTGTCCCTCAGACCAGCTTTCTTTGAAGCCAGGAAGTCTGAAGAGTCTCCAGTCAGACCAGTGCAGATGTTCATTCAGAGCTCACCTGACCCAGGTAGGGCATCTGCCTTTGGAGACTCCCCTTCAACAGACCCTGGTCCCACAACCTACATGGCCAGGGCCCACCAGCCTTCAAGGTCGCTTAACACCCTCCACTACCCCCACTTCATTCAATTGCATCACCGATCGAGATATTCAACCAGCACCTATTGATCGCATCTACTGGCGGCCTATGTCTGTGACCCCTCAAGACCCCTGCACTCCTGGGTACCATCCCCTACTCCAGTCAAAGGTCATCCCTCCAAGACTCCACTCCAAGATGCCTGCTCCTCTACTCTGTTACGCAAACTGGAGGCCTTTGCAAATCCTCCCCCTTCCACAGTGCAGTGTGCTGTGACTACAACTTTCTTTTCTCCAAGGCTCTGCAGTCCATTTTGGCAAATCTCAAAACTGCCTCCATTCTGCTGTCTATTGCTCTCTGCAGCTGCCTTACAGCTGGAAAAAGGCCACGGTTCTGCTGGATTTATGGCTGTTCTAAGCAAACTATGCTAACTCAGCAGTGGAAAGCCATTCACGTTTCTCAAGTTCAAACATGCCTCCTTTCCCAAGGAGGACAGGCTTGGCCTTGAGGGTAATTCTAGCATGGCTGGTGCCTCTGACATAAATCATAAGGAAAGTCCAATTCTCCAGGTCATTGCTGCTCAGCTAGAGAATGCAGGGAGGTGTCGGTTGGCACAATATGTGAGAACCTGATTTAGGAAATGTCTATTTAACTTTTGCAAATTAAATCCTACTGCAAAAGGCCAAGAACTTGCTAACTTTTTTTCAAATGTTTATTTATTTTTGAGAGAGAGAGAGAGAGAGAGTGCACTTAAGTGGGAGGAAAGGCATAGGGAGAGAGAATCCTCAAGCTGACTCCCTGCTGAGCACAGAGGCTGACTGGGCCCTCAGTCCCAGAACCCTGAGATCAGGACCTGAGCCAAAATCAAGAGTCAGACCCTCAACTGAATGAGCCACCCAGGTGCACCGGAACTTACTTTCAAAAGATGGACTCTTGCATGGACAAGTTTCCCATTCTTTATCCTTTTTAAAATTCTGAGCCAAAAATAATAAATGTGCTCAGTAAGTTAAGTGCATTATTAGCATGTAGCTTATTGGCTATTTTTTTGCTATTCAATAAAACAAAGAAAAATGTATGTATCACATATAGCAAGGGTATTATTTCATGAAACTTTACTGTGTGTATTGTACACATATGTATGTATATACCGAGTTATGTTGTATAATGAATTTCTTCTCTTCTCGTGGGTCGTGGTCAGAGTTTAAAAACCACGGATACATGGTAAGATTTAAAGGTTCCTGCGTATTAGGTTTATGTAAGATGTCAGATCTGCTGACGGAAGAGGAGTCCCCGGTCTAAGAGTTTGTGAGTTCTGAACACGATGCTTTACTCTTCTAAGCCAGGGTTTTCTAAACTTTTTTGAATAAGACTTATGGTAAGAAATATATGGGGACACCTGGGTGACTCAGTCGTGGAGTGTCTGCCTTTCACTCAGGTCATGATCACAGGATCCTCGGATGGAGTTCTGCCCATGTCTTCTCCCTCTGCCTATGTCTCTGCCTCTCCCTGTGTCTCTCATGAATAAAGAAATAAAATCTTTTTTTTTTTAAGAAAGCACGAAACATACGTTTAGGTTGTGATTTTATACTCACAAACTACACAGACAGCACAACTGCCCATATAATTGAAACAAATTTCCCGACACACTACTGATTGCCTATCTGCCTTGCTCCCTGATATTTCTTATTCTGGTTTTTAAAATGCTAATCATGACCCATTAAACCTACTTCGCTCCCCAATACTGTACTGTGACCTGCGTGGAGTCTGAAAAGCACCATTCTCGGGGGTAATTGTACTTCCCGACCATGGAGTCAGTGAGAGCAAACTGTGCCTGCCCAGAATACCAAGGAGTGGGAAGAGAGGCCGGGCCTGGGCAGGCAACGAGCTCCAACTTCTGTCAATATGAAAGATTTAATGGGAGAGGGCAGGGGCCACCAACTCAGACACCTCCCCACCCAGAATAAGAAGACATAGTGTGGACACGAGGCCTCTCCAGGTTGAGCAACTGGTATTCTGACGTGAACGTTTTACAAAGACAGACAGGAAGGCTGGGGGTTCCCAAACTGCCCAACGAGGCCGCCAGCCAGTAGCCAACAAACACCCCTCTCCTGCCAGGAGATTTCAGTGTCTTTAATATATCCTCCAAATTGCCGCTCCAGATCCCAGCAATCCACGCAGCCAACTTCCCAACTTCTCGGAACCCCTCCACTAGAGGAGAGGCCTCCAGTTCCTCTCAATTCTGCCTTTAACACCCCCCCACCCCCCCGTCCCTCTCTCAAAATCCTAGACATGAGGATTTCTAATTTCCACAAGAAAGCTGCAAAGCCCCAAGTGAGGCCACTCATCCCACCCTGTTGCTCTGGCGGAGGGAGGGTCAGAAGCTGGTCTAGAAGCCACTGCACTGCCTTCTGGCCATTGCCCTGAGCCAAGGCCACTGATAGCACCCATACAAAAGAGGAGGTGACAAGTGTGAGGTGCCTGCCTCCCATCCAGTCCTACCGTGTTCCAGGATCAGATCCCAAGCCCCTGTCCCCCACCCCATTCAGGCTAAGCACCCGCCTTGTTCCACTTTTGCAGGGGAGGTGAAGGGGGAGGCTAGGCTGCTGGGGGGTCTCACTTGGGGCTTTGTCTGTACTGTGTCATCTGGTCAACCCTGGAGCGCTGGCCAGGCCCCCTGACTGGTCCACAAGCCTCTTGAAGGCAGGGCCGGGTCAGCCGCTCCTCCAAGTACAGGACAGTACAGGGTTACTCTCTAAGTCACCAGATACAGCACCGGCGCGGGTGCGGTGGGGTGGGAGGAGGGCAGCCTCGTGGAGAAACAGCGGCAGGTGCCAGGGCAGACAAGGGAGCGCAGTGGGTTTCCAGCACCGTGTGGTTCCAGCACAGCTAAAGCGACTGCAGCCGCCTCTGCGGTTTTTCAGTCAAGGGGCCCTCCAGGGAGAAAATGGAACAGGTGCATGTGCGCTGGGGCCGCGGGGTCGTGGGAGCTGGAAGGTGGGGTGCTGGGTGCAGGAGCAGAGCCAAGAGGTCACGCAAGAAACGTCCGAAGGCTGCAGGAGGCAGCCAGCCCCACAGGCCCCTTACAAACACGCAGGGAAAGATCCGAAGTAGATTGCGCCAACTTTGAGCGCAACGAGCTGGCCCGAGAGGTTTGCTACGACGCAGAGACTCCCCGGGGGCTTGTGGGGTCGGGCTCATCCAGCTGGCCATTCCTGACCGCGGCCGAGGCCCCCGGGGAGGCGGGCAGCGGGAGGTAAGTGAGCCGGGATCCCGGGGGCGGGGGTGGCGGGGCGGCCGCAGGGGCGGTCCTAGGACCGGGGCGCCCCCGCCCGCCCCCTTCCCCCGAGAGCTCCCCGGAGGCCCAGGGGCGGGGAGAGCGCGCGGCGGTCTTGCATCAGACGAGAGGCGGGCGCGGGGCTTGCGGGCCTGGCCCGGTCGCCTGGCCTGCGCTGCAGCCCCTCCCGCTGCCACGGGCCAGGCTGGGGCTCCGCCGGCGCCCCCCACGGAAAGCTGGAGCCGCAGGCCGAGCCGGGACTAGTCGGAGGGTGGCGGTCCCCGGGCTCCCCGCGCCGAAGCCTCTGCGCTCCCCGTCCCCGCGGGCCGAGAGGCGGCGCCGCGCTGCCGGGGCCACTGCCGCCGAGGCGCTGGGGGCGGCGCGGGCATCCCGCGTGCAGCCCGCGGCCCGGTGGAGCCGCCCTTCCTCCCCCACCCCCCGACCCCCACGCGGGAGGCCCGGGACTGCCCGGGGCCGGGCCAGGGGGCGCGGGGGGCGCGCTGGCCCCGCCGTTTCCGCAGGGGATGCCGCCGAGCTCGGCGGCTCTCGTCTCCCTCCCGCCCGCCTTACCCGCAGCTCGGCCATCAGCTCCTCTTTGCTCAGGTTCTGCTTCTCCACCACCTGCAGCCCTCCATCCTGCAGGATCTGCCGGCAGCAAGGGTCCAGGCTGTCACTGATGAGCACTTTCCGCAGATTTGCGAAGGCCATCGCGGGCGTCAGCCTCGGGGTAGGCCGCCGGCGGGGCAGGAGCACCTGGGGGAGAAGCCGTGGCTCAGGTAGGCGGGCTGCTGCCTCCGGGCGGGACCTCGGCCTCCCGCCCCGCGCTTCTCTCCCCTTTCTGCGCCTGCCGCCTCCAGCGTCCTTCTGATTGGACCGAAACACTCAAACTCTCGGTGACTCCGCCTCGTCCGCCCGCCAGAGCCGGATCCCGCCCACTTTATTATTCTCCAGCGACGAAGTTCTCAGTCTCAGCCAAAGCCCTCCCTACACCTGGGGAGCCCGTAGAAGCCCAATCTGCGCGGGTGGCAGATCCGTATCTCAAAAGAAGTATCTGTTCTCGCCCTGAGAGCATTGCTACACGTTCCCTTCTTTCTTAAGAACATCTTCAAGAATTCCTCAACAAGAACTTCTTGAACGCACCTGTTGGGTGCAAGGCACCGTGCTGGATGCTGAAGGGGCTCGGCATCCTCTGGTAGGCTAACACAGACGGTACCAAAGGCAGACACGGAAAGTTAGGTAGTGAAAAGCAGTAGGAGGCTTTCTGAGACCTCACAAAGCCGTGCTTAATTACAAATGAATGATGCAAGGAGAGTTCTGGGTTTGAAAGAGAACGAGGACTGGGTGCATTTAGAGCGGGCAGAATTTTTGTTCAAGCTCCTCATTCTCTTCCTCCACTTCCTCTCTGATTATGAAAAAGACAAAAGGAATGTGAGATGCCAGTCTGGTCTGACTTATATGTTGACCAAGGAGGCACTTCCCAGCTCTTAACTCCTTTATCTTTAAACCCCACAGCAAACGTACCTATCCCCTGCCCCTCTTTACAGAAATATTGGGGGGAAATCCATTTTGGATTCTTTAAGGCCAACCAGGATCAGAAGCAGAGTCAGTCATGCTCCTAGGTGAATGAGAATTCCAATTCTCCAGCCTTGAGCCATCATTACCCAGCATCTGTCTTGGTCCTGAGAAGCACCCAGCGTCTCCTAGAGACACCAGGAGGCTTCCAGCAAGGCTGCCTGCAGGAGGAAGCTCTGATGCTCCTTGAAGGCAAGCACTCTGAGAGGCCTGAGGATATGGAGACAAGTAAGGCATTATCTGCCTTCAAGCTGCTCTTAATCAATTGTCTACTCTTGAGAGCAGAATAGGAAATAAGTGGATAGAGAAGAGGTGACATTTACAAAGGCCCAGGGTGTGAAGAATAGCTGAGGGAGGGGGCGCCTGGGTGGCTCAGTCCCTTAAGTATCTGTCTTAGGCTCAGGGTATGACCATAGGGACCTAAGATAGAGCCCCACAGGAGGTACCTTGCTCAGCAGGGAACCTACTTCTCCCTGTCCCTCTGCCTGCCCCTCCCCCTGCTTGTGGTCTCTCTCTTTCCTTCTGACAAATAAATAAATAAATAATAGATAAATAAATAAATAAATAAATAAATAAATAAATAAATAAAATCTTTTTAAAAAGAAAAAACAATGTCTGAAGGAGATGCCTAAGAATACAGGACACTAAACTGCAGAGGGGCCATGGTGCTCAACAGGGGCATTGCCCTGGGAAGGAGTTTGAACTGCCCTCCGTAGCAATACAGAGGAACTGAGTGATTTTTTAGAAGGGATATGCTTACATTAATTGAGCTGAGCCCTGACACTGCTAATGGAGAGAATATCCCTCTGCACCACTCCCCATTCCCATCCTTCACCCCTATCTCCACTATCAACTGTAAGTTGAGGATTTTCCTTTTATCATCAGCCTAGGAACAAAGGAAATATTCTCCCCTCACCCCTGGTATGGTTTCCATTCATAAAACAAGAACTTTGGCCTTCTTGGAAGTATTAGGAAAATAATTCTACCATTCTCTCCAGCCCACTCACTCCCTCCCTTCCCTGAGCCCCAGTCCCTTGGGAAGAGACAGAGTCTGATTAGTAAGTTTAGGGGAAAGGTCCTAGCACCAGCCCAGGCCAGCCCCTGCTTAGCTCTGTTTTTTGCAGCTGAAGCCCACAGATAATGTGCCCTACCCTGGTTCCGTGTGTGTGGTGAGCCCACCAGGGCAGGCCCCAGCCTGTGTACCCTCAGGTGGAGTCACAGCTATCCAGTTGCTCTGCCTATAAAGGATAAGGTTAATGGGGGAGAAGGATGGAGGAGAGGTAGGAAACTTTTTTTTTTTTTAACTTGGAGCCCAGATGTGATCTCCAAAGTCACATTAGGAGTAATAAAACAGGTATTTTGATAAGTGGAGGATGAATTGTCATCTGCAAAACAGCTACATCTGATTCTGAAATTACTGATAATGTGACCTTGGGCAAATTACATTGCTTCTCTTGGACTTAGTTTTCTTCTGTGTGATATGGAGCTGATAGGATACTGCGTACTTCATAAGGCTGTGTGACAATATGCAAAGCACTCAAATGAGTGCAATCTGTAGAGCTTGCCTTTCATTCATCCATTCAATCATTCATTCGATCAATCAGGCAGCCAACATATATTTATTAAGAACTATGATGTGCCTGGAACTGTTGAGGGAGCTCAGAATGAAGCTTTCAAAAGAATAAACATGGTCCCTGCTTTCATGGAGCTATATTCTGTTTGGGGCCAGAAAACAAACAAAAAAGTGACAAATACACGTGTTAACAAAATACGTGAAAAGTGAACAAGGTAATCTCAGGATGTGAAAGTGTGATGAAGAACATAAAACTGAGTGACAATATAGAGAAGACGGGGTGAGTAGGCATTTATTTTAGACTTTATAACTAAGAAGGGCCTTTCCAAGAAAAATGATACTTGAGTTGACACTGAAATAAGACGTCAATCTGCAAAGAAAGGAGGAAAGAGAATTCTAGGCAGAGGGCAAAGAGAACAAGTTTGGCACATTCAAGGAACTTGCGCCCAGATATTCCTGTAGCACCTACCGTGTGCCAGGTACACTGCCATGCCTGGGATAACAGTGCTGAACAAGTCACACACAGTGCATGCCCTCAGGGGACTTGCAATCTAGTGTGTGAGCATGTGTGCAGTGTGTGGCCTGCGTTGGGTAGTCAGGAAAATCCCTGAGAAGTGCAACACTTAAGCTGAGGTCTGCAGGTGGCGACGGAGCCAGTGGAGAACATTTGGAACGATATTCAGGGGAAAGAGGATAGTAAGAATGAAGTCACTTGCTCAGGAAAGAGCATCTGTCATATAGAGACCAGAGGGGAATGAGGCATGAGATGAGGTGGAGAGGTCAACAGGCAACAATAATTCAGGCCATGTGAATTGTTAGGGCATTTGTGGATGCAAATTAAAAACTCAAGTTACACTGGCTCAAGGCATCTGAGGAAACCAAATGTAGACAGAAATGAGCTCAGATGGTGTCATTGGAAATCTCTCTCTCTCCCTGTCTCTGTTTTCTCTTGGTTTCCTTCATTTCCCAAAAGGCAAGATGTGGCAAGAGTCAGCACTTAGTGAATAATGTAAGATTCAGTCATATATATTCTAAGCAGTTTAGCAATCCTAGAAGATTGCACTCATTTTCTAAGAATTGCCACAATATTTTCATACTTGGTCCTCATTGGGTGAAGTGGGGTCATGTTTCTGTCCCTGAACCTATCACTGTGGCCAGGGGAATAGATATGCTGACTGGTCAGTCCTGAGGAAAGCACCCACTTCAGCTCTGAGGAAAGGATTTGTTCCATCTGGAATTTATACTAAGAGTATGAAGAAAGTCTCCAAAGAAAACTTCAGAGTGCTAAGCCAAAAGAAGGGAAATAGGAATTGGGGGACAGGCTGGTGACACCAAAGGTTGACCACTTCACCATGCTAAGGAGTTTAGATTTTATTCTAAGTAGGATGGGAAACCACTGAAGTTTAGTTATAAGGAAGGGAAAGTATTATCTAAGTTTTAAAATGATCATTCTGTATTTACATCAAAAAGACTCCTTTTTACAGTGTTTTTTCGATTATCATTATTTTGATGATGACAATGGAGGTACAGTAAGAATTTGAAAAAGCAACATTCTGACAGTGAAACTAATAAGAATGAATGAATAATCAATGAAGTTAACCACCTGAGAAAGTAACCCATCATGACAGAAGGTATATGTCTGAAAGAAGAGTGTTGGGAACAACCAGGTCAAATTAAGAGAATACTGTTTCATCCAAATACTACCAAATGTTAAAAAGAAGAAAAAACATCTATTACTACAATAAATTGCATTATAATTTTTCTGCAGGAAGAATATATTAACAGAAAAGCTGGTCTGTATATTCAGAAAGATGATCCACGGTGAGTTTGCTTTTACCCAGCACTGTTTCAGGACAAAGAAAGGAAGACTCCATGTGACAGGCAGGAGTGGTCAGTAGCAAGGTGTACTTCGAGGTGGTCCAGGGAGATTTCACCAGATTTTATCATAGTCTGTATAAAAATATCCCTTCTGATTGTGCAACTCCTTTCCTTTGCAGTTCTTCCAAGTACCTATTGTATTTCCCAGATACCCTCCCTGATGCCTGTAAAGGGTTGCTGAGTGGATGTGTTTCTCTCCATTGCCAGGTCCTGTGGCCAGAGGAGAAACAAGCAGAAGCTAAAAGGCTGTGTTTTGAAGGGCTCTGGTCAACAGGAGAATGTTGTTAAGTGACAAGTATTGAGGGAATCAGGCAAAGTGACTAGATAGACAATCTGCCTGTTCAAGAACACCGGAGTAAGGGGGAGCAAAATGCATGACCCCCAAATTTGCACTATGGCATGTGGATTATTTTGAGCTAAAGGCCATCAAGACCCAGCAGACTCAAGAAAAACTTTTACCTCTTCCTTAAGTATCTAAAAGAATTCGGCTCTGCCTAGAAGAAGAGCTTGCCAGAGACAGATTTTTATCTGAAAGACCTATCCACATAGTAGGACAAATATCTAATTACTAAAAATTTGCTCTGTTACAGTCCTGTGAATTAACTTCTTCCCCTTTGAAGGCCAGGCGTCTATCTTATTCCTTAGCTCAGGAGGCTATATAATCTTCTACTGTCTGGCTTGACCTTGGCTCTCATATTCTAATGGGGTTTTGGTACATAAATAATTACATTTGTTTTTTTTCCTGCTAATCTGTCTTATGTGCATTTTAATTAATAGGCCAGCCAAAAGAATCTAGAGGAGTAGAGGAAAAATTTTCCTCCCTTGTAGGAGAATTCAGATTTGTACTCCTGTCTCTTGTGAGTTAGGGGAGTGGTAAGGGAATTCAGATTTGTACTCCTGTCTCTTGTGAGTTAGGGGAGTGGTAGTCTCTGAAACTCATCAACACAAGTTTTCCTCGGACATCTTAGGCCCTCGTCTTCTTACTTTTAACTACAATGTCTCAAAACCTCTTTAGGTCACTGAACTCTATAAGAATCTGAGAATAGGTACAAACCCACTCACCTTCTAAATTGTTCATACAGTTTTAGGAATTCGTACACCATTTACAGCCTACTCATGTGCCTCCTGGGATCCCACGAACCTCTTGCTAGAAGCCCATATTTACATGGATTAGGAATGGTAACAAAGTGTAAAAAAGTCATAATGATAATATAATTATTTATTGATTAAAGTGTAACTCAGGAAATCCTCACAATTCTGTGATATAGATGACACTATTAGTTGTGTTTTATGGTAAATCTGAGACAATATTTAGCCTACCTTTACAATTTAGAGAAGTGAATTGACTTGCCAAAAGTTACATGACAATAGGTTGTAAAGCTATGATTAAAGCATTTCCTTTAGTCTCTAGTCAAACTTCTAATTTTGTTGTCCTTGCATCTTTCAAAATAAAATCAAAAGTCTTCCTTTCTCTAAAATAGTATACTCAACTTAGAAACAATAATACAGGGGATCCCTGGGTGGTGCAGTGGTTTAGTGCCTGCCTTTAGCCCAGGGCGCGATCCTGGAGACCCGGGATCGAATCCCACGTCAGGCTCCCGGTGCATGGAGCCTGCTTCTCCCTCTGCCTGTGTCTCTGCCTCTCTCTCTCTCTCTCTGTGACTATCATAAATAAAAATTAAAAAAAAAAATTAAAAAAAAAGAAACAATAATACAGGGGCACCTGGGTGGCAAAGTTGGTTAAGTGTCTGATTCTTGGGTTTTGCCTTAGGTCATGATCTCAGGGTTGTGAGATCCAGCCTGTGTGGCCTCTGCACTCAATGTGGAATCTGCTTAAGATTCTCTCTCTCCCTCTATCTCTGCTCTAATGTGCTCCCCTCCGTGCTTGCTCTCTCTCTGTCTCTCAAATTAAAAAATTGTTAAAAAATAAAATGCAGGAACAGTGCAACAGGCTTTCATGTTATAGCTTTTTTTTTTTTTTTTTTTTTTTTTTTTTAAAGAAAACTCTACCCCAGTATGAGGCTTGAACTCACGACTCCAACAACAAGAATCACATTCTCTGCCAACTGAGCAGCCAGCCCTGTGGGGTACTCTGATCAGATAGGGGAGTTCATTAAATGTGGGACATCCCAAATGGGTGGGGACTGGCGGTGCCAGTGGGGAAAGAATTAACCAAAGCAAAATAAAAGTGATAGAAGTTTATTAAATATACCATAAGGAAGCAATGGACAGGATAGCAAAGGAGAGACTGCAACCAGTTAATAGTGAGAGGACACAGTTATAGGGCAGGTGGAGGGAGTATGGGGACATATGGAATCCCCCCCCAAAACTTTTTTTTTGAGTAATCTTAGGAATTCTGCCTGATTTTTACAATCAGTTAGGGTCTATGGCCGTTTTGAGGTGGGTTGCTTAATGAGCCCAATGGTATTCATCTTGTGGTTGCTGTGGGCCCTTCTGCCTTGCTCAGGTTTCCATTGCTCAAATCTGTTGCCTAAAAGTGGCCTCTTCAAGGTGCCCTTCAAATTTTATAATTATCAATCACATGCAGAAAACAGGATTCTATCTTGCCTAAGAAATTGTCCAAGATATTGGTATTTACTGAGAAATATAAATCTTGGTCTGATAAGTAGAATTATGGCTCCCCAGAGATGTCCACACCATAATATCCACAACCTGACTAACTTACATAGCAGAGAAGACTTTGGGGATGTGATTATGCTACAGAATGTTTGATGGGGAGATGGTCCTGGATTGTCTGGATCGTGTGATGTAATCAAAAAGGTCTCCAGGGAGGGACGCAGGGGGAGTCAGAGGAGAGAGAAGGCCATGTGGTGATGGAATCAGAAATTGAAATGATGTGCTTTGAAAATGGAGGAAGAGCCACAAGCCAGATATACAGGTGGTGTCTAGAAACTAGAAAAGACAAGGACACAGGTTCAGCCCTATAGCTTCTGGGAGGAGCAGCGTTGCTGACACCTTGACTTTAGGCCTATGAAACGGATTTCTGTCTTTGGAACCCAGCAACTCCAAGAGAATAAAGGTGCATTGTTTTAAGCTACCGATTTTGTGATGACTTGTTAAGCTGCAATAGAAAACTAATAAACTTGGAAATCGTGTGAAGTGAAAACAACAAAATTTTACCTAGACAGAGAGATTAAGCAGCAGTGAAGCAAAAAGAAATTTTAGAAGACAGAGAGGGTAGAAGGAACATTAAATGGACCCTTCCCTACTTTGCCTCTTATTAGCCAGGGAATTTCACCTTAAAACAAACAAAGAAGATTCTTGGGTAGTCCTAGTCAAGGCTCAAATGAGACAGGATGGGCAGGCCCTGAGGAATCTCTTACCTTCTCCTCCCAACTCCTCAAGCATCTATTTCCTGGATGGTTAGTTGATAAAGGATGCCTGAGTACCATACATTATGTGCAGTAAGGAAGACCAGCAGGAGATAAAATTAGAGAAGTAAGAAGGGCCCTGAAGGAATATGGCCTTGTAGGCCATTGAACTGACCTTGATTTATTACTCTGAAAGGGCAAGTTATTAGTAGGTTTTGAGCAGAGGAAAGAATTGGGTGTGACTCTGAATGTGATTGACAAGTGTGACATCTGAGGCCAGAGATGAAAGAGAAAATGAAGGATAAGGTGCTGCCCAAACCCCAGCTATTTCAAGAGCTGGATTGTGAGCTATGGGAGAGCAGGACCTGCTGGCCATCACTCTAGTGCCTCCTGGACCTTTGGCTGCATCGCTGGCAGAGATTCTGGTGTCATCATGGTGAGTGCCGGCAGAGTAGTAGAAGGGAGGCAAGGGGCAAGAACCAGGGAACTCAGCCTCTCAATGTTAATGTAGTGTAAGAACATAGACGCTACGTCTAAATAAAAGAATCTTCTGTGGCTTGAGGTACAGACTTCTGACACACCTTTGAAGACTCAAGCATTGTGACCAATGCCTAAAGAAGGTGTAGTTTGATCCCTCAATGCCACTAGGGTCTTGGGCAGAATTGGGTGGGGAGAGGATCCTGGCACTGTCACTCCCTTAATGTTTACCATGTACACAGGAAGTGACATTGAAGACAAAATGGATATCTCTACATAGATACCTGGCTGAAAGTTTCTTCCATTTCATGTCCTGTCATCACCAAAATGAATCAGACACCTGTGGAGGGCAGAGCCACTTTCCTATATATGCCTTAGTCAACTCAGGCTGCTCTAAGAAAATACTACAGACTAGATAGTTGAAACAACAGTTGTTTCTCACAGTTCTAGAAGGTAAAAGTCCAAGATTGTGGTGTCATTATGGCTGAATTGTTGGTAAGAGCCCTATTCCTGGTTTACAGATGGCTTCTTCCTTGCTGGTCCTCACATGGCAGAAAGACAGCACTCTGATAACTTTATCCCCTTGTAAGAATACCAATCCCTATATGGAGGCTCTATCCCCATGACCTCTTTAAAATCTAATTATCTTCTTCAAAGGCCCCAAATACCATCCCTTTGGGGTTAGAGCTTCAATATATGGAATTTTAGGAAGACATAAACATTCAGTCTGTAGCACTCTACAAAACCTTAGCATTACACCCTAAAAACATGGGCTCCAAGGTTAGGCTTCCTCAACATCTCTCATGCCCAAGGGGTCCATACTTCTACAGCACAGTGCCTAGGTGATTTCAGAATACATATATATATGGGAGATATGAGTTACAAATTCAAAGTCTCCATTTATTCAGTTTGCATTGGCTATACTGCAGAAATTAATCTCTATTTTTAACAGGTTCTTCGATTTCATTACTCTTCCAGATAGCAAACTTTCCATCTATGACCTGGAATTACTCTTTTCTCCTCTAAGGTCACCTTCTGACATATATGAATATGAATATATCATATTCAGGTGAGAGGTACTCTTTCTCCAAGACTTAAATCTTCAAAGAGTCAGTATTGTTTTCTACCCAGGCTCCAGGTCCAGTTCTTTAACTTCTGATCGAAACATTTATTGTTGTATTTTAGGATAATCTGGAATAATTCATTGATTAATTTAGTCTCATCTAGACTTACTCTTCTATATAGGACCCCTAATCTCTTGTATTATACAGAGTGAGAAAGCCTGGGGCAAACGGGTTGCTATCTTTAATGCTACTGTCAATTCTGAATCTGTTTGAGTTAAATCTTGGATTTACCATTCTCACTAATGTGCAAATAACTGATACACTCTTAATATTACCTCTCTCACAGTTACCTGTATGCACATTTCATCTCTCCAAATAAGGTCATATATCTTATGTAGGAATTGTGCAGTTCATAAAATAGTGATGACTCAGTAAGGTAGAACAAACTTATATAAAACACCATTTCAAAGGTGAGCAATTGAGGCTCTCAAAGAAGCTGCACAGGACTTCTGCTCATGGTCAACATAGAGTAATAGGGTCCAAATTTATCCCCTACCTGAAACAACTAAAACAAAAGACAAATATATGAAACACTAGTTTTCAAGACACTGGGTGTTAGAACAAAAGACAGTCATCTCTGTGAAATAAGAAGCACATAAGATAAGTCCTATGATTGCCTCTACTTACTGTCTGGGGAGATTTTCCATGCTATGGTCAAAATGCGGAAACTAGGTGATGCTCAGTGGTATCCCTGAAATAAGAAGATGGAGTTACGTCACAGAGAATACTGGTAGGATGCAGCTTAAAACTGGTAATTCTGGAAATATGGAAGAGAAGGTCTTTTGCAATTGCAGCTGAGGCTGACCACTTTGTGCATGTAAAAAAAAAAAAACCACTACTGGAATCCAGGAAATAATTTCTTTTTTTTTAATTTTTTAAAATTTATTTATGATAGTCACACAGAGAGAGAGAGAGAGGCAGAGACACAGGCAGAGGGAGAAGCAGGCTCCATGCACCGGGAGCCCGACGTGGGATTCGATCCCGGGTCTCCAGGATTGCGCCCTGGGCCAAAGGCAGGTGCCAAACCGCTGCGCCACCCAGGGATCCCAGGAAATAATTTCTAGAAGGAATAATCTCTAGAGCTCACACAGGCCACACACAGCTGCTATTCTCTCCAGCCAGACCAGAAACCCTCATAATTCACAAGACACTGGCTCTTGCTTCAATAGTAGGTAAAAATGACCTCTAGACTAAGCATTGCTTTGATATAGCCTAACAAAGCTTAAAAGACATACCCAAAAAGATTGAACTGTTCCTAGTTAATTTAACCACATCCCTGATCAAGTTGAGAATTTGGGTAGAAAAACAGTAATTGCCAATGTGCAAAAAGGAAGACTTGCAATGTATAGAATTCGATAAAAAATTACCAGGCATGCAAAGAAACAGAAACCAATGACTCATAATGAGGGCAAAATCAATTAATGAAAATCAACCTAGAACTTGACACAGATGAAAAATGTTATAGGCAGAGACATTAAAACAAGTATGAGAACTGTATTCCATATACTCAAAAGGCCTAATGGAAAAAGTGACCAGGTCAGATATAGACATGGAAGATGTAAAAAGTCTCAAATCAAATTTCTAGAGATGTTAATTACATGTGTGAGATGGAAAGTCACAGGATGGACTCAACAGTAGACTAGACATTATAGAAGAATAGACAGGTCAATTTGAAGATTTATTTATTTATTAGAGAGAGAGAGAAAGAAAGAAAAGGTGAGCACACCTGTGTGAGCCAGGGACAGGCAGAGGGAGAGGAAGAAGGAGGAATCTGACTCCTGGCTGAGTGGGGAGCCCTAGCTGGGGTTTGATCTCACAACCCTGAGATCATGACCTGAGCCAAAATCAAGAGTCTGAAGCCTAACCAACTAAGCCACCCAGGCACCCCAAGATTGGGGAATTTGAAGACATTGATATAAACTATTCAAAATGAAATGCATAGAATAGTATGACTGGGAAAAGAAATTAGTAGGGCATCAGTGAGTTGTTTGAAAATTCAAGTGGCCTGATATACATGTAACTGGAATTTTCTTCCTTTTTGCACATTGGCAAGGGAGGGCATGAGGGAGAGGAAAAACATTTGAAGTAACAATTACCAAATTTTTTCCAAACTTGGAGCAAAAATGAATCAACAAATCCAGAGGCTCAATGAATCTCAAGCACAAGATACATGAAAAAATATTACACCAACAATCATGTAGGCAAGTTGAAAAAAGGGCAAATCCTAAAAGCAGCCAGGAGAAAAGACAGACGTTACATATAGAGGAACAAAGGTGAGAATGATGGCAGATTTCTTATCAATGCAAGCAATAAGAAAGCTTAACAATGTCTTTAAATCCTGAAAGGAGAAAAAAATTCTTTAGCCAGCAAACACAGTTTTCAAAAATGAAGACATGTTATTTTGACATATAAAAACGCAAAGAATTGATCATCAGCAGACTTTCACTGTAAGAAATATTAAAGGAAGTCCTCCAGGCAGAAGGAAGATGATACTGTCTGGATCTATACAAAGGCATAGAGAGCCCTGGCAATGCTAATTATGTGGGTAAATACAATAATGTTACGTAACTTGCTCAAAATTAGAGAGTGGCAGACCAGGGACTTGGTGCAAGTCTTTTGACACCACGGTTAATTTACCCACTGCATGAAGCTGTACGTAGCAAGCAGCATGCCATTTATGAATGGACAAACACTGATTACACACTTATTCTGTACAACGTGTTATGTGAGATTGGTAATATGAGGAAATGCAGGAGTAAATAAAATACACACTCTGTTCCCAAAGAAATTCGCATTCTGTGTAGTGAATTTGACATAGGGAAAAAAGGATAAATTTACAGAAGAGCAGGGGAAGTTCTGTATCTTCCATGAGATTGGAACTCCACCATCAAAACTTCACATTAAAACACTCGTATCAGAGGCACACTTTTAAATCAGGAGCAAGGCCTCTTCATCCATTAGGTATTATAGGCTCAGGGCTCAGGACCTGTGATGGTCCTCAAACAGTTCTCAGGATATTTCAAATAGAGTCTGGCATTAGAAAATTTAAATAAAATCATTACACTATTCTTTCATATGAAAAGCATTTACTGAAGGCTTCATTATGAGCTGTAGTAAACGTTAAGATATGAAAACTAATAAAGCATTATGTTATTATCATCATTAAGTACCAAGAAAATGGAATGGACCATATGTCTGGTGGTTTGCTCAGAGGTGGGCTAGATCACTGGCGGCTGGCATTTCTGGAAGACTTCATGGAATGGTGGACTGGGTCTTTAAAACTGGATAGGATAGGATAGGATAGGATAGGATAAGATAGGATAGGATAGGATGGGACAGGATAGTCACTGAAGTAGAATGGGCCTTTCTGGAGGTTTCTAAGCACCTGTGTGGAAACAGTAATGTGCATCAGAGATTGGTGGAGATGAAGATGGGGAAGCGGGGAGGTTGGCTTGCCTGTAGCAGATGCTTTCTGTTGGAAAAGAAAGGAGATTAATTTGGAAAAGGAGGTTATGGAAAAACCTTTTATGTCTCAGTGGAGTTTTTAACTTAGAAATTGGCACAAGACTGAGAGAGAGAAGAAAAAATAAGATAACTGGTAAATTCTAGAGTCAAGCCCATGATTATATCCTCATTAGCAATTTGGTCCAACCATCTATGTTCCAATTTATTAGATGATGTATAATATATGCCCATAAGCATTTGTGTTTCTGTATTCTCCAGGAGGCAGACAGAGACTTCTAGGACATTAGATAGGCAGAGAAGATGTAAATCAGCAATCTGATAATTAGAGTTCATAAACATTCAGTTTGGCTATATAGTGGCTACTGGATTTGTGATAAGTCACTTTTCTATGTAGCTCATTGTCTTCATCTGAAAGCAGAACCATTGTGAATATGTCCTGAAAAAAATAATGTGAACATGGTTTAAAAGCAAGCATCCTAAACAACAGTTACTTGGTACCGTTTTTCCATGATGAGAAAAAAGAGGCACTACTGTTCTGGGTGTGTTTGAAGAGTACGTACTTGATAAAAAAGACAGATGTGTTCAGAGATTATTGTTTATTTTCTCTTATTCTGAAACCATTTTTGTTGAGACTGTTTTTCTTGTAGGCATTTCATTGATTGCTTGTTGCTTTACTCCAGTGTCTCTTTGTGCTTTGCCTATTTGTACGAACTTATGAGTCACCTCAACTATAAGTCAAACAAACCAAAGAGTTGAAGCATCTGGGGTAAATATTCATTCATTTATGTATTTGTGTATTCACATTTATGGCTCAATTAAAATATGCCAGAAACTATGTAAATAAGAGAGAATCTGTGGCTTTGAGCTGCTGATAGTGGATCACACAGGCAGGTAAATCAGTGACACAGAAAGTCTGGGAAATGCTCTGGTGAATGTGGTCTCAGATGCACTAGTGGAAACCAGGTCAGCTGGCAGGGTTGCAGGACTGGGCTGAGGAAGTCCCAATGCCGCGGACACTGAGCTGAATATTGAAAGCCCACAGCAGCAGTCTAGTAAGTATATCTCACTTTATGCAGAGAGAATGGGATAGTTAAGAGTACCAGTGTGTGAGGAACTACGGCATGTTCTGGAAAGTGCAAACTGATCAGTAACATCAGAGAGTAGGATATGAGGGGGACTTGATGTGTAATAGGCGGGAGGATGGGCACTGGCCAGGTCAGGAATAGCCCTACAATCAAGGAGTGTGCATATTATCCAAAAAGAGATAGATAAGTACCGAAGGGATAGAGAGCTGATTATCTGGAATATGTAAGAGGGACTCTACTTGTGGATGTGTTGACAGCATTCAAGTATGAAATATTGTGGAATCTTAGATCCTCTTTGTATTGTCTGGTTCTTTTACTTCTCTTATTGGCTATTGTTACTGAATGTCTCTGGACTATTTCAGTGTGGCTAGTGTTTGGAACAAGAGAGTTCCAGCAGTGCCCACCAGGCACTAGTTATTATTATTATACTTACTTTGTATCTAGATACTTTGGAGAGTTGATAACAGGCAGCATTTCCAATCCATTTGAAAAATCAAATGGCTATTATAAGCAAATCTGGCAAAAACATGTAGCAAGGCAGGAAATACTTTGAATGTTCAGATATAGGTCTGTGAGTGTTCTAGAATGGAGTGGTGTCCATAGTCATGAGTTTGGTATAGATACATAGCAGAGACCAAAGGGACAGCTTGTAAACTGGAATCTCACCCCGAGGGTCAATAGAAATCCAAGAATAATTAATTTCAGAGAGTGGAAAAACTGGTTTGTTGAAGTTTGGGGGATATTAATAATGCTCTGTTTCTCCAGTGATTCTTTCCCTAGGGGTAACTGGAATGCTTGACAATCAGTCTCATTACTCACAATTCTGCTTTTGCTTGGGTTGGCAAGGTTGGGAGGCATCATTAGATACCACCATCATACATTAGTAGCAGTGAAACATCTGGATAGTCTTCCTCAGGTCACACTAGGAAGTTAGGTCTGTTCACCAATCAAGAAACATTTACAGACCCTATACATGTCTGGCACTTTGTTAATACTAAAAATAAAAAGTCTCAGTTATTATACCCCAGTGTTTGGTATACGGTAGGTATACTAGTGTATGGCATGATGATTTATTGTGGAAAGGATGTAGAAATAATCTTACCATGCTCTTAGGCTAGAACTCCTGCTACAGTATGTTCATGCTCAATCTCCTGCAGCAGGTCCTGCTAGTGAATCATCCATCCTGTTCTTCTCTAGGACTCACCATCCTATAGGTACACAGAGAGACCACATTTTCCAGGCTTGTGGAGTTAGGTGTTATCACGTGACTGATTCCAGCAACAGAATGCAAACAGAATCAATGAGATCCCATTCCAGTCCCGGTCCTTCAAATCCCTTCATAGTTTCTACCTGTAATGAGAGAAATGAGAGTAGAAAATGCTACCAGACTTCCCCCCACCCCCACCCCCAAAACAACTATCAAGTCTAAGCATTTATCAGCTATCTAAAGATATTGGAATATACTGGATAATGAGGAGTACACTCTGCTTGTATCCAGAATATATAGAGTGTAACTCTGTAACAAGGAGACAATATGATTTATTTTATTTTATTTTTTTACAATATGATTTTTTAAACAGGCAAAAGATTTGAACTGATAGTTCACAAAACAAAACATACAAAAGAAAGCATGTGAAAAGATGCTCAACCACTAGTTGTTAGGGCCATGAAACTAAAACCAAGATTCTACTACCCACCCACTAGAATGGCTAAAATTAAAAACACCGATGAGTTCCAAGTATTGGTAAGGACGTGGAGCAACTCGAAGTCTCTGACACTACTGGTGGAAATGCAAGGTGGACTGCCATTTTAGTAAACACTACAGTGATGTCTTACAAACATATACTTAACCATATGACCCCGTGGTCCCACTGGTCCCACTCTGAGGTATTTTACACAAGAGAAATGAACATGTCTGTACTCATAAAGAGATAGGCAAATTATAGCAGCAATCTCATGATAACTAAAAATTGGAACTCATTCAAATGTCCATCGACTGATGAATGGATTAGCAAATCATGGGATATCCATACAATGAGACACTTTCAGTAATAGAAAGAAGTGAACTGCCAATACAATTATCAACATGAATTATGCTGAGCAAAAAAAAGCATGCCACCAAATAATACAGATTTTATTCCACTTATGTGGAATTGAAGAACGGGCAAAATTTATCTTTATTGACAGAGAGTTGCCTGGGGCTAAGGGTCAAAAGAAGGGACTAGATATAAAGGGGCACCAGGAACTTTCTGGGATGTTGGAAATGTCTATATTTTGATTGTCGCAGTGGTTATGCAACAGTATACAATTACCGAAAGCTCAGCAAACCGAATCATTAAAATGGGTGAATTTTATTTTATGATACCTTCATATGAACCTCTGTCTCCCACTCATTTGCTGGTAAGATCAGAGAGGCTTTGGAAGCCATGTGTTGACAATAGTAAAGTCCCATCACCCGGGTCCTCTAGTGAATAAGTGGGACAGAACCCTCCCCAACATTGCTGAGCAAGGGGGATACAAACAGGAATTGGACATCGTTCTTGACACAAAAGCTCAAATAAACTGGTTAAATAATATTTAGATGAACATGCCAATGTCTTGCAGCTAACCTCGGAGCAGATTTGAGATTTGAAGTCAGGGATTCCACCTCCAAAGTTTATACTGATAGCCACAACGCTGCTATCTTTCTACTTGCGTTATGGAAAATAAAAAATGGATAAAACCAAGAAAAATCCCCAGCCTAAATACTTCTGATTTGGGATATGCTCAGTACTGATTCCCCACTCTGATTATTATATAAAACACTACTGAGGATGGGCATGCCAGTGACATTCCTTTGGTGTTTGCCTGGCTCTCTATCCCCTCAAGACCTCTGAGATCCTCTAGTAAATCCTTTTGGTGCCCATTTGCAGATTCAGCTCCATCCCTGACTTAGAGATCGACTGATACCTAGGAAGAATGTAAGGAACGATAGACCCAAAGCTCACTGACTTGAATCAAGTCAACCTCCTGCTACTCCTGCTGGGAACTCATACTTTTGTTTGTGGAGTATGTGCTTATTTCAAAATCACCACTTTCTACTGTAATACTGGTGACTGGGTATCTGTGTTGTTCCCGAGTCTAATTTCCTGCCTTGACTCCCAGCTCTGAATGCTAGCTTCTGTCTTGCTTCTCTCAATCCTAGAGATTATAGTCCTGGCCTGACCCTGGGTTCCCAGGTTAGGTTACTGCTGTCATCTGATATCCTGTCAGGCTTTCTTGAGATGCTGCGCCACCCACCTGCCTGGTTACTTTCCTGGTACAACTCCGAGGACATCCTCACGTTACCTATTACTGAAGCCTATCCCAATGTGGTAGAATGGCCAGATTAGGGGTATTAGCCTTCGTGTGGTGGACCCATCACTGATGCTAACAGATCCCTAGTTCTGACCCTAAACCAACCGTAATCCAGCTGAAGGAAGAGAGATACGGATGATTGGAGGAGATAGGACCCAAACAAAAGTTAGAAGTAGGAGCGCTTAGTGGTCAGATATGATCTTAATAACTCGTAATGGCCAGGGAAGCTCTGTATGGTACTGGGCCATGAGTCCTTAAGACATAAAAGGTGTGTTTTGGAATTTTGGTTCAGGTTTGCTGGAAGGTGTGATGTACTTTGGGAGAATTAGTGGTCAACAGGCTAGTTTCAAATTAAATTAAATCTATAGGGTTTGTGCAGTTGCCTTACCCCTTATTCACATTGTGGGACTTCTTAACCTGGAGCCCATGTATTCCTAGGGATCTACATGTAGGCACTGGGAATGATATGCCCATGAGTCTTTTTCTTGAGGGCGGTCTCAGTTGCTTAGGTCAGATTCTCATAGGAATTTGTGACTGACAACTCAAGAAACTTTCTCACAAGTACCAGCAATCTGAGTTAAGGGGTCAGACATTTTTCATCAACTTTTTCTTTCCACACTGAGTTCTCTAGACCTTTCAAGCTGAAAATAATGTGAAAATATGTAGTTTAAGTAAAATAAAAATTATACATGTTCATTACATGTAACATTTAATATGCACACATATATAATTATATATATTATATATGTTTGCTTATATATATGATATATTATATATATATATACATATATATGTATATATATATATATGTCTCGGGGTCTGTATTCAACCCTGCTCTTTTTAGAGACCAATTGGCAAAGTGATTCACTAGCTTGAGCTCGTGGTGCTTGATTGAAATTAATTTGACTAATTTAACAGCACTGGAGGCTTCTAAGTAATTGAAAACAAAAAGTTTAAAAGACCACACCCTGGGGAAAAAGTTCAGAATGCATAGGCTTGATCTAGTTTAGATGCACGAAACACATGCTGCAAAGATTTGTAGCAGAAAGAAGCACAGGAGACAGCTGGGTTTGGGTGGGGTGGGATTAGGGGCAAGGGAGAGTTGCTCTGGAAAATATTTTACCTAAAGAGAAACGCCTTGGTTTTCTCCTTAAAGAGAAGTTCATCATCCTGAAACTTCAAAGAACGAGTACTCCTGACCTGAGGTTCACACTGAGCTACAATTATCAATTGACATTGTTTAAAAACCAGCCATGCATAGACGTGGGCATAGGCCAGAGCCATGGCGAGTCAAAAGAGCAAAAAGAAGCTTAGAAATCTTCTAGTTGATAGGTCACTAACTACCACTCAAAAACGCATTTGTTTTTTGGCCCGCCGAGTGTTTCTTTTGTTTTCTTTTCTTTTTTTTTTTTAATATTTTATTTATTTATTCATGAGAGAGAGAGAGACAGAGACATAGGCAGAGGGAGAAGCAGGCTCCTTGTGGGGAGCCTGATGTGGAACTCAATTCAGGACCCTGAGACCACCACCTGAGCAGAAGGCAGATGCTCAGCCACTGAGCCACCCAGGTCCCCCCCATTGAGTGTTTCCAAAGTAATTTTGAGCCGATATTGGAAAATTCAAAGATTTCACATGATGATCAAGATTTACACTTCTTTTGAGAAATCTGAAAACATTGCATCAGGGGCCCTTCATACCCACTGGGTCTATTTGTTGACAACTGTCCCTTATAGAAGGGGAAATGCACACTGGTTCTGGCGCCCGCTATCTGGAGGCTGGCTGTTGGGTTAGCAGGGACTGGAGAGAGCAGAGCTGAAATGCAGGGGAGAGTTAAATCACACACAGGAGAGCTGTGCCCCCTCTGGCCTTTCATCCCATGACGGCCTGAGTTCCCTCTGTCAGAAGTTGCCTGGAGTCCAGGAGAACTCTGGTGGCTTCCTGTATGTGCTACAGGAGCCTATCTGGGCTCTCAGATGCTCTCTAGCTGAGAGTTGGTTTTATTCCTCAGTGGCGGGCACTGTACTCACCCTTTATAACCAGGACACCTCATTCCTGATTTTCAGCCCCTTCTACCACCAGTTCAGACTTGACTCCAATATCCACCCCCAGCCTATACTGTATCAATACATACTCTTTCAACAATTTCTGTTGCCTATAATCTATTGATTGCACAAGGTGTTAAGGAATTGAAGACAAGTCATAGTCCTTGTCTCTGAGAGGAACTTAAAATGTAGACGTGGCCAATGTAACTGAAACCTTTGTAGGGAAAATGGAAGCACGTTTGACATGTTAATAGAAATCTGTGCACCAAATGGTGGTCAGGAGAATCCAGTGTAAAAAAACCATACCGGGAATGACGGGGTTGAGGGGGCAGGGAGGAGTGCAAAGGCGCAAATCTACCTGCTGAAGAACATTGAACCATGACTTCTATTTCACCTGTACTTTTAAGTCCTATCAAGCCTCCAGCTGTTACATTCCCCAACCCCCAGTACTCTCTAGGTGTGATGTTTGGACAATGTTAGTCTAAAAGTAGACCTCTTCCAAGTGAGACTAGGAAAGAATTGGCCCTTCCGAGGTGTGCTTTCATGAGGACACTTCCTTGTGGATGGAAGGCTGATTCTTTTCTGAGTTCTTTAACCAGCTCCGCGGTGGCGTCTTTTGGGAACCAGCCACATTTCTCTTCTCATAATGGCTCTGGTCTTGATCCCTGTCTGTTCATTTCATCTGCTATGTCATTTGATTTAAATATATTGATTTTTTATGTCATCTATTCTAACTGCTTATAGCTTTTCAAGACATTTTTTCCTGATTATATAATAAGATCATTTTTTAAAAAGGCAAAGAAATTAATGACTTAGAAAGGATATAATTCCTCTACATAATAATTCAACTCTTGGAGATACTCACTGTTAAAAGAGTTTGGCATATATTCATCTAGAACAAGGTTTCTTAACCTTGGCACTATTGGTATTTGGGGTGAGAAAATTCTTTGAAGAGCTACTCTGTGCATTGTAGCACGTTTAGTGGCATCCCTGGTCTCTAACCACTGGATGCCAGTAGTAACCTCTACCCACGCCCCAAAATATATCCAATTACTGCAATATGGTTTCATACTATACATGGTCTCCTGCTTTAAAAAACTTGCTTAAAAAAAAACTCAATGAACAAATTTTAGTCACTTTTCCATTTCAGAATACTGGATCTATTACATTCTTTAATAATAACTATAATAATAAAAGCAATAATAATACAGAATGAGGCTTAATTGATTCTACCTTTGCTTCATACTAGCTTTGATGACCTTGGGCAAGTTAATTTATCTTCTAAGTCCTGGCTCTCTCTTCTATAAAATGGAGATAATGATAGCACATGTCTCATAAAAGTTATGAAATCTAATAAATAATGGCTGAAGGGTTTTAAAAAGATTAAATCAGATTGCATATGAAAAGCCCTTACACAGTATCTACAATGTAACATGCACTCACCTAATACAGATATTATGATTATCAAAAGAAACTATTGAATTATATTTACCTTGGATTTAGCTATTATACTTTCTGTTCTTATGCATTTTAACTTTTTTTTTTAGTTCTTTAGTGGATATTGTCATTTGTAAATAGTAATTCTTTGCATTCTCCTTTCTAAAAGGAAATTTATTTTTGTGTCCTATCTTACTATGTTACCCAGGACCTTTGAAATGATGTTAGTAATCCAAGAGATAATAGATTTTACAATGGGATGACTTTCAGTAATTCACCATTGAATACAGTTGGCTTTTGGTCTGAAGTTAAATATTTTTAAATTATTTTTTAAAAAACATTCTTCTACGCATAGTTCTTTTTGAAATACATTTTCTTTTGGGGAGAAGTTATAGACTCACAGCAAGACTGAGCAGAAAGTACAAAGAGTTCCCACAGACCCCTGCTCCCACACACGCAAACCTCCCTATCAATATACCACACCCCTCACCAAAGTGGTACATTTGTTACAATCTTTGGACCTACACTGGCACATCATTATCACCCAAAGTCCTTAGTTTACAGTAAAGTTCATTCTTGCTCTTGTACTACCTTATGGCCTTTATCAAGAATGGATATTTTTCAAATGCTGTCATAGCATCCACTGAGTTGATATGATTTACTTTTTTGTCCGTTATTGATATTAATAGACTTTTTCATAGTACTTTGTCCTTGCATCCTTGAAATGCAACTGCTTTGTCCTCGTGATTTTTCTATTGACAGTAGTGTCACATTTGATTCATTGGTATTTTTGGTGAAGATTTTCATGCGAAAGTTCATAAAATGGATTGGACCATAAATTTTTATTTATCAGATGAATTTGATAAATTTATCATGATTTATCAGATTATGAAAAGCCCTTTCAAACATTTGAGCCATTCATGTCTCAATTGCAGCCGGTCCTCTTTCTATTAAAAAAGAAATCTTTTCCTGACAAACAATTACTTCATCCCTTTCAGGTTCAAAGAATATGTCCTGTCAGCTTTTCTCATGGTTCTGGCAAACATTAAAAAAAAATTTTTGATGCTAATTATTTACAATTCTTAAAAAAAGAAGAAGAAGAAGAAGAAGAAGAAGAAGAAGAAGAAGAAGAAGAAGAAGAAGAAGAAGGAGAAGAAGAAGGAGTACTTTCCAAATCTTTCTATGGGGTAGTACCCTGATACCAATATTGAAGACATACAAACTGCAGACCAATATCTTTTATGAATCTAGACACAAAACCCCTCAATTAAATACTAGCAAGTTGAATCCAGCAACCTGTAAGAGTAATTATATCCCACGACCAAGTACTCCCTTGGATACTAGGCTGATACACCTTTGGGTAGTGTCTATTTGCCCTCTCTTCTGCCCATCACTGCCAGAGCCTTGAGCAGCAACATGGTCAGAATAGAATCTCCAGAGCTGTTGTAGAAGCAGAAGTCTGGTTAAAGCTAATTTACCTGACATTTACCCTTAGAAATCTTACCTGCCTACCCCTAACCTCATGAAGTACTGAACTATTTCTCAGTGCCCCTCTGAATGCTATCATCCATCCATCCAAAGCATCTGTAACATTTTCTTGTATATACTTGTTCACCTATCTCTGTTTCCATTGGCAGTGTAATGACTGTAAACAGTTTGGCATCTTCAGCATGTGGCACAGCACCTGGAACTAAGGAGAAGCTTAAAACACCTGTGGGGTGGAAGCATTTATGAATGAAGTGATACAGTTCAGAAAAAGTTGGACAGGGAAGTCTGGAAGGGTCTAGAACCTTGAAAGTAGACACACCAAGAGTGGGGCAGTGGGCAGTAGGGGTGATAGAGCTACTCCAGGTGTTGGGAGAAAGGTCTATGAGGAATAATGTGTGTTCAGCCAAGTGACAGATACTAGTTCAAATAAATGATGGATATCATGAGACCTCAGCAAAAAGTACAGGGTATCTCCAGAGGAGAAGAGTTGCCAGGAGTCAGAAAGTGGGATTAGTCAAGGATTCAGCCAGGTGGAACTAGGAAGGCCTGACAGTGGGAAGCATCATCTTGCCATCCCCACATCTGGCAGGGGCTTAATGAGTTTTTCTGAGTGAATAACTAGGCCCTGTCCTCCAAAGGCTTATAGTCTGATGGGGGTCTATCATACATAATCTATAAGCGAAGAGGCAATCCCTCAGATAACCACTGGGTAACTGTGTCCCTAGTTTGTTCCCCACAGCCAAACCCAGATTTTCCCAAAAGACTTTATGATACCTAAGTGATTTTGAGGAAAATACCAATAACAACATAATTCTTCAATGTTTTTCAGGTAATTTTTTCCCCATTTTGTTTCACGTGCCTCCTCGCTTGCGGTTTCTTTTTAAAAAAATTTATTTTTTTTTAAATGATAGTCTTCTTTTTTTTTTTAATTTATTTATGATAGTAGCAGAGAGACAGAGAGAGAGAGGCAGAGACACAGGCAGAGGGAGAAGCAGGCTCCATGCACCGGGAGCCCGACGTGGGATTCGATCCCGAGTCTCCAGGATCGCGCCCTGGGCCAAAGGCAGGCGCCAAACCGCTGCGCCACCCAGGGTTCCCTCTTTTTAAAAAAATTTAATTCCAGTATAGTTAACATACAATATTATATTAGTTCCAGGTGTACAATATGGTGATTCAGCACTTCCACACATCACCTGGTGCTCACCACAAGTGCCCTCCTTTATCCCCATCACCTATTTCACCCATGCCCCACCCAACTCCCCTCTGATGACCATTGGCATGTACTCTAGAGTTAAGAGTCTGTTTCTTGGTTTGTCTCTTTCTCTCTCTTTCCCCTCCTTTGCTTGTCAGTTTTATTTCTTAAATTTCACATGTGAGTGAAATCGTGTGTTATTCATTTTTCTCTGATTTATTTCACTTGGCATGTCATCACAAATGGCGAGATTTCATTCTTTTTATGGCTGAGTAATATTCCATTGGATATGTTTATACCACATCTTCTTTATCCAGTCATCTATTAATGGATGCTTGGGCTACTTCCATAATTTGGCTATTGTAGGTAATGCTACTATAAACATCATGTTTTGAACTCATGTTTTTGTATTTTTTGGGTGAATAATTACTGGATCATAGTAGTGAAATTATTGGACCATAGGGTAGATTTATTTTTAACTTTTTGAGGAAACTCCATACTGTTTTCCACAGTGACTCTACCAATTTGCATTCCCAATGATGTCAGAGGGTTCCCCTTTCTCCACATCCTCACCAACACTTGTTTTTGCTTGCAGTTCTTTTTTTTGGGGGGGGGCAGGGTAAAGGAAGAGAGAGAGAATCTTAAGCAGACTCCATGAAACAGAGATCATGACCTGAGCCAAAATCAAGAGCCAGCTGCTTAACTGATTGAGCCACCCAGGCATCCCTTGCTTGCAGTTTCTTACCTGTCTTTGTTTCTAGTCTGGAAGAGTGAAGCTCATTTTGCACAAATGCATAAATCTGGTTTCAGTTTATTTTAAATAAAAAGAAAACGTTATTTTTAGGGCACATTTCCTTTCAATCCTGTCAATGCTCTAATAGGCCAGCCCAAGTATGCTAATACTTCGGAGACAGCTAAGTCAATGATTAATGTAAAGGGAAAAACAGTTTGGCAGGACTCAAACTCCCTAGGCCAAAGGTGGTAACAAACACAGAGAGCCAAACATGCACATTTTATAGATTGGCCTGTAGAGTAGAGACCCATGAAACCCTCATGCCACCCGAGACTTGTTTTGTTGTCTGTAATTTGGTCCTAACAGATGCTTTCCACTTAAATTGACACAGCTGCCTCTAGAGCAATGGTCTATGAGAAAACAGTCTTCCCCTTCAAGATCAATTACAAGGAAAGCCTTGCAGTTCTTTAATACTGCCTGCAGGTCTCCAGCAATAATCTTCTCTGAGTTGTGTAGACTAAACGAATGGTCCATATGTTATGCCATGATAGCCAAATATCTAAAGAGATGATGTGCACTCTAGTTAAAGTGTTAGCACTGAGCCTTACTACAGATGTCTTATTAAAAATAAAAAATCAGCTCAGTTAAAAAAATTAATGAATTAAAATAAATTAAAAACCAGCTCAGGAAGGAAAGGAAAAGTTCTTCCATGGCCATCCTTACATCTGCCTTTGGTTTTGCTCTTGCACTCAGAAAGTGAAAGGTCCTAAAGCCTTGAAAACAAGGAAGTGATGCAGAGCATTTTCTCATGTGCGTGTTGGCCATGTCTATGTCTTCCTCTGTGAGATTTCTGTTCATGTCTTTTGCCCATTTCATGATTGGATTGTTTGTGTCTTTGCTTAATAAGTTTAATAAGTTCTTTATAGATCTTGGAAACTAGCCCTTTATCGGATACGTCATTTGCAAATATCTTCTCCCATTCTGTAGGTTGTCTTTGAGTTTTGTTGACTGTATCCTTTGCTCTGCATCACTTGCCATCAGGGAAATACAAATCAAAACCACAATGAGATACCACCTCACACCAGTGAGAATGGGGAAAATTAACAAGGCAGGAAACCACAAATGTTGGAGAGGATGCGGAGAAAAGGGAACCCTTTTACACTGTTGGTGGGAATGTGAACTGGTGCAGCCACTCTGGAAAACTGTGTGGAGGTTCCTCAAAGAGTTAAAAATAGACCTGCCCTATGACCCAGCAATTGCACTGCTGGGGATTTACCCCAAGGATACAGATGCAATGAAACACTGGGACACCTGCACCCCAATGTTTCTAGCAGCAATGTCTACAATAGCCAAACTGTGGAAGGAGCCTCAGTGTCCATCGAAAGATGAATGGATAAAGAAGATGTGGTCTATGTATACAATGGAATATTACTCAGCCATTAGAAATGACAAATACCCACCATTTGCTTCGACGTGGATGGAACTGGAGGGTATTATGCTGAGTGAAATAAGTCAATTGGAGAAGGACAAACATTATATGGTCTCATTCATTTGGGGAATATAAATAATAGTGAAAGGGAATAGAAGGGAAGGGAGAAGAAATGGGTAGGAAATATCAGAAAGGGAGACAGAACATGGACTCCTAACTCTGGGAAATGAACTAGGGGTGGTGGAAGGGGAGGAGGGCAGGGGGTGGGGGTGAATGGGTAACAGGTACTGAGCGGGGCACTTGACGGGATGAGCACTGGGTGTTATTCTGTATGTTGGCAAATTGAGCACCAATAAAAAATAAATTTATTATTTTAAAAAAATAAATTGCTGCTCCCTTACTCTTATTCCCACCCTCCCCCAAAGAAAAAAATTTTCCTGTTTTGTGAGAACAGACATCTGTGTAAGAGCAATAAAAAGTCTTCCCTCTTGTGGATTAAAAAAAAAAAAAAAGAAAAAGAAAACAAGGAAGTGCTTTTCCTACAGGCTAAATCTTTTACAAACATATTCATAGAGAGACTATCTCAGAGAGTCATTTGGATCTTTATATTGAGGACTTCATTTAGCCAAATTCCAGAAAAAATCTTGATAATTGGGAGGCACAGTCCAGGGCATCTGCCAGATCTGAAAATGAAATTAAAAGTTTTATGTATACTTCACACCCACCAGAATGGCCAAAATCGAAATAAAAACAAAAACCAATAGATATAAAGCAACTGGAACTCTCAAACATTGTTTAAATTCCATGACCACTTTGGAAAACTGTTTTGAGAGTATCTTCAAAGGTTGAGCATACATATATGCCCTATGACCTAGCAGCCAAGACACTCTTAGATGCCTACCAAAATGCACGTGGTATAGAAAGACCATGGCAGCACTATTCATAAGAGCCTGAAACTGGAAATTACACAAATGCCCAGGGGAAATAGAATGCATAAATAAATAGTGGTATATTTGCAACAAAATTCCATACGGCAATGACAATAAATAAACCACAACCTCCGCAAAACCACATGAGTGAACCTTGTAAGTGTAATGTTGAGTGAAAGAAGGAAAGCAAAAGAGTTATAGGGATTTCTATTTACATAAAATTCAAGGACAGACAAAATTAATGTACAGTGTTAGAAGTCAGGATAGTGGTTACCCTCGGTGGGGGGGACAGTGACTGGCTGGGGGCACAACGTGGGCTTCTGGGATGGTAATAACATTTTATTTCTTCATCTGGATTTTGACTGCACAGATGTGTTCTCTTTGGGAATCTTCATTGGGCTGTACACCTGTGACTACTGTGCTTTTCTGTAAGTACACGTATTTCAATGGAAAGTTCGCTTTAAAAAGAAATACAATGTGATTGTAGTCTGTATGTCCCGAGCTTTATTAGGCAGTTTATGTAATTATAGCTAAGGGTCACATTTATAGTAATAACCAAAATCCTGATCCTTCAGCCCACAACTGCTGACTAGCTGGAAGGCTTTTGTTTTTCCTCACTGTTTGTTTCTCTATTTCTGAGAATTCCCAGAAATGTATGACTTTAGTGGAATCACCAGGTTTTGGTGGTTGATCCCTCTGAGATTTCCAGAAGTCAGACCATCACCTCATATAGAGTCAGAGCTCCTGCAGACCCTCTCTTCTGTTGTACACTGTCACTTTGATCACCTCTGGGTCCTGGTCTTGTCACTGCTGTCCTTCTCTGGACATCAGAGTCTCTCTCCCAAAAATGAGTGAAAATATCAGTGAGGGTGACAAAATACGAGAGACACCTAACTCTGGGAAATGAACAAGGGGTAGTGGAAAGGGAGGTGGGCAGGGGGTTGGGGTGACTGGGCGGTGGGCACTGAGGGGGGCACTTGGCGGGATGAGCACTGGGTGTTATGCTAAATGTTGGCAAATTGAACTCCAATAAAAATAAATAAAAAAATAAAAAAAGAGTCTCCCTCCCAGTCTTCTGTGCTATCTTCTCCCTGGCCACAACATCCAGATGTCCAGTTCTTTTAGGAAGATCCCCACAGTTGCATTCTGTGAGTCCTTAGATATACATTCCTAGGCTTCCCACCACAGCTCTGTCCTCTCAGGACTCACAGGTACCCTGGGAATGATGGGAGATTGGGAGGAGGGGTAGAAATAACTATTCTACATTATGTCTTGAACAGCTGCCCTTTCTAACTCCAGATACTACTGCTCAGACCCCATCCTAGATATACTTCCTTATTCAAGATCATAGGGGTCAGTTGAGAGTCCCTACTGTTCTACCTCCCTCAGGGTTCTCCAGTTCACTAGATAACTTGTATGTTTCTGAACACCAATTACAGACAGGGTTCTAATTCTTTCCAACCAGTAGGGTAACCAATTCATTCCAATGTGCCCAAGATTTCCCCAGTTTTAGCACGGAAAGTCCCACGACCCAAAAGCCTTCTCAATCCCAAGCAAACCAGAGTGGTTGGTCACCCTACTAATCTGGCTTCTGGGTCCCAGAATGGGTTCCACCAGAGACAGCTGGACATCCATTAAGCAGCTGTTAAGCAGCTGATCCATCCAGAGCACACACAGGTCCTTTAGAAAACACTGTTGCTTATCTCTATAAGCAAGCCTATTGGCTAGACCTTGACAAGAAAATTGAGAAATTGAGAATTAAAAAAAAAAAAACTGGGATCTACAGTCAATTGAAGAATCTGTCCTAAACTTGGGTAGATGCAGTTCTTCCTGGCCAACATGAAACACGTCTAGCCAATTATTGAAGAGTCTGGAGCTGGAGCATCTGCTGGCTTTTCAGGAGACGCTTTCCACATTCATAAAGGCAAGAGTCACAGGAAAGTGAGCCAGATGATCAGAAAGTGAGCCACAGATTATCACCAAAGAGGGGTAATTGGACACTGGCTGTGGACAGCTCAAGTTTTCTGGAGATCCATCAGGAAAGATGCTGGGATCAAATGGAAGATCCCAATCTTTACAATGGGTAGCAACCAAGCAGAGAAAATTCTTATTCCATTAGCTGCAGAGTGACGTAAACAAGAGGTTGAATTGGCTGAAGTGCATTCAGTTGGGAGACTCACTGTCATTAGACAAAGCTAAAGAATAAGAAAACAGTAACTAGCACATTGTTCTCAGATAACTCACTGGGAGCATGTTGATTTTAAGTAGTGATCTTTAAACACATCCAAGTGAGGAACAATCTGAAGTCAAACTACTCTTTACCAAAACCAAAAACAACAATAACAATAGAAAAAATACCCTCTCTTCACAAAAAAACATAAAATACTACTATATTAAATGTTGCCTACTGGAGTATTTTTGTGCTGATATGAGATTCTAGTATAAGTGATAAACAGTTATGGATAGAATCAAGCATTTTCCCATTAACTTAATTTTTTCTTCTGGGGAAAATGACACCATTTGGTTCAAAGTCAGTTTAAAAAAAAAACAGTTTCCTGTTTATGGAAAAAGTAGGAGCTGAATTTGAGAACCAGACTTTAAGGAACAAGAAAGACTCTTAGGATTGGTACTCAACTTGCTTTAGACCTGTTTTTTCTTTTTTAAAGCCTTTTCTTTTTCTGGACCTGTTTTCTTAAGTTAAACATTTCCTATCACAATCTTGGTTTTGCTCTTCATTTACCTTGCAAATACCATCATTCAAATAGTTCAAAGATGAATCAGATGTGCAACTTTTTGAGATTTTACTGAATGGAACAAGAGCTGGTTTCTTTCCTTTCACATGGTCCTGCTTACTTGGTGCTCCTTATGTTTCTAGTTCTTTCCTGGATGACTGCCCAAGGATTTGAGGGTGACTGTATAGACTCTGCAATGCTGTGACTTGGTCCCAGAGTCAACAAACCTCATTCGGCAACTAAGTAAGTGACTTATGGTCAAGGAGAGAAAGGCATAATGAGCCAGCTGTAAATGAATGTCTCTTGACTCCAGCTGATGAAATTAGGTAAAGAACTACAAGTCATCCCTGGTTTCGCATATTAGCTGGAAGACTGCTTAGCCTGGACCAATATCAAGCTCAATTAGAACACTTTTGCAGCAGGATAACTTTTAGTGAACTGGGCTGATGGTTTTTTGCTGTAGTTCAATTTGTTACAGTGTTGGCAATCTCTATAACTGTGGGAGTGGGCAAATCTCCACTGTGTGCTCTGGTAACCTCCTCTGTGTCCAGCTCCAGCACCTAACCTTTCTTTCTACACTTTCACTTCACGAAGTCCTTAACCATTTCTTTTTAAATTTCCTTTGGAAGAGAACCATCTGAGTTGCTAATCAAATAAGGTCATATGTGAGGAGACTTGTAAAGAGTAGACTGCTTACAAGTTATTTTCACCTTGATTAATCCTAGTTGGAATAGTCAGACTGAATCCACCAAGTTCTGTAAATCTCCATCAGGGGGCACCCGTTCATTTCAAATTCTCGATGCAGTTCTATTCCAAATTCGGCAGGTGGGTTTCCAGTGCTTTTTTCTTAACCTTGAGGGGCAAGAAAAGGGAGAGTATTGCTTCATGCCCTCTCAGCCTAGAGACTGGACTTGGCTATCATTTATGATTAGACCAGAAAGATCCCTTTCCTTTATGCCTTTAGCAAATAATACCCTAAATGATATATTAGTTTAGAAGCCCATTTTTATGGGAAAATATTATGGTCAGCACTGCAGAAAAAGAAGTGATGAAGAACATAGGCATATGTATCAACTACATCAGAGTGGTAATGGGGGGAACAAGATACTGTGAGAGCAAAAGTCATTGGCAGATGCAGGAACAGTTATTTAAAGTCTATCTTGTTCTAGATGTTTTATAGATATTATTTTACTTAATCCTCGATACCAGGGGCTAGCAAACTATGACCCACAAGTCAGAATTGACTGGCTGACTGTTTTTGTAGGTAAAATTTAACTGGAACAAGACCACATTCATTTGTCTATGTATTGCAGTGTGCCTTCACTGATGACAGCAGAGATCATTTGGCGTATATTGTCTCAAGGATTTACAATCTGGCTCATAACAGAAAGGGTTTGCTGACTCTTGCTCCATAACCATGTGAGATGGGAGTTTTTTGCATTTCACTGATGAATAAATGGAAACTCAGAAAAACTAAGTACCTAGCCAAAGACATACTGATAGTAAATGACACATCTACACCTTGACTCAGAGGCAACTTTCTTTCCAAATCGCTTGCTTTCTCTGCCCTAAGTGTACAACAACCTCCCGGTTTGTCAAGTTGCCCACATAGGCTTGGTATTTTATCTTGTGGATCTCATTTCTTATAATGAACTCAAACTACTTTGCATTGTTTTTGGGAATCTGTACAATCTAATTTCAGCTTGCCTGTCTTGTCTCACTCCCGCTCCTACCCTTGGTGAGTGTAGCCAGAGTGGAGCTGGTGCTTCCACTGCTCCCAAACATACCTTTCACTTCCTCACTCCATGCTTCCGTTTTTTGATTCCACTGTCTCCAGGTAAATACCCTCCCTTGCTCTTCAGATACTGTCTCCAGGAATCCTGCCCTGACTGCACATTCAAAAGTGATCTCTCCCTCTTCCATCCCGGAGAGCAGTTCTCCTTCCTGTTGCTTTAGCATTTATCATATGCTGCCTTGAATGATATTTTAGATATGCACTCTTATCTTCTACAGGATGTTGTAAACTTCCTGAGTGTGAGGACTGTACACACCCTGCTCCACACCCTGGTAAACTGTATCATCCAAGTTGGTACAATGTAATGGCAGGCCCATTTGATTGATGAGCATTCTTGCAGAGGAAACAAACTCTGTTCACCCTTCTATGCAACTTAACATGCAACTGAAGTACAATACTAGCATCTGGGTATGGGGTATAAAATGTGATAAAATGAAGAAAACTGGGGAAGAGTTGCGAAGAGATAAGCATCCTTCCCTTATTATTATTATTTTTAATCTAGGGCTGCATGATTAGATTTACCTTCAGGTACCTTTCCTAGAACAACATAGTGATTAGCAGTCTGAGGTCTGGAATCGGACCTGGGTTTGAAATCTAACTCTATTACTTACCAGCTCTGTGGCTTTGGGCAGGTTACTGAGCCTCTCTGAGCTTCAGTGTCCTCACATTTACAATAGAAAAAGTAGTCATGCCTAATTGATCTGTGATGAGGAATAAATGAAAAGATATATTTAAAGCTGCATTTAAAGATACATCCTAGCACACAGTCTCTGGCACATATGAATCTCTTAATAATCACCAGCCATTACTTTTCCAAAGCTCTGTCCCTAGGTGGGCACTGGATCTAAACATTTAGGACTGACTGGACCCTGTCCACCTACTGCTATGCATTAACCATCCTTCCTGACTGTGTCATCAAACAACACCACAAAATGGCCCACTGGGATCTGAGGGGTTACCAAGAAAGTAGATGATGAATACCCTGCCCACAGCACCTGTATTTTAATAGAGATGCAAGAAGCAGAAACACAGATATTTCATCTCGTCCTCTTCTCTCCAAACACCATTTACAGCAGACATGTGGTTTCAAACTGGAGACAGAGTTGAGAAACAGTCATGCATCTTAGTCTGCTAGTGTAATGCCTCAGGGTCTCTTGAGTAGGAAACTCTCTTTGGAAACAATAGGTTCCTTCATTTGCCACCTCTAAGAGAATTCAGTAACTCATTTTTGCTCTGTTGTTACCTTGGGGCTGGAGGTTAGTCCCACTCACCTATTCCTTTCTCCCCTAAACTTCCTCAGCTGTTTATTGGTCCAGAATACACTTGAGTTTTCAGATTTAAAAACTGACTCTACTGTAGGATTTGGGTTGATGTAAGCAATAATATAGATGGAGAAGCTACTGGTATTAATCATGGGCATTGAATCCAGCCTGATTCCTTGAACTCTGGCTTCACAGCTCCTGTCTCTTTCCCACTGTACTTGGTCAGACAATTTTTCAATATGGTCCTTGGAAACATCTGGTGTTTTCTGGTGCCTGTGAGCCTTTATCCCTGGCTTCTAATTACAACTGCATTCTATATGTAGCTGTCTGAATTCTTAGAATAGTTATTACTCTGGCTTCTGTGCCTTCAAAACTTTTCACGTAATCTTTAACTTAGAGACCCCAGCCTGGCACATACCCTTGTTCTGATTTCCCCACATCTTTAAATGGAGTCAACCCAAATATTCTAACAGATGTATGTCAGGGCACAATCTCAATTAACTGGCCTCCTCCCACCAGGCGTTGCATTTCACTCATCCTCAAAAAAATAAATAAACAAATAAATAAGTCTTCATATAAGATATAATGGCTCTCCATAATTCTTCCACTTATTTTTAATGGGCACACAGGTTGACTGGTTCCTTTTTCAGTTGACCTTTTAAGGCTGTTAAACTGGTTCGTTTATATTCAACAGCCAAAGCAAATGACCATGAGCAAAATCTCATAGGAAAAAAAAAGTGCACGATTTTATCTCTAGAGTTACAGATTAGGTCCCAGGCAGGAGAACATGCAGGTACAATGAAAGCACATAAGACCCAACGACACTGGGACAGAATTTCCCATTTTGTGGGCTGGTGTGGATAATCTCAATAAATAATTGTAAGTGTAAATGATTAAAGCAGCTATTAAAGAGTCCATTGGTAATGGATTAAGTGCCTGTAGGAGCAGCCAGAAGAAATAGAAGCTCATATGCTGAATCTTGAAGTAGGAGAAGGAAGCAGAGTAAGCAAAATAAGAGAGTGTCCCATGAAGTACTGGACCAGAAAGGATTTCTGGCTGAGAGTTAATCGGAAGTTAAACCAGGAACTAAGTACAGCTGGAGTACTAACGATAGGACCAAAGAAAGTCTACTTTGGGAGGCAGGACCAGGAAGAGGCTTAAGGGGTTTGTGGAGGAGAGCCCACAGCACCGGCGACAGACCAAGACTGACCTCCACACTGGGAAAACATGAACTCTGCATCTGCTCTGGGCCATGCACATGTGGTTGCTGAGTAGTTACCCTGAATTCTGCAGAAGAGATAGGGGAGGGCTACACTCCTCCAGGTGCTTCTGAACTTACTCCGCTCCCAGTGCAGCATGGGCACTCAGTGCTGGAGGCAGGTGAGGATAAGCATGAGGTGAGATTCCTGCCCTAAGAAGCTTCAAGTCTAGTTGGGGAGACAGAATCAATAACTTGCAGAAAACATCTCATGAATCAATGAAAACAGTATAAAATAGAAAGCAAGGGCGCCTGGATGGCTCAGTCTGTTGGGCATATGCCTTCCACTCAGGTCATGATCCCGGGGTCCTGGAATTAAGCCCCACATCAGGTTCCCTGCTCAGTGAGGAGCCTCTCTCTTTCTCTCTCTCTCTCTCTCTCTGTCGCTCTTTCCTTCTGCCCCTCCCTCTGCTCATGTACTTTCTTTCTCTCTCAAATAAATAAATAAAATCTTAAAAAACAGAATGTAGCCTATCAATAGATGAATGGATAATGAAGATGTGGTGTGTATATACACAATGGAATATTGCTTAGCCATAGAAAGAATGAGATGTTGCCATTCACAGCAACATGGATGGACCTAGAGGAGATAATGTTAAGTGAAATGAGTTAGACAGAGAAAGACAAATACCATATAATTTCACTTACATGTGGAATATAAAAAGCAAAACAAATGGACAAACAAAAACAGTAGAAAACACAGAAAACAAACTGGCTTTTACTAGAGGGGAAGTGGGTGGGGTGACAGGCAAAATAGGTGAGGAGGATCAAGAGGTACAAACTTCTACTTATAAAAAAATAAATGACAAGGATGAAAAGTACAGCACAGGGAATATAGTCCATAATTTGTAGTAGTGTTGTATAGTGACACTTGTCACCATGGTGTGACCAGGTGGTGACATTTGTGGCAAACATCGAGTGATGTATAGAATTGTTGAACCAACATGCCAAACACTTGCAACTAATGTAACATTGCATATTGATTGTATTTTAATTTTAAAAATCTGAATAAAATAGTGCGAGTGGTCTGTGGTGCTTAGGACTCCAGGCATTTGGGGTGGGAAATGTGATAGTGGAAAGAGCAAAGAATGTACAGTGAAAAACAGACTGTCACGGTAAAAGAACTGAACCCCAGCCAACAAACTGAGGCCGAGAGGGCAAATCTAGACCCTGGATCATTTGGCGTCCCTCCCTTCAAATTCATAGCCTTTAATAGGGAGGGCTGGTGAGCGTTGATGATTAGTTCCATTAAGAAAAACCAAATCTGGGATCTCTGGGTGGCGCAGCGGTTTGACGCCTGCCTTTGGCCCGGGGCACGATCCTGGAGACCTGGGATCAAGTCCCACGTCGGGCTCCCGGTGCATGGAGCCTGCTTCTCCCTCTGCCTGTGTCTCTGCCTCTCTCTCTCTCTCTGTGACTATCATAAATAAATTAAAAAAAATTTAAAAAAAGAAAAACCAAATCTCTCTTTATGCTCAAATAAAGGGATCTGTTACATGTACTAACTATAGCAGAATATTTTTACTTGTTTGAAATTATCTTTTGCAGCACAGTTTTCCTGACACCTGTAACTGGAAAGCATTAGTCACTCACACTCACCAAAGGCAGAGTTAACTTACTTGGATATAATTGCACAGTCTTGTTCAAGTTATGTTTCCTAAAAAAAAATATTTCTCCTAAATCACTGTGGGAGTAGCAGGACCACCCATGGTATGTGAAGAGTGACTTTTCATTTTTTATCTAAATACCTTGTTGTTCTAATTCCTTAATAGCAAGGATGTAATTACACTTCTCTTGTATCATCTATAACATGAGTATAGTTTTTTACATTTCCTTTTATTATTTATTTATTGACTTTGATACCCATAAAACGTTGCATTTCTACAATCTTTGTTCTCTCTTCAGCTTTCATTTCCAATTACATGACTCCGTGGGAGATATAATGAAGGGATTAAAATTTATACTTCAAAAAATCTCTTATTCTCTGTGCTTTGTCATACACCGGTTTCAGAATTCAGCTGCCAGCCTTAGGCCTTCTTGGGATTAGGACAAGACTCTAGTTACATCAAGAAACATACATGTACACATCACAGAAAATCTCAACTAAGGTAAATCCACAGACCTGGGAGTGTTTTCGTAGTTTTATCCAAGGACATCTTCTTGAGTGAGGATAGAAACAATTTATGTTTCATCACAACTTATGTTTCATCACTTGTGTTGAGAGTATTGGTGGAAATCTGAGTTAAATGGCACTGAAACTCTGATTAACTCCTGGGGTGTTTTATGTCTCTGTGGATTGCGGCCTGGGGCAGCTGACTCTGCCCTCCTGGCTCTTACTTTGTCACCATACTCATGTCACTGAAACCCTAAGGCTCCGTTTCCTCATCTGCATGGAGATTAATATCTATGAAGTCTACCTCATAGGGTCACTTGAAGTTCAGATGAAATAATGAATGTGAAAACATTCTGGTAAATTGGACAATATTGGCTTTTTCTAGGCTATTATTTTGTGAGAGGGAGAGAATGTTGCTTTTTATATATAAATTTATTTTTTATTGGTGTTCAATTTGCCAACATATAGAATAACACCCAGTGCTCATCCCGTCAAGTGCCCCCCTCAGTGCCCGTCACCCAGTCACCCCCAACCCCCACCCACCTCCCCTTCCACCACCCCTAGTTCATCTCCCAGAGTTAGGAGTCTTTCATGTTCTGTCTCCCTGAGAGGGAGAGAATGTTAAATTGCACAAGAAATACTCCAATGAGAATCCCAATTTACAGCATTACTTGGCTTTTCATCAAATGCTCCTTTGAACCCATGATTAAGAATGTATAAGCTAAAAAAAAAAAAAAGAAAGAATGTATAAGCTAGTAGAGTGCTACTGTAAAGAGGAATGACATGGGAATATGTGATTCTAGGTCAAGCCCCCAGCACTGCACCACACTGAGTTGTAAAATCGCTTAACCTCTTTAGTTTCTTTATCTGTAAGATGAGATATTTGGGCAAAAATCTTTATATATTCTACAAGTATTAAAACCATGGTTTCAGACTTCTAAGATACTCAGGATTTGCTGAAATATGCCTAGTGCAAGCTCATGGACCTGTCTTCTTCACTGAGGTATCCTCTGGTATCATATACTAGGCCTGATATATAGTAGGTGCTCCATAAATATATGTTGAACTTAAGAATGACAGTTCAATCAGAGTAGTAACTGACTTGTAAGAGTAATTTCATATTTATTTTAATGCAATTCTATTCCTTTCAACAGAGATGAATGGTTAAACATGTAACTCCATGTAGTTAATAAGTAATACTTTTCTAACACATTAAATGAATCCACAAATCCAAAAACAAATGATTTGAATTTTGACTTGAAAAAAAGTCATCATGTCTTGAAAGGGATATAATATTTAAACTCAGGATTTTCTGGAACTTAGTTCCATTGCCTTGTTTATGTGCTTTCTTCTAGCACTAAACATTAAGATCTATAATAGCTAACTTAATTTCTATTCCTCCCTGTCCCCACCTTCACTCTCTCCTCCTGACCTCATTTGGCCTTCCAAGATGTTCTGCAATGGGTGCCATGCTTGCTTCTGGGCTCTGAGTCCTTGCACTTAGGATTCCTTTGATCCAGAATCACCTCCGTCCTTTCCTCTGTCACCTGGCTAACTCCTACTGCCCCTTTCAGGTATGGCTTGAAACTTTTTCAGAAAATGATTCCTGACCCCTAAGCCTGGGTTAGGTGCCAGTATACCCTGAACGTTTCTCTAATGCAACATGTCTGCATCATATCATTTATCACACTAGATTGTCACTAGACCATTAAAGTGAAGCAGGTAAGTCACAGACACTGGAGTTATGCTGCTGGGCTTCGAAGCCCACTAGTAAGGTGAGATGGCAGGGATGTCTCATACAAACTGCCTTATAAGGTGGGCTGTCCATAGAATTAAATGACTGACAGATTCCTGTATGGAAGAACACAGCTTGACACACAGTATCATATAATGTTTGCTGATTCTGGTTTAAATTTTATTATCCGTTTGGTCAACTCAAGCCCATAAGCTCCTTCAGAGTCAGAGCCATTTTTTATTCACTGTGGTATCCTAGCACTGTAAATGCTCTGCAAATATTTGTTGAATAAGTGTATTTTTCTTTTCTGTTTCATTGAAGCCATATTGGGGAACCCTCTTGCTTGATCAGAGATGATAAACTTACTGATGAAGCCAGAAGGATCAAAGAGAAAAAGGTGATGAGTGGCGCAGGCGGGGAGGGTACCAGCCAAGTCGGCTGGAGGCTTAATACACCCTTATTCAGAAGAGGATACAGTTTTGGTAACACCATTTAAAAAGCTGTGACTAGTGGTAAATTACAGAAAAGTGATTATGGCAATGGAAGTGAACATTGCTGTTGACTGTATGTTTCTTTATGTCTATAAAGAAAATAGAGCAGTTTAACCCCACTTCCTCATTCAACCTATAAGGGCTGAGTTATGTTCTTTCCAGTCTGTCTACCCTTATAGATGCTTTCTTTTCCAGGCTGTCTCATTAACCCAGTGCTGCATCCACTGTCCATACTCTTCCACATGGCTCACAGTGTCATTCAGGGCCTGGCCAAACCTAATTCTCTAGCCTTTGTCACATTGCACGGCTATACTGCCCCACTCTCTCCGCTATGGCACCTCGGTCTTTGTCCTCACTGGAAGTGCTCAGAAAACCTACTTCTCAAAGACTCAGCTGTGGTGTCACCCCTGGGAAAGCGATTTCTGACAATCTCAGTTTCTTCTGTGCCTGGATTCCTTCAGATAAGCAGAGTTATTTCCTTGTATGGTTATTGATCTCCCACCAGATTACCATCAGGACCTATGCTGTCATTTTGGTGTCCCCAACGCTGAGCGCCATGCACAAAAGGTGCAGGTATACACTAACACAGGAATGAATACAAGCATGGGTGGAGAGGGCTGTTGGGTGGGACTTCCTGGCTCTGTCCTTCACACTCCCACACTGAATGTTCTTAAATTCAGACTCTGAGGCTTACTTCTGAATAACTTTGGACTAATATAGCCTCTCAGGGCCTCCTTATTTGTGAAATAGGGATTATTTGTGAATGCTAAATAAATAGATGGTTCCTGGTTTATAATGAATTCCATGTAGATGAACTTATCATCTACAAACAATTGTTTGTTTCTTCTTTCTTAATGTTTATACCTTTGATTTTCTTGTCATGTTGGGTTGGGATAGATTTCCAGTGTCATCTTGAAGGGTAGCACCAATATTGGATATTCTTCTGCTTCTAATCTTAGAGAGGGGGCATCTAAAGTTTCTCTATTTAATCATTTACAGATTTGTTTTAAAAACTTAGTGAACTAAATGTCTTTCTAGTTTTTGGAGTACAGAGGCTGCTGAAGTTTATACCTTGGTCTATATTCACCTGTTTCCTGTGACTCATAATTTATTTTCTTCCTCTCCTGATCCTTAAGGGGTAAGAGTTTCCAGGCTATTTGAAGACCAGCAAGGAAACAAATTCTTGTGCTCAAGCTAGGGGAAACATTTGTAGGAGGTGGACTATTTTAGACCTAGCCCTCAGCTAAATTAATCCCAGCAAAAAACATCCCCTTCTCCTCCCTCTATTTCCTTTGATCAGATGGAAAATACTCTCATTTTCCTCATCTCCGAATTCTCCTCTAGGAAATAAGATAGTCTTTGATATCTGCATATTTTATAGTTTAATGAAGTCTTCATTTTTACACATTATACTTCCATAAAAAGTTTACTGTAAAAGAGTATCTCTAAGAGAAGTTGTTCACATTGAACATTAATGCTCTTCACAGGTGCTTAGAAAATATTTCCTCATTAAGAGCATTCACCAAGTAACTTCTGAATTCCTGCTATAAAAGCTGAGCACTATGCTAGACTCTTGGGACAAAACTATGAATCAGAGAGACACTGACTGTACTCACAGAGTTTCCATGCTACCTGCAGGAGGGAGACAAAACACAGGAAAAAAAAAGTTTATTAAAGTATTTCAAACATGAGGAAAACAAAGGACTGAGATAAAGAAGGGGGGTTTACTGTAAATAGAGTGGTCTGAGAAGGTCTCTATAACAGGTATAGGGTGGGAAGCAGCTATCCACAAAAAGATTGGGACTGGCAGTGGAGAGCTGGCTCTGGGCAGAAGAAGAAGAAAGGCCCCGATGTGGGAATCTTAAGTTTTAGGCCTGAAGAAGCAGCAGTTCAATGTTACCAGAAAACAAAATAAAACAAAACATAAGAACAAAAAATGAAGCTGTGTGTTAACTATTAATAAACAAACCAAGTTACACAATAACTGTAAGGGTTGAAAATATTTTTTTTTTTTTAGTTTATTTATTTTTCAGCAAACATATCACTACAAGGATGAGAACATGGCTGCTCTCTCTCAAATCAGACACTGGCCGATCCTTGTGTTCTGTGTCATTTCAACCCTTGACAGTGGTCAGTTTCCCATACTCCGTCCTAACCAGCCTAGATGATGGAATTGGAGAGCTGGCACTGGCAACAAGTGGTCTCTACTGAGAAAAAGAACACTTCACTAGAATGAAGCTGGACTGTTCTCTTACACCAGACACATAGATACACTCAAAATGGTTAAAAGATCTGAATGTGAAACAAGAATCCATTAAAATCCTAGAGGAGAACACAGGCAACAACCTTTTGGAAGTTGGCCACAGCAACTTCTTCAAGACACATGTATGATGGCATGGGAAACAAAAACAAAAATGAACTATTGAGACTTCATCAAGATAAAAAGCTTCTGCACAGTAAAGGAGACAGTCAACAAAACTAGAAGACAACCTACAGAATGGGAGAAGATATTTACAAATAACATTTGAGATAAAGGGCTAGTATCCAAGATCTATAAAGAACTTATCAAAGTCAACACCCAAGAAACAAACAATCCAGTCATGAAATGAGCAGAAGACATGAACAGACATTTCACCAAAGAGGACATACACATGGCCAACAAGCAGATGAAAAAATGCTCCTCATCACTTGCCATCAGGAAATACAAATCAAAACCACAATGAGATACCACCTCACTCCAGTAAGAATGGCTAAAATTAACAGAACTGAAAACAACAAATGTAAATGAGGATGTGAAGAAAGGGAAACCCTCTTGCACTGTTGGTGAGAATGCAAACTGGTACAGCTACTCTGGAAAACAGTGTGGAGGTTCCTCAAGAAGTTAAAAATAGAGCTACCCTATGACCCAGCAACTGCACTACTGGAGATTTACCCCAAAGATACAGATGCAGTGAAACACCGGGACACCTGCACCCAATGTTTATAGCAGCAATGTCCACAATAGCCAAACTGTGGAAGGAGCCTCGGTGTCCACTGAAAGATGAATGGATAAAGAAGATGTGGTCTATGTATATAATGGAATACTACTCAGTCATCAGAAAGGATGAATACCCACCATTTGCTTTGACATGGATGGAACTGGAGGGTATTATTATACTGAGTGAAATAAGTCAATTGGAGAAACAACCATCATATGGTTTCACTCATATGTAAAATATAAGAAATTGTGAAAGGGACTATAAGGGAAAGGAGGGAAACTGAGTGAGGAAAAATTAGAGAGGAGGACAAACCAGGAGAGACTCCTAATTCTGGGAAACAAAGGGTTGTGGGAGGGGAGGAGGGTCGGAGGATGGGTGACTGGGTGACAGGAACCAAGGAGGGCACAGGATGAGATGAGCACTGAGTGTTATATGTTGGCAAATTGAATTTAAATAAAATATATTTTTTTAAAAGAACACTTCACTGATACTCTGTCCAGGTGAGTTCACCTTTGCCACCTGCTCCCCTCCCTCTTTCCTAAGTATTTTTGCCACAAGAAATACCCCCCCCAAAAAAAAATTCAAAATCTCTGAGTTTAGTTAGAACTAATTCTGCTGAAGTGGGTAGACATCCACTTCAATTAGATTAATAAATAAACACAGTCATGGTTGGGGACGTTTAATAACTGACCAGTACAGGGATAGGTTAGGAACGTCTGAATTTAAGACCTCAGATAAGCTTCTCTCTCTTTCTCTATTTTGATGCCACATTCAGGTTCCAGCCTCTAGCCTCCAGCCTCCAGCCTCCAGCCTCCAGCCTCTAGCCTCCAGCCTCCAGCCTCAGCATCTTGAGATTTATGTAGTCTTTTCAATCAGAAGTTTCAATAGAGAAAGAGGGCTTCTTTAACCTTAGCTTCTGGATCAGTTGCCCGCTCTGAACCAGTCACCAGTCTGTGCCACGTGGGAGAGCTAACCGGCCAACTGGGTTCCAGATCTAGCCCTGGGGCTTCAGGACAAAGAGGGAGAAGTGGGGAAGGTAAAAGGCTCTTCCAGACAAGACTAAAATTGAGAGACGGATAGTTCCTCAGAAGGAAAATTAGGGCATTTGTTATAAGAAGGGAAACACAACCTGAGCCATCCAAAAATAATAGCTCTGCACTGCAGTCCATCTCTTGGCTTCCTTTCTTCCATACACATGATTTTTAAAATGCCCCCACTTAATTGCGTATAATGATTCTATGCATGCATGAAAATGTACTCACCCACACTCCAAAGAGAGAGAACTTTATTTTGGGTCTAGCGCCTAGTCCCTGACCTTTAAGTGATCTTTCTTTCTGTCTGTCTGTCTGTTTATTTACTTGAGAGAGAGAGCATGAGAGAGAGCTCACGGGGGAGAGGGAGAAGCAGATTCCCCACTGAGCAGGTTACCCAATGTGGAACTTGATCCCAGGACCCCGGGATCATGACCCGAACTGAAGGCAGACACTTAACCGACTGAACCACCCAGGTGCCCTAGTTATTTCTGTTCTCTTGGATAGCTCACAGTGAAACTAAAAATCTGATGACTCCCCACACAATTGGTCTAAAGTGGTAGAAGGAAAAATATAGCAACTCCTACTTTGAAGGTAAAGGAAAGGGAAAATAATAACCAGTGAGACTGTCCTATAGGATGCATTAAATTCTGCTAAATAGAAATAGCAAGAATTACCTGCTGTGAAAGGAATTGAGTTGTTGGGCCAACATAGCTGTCTCCATTTTAAATCTCAAGAAATATTCTTACTGATTATTTTCATATGTAACTACAACTTTACTGGGAACTGGGGAGGGTTTTCCATTCTCAGGACTGAGCTGTCCTAGCCACCCACTTGCTCAGCAGTGTTGGAGTTCATCTACATTCTAGACTCTGGCCTGGAGCTTTCTATCTTTTAAGGAAAAACCTTAGGGTTGATTCACTTTCCAGTCTTCAGTTTAATGGCCACCACTCTGACCTCTGCCTAGGGGCAATTGAAAACAACTAACTGGATTGAGGAGGACTGATAGATTGGCCTCTTGATACAAGGCTGTATGCTAGTGGCAAGCTCTTTTAATTAGGGTGACCTGCTTTAGAGCTGTCATTCAGGTGTAATTATTAATAGCACCCCTCCCCACACTCCAAATTGTCCCATTTTGGATGATAAATTATATGGTCACCCTACTTAAAATGGGGTTAATTCTTCCCTTCCTCAGGCAGGGATGGCACAGCAGGAGGAGTTTGATGCAGACCCTGGAGACAGTCTTCCCATGATCAGTTTTTTACCTTCCTGTCTTTGCTATTACTCTGGAAAGGGCAGAGAATTTCATTTTTCCAAACTGGCAAGGATCAATATATCTGACACTTGACCATTTGGGCTTGCTGACTAAAGGCAGAAAGAGTGTTATTTAGCCAAGCTGTAATTTCTTCCTCCCTGCTTCCACAGAGGCCAGTTTCAACATTAGCATGTCTCTTTCTTTAGAATATTTACAAACACTACAAGCAGTCCAAACTTTTTAAAACACAGACATTTGTCAATCAAGACTTCTAAAACTCCACGCTTGAAATGCTGGCACCTGGAGACCTTTCATTCAGTGTTTTAACTGCCAAATCACAAAGATTTCCAATTCTCTAGCCTGGTACAGAGGAATCCTTTCACCTTCCATCCCCTTCCTCAACTTGGCCCGCCCGTCTTCTAGGAGCACATCAAAGGATCAGCACTACAACCCCCAACCCAGCTGTATAGAACTCTCTTGGCTGCAAGAGATGGAACTTAACTCAAAATAGCTTAAGCCCAAAAGGGAATGTTTCAGCTCATCAAGCAAGGAATCTAGGGTTATCTTGCTTTCAGGAGTTCAAACAATATCATAAGGATTTGCTTGTGCATGCGTTCTCCGTCTGACTGTATCTCTCTCTATCTCACCTGCGCCCGCACACACACATGCCCACCTTTCTCAGCTCTGCTTCCTCTACTAACTTATCCTTCGAACAGCAATGGAACAAAGTAATTGGTAAGTGTTGATTATGTGCCCACCACTGAAGCAGAGTCCCTTGCAAAACCATAAGAACTAAGGCAGAAAGGGGATTGTTGCCTCAAAAGTGCTGCTAACCCAAAAAAGAGGAGGATGGATGCCTATGGGGGTAAGAAAACAACAGATGTCCACCTTATGCTTAAAAGCTTAAAACATGTAGGCAAATCTCTCCAGGTTCAATTTTCCACTTGAAAAGTGAGGATGAGTATTCTTAACGTATTCTATCTTAAAGTGAAGGGGGGAAAGGGCAAGAGTAAAATATTCACTTAATCTTTTAAAAGATTTTATTTATTTAACACAGAGGGAGAGAGAGGAAGAGGGAGAAAGCAAGCACAAGCAGGGGGAGGGGCAGAGGGAGACAGCGAAGTGGACCCCCCCACTGAGCAGGAAGCCTGATGCAGGACTTGATCCCAGGACCCCTCCCAGGACCCCTCCCAGGACCCCAGAATCATGACCTGAGCTGAAGGCAGATACTTAACTGACTGAGCCACCAGGTGCCCCAAATATTCAATTAATTAAAAAATTAACCCCACAGGCTGAAACGTTTAGACTTTTCTGAAGTTGCCAGGTGCCTTTGGAACCTGTTGTAAGATTGGAAAACTTGACCATCATCCTTTAACATTGGGGAGCCCTTGTTTCCCTTCCCTCATTTCATACTACCTCCCCTGAGGATGTGAAGGGCTGGGGAGGATGCATGACGTGGGAGAAAGGAATGTCATCTCTGTCTGGTCTCAGACTTTGCCAATCTTAGCTGGGAATGTTCAATATTCATTTCAATCTCAGAATCTTCAGCAATGATATGTAACAAGAATTAGTTAATTCAACAAGAATTTGTTGAATGCCTGATTTCTTTTCCTTTTCCCCTCCTCTGTCTTCACCCTCTGCCTCTCTCCTAGACCTTTCCCATCAGCTTTTAAACATCCCCAAGGAGCTCTCATCTTAAAAACTAAACAAATAAAAAAGTCCACAAACAGAAACCATCTTCCCCTTATACCCCATTTCCTTTCAGTTACCACCCTTTTACAACCAAATGTCACACACTAAGTGAGGGTCCCTATGTACTATTTGCATTTCTTAGCCTCTCTTGTTCCCTCCTCTCACCACTGCTGTCGCACTCCTGATCTTGCTGGAACAAAAAAGTTCATGGAAATAGTACTACCCTCTGAGAATACAAACCTGTGTGTTTGGCTTTGTTAGCACTTAAATATTATGTGGTAATTGTGTGATGTCTGCTGGAGTATGAACTTTTTAAAACTCGGCTCCATGCCCAGCATGGAACCCAGGAGTATGAACTTCTTCATTTTTTTTTTCAAAGATTTATTTATTTATTTATGATAGACAGAGAGAGAGAGGGGGGGGGGCGCAGAGACACAGGAGGAGGGAGAAGCAGGCTCCATGCCGGAAGCCCCACACGGGACTCGATCCCGGGCCAAAGGCAGGCACTAAACTGCTGAGCCACCCAGGGATCCCCAAAGAGTATGAACTTCTTGAGGACTAAGACAGAGCTTACTCAGTAAAATGTCTTAGAGTTGAATGTTAACATTTGTCTACTCCAGGCATGGTGACTAACATGTCATAAGAGTTAAATAGAGCTCAGTATGAAGTCACTAATTAACCTGGTCTGGCAACAAAAGAGAGGAACAGGTTTCATTTGGTACGGGATGGAGGTAAGTGAAATTTTAGGTACCTTGAGCTAACTTAGAAACGTAGGAGGAGAATGAGAGTGTGCTATATTAGCAGGAAGGCAGAAGATAGCTCTGCTGAGGGCATAGCAGGCAATGTTAAATGCTACCCGCAAGTGATTCATCTTTTCACACTGAGCACTATAAGAGGTCACTGGGTTTTTTTTTTTTTAATTTTTATTTATTTATGATAGTTACACACACAGAGAGAGAGAGAGAGGCGCAGAGACACAGGCAGAAGGAGAAGCAGGCTCCATGCACCGGGAGCCTGACGTGGGATTCGATCCCGGGTCTCCAGGATTGCGCCCTGGGCCAAAGGCAGGCGCTAAACCGCTGCGCCACCCAGGGATCCCTAGGTCACTGGGTTTGTCAAAAGATTATCAATTGTCCCTTTTTTTTTCCTTTGTGGTGGTAGAGGGGGACAGAATGTTGCCAGACTGCAAACCCTTAGGAAGCAATAATTTGTAGAGTCTGGCAAATGCAAGGATCATAGCACAATTAATTTAAGTGGACAGTCAACAGGGTGACAGACAGCACGAACTTTGGGAAGGTGATCATACCTGCATGCTTCTCACCATTGCTACACCTTAAATGGATTCAGCCCATCCTATACCTGTGGTTAAGAGTTAAGGGGGGGGGGGGAGAGAGAGAGAGAGAGAGAGAGAGAGAGAGAGAGAAAGAGAGAGAGAGAGAGATCTACAGCAGGAAAGTGGATGCACTTTTCTTAAATGTACACTGAACCTTTCACGTGATTGTTCTAATTCACATGCATTTGAAATTTAAGACGCCAAGTGGATACATAGAGTCACTATTACCTTCTCTCTGATTAATTTTCAAATACATTTTAGAGCATGCTGGAAGTCTTCCTTTCCTAGGTCTGTTCATTACATTCTGATCACTTTCCTTAAGAGAGAACACAGCTTTCTGGCATTAAGTCTCCATGTGGCCCTTCCTTGGTTTTTCCCACGAGGGTCCTGGATATGCAGTTCCAGAATTAGATGGGAATTTGTGGAGGATGCTGAGGACTCCTGATAGGCTGGAAGTGGAGTTCTCTTTTATAGCCGATGCCCTCTGTCCCTAAATCCCCAATACAGATGGCCATACACTGGCCACCGCCTGTTTGTAGGTCCAATGAAACCGAATCCCAAAGGTGATGGGGAGAAAGATAAGCAGAAATTCCAGTATGCTCCTAAGTCAGCAGCACAAGGTGGTTTATTTTTTATTGCTTACGTGTCTTGGAGTTAATTCATGTAACTTGTTTTCAATCTCTTAATTTAATTACTTTTCTTGAAAAGATGCCTGGGACAAGGCCAACATAGTAGGGAGCAATGTCACCGGGTCAGGATCTGGAAACAAGCAGCTCTTATGGTTTTAAGGATGAAGCGCCAAGATCTTAAGGAACCTGAATTCCTGGTGAGCAGTCAAGTTCTTTAATCCGCCCCCAGCGGGATTCCGGCGGCTTAAAAGAAGGGAGGAGAAAGAAAAAGAAAATCTAAAAAAAAAAAAAAAAGAAAAAAAACAACAGAAAAACCAGACAAACAGAAAACCCAAGTCAACTAGAAGCGAACCCACCCCACACTTCCTCCTCTCTGAAGACAAAGGTCGCTCCCACCGCGGAGTCGCCCCGCGCACACCGCCACGGCCCGGCTGCGGGCCCCGGGTAGGGGGCGCGCGGACCCGGGCCGAGCTGCGCCGCCTGGCGGGGCGGGGCGGGGCGGGGCGGAGCGCGGGGCGCGGGGCCCGGGGGCGGGGCGCGGGGCGCGGGGCGCGGCGGCCGGGCCTCTCCCAGCCCCGGGGCGCGCGGGGAAGCGGCGAGCGCGTGTGCTCGCGCGCCGGTCGGGGTCGGGCGGGGGCGGCTCCCGGGCGCCCGCTGCCGTGGTGGCAGGAAGTCCCCGGGAACTACAGATCGAGGCATGCTGGGAACATTCCCCTGCTCCTCCCAGGAAATGTCCTTTGTCCAGCCCTACAGGAAGCCCCAGTGAGGACTCAGCGGGGCAGCCGCCCTCCGCCCGCCGCGGCCGCCGCAGCCGCAGCCGCCGCCGCAGCACAGGGGCAGACGCGCCGCGCGGGGCTCCGGCCGGGGCGCGCGCTGCCCTCGCTCCCTCCGCGCCCGCCGCAGCGCAGGTAGGAGCGAGGCTGCGGCCGGGCTCACAGCCGCCCGGGCCGGGGTTGGTCGGGACCGACCGGAGCGCTGCGGGGATGGGCTGTGCGCCGGGGCGCGGGGGGCGGCGCGGCGGGCCAAGTTGTGCGGCGCTCGCCGGACCGCTGTCCGCTCCCCTGGGCGCGGGGCGCCCTTGCGGCCCCCGAGCCGGCGTGGAGCTCGCCCGGGGTCTGCGGCGAGGGGCGGGGAGGCGGCGGCGGCGGCGGCGGCGGCGGCGCGAGGGCGGAGGCAGAGCTGCGAGGGAGCGGGTGGGACCGTCCCGCCGACCACCGAAGGGGGCATCCGAGACCCTCGGAGGAACGAAGCCCAGGGAGGAGCTTGGAAGAGGCGAGGAGAGACTGGAGGGCTTTGTGTGCAGCTGCGGACAGGGAGCGAGTGTGCGTGCCTCCCGCGCCCGTCGGCGCCCCCGGCCCCACTGGAGGCTGCGGGTGGGGGCGCACGGCCGGCGCGGGGCCTCCTCGTGAAGTGGGTTCCCCCTTTGCTGCGTCCGCTGCCTTCTGGCCGACCCAGCATCAGCGGCTCGGGCTGCCGTCCGCCTGCCGTCAGCCTGGGCAAACGGCACAATACGCCGAGCGGGTGGGGAGGTGGCAGCAGCTCGTCCCCCTGGAGGGGCGCGGTGTAGCCCTGGGGACCCACCAAGCCCAGATGTCCATGTGTGCGGGTGGGTGGGTCGCGGGGCAAAGCTGGTACGTCCACCTAAGGGGAACACTGAATGGAGGCACGGGTGAGGCGCGCGTGTGGGCAGGAGAGGGCGACTCAGGTTGAGGGGGAGCAGCGGCCACGGGGGCGCTGAGTGTACCCAAGGGCCAGGCTTAGGCCGGGCTTCCAGAATCGGGTTACCACTTCCTCTGGGACTTTCCACGATTTTCTCTTTTCCTGACTCTCTACCCCCACCCCCGGTAGTGAATCACCCACCCCTTGCTACAGGAGCGCTAGGCTGGATTCAATTTGGTCACGTTGTGTCCCCGCCTTTATAGCGGACCTGTTCGTCCTTTACCTGTGGGGTGACAGGAATGCGCTGCATCCCCTCTGGCGTTCTCTGTCCCGGGGGGCCCGAGGGTGTGCTGAAGGTGGTTGGATAATGGCTCGCAAGTTAATCGTCTTCTAGGAGCAGTGATGGATGAGTGGGCAACTTCGAACACCGCCCAAGTTTTACTGCTGTATCTGAACTCACTTGCTTAAGGGGTCTCTGTTTCTCCTTTCTCCTCTTCCTCGTCTTTTTTTTTTTTTTAATGCTGTACCCAAATGGTTACCTCCCTCTCTTAAGAAGCCAACATAAGGATATTCATTAATGTGGAATATATTTTACAAACCAAATGAACCTTTAAAAATGCCACTTGAGTGGTGAGGCAGGAGCATCCGAGGTTCATGATAAAAAGGATGTAGGGCACAGAGCCCTGCGCCTTATATAAATGATTTGTAGGGGGAAACACTATCTGCACTGGTTTCTGTAGGACAGATGAAGTGTCTGAAGGTTAGGTAAGAATGGAGTAGGGGAAGACCCAGTTGTTCAGGCTGAGGGAATGAGGATGGCAAAATAAAGGGGAAAAGCTCTGTCAGTCTGGAAGATGATTTCTAGTTGGAACATTTTGGCTGTGTGTGTGTGTGTGTGTGTGTGTGTGTGTGTGTGTGGGTGCATGCAGGTACGCAGGTATGTGTGCCCCTGTTAGAGGTGGAGGCTGTTGGCAGGGGAGAATTTGATGTCAGAAGTCCAGCTGGGCCCCAAAGAGAATAAGATGGCACTAGCATGAACCAAAGTCATAAATGGGGAGTCAGGCCACCCTTTACATCACACACAAAGGAAAACATTGATGGCCCTCAAAAACCACTGGGATTAACGAGGTGAATGAAAACAAATCACACCGAGGCAAACCAGCTGATGCAACTGGAGTGAGGTGGCAGGGGTGACCTCACTGAAGGTTGTATGACTAAGGCCCATGGACTTGCACCACATTTCCTCTCCCTCCCCCCAAAAAGCTCTTTGGATCTCCTCAGGATTTGCATATTTGCCTAATTTCTCGCATCCAGTTAAGGGAAGGAGAAAGGGCAAAGTTGATTATAAAGATAAGACAAAAAAGATGGAAGACCCCCCCCCCCCCCCCCCGCAAATTGCAGTGCCATTTAAGGGGTCTGGCGAAGCTATGCCAATGCTATATGGGCTTTTCCTTGTATCTAAGATCTACTTCTTGGGACGCCTGGGTGGCTCAGTGGTTGAGCAACTGCCTTTGGCTCAGGTCACGATCCTGAGGTCCTGGAATCGAGTTCTGCATCAGGCTCCCCAGGCACTCTGCCTGTGTCTCTGCCTCTGTGTATCTCCCTGAATAAATAAATAAAATCTTAAAAAAAAAAAGATAATCTACTTTTCTTTTTTTTCTTTCCCTCAACAAGTTTCTTAGCACTGTGTAGTGTTAATATGCTCAGTAAAGCTACCTCTTTAGTTTGGCATGCAAAACCCTTCCCGGTTCTGTGCCCACCTACCTCAGTCCTCCATTGGAGCCTGGGCACCCCTAAATACCTCCCCATTCTTATAGCAAACAGCTCCTCATTCCCAGATGCCACAGATGGTCTTCTACCAGCATGCCTCCACCAGGTTGAATTCCATGCTTATTAGGCATCCCAGCACTACCTCTGATTATTTGTGGCAAATCCTAACCCAGCTGAAGTAGCAACCTTCTAGAAGTCTTCCCAGACCTCCCAGCCAGAATTCATCTCATTCCAGTGGTACTTTGTATCCTTTGGAAAACTCACTTCTCTGGGCTGCCTTGTGATAGCTGAATGTTCATTTTTCTCTCATTCTGACTGTAAACCCCTTGAGGGCAATAGCTCTCTCTACCCTGTGCTTTATACCTAGCAGTGCAGAACAGATGTTTACTTAACAAGCATGAGGAATGAGTGAAAGAATTGAAAGAATGTATGTTTTAATTTATCTCTTTTCTTTCTTTCTCTCTCTCTCTCTTTTTAAGGATTTTATTTATCTATTCATGAGAGACACAGAGGGAGAGGCAAAGACATAGACAGAGGGAGAAGCAGGCTCCCTGCAGGAGCCAAATGCGGGACTTGATCCCAGGATCATGACCTGAGCCAAAGGCAGGTGCTCAACCATTGAGCCATCTAGACATCCCTCTTTGGTTTCCTATAAAAAAGGGATGAAGCCTTCTTCATAGACCTCTGAGGATTCCTTGCAGTTGTGAATGTAAAGCATCTGGTACATGATAGTCTGGTGCTTTTTCCTTTTGCTCCTGGATTAAGAGGCCCTAAAAGGATCCATCACAGTGTCTAGTACAAAGACATTCAATAGAATGTTGAATAGGTTCTTTGCCAGCCTTCGTTTTCAGACTCATACACACAGGGTATAGAATGAGACTAACCCCAGGTGGATAATTAGTGACTTTTTGCTGGCTCCTGGACTGAAGAAGGTGACTGTTCCCTCTCAGTTGTGAAGGAGAGATGTGCTTTCTAGAAAGCAGCACCACAAAGGCTGTCCTGCTGTTTGCAGTGAAGCCACTGACATCGTTGTGTTGCTTTGATATTTACAGCCGTCTACCAAGATTAAAACGTGGTATATAAAAGTGCGAGGCAGATCAGACTCTCAGATTTTCTCCCAAGATGCTGCCATTTTGTAGTTCTCCGTTTAGCCCTAACTGGACAGTTTTTCGTGCTTCCATTTTATGTGATGGCAGCAACAGTTATGTGTATTAACTGTTGAACCAGGTAATTTCCATACATTGCCTCAATCTGATGTCTTACCCATTATTATCTCCATTCAAAAAATTGAGGAAATGGAGACTCAGAGGGAAGAAACTTGCTCCAAGTCCCAGATTCTGATCTGGAGATAGGCTGGAATTTGGGTCTGTTGACTCCCAGTCTTGTTTGGAATGGGTAGATCTTTGCTTACCCTGGAAGAAAATTGCCAGGTCTCTCTTCTTTGAGATAGTTCACTTTCCAAATTTCCTACCAGGAACACTGGTGGGTTTTTAAACTCATCCTAGTGGATCTCATTCTGAGAGGCACTGGTTTTTTCATAAATTCGTTATTCTTATGCCCTTAAACTCCCTTGGCCATCAGTTGGAAAGCTCTGGTTTGGAATCCCTAATAAGACCTTTGAGCACAGAAATGTTTGCCTGGAATCCTCTTTGCCCTCAGCCTATCTGAATTCTTTTTCCTCCCTCCTGGCCAAATCTTACCATTTCCGAACCACCTTTCTCGACACTCCGGCCTTTCCTCTTAATTTTTTGCATTGTTTGAAATACCTGGAGCTCAATGTCTTCCTGATAAAAGCACACCTGAATAAGCCCCCATGCTGTTTGGGAATATTTACATCTCCCCTGCATGTGGCAGGAACCATATGTCCAGAACACAACCTGGCGTACAGTGGACCTTAAGGAACTGAATTGAGTTTAATAAATTGGTAATGACTGAAAATGTAGAAATGCAGACATGAAACATCATTTGCATGTTGACAGTTTGGGAGACAGTTCAGAGGAATCCTTTTCTTACTTAATTTTCATCCTTTTCACATGACTGCCACAAGCACCTTCTGGGGTGCCTGGGTAGCTCAGCTGGTTAAGCATCTGACACTTGATCTCAGCCCAGGTATCTCACCTCAGGTCTTGATCTCGGGGTTGTGAGTTTAAGCCCCATGTTAGGCTCCATGCCCAAATTAAAAATTGAAAAGAAAAAAAAAAAAGCACCTTCTGGAAATATGCCAGGGCAGACCTGTGTGTTGCTGAGTTTGACCAGTATGTGCTTGACTAATAACATCACTGCTATGTGATTGTGGTGGTTTAATGATACTGGGGAGCATGGGTGGGGCCGTTGTTTCAGCCCCTCCCCCCTTGATGTCATTCATCCCCATTTCTACCAGACTCTTCTAGGAAGGGCCTTTTTGTTACACATCTGAGAAAATCAGCCGCTTCCCTGCTTCTGCAGATAGGGTTGGGGGAGGCGAGAGGTAAGGCTAGGGTTGGGGAGGAAAAGAGTTCTTTTTTTTTTTTTTTTGAGCCCTGGGAGAGTCCCATTGTTTGGGTGGGGTGTGGATCTGCACTTTATGGCATCATGTATTAGTGGGCATGGTAAAAAGATCAGCAGCCTCTGCTCTTGAAGTGGAAAAGGCTTTTTACCCACCACAGGGTTGAATCCATCACCCGAGGCTGACTATGCCGACCTCAAGGCTACATAGCATTTTGAAAGCCTGATTATAAAACAGCACACAGTGGGGTTATTATGAGCACAGGAGTCGTGAAAGGCTGATAGGACAGTTCTTGGGATTCCTACATTTGTTCAGCAAGTCTTCACTGTGTATCCGTAAGCTAGCAAGAGTGTTCCATCTGCATATGTGGAAAGGCCACCGGCAAGTCTTCAAGTGTCCCTTCCTGCAAAGGGTAAAGTATGCATCTTATAGCCCTATACGTGCAGCTTTAATTTGCTAAAATACATGTAGTTAGGGGAAGAGGGCCTACTTGTATTCAGAGAGGCATTCTAGATATATATTGTCTTCCAAGAACTTTATTAGATTCTTATCATAAATTAGAAAACTGGAACCATTCTTCCTGGGTTTTACTAATAAGAAATGTGGTATTTTTATCTCAGTGCTGTGCTTATTTATGTGGTTAGCACATCTTTGATGCTTGACAACACCTAGGTAGCACACTATTGGAAGAACACATTTCCATTTGTTGACTTTTTTCCCTCCACACCTAGGAATCTTTGTGTATTTCAAAGCATCACGCTTTTCTTTTTTCCTAGTCTTTTTTCTCTTTTTAATAATCTCTCCAGTTGACAGTGATTTCTGGTAGCAGTAGGTGGTTTTGAAAGCAGTGCATTTTTTTTTTAAGATTTTATTTATTTATTCATGAGAGACACAGAGAAAGAGAGGCAGAGACATAGGCAGAGGGAGAAGCAGGCTCCATGCAGGGAGCCCGACGTGGGACTCGATCCCAGGACTCCAGGATCACACCCTGGGCCAAAGGCAGGCAGTAAACTGCTGAGCTACCCTGGGATCCTGAAAGCAGTACATTTTTAAGATTATTTCATTAGAATGTCAGCCCCACAGAGCAGAACCCAGAGTAATGTGTAGCACAAAATAAATGTTCAGTAGCTATTTGTTGAGTGAACAGTGTGTGAGTGTGTTACATTTTAAAATATTTCATTTTGATTTTTTCCTAATACGATGACATTGCCAATTTTCTACAGTGAGGTGTGCAAAAGGTGCATGCTTATATGTTATATAAGCAAAGGAAATATATATAATTTTTTTGAAGATAACCTTTACTTTTTAGAGCAATTTTAGGTTCACAGCAGGGTTGGATACAAAGTAGAGAGAGTTGCAGTGTGGCCCCTGCCCCTACATATGTACAGCCTCCTCCTTTATCAACCTCCCATACCAGAGTGGTACATTTGTTAAAATCCATGAACCTGTACTGACACATCATTATTGCCCAAAGCCCATAGTATATTTTAGCAATCAGTCTTGAGGTTGTACATTCCATGAGTTGTTTTTTTTTTTTTACAAAGATTTTATTTATTCATGAGAGACACACAAAGAGAGGCAGAGACATAGGCAGAGAGAGAAGCAGAAGCAGGCTCCCTACAGGGAGCCCGATGCAGGATTTGATCCCAGGACCCCAGGATCACAACCTGAGCCAAAGGCAGATGCTCAACTACTGAGCCTCCCAAGCACCCCTCCATGAGTTTTGACAAATGTATCCACCATTCTAGTATCATACAGAATAGTTTCACTGCCCTAAAACATCCCCTATGCTCTACTTACTCATCCTTCTCTCCCCTTTAGCTCCTGGCAAACCTACTCTTTTTACTATCTCCATAGTTTGCCTTTTCCCAAATATCAGAGAGTTGGAGCCATACAGTATGTAGCCTTTTCAAATTGGCATCTTCCACTAAGGAATATACATTTAAGATTTCTCCATGGCTTTTCATGACTTGCTAACTCATTTTTTAGAAAATATTTTATTTATTTGAGAGAGAGATTGCAGAAGGGAGGGTCAGAGGGACAAGCAGACTCCTCGCTGGGCTGATCCCTGGGATCATGACCTGAGCCAAAGGCAGATGTTTAGCCGACTGAGCCACACAGGCATTGAACAGATCATTTCTTATTAGCTCTGAATAATATTCTGTTTTCCGGAGTACCACAGTTTGTCCATTCATCTACCGAAGGACATCTTGTTTCCTTCCAAGTTTTGATTATGAATAAAGCTGCAGTAAACCTCCATGTGCAGGTTTTTATGCACGGACATAAGTTTTCAGCTCATTTGTATAAATACCAAGGAGTGAGAGTATTGGATTATATGGTATGAAATGCTTAGTTTTGTAAGAAACTGCCTATCTGTCTTCCAAAGCGGCTATACCATTTTGCATTCTTAGCAGCAAGAAGGGAGTGTTCTTGTTCCTCTGCATCCTCACCAGCATTTGGTGTTGTCAGTGTTCCAAGTTTTTGCCATTCTAATAGATGCATGGTGGTATGTCGTTCTTTTAATGTGTAGATCCTTAATGACATATCACATTGAACATCTTTTCATAGGGCTTATTTGCCATCTATAGATCTTTGGTGAGATGTCTGTTTAGTTCTGTTGCCCCTTTTGATTTATTTTTTAAGATTTTATTTATTTATTTCAGAGAGGGAGAGCAAATGAGAGAGACAGCATGAACGGGGGTGGGGGGAGCAGAGGGAGAAGCAGGCTCCCCACTGAGCAGGGAGGCTGACATGGGGCTCAATCCTAGGACCTGATCATGACCTGAGCCGAATGCAGATACTTAACCAAGTGAGCCACCAGCTGCCCCTGTTGCCCCTTTTGAAAAATCAAGTAGTTCATTTTCTTATTGTTAGGTGGTAAGGATTCTTGGTATATTTTGGATAAGAGTCCTGTATCTGATGTGTCTTTTGCAAATATTCTCTTGCAGTCTGTGGCTTGTCTTCTCATTCTCTTGATATATATATATATAAGCTTTTCCTCTGTTTTTTTTTTTTTTTTTGGTGAGTGTATGTGTGCCAGATCTATTTTAATGTAAAACCAGCTTACCCGAGAAATGAGAATTCCCATGTGAAACAAACCTAGAGAAATGCTCCTATTTTTTTTTTTTTTTTTAAATAAGGTAAATGTCAGTTGAATTCTACCAGACTGTGGCCTCAGCCTGGACCAGGTTGGGGGCAGTTGCTATAGGCACTCTTTTTTTTTTTTTTTCTCAATCACAGATTTTCTTTTATTTTTATTTTTATTTATTTATTTTTATTGGAGTTCAATTTGCCAACATATAGCATAACACCCAGTGCTCATCCCATCAAGTGCCCCCCTGAGTGCCCATCATCCAGTCACCCCCACCCTCTGCTCACCTCCCTTTCTACCACCCCTTGTTCATTTCCCAGAGTTAGGAGTCTCTCATGTTCTGTCCATAGGAACTCTTTTTATTTGTTTCCCTACTCCCTACTGGGTACTGTGTGTATTGATTGAATTGGTAGTTTGGTAAAATATTTCTGGTCACCTATGCTCTGTAGAGCATGGACCCTTTTTACAAACTCCTTCCAGAGCCTATGTTTGTCTCATAGCTTAAAATTCCGGACCCTTAGGAGAAAGGTTTCTAGGCTGATGATTGTATGTAAGAGAGAAGAGAAATCAAGACATGTGTGCCTTTCCTATAGTAGTAAGAAAACCAAAACAAGTACCAAACTCCTGAAAACTGCCAGAGAATAAGCTTTGGTCTGCAAAGACAGGTTCAGTGTTAAATATCAATTTATTCTGTATTTGATTGTGCTTCAGATATGCCCTCCCCCAACCTCCTCCCCAACCAAGCAACTTCTGAAGTTATCAGTCTTTTTTTTTTTTTTCCATCATTTAATTTCTGTTTGTTCCAGTCCTGTCTTTCCTCCAGTGGTGAGAGAGAAGCAGCTGTCCTGTCAGACTGGCAGAGTCTAGTGGCATTTCCCACCATAAACACAAACACAGCTCTGTGCCACCTCTGTTCTTCGCAGAGCTGAACTGAGTGTTAAAGTCTTGGAGTGGAGGGGAGGACTCCCAACAGGATAATTGGATGCAAACAAGGGGTGCTACCATTTGGCCAAGGGATGCAGGATTCTTTTTTGAGAATTTTCTGTCTAACTTCTGAAGCTAACTAATCACCACTTTCTATCATGTCTACTTATTTAGCAGGATAATTAAGCATGCTTGGCTCTTGGTGCTGATAGGTTATTGGATCCCATTAGGGGAGCTAGGTTGTTTCCATGGCTCTGCCTTACCTAATGTGATCTTGGCCAGATCACTACATTTCCTGGTCTTGTTAGTTCTTCCTTTTGAGACTGAGGGAGAGAAATAAGTACACCTAATTTTATCCATTTCGAGAAATATTTGAGGGCTCCGTTATGTGGGAAGTAACCAAAATGAGTAAATCAAGATGTTCCCAACAGCAGCTGGCAGTTAAGAGGTGGTTGGGAGGGAGAACAAACAAGATACAAATTATTCTAACTCTGATTGTATTTTAAAAACTAATGTCAGACAGAATAAGATAAGGAAAACTACTTTAAAGAGTCATACGAAAAAAAAAAATAAAGAGTCATATGACTGACAAGTTACCTACACCCCAAAGTTCATAGCAGTAATGTCCACAATAGCCAAACTGTGGAAGGAGTCAAGATGTCCTTTGACAGATGAATGGATAAAGAAGATGTGGTAGGGCACCTGGGTGGCTCAATAGGTTGGGCATCTGTCTTTGGCTCAGGTCATGATCCCAGGGTCCTGGGATTGAACCCCATGTCGGGCCCCTGCTCAGCAGGGAGCCTGCTTCTTCCTCTGGCTGCTCCTCCTGCTTGTGTTCTCTCTCTTTCTCTCCCTGTCAAATAAATAAGTAAAATCTTAAAAAAAAAAAAAAAGATATGGTATATATACAATGGAATATTACTCCTCCATCAGAAAGGTTGAATACTTACCATTTGCTTCAACATGGATGAAACTAGAGGGTATTATGCTGAGTGAAATAAATCAATCAGAGAAAGACAATTTTCATATGGTTTCACTCATATGTGGAATATAAGAAATAGTGAAAGGGATTATAAGGGAAAGGAAGGAAACCGAGTGGGGATAAATCAGTGAGGGAGACAGACTATGAGAGACTCCTAACTCTGGGAAACAAACAAAGGATTGCAGAAGGGGAGAAGGGTGGGGGGATGGGGCGACTGGGTGACTGGCACTAAGGAGGGCACTTGATGGGTTGAGCACTGGGTGTTATATGTTGGCAAATTGAATTTAAATAAAAAAAAAGTCATACGAAGTGAAACAATAATTCTCCTTGAGCACTAACAAGCATATAGGGTATGTATAGTTGTTATCTGTTTTATAGATGAAAAAACCAGGGCTCAAAGAGATTGAGCAACTTGCTTAAGGTAATAGAGCTAAAGGCTGGATTCATACAGGTGGTTAACCACTACAGATATTGCTTCACTCAGGAAAGGAGAGACTGCATCACGCTGTTTCTCTCTGAGGAGGTAGAGCATGGCTAAAAGAGGAAAAACACAGGTGCCTTCTGGGGAGCATAAAGCAATCCTTTTGCCTGGCATTAGCCCATTAGAGGTCAGGGAGCAGTAAGAGAGTCTTGAGCTATATTGTTGAGGACTGGGAGTTTGTGCTGCTCTGAAGAGTGGCAGAGTCAATTAGAGGTTTAGGAGCAGGAGAAATAAATGCAGTGGCAACTATGTTTAGTTTTTTTTTTTTTTTCCAATATTTTATTTATTTAAGAGAGGGGGAGAGCAGAAGCTGGTAGAGGAACAGAGGGAGGGGGAGAAGTAGGCTCCCCATGGAGCAGCGATCTCAGGACCCCAGGATCATGACCTGAGTTGAAGACAGACGCTCAACCCACTGAGCCCCCCAGGTGCCCCAGCACCTATGTTCTAAGACTGATCCAGGGGTGGTGTGTAGGTGCATGTAACTGGTAAGATGTTACGGCAGTGATAGTGGCCACAGGAAAGAAGTAAAAGGAAGGACGAAGGACTGGGCAGCCAATTTGATTGAAAGGGATGACGAAGGGCCAGACTCCAGGGTTTTGAGCCTCGCGGTGAGTAAGGACAGAGTGGCATGAAAAGAAACGGGCACTGTGAGGAGCCAATTTGTAATGAAGATTCGGGAAAAGAAATGTTTCTTGGTGTGACAAGGGTCAGATACATTATAAATGGAAATTCCTTTAGTCTTCAGAAAGACCTTTCAAGGTCACTTGTTTTTCTCTTATATAGATGAGGAAAACTATGCCTCAAAGAGATAAATAAATGTCTCAAGGGCATACAACGTGTAAGTGGCAAACTTCTACTTGAACCCATGTCTGTTGACACCTCCTGTCCCATGTCCCCCAATGTGCAGGGCAGCATTTCAGGACTAGAAGGATATTAGAGCTCCTCGGGTATAATGCTTGGTGCATCATTAGAAAACATGGACCTGGAGCAGGTTATCAGGGCTTGGGCAAGAGGTTCAAACTACTGCAGCCTCTGGATAGAGGTGTTTATTTCAAATTAGGGAAAAGGGGCTAGATGATCAAGAGAAGAAAATGCAAACAAGAACCTTGAAGTTTGACTGGTTTAGGGGCTAAGAGGAGGAGACAAAGTGGAAAGTGATCACAGGGAGGACTGGGGCAGGTAATAACATCAATGCTAGGGAAGGAGAGTATTGCCAAGGAAAGTGTCTCAACAGGATTTCTGCAGTCATTTACCGAATTCCTATTGTATATGCCAAGCACTTTACAGCGTTGATGGTGTTAACCTTAAAAATAAAAGTCCATTATATTACCAGCAAAATGGGTTTATTTGGGAAAAGGAGAGAACTGTAATTTGAGACATGAAAGCTATGGCAAAACCATAGGCAAGTCCAAGAAACAAAGGAGAGGAACATTATTTTTTGGAGAAGAAGGAAGTAGAGAGAGATTATTTTGAAAGCAAGTCAGCTGCAGAAAATACTATCTGCTGAGATGGCCCACACATGGGCAGCCTGCAGTTAACTGGGAAACTGATGTGTGTGGTGATGATGAAGCGGTTTAGCAGGGCTCACTGGCACCCATCCCTCCTTTTCCTATGAGCCTGTGAGACTTGTTGGCCAAAACATGGCACTGCAGAAGGGAATCTAATCTAGTTTGATCATTAGTTTGGGGAATTTAAAAAATGATAATGTGAGGAAAAAGCATCTCACCTTAGAGTTTCATAGTTTGCTAGAAAAAAATGTCTTTTAAAATTCTTTTAAAATGGTATAACCAATAATTCTTTAGGTTGATGCTTCCTGGGCTTTCTTTTCTCTCTAAACGCCCCCCCCCCCCCCACCTCTCTCATGACTTTTCTTTCAAATGCTTTACCAAGGACTTGGAAATATTAACTGTTTACCATAACACTCCATTAAGTCAAAGCTAATTCAAATGACCGCTTTTTTCTAGCCAACAAGATATCTGTTTTCTCTAAGAAAAGTAGTTAAATCAGAGACTATTTCTAAGCATCCCATGAAGATAAGTTTGAAGAACATTTCCTGTGTTGTTTTTTAGAGGAAAAATAATTAAAATAAAAATAGAAAAAAAGAAGAGAACAAGAAAAAATAGGAAGGAAGAAGGTAGCATCCTTGAAGTGCTGTATCAATAACTCCAGAGCACTAAACCCATAAATATGACAGAGCTGGCTAGGGGGGTTCAGTGCAGGGGAGATTGAACTTCAAAGCAATCACATAACCTGGGTGGTAGTCACAATTCTGCCAACAAGTCACTACCTTTGTGGATTGAAACAAGCCATTTACTTCCCCCAGTCCTCATTTTCCTTATGGGTAAAACAGGAGATCCTTTAAAGACATCTTCAACAACAACAACAAAAAAATCATGAGATTGTCTCATTATCTGTGGATAGTGTCTCTTCAGCAAAATTTAGCTTGTGGTTGGCCTGCTCCCACCACCTGGCCTGCTTCTGCATCACCTCCCACACAGAGAATGCAGAGCTGTTACAGCAGGAGCAAAAAGATGTAATAAAAAAGAGGGTGAATCTGAGAAACTGTATTTGTAGTAATAGGTCCTGTTGGGTGAGTATGGGTGGTACATTTTTTTTACTTGCCATTAGGGGTGGTGAATCAGGGCTCCTTATATTGCAGAGTTCTAGGATACTCCCCGAACGCCCCTTTCACCTGGGTATTTCCAGGTTTTCAGTTGCAGGCAGGATGACTTTGTGAACACTTTGAAGATTTGTTTGGAATGAGTTGGCGACTTTGGCCTGATTTTAGTTCTTTTTCCTTGGAGAAAAGGAGGATTAGCTAACAAAGCATTTTGTGTCCTTGGTAGGTAATGGCTTGATTAATGTGCTTTGACTCACTGCCCAAGTAAGCAGCTGATGGGAGCCATAAACCCACCGTTAAACTTGTATAAATTAGCTACATCCCAGAGAGGCTGTGTGTTAGAGGCTTGAAGAGCTACTTAAGGCCCTCTTAGTGCACCTGCCGTGTAACACAAGTGATTAGGAAGTGAAAAGCAGGTGAGCTAATATGATAGGGGGCCGCAAGTCATCAGTGTGTTTCAGCCAAGCACCAACAGGCTGCGTGGGGATGAACAGAAAGGGGGTTGGAACAAAAGTTGCAATGTCCATGTTTTAAGCTAGTGTCTGCCCCTAACTAGTACATTCATAGGTAATTCATGTCACCTTTCTGAGTTTCTGTTACCTGATGCATCTGTAAAATAGGGTACTGGACCAGACCAGCAAACCAATCAGGCAGGTTGCCCTCTTGCTGCATCCCTCATTCTGCTCTAGCCCTTATTTGAAATTAACCAATGTTTTTTATCTCCACCTACCACCTGATTTTGGATCTACTGTCAGTATCTTCTCTTCCCCACCAACCCACCAAAAGATTTCATGCTGCAATGCGTTCTTCTTATCCCTCTTCCCCAAAACCACTGAGGATTTCTGAAATACTCTGATAGGAACGTATCGTGCGTCCTCTGTAGGAGTGGTTTACGGCAGGGTTTTTGTTTTGTTTGTGGGCCACGAATCCTTTCAGAGTCCAAGGGATAGCTATGTGTCTCCTCATCAGAAAAAAGTTTCTGCAGACACATTTACATAAGATTTCAGAGAGTTCATGGACTCTGAAGGTCCTCAGGCTAAGAACCCACGCAAAAGAAAAATACCATTATTCTATTTCTAAGCTTGTGTAGGACTGCTGATCTTTCCAGGAAATGCTAGAAGCTGGAGGTAAAGGGGACAGAAGGAACCCAAAGGGCTTGAGCCTCATGAACGGCTTGGGAACCATGGTATGCAAACAGTGAATGAGCCTGGGACCCTACAGTCTTCTGGAGACAAGTGTGCCAGTTCCTGAATGAAAGCCGTGACCTGTGACAAGTTCTGTACACCCTTTGCTAAAATCGATATCTGTGAGGTTTTTTCCAACCTAAAGTGGGAACACAATACCTTCTCCCTGTGCCCTTTGCAATGTGGTGTGAATAAATTTGGATGGCATTTCTCTCTGAGAAGGACACTGTCTAAATTTAAAAGTTCTCAGGGCTGGTAAAGTAGTTCTGTCTCTGCCAGAGTTCATCTCTTAGAGATCACATTTTCATAAATCACTAGTGTATTAGCTTCCTTTTCACTGACACGCACCCTGACATTTATCATGCCCTTACAAGATCATTCTGGGGATGACCAATTATTGATGTACTCAATCTGTTGGATACTCACATCATTTTGTCAGTTTGACTTTCCTGGGGATAAAGCATTCTTCTCACAGACTCATCAGGACCATGACGTCTCACCAGGTTTACTTCCTCTTAGTCTGGGGTGTAAAGTTGCTGAACTAATGGTGGAAATAAATAAGCACGGCTGTGTGGCAAGATCCTTTTTTGAGTTCTCCAGAAATACAAAAGTAGATGAAAGTGGAAACCGTTTTCTGTTTCTATTTTGCATATCACAGCTATTCTTCTATCTCATAGAAAGAAAAAAAAAGTCTCAAAAGCATCAAAGTTCAGGTCCTTCAGTCTCTTTACCCCACTGCCTCTGCGCCCAATTCTCATGGGCTCTACTTGCTATTGAGCATTTTAATGAGTCCTGATTTGGCATACTTTGTAAAAGCAAGCTAATTCTTTTGTGGAAGTCACTGACCTTTTATTACAGTCTGTTCAGGATTTAAATGAATATAATCAACCTTCAGTTTCAGAAACAAAAATGTATGTTTTCTATTTTAAGACCTTTTATTAGTAACTTTTTTAGCAAATAGGAAAGTAGGTAGAGTTGTATAGTAAAACCACATTCTCCACTCAGCTTCAACAGTGATCAGCAAATGGCCATCTTTTTTCATCTACCTCCCTGCTTACTCCCCTTTGTCCTGGAATTCCAGACATTTCATTTCAAATGAAGGAAATTCCAGATGTATCATTTCACCTGGAAATACTTCATTATGTATATATCTTAAAGACATAAGAACTCGTTGGAAATCTATTCCCCACACCAATGCCTTAAAAAAATGAACAAGTTTCTTACTGCCAGGTACCTAATCAGCATTCATGATTTTCGAGTTGTCATATAATTTGTTTTTGTACTTTAGTTGAATTGGGTTTCAAATAAGGTCTGAAATTGATGTTGCTGGATCCATCTCAAGTTTTTTTGACATAGTTTGACAAAGTTTCCTTCCTTTCGATTTATCATTCTTGCTATTTTTATCATTGTTATTGATGTGTCTCCTGTAGTCCTCCTGTAGTTCCTATGATCTGGGTTTTGCTGATAATGTTATTTTTAAGGAAATAAGAGTAACACAAGCATGTCATTTTTAGAAAGGTGGTTTTCAGTGTATATAAATGTTTCACTTTGTGCTGAAAACAGTCTAGCTCTAGAGTTTACAATTTAATTAGGCAGGGAAACGGAAGCATCAGGAGACGTCTCTACATTTTTATCCCTGCTTTCTCTTTGTTGGAAGACACCTTGGCAGATTATATGCAGAGGTGTCACTTAGCTGCTGCTGAAATGAACTGGGCTGGAACACCAGCCATTCTTCAGCAACAATGCCAAACGGTTATTTTGGGCAGAGAATTGGAAGAGAAGTTTTGCCTGTTGAATCTGTAGTGGGAAATTGGGGTGACTGAATGTATGAATCAAACCCTTTGGTCCCAACACTCCTCGCTCCCTGTTTGCTGCGGTGAGCATTCTCTTGAGGACCGTTCATTCCAGTGGAAATATGATCACAGAATCATTTGGGGGAAAACACTTCCTGAGGACACCTGGCCTCATCTGGCAACCTTACCAAGGATTTCCAGCATCAACTCTCCAGAATGAAGCTGTTTGTTAACAATTTCCATATCCCACATATACCTGCTGTGCATTCTGAGTTTGCTTTCTCTCTTGTCCTCAAGAGATTGTTAAATTGCATCTCTCTCTGCAATGGGAGTGTCTGCCTCCACACATATATGTGTCTTTGAAGCTCTTCGGCTAAGATTAATTTTGAGTCTTCCCTGCTGTCCTTTTCAGTACATACGTACCGCATGCAACTACCCATATATAAGAAGATGTTTTTAATGAGTAAATTTTGACTTACGATGGGATTATTGTAGACTTTTTTGTTGTGTGTAATGCTTAATTTTATGCATCAGTTTGGCTGGTCCAAGAGGTACACAAATACTTGATCTAACTTTCTGGGTGTTTCTGTGGCAGAGTTTTGGGATGAGATTAATATTGAAATTGGTAGACTTTGCGTAAAGCAGATTGCTCTCCATGATATGGGTGGGCCACATTCAATCAGTTGAAGGCCTAAATAGAACAAGACTGATTTCCCTAAGTTAGGAGGAATTCTCCAGCTGACAGCCCTTTGGATTGGAACTGTAGTATCCACTTTTCTGCATCTCCAACCTGCTGGCCCACCCTGTAGATTTTGGACTTGTCAGTCTCCATAATCACATGGGCCAATCTTCCTATATGCACATCGCGTTGGTTTTGTTTCTCTGGAGAATGCTGACAAATGGTATGGGAGGAAAGAAAGGCAAGTAAGTATATGCCCTGGATTTATCTGGCTGGCTGTTTTTAAAGTGGTGTGTGTTTTTTTTTTTTTTAAGATTTTATTTATTTATTCATAGAGATGTAGAGAGAGAGAGAGAGAGGCAGAGACACAGGCAGAGGGAGAAGCAGGCTCCATGCAGAGAGCCTGACGTGGGACTCGATTCCGGGACTGCAGGATCATGCCCTGGCTGCAGGCGGCACTAAACTGCTGCGCCACCGGGGCTGCCCCCAGTGGTGTGTTCTTTTAAAGAGATGGAAGGATCATTGGAGAGGCCATCAGTAAACTGAGATTCTGGCCCTAACCCTTCTAGCAAGCTGTCTTTTGGTTTCTGACCTGCTCATTTTCCCTTTCTAAGCCTCACTTCCCTGTCTGTAGAAGCAATTTGAGCTAAGGGATTTCCAACTTGATGAGTCCATGAAATAACAAATGTTGAACATGTGAGCCAGCTACCAAAGAGGACTGCCCAAGTACTAGATAAGAAAAAAAGTCGAGGATGTATAATAGGTAGTGGTGGTAGTACAATGCCAAGCACAGTGAAGAAAAAAAATCATGAATGGAGGGGATGATACTCTGTGCATCAGGTGACATTCTAATCAGTTCAGTGTAGAACATGGATGAGTACATGCCTGTGTGAGAACTTGTAGCTTTTGTGCTTTTCCTCTCAGTTCAGGTGATCTTGCTTTGAGGACACTTAGAATCTATCTCTGAATTGCAGTAATTCTTATTTTTTTGCAGCAGGAGTAGGGTGGTGGTGAAGGCTTGACAGCTGTGACAAGCTGAGGCCCTCTGGCCAAACTGAGGGGCCCCAGCCTAACCAACAGACAGGAAATGCCTGACCCCAAGGACATTTGTGCTATTCTTGACCAAAGAGATTGGAAGGCGTCTCAGGCTAGCTCTGGCCAAGAGGATTGTAAATGGATTTTTCTGTTGCCTTGGTTGAGCCTTTCTATTCCTTCAACTTGGGCTTTCCCCTCCAGGTAAAAAAGCAGTAACCACAAGGAAGAAACCATATTATTTTAGCTTCTCCTATCTGGTGAGTACTCAGTACTTAGCTGCAGCAATCTTTTGGCTTTTTGTGGGAAATTAATGTTCACCTCCTGTGGCAGCCTGCCACTTGGGAAGTTGGCATTTTGGGTCAGACAGTCTGGGTGTGTGACCGGGGAAGTCAGCTGCCCCCTTTGGATGCAGACACATTCTCCTTGATCACTGGAGGCATCCAAATATGGTAAGAGACAAATATGGTGAGGTGGATTTCTTTGCCCTTGGGGTTCTTTATGACCACAGGCTCACCCATGAGGAGGCAGGACCCTGATGGCCATATCCCCAGAGAGGCTAGCACTAGCTGACTGTTTACACAGTTGGTGCTGAGGACTGACAAATGATTAACCCCCTGGAATCCCTGATTAGCCCCCAGTTATGGTCATGAGTTCAGCCTTTTGAACTGCAGCCTTAAATTGTTTTTCCAGCATTCTCCCCAGTCGGGTGTCTCTGCCCGGCCTGTGCTATGGAAACCCTCCCCAGGGAGCGAGTGGTGTGCAGGGGGCGTGGGAAGTGAAGGCTGGAGGCCTCAGACCAGCTTCAGGGGAGGCGGGGAGGCTGGCCTGCCCATGCTGAGGTAAGGAAGGCACCCTTGAGAGGACAGGGAGACAGGAAAGGCACTGCAGCCTGGAGGAGGTGGAGTGGGAGCCACTCCTGGCCCTCTGCCTGGCCACTTCCTTCCCCTGACATGACAGCTTCGCCGGCCTGGCTCTCGGCCACCTGGCAGTGGCCATGGCACATGACTCCCCCACCAGCTCAGTGTGCTGGCCAGGAGCTGGGGGGCGGGGGTGGGGTCTGCATGGGGCCAGGGCCCTCTGCCTGCCCAAGGCCCTGGGTGGGCCTCGCTCTGCTTCCTGGGCTCCCCAGGCTCAGCGTGTCCTGGCCAGCACCCCCTTCCCGGGCAGCAATGCCAAGGCAAGGGGTTAGGACATGCTGGCCAGACTCCTTACTATACCTTGGAGTGGAGCTATGTTACCGGGAGCTCAAATGAGCTGCATCACCCAGTGGGAGACCATCTCACAGCAGGGGCCTGGGAGCACCTCTTGCTACTCCACCCACCCTGGCCAGAGGTAGCATGACAGTGTGGGGTCCTGTGCCAGATGCCCTGGAGAAAGATGGCCAGTGCTTTATCTTTCAGGAAGGTGAGGGAGAGGTGAGGCACGCTTATCTGCCCCAGCCTGCTCCGAGGAAGTGCTGTTGACTCCATAAAGTGGTGGGGCTCTGGCTTTTGGAAAGGGCTAGGTTTTGCAAAGAGCCCTAGAGGGGGCCACTGGGAAAATGTGCCAATAAATTCTAACTCGGGCTTCACTTTCTCTTCCCTCATCTCATTTCCTCTCTCTCTCACCCCCATATCTCCTTCCAACATACTTTATCCCATTTACTTCCACTCTGTGGCATTATCTTTAAATTGATCTGATTAATCTTTCAACTGGGGTCAAATTTATCTAGAAGGCACTTGAGCATTTTCCTAGTGACTTCATAGGGTAATGAACATTACTCTTTTTGAATTAGGTGGGCATGGGGTAGGAGGAAAGGACATGAAAAATATTGCAGATTCTAGAATGGTCTTGGCAAAGTTGACGGATCCCACCCTGAAATCACTTGCACCCAAGAGAAAGCTGTGGTGGTGATGGCGGGCATTTGGGATGTCAGCAACTTGCTTTGCAAGTTGAGTAAACAAGCTGCAGCTGAAAATGTCTAATGACACTGACAGTGATGCCTCCTTGGATTAACTCTCTCCTGCATGTCATATGACAAGCTAGAAGAGGACTCAGGTACATTCAGACCTAACCTCCTCATTGAACAGAACCCCAAAGGAGGCAAGTACTCAAAAGTTACACAGCATAGGGCTCTGCTGGCCAAAAACATGGGCTCTTCCCCATCTCTGCTAGTTCAGTGATTAGAACTAGACCCAGAATTAATCTGGTCCACCTGACTGCTCCCACCATTACCTGTTTGGTTTACTTCCTGCCTTATACTTCTCTTTCTTCTGTGGCGATGCGCAGGGGGCTGTCCCTTACAGTACAGCCAGGGTTTCTTGTACATACACCTCATTCAGCTTGCTTATGCTTTTTGAATACAGGATGTATTTTTTTTTTTTAATTTATGATAGGCACACAGTGAGAGAGAGAGAGAGAGAGGCAGAGACACAGGCAGAGGGAGAAGCAGGCTCCATGCACCAGGAGCCTGACGTGGGATTCGATCTGGGGTCTCCAGGATCGCGCCCTGGGCCAAAGGCAGGCGCCAAACCGCTGCGCCACCCAGGGATCCCATGAATACAGGATGTATTATCAACATCTCTGAACCAATATGGAACTGCATCTTCTTCCCTTACCCTAGGTCCCCTCCCTGGTTCTTGTGTCCACAGGGCAGGGCTGTTGGTTGTAGAACCTTTAGTAGCCAGGCCACAGGAAGCTCTGCTCGTTCTTGCCACAAGCCATTCTTGGTGAATACAGAGTGAGGGTATGTGTGCATGTACATCGTTTTTTAAGTCAAGAAGTTGGCTTAAGTTTCATAATATTATAACTACTGCTTATTGTGTCTCTACTGTATGCCTGCTACTTTTACAAATCTTATAGGATATAAGGAACAAATCTTATAGGCAGTAGCATACTTGTTTCTATTGATGCAGAATCTGAAGATGAGCCAGGTTTAGTACCTTGCACACAGTAAAGTAGCTGACAGAGCAGAGGATTTGAACCTAGGTCAGTGTAGCCGCAAATCTATCACAGTGCCCTGCCACCCAGTCATTATCCAGCCCTGGCCTTACCCCAAAAAACATGTTGCTAGTTTTTATTCTGAGAATGAATGGGCAAGAAGTTGGAACAAAATGTGCTTACAGATCCACTGACTGACACTTCAGTTATACCACACTGTTTAGATAACGTTTTTGAAAATTAAGTCTTCCATAGATTGAGATAAGTACAACATCTGCCCTTGTCTTTTTGTTGTTTCTAAAATAATTGTAGTTTTTTCTTCAATGTATCCTATCACATTAAAAACAAAGTTGGCTTTTTTTTTTTGCTGATAAAAATATATCTTTATTATAGAAAATATAGATGTTCACCAAAAGGAAAAGTGATTCCAAGCAGCATACTAGCTTTGGGCTAAATGGACAGTGGAGCTGTTGTGTAGGGGTTTGAATCCCCACTGTGTTACTAATGATTTGTAGGACTTTGAGCTAGTTACAACTTCTGTGCCTGTTTCTTCATCTCTGAAGTGGAAAATAATACCCTTCATCATTGAGTTGTTTAGATTAAATGATACAAAACCATTAGAAGTGACCAAGAGATATTTAACACTTCAATAATGTTCTGATTCTTCTCTTTGAACCGGTATATACGTGTGTAAATATATATGTGTGTGCGCATGTATATATCTACAAAGTATGCATATAGTAATAAATAAAATGAGATAAAAAAAACAGCTAGTTTTTATCTAACAATATATCATGACTGCCTTTCCTTACTTCTAAATAGCCTTCTCTGTTCCCTGATAGCTGCCTGGAACCTCATGCTGTGACGGCGTGAATGGAACGGAATCTATATTGTGGGGCATGTAGATTTCCAGGTTTGCTCTAACATGGTGCACTTTTAAATAAATCTGAGTAGATGCTGTGCCCACGAGTGGTGTCCCTCTGGGTGACAGGAGCTTCCCACTCTTTTTAGAGCATACCTAATCTTCCCTCCTCTCAGGTGAATGAGGATCTGCGCATGTTCCCTTTGGGAGCTCAGAACCTTCTGAGCTGTGAACTTTCATACTCCAGCCCCAACTGGGGAACTTGGCCTCGGCCTCTTTTCCTTTCTCCCCTTAAATCTATAAAAGCTATGTTTCTTGGTTTAATATCTCTGGTATGAATTATCTCTTGGCCCCTGAGAAATCACAAGTCAGAAAGTACTCTCATTCTATGTTGCTATGCCTCAGGTACTAAGAAAGTGCTGTGTCCTTTTTAAAAGGGATTAGAGGTGAAACCCTAAGCTTCTCTGCTTTCCAGAGAGACCCCTAATGCCCACCCTTCTGTGTGGAGAGCTATAGTCATTTCTGTGCCATTCCAGGACCACACCTGGCCATTTTAGTTTTATGAATTTCTGGTGACACACTTATTTGATTATTTTATTGATGTAGAATTCTACATGCTGGCCTTAAATTAGGTCCCTCATAGGCTTCCACCTCTTCTCTGCTTTCAGCCATTAGCAAACCAATAGGTCACATGTTTGAAAATCCTACTCTTGCCTCTCCACACCTGGCCTTCTGGGGTGTGTTATAGATGCAGACTCAAGGGATGTACTTTCTATGGCTTCTGAGTACCAGAAGGCTGAGAGTTATGGGTAGAAGTGATTTAGGGTCAATAGTCTCTTGTGTGATACCCCTCTTAAAAAGTTTATAGCTTTAATGAGATTTTTCTCACCCCGAGTCTTTGAAACCTGTCATTTGAATCTATGTATATTCTAAGGAAACTGAGTTCCAGGACTCTCTTGACCAAACAGCCACAGACACAGGCATTTTCTTATAATGTTTAAGGGATAAGCTTCATTTTTCACTCTAATCTAGGGAATAGATTCTCATCTCTGAGAAAGGGTACAATATGCTATTTAGGGTAACGTATCTGCCGAAATTATGGTGGTGCTGGTATGTCTGAGATGTGCTGGAATGGCATCGGGACTTAAAAAGAGAAATAATGTGTATTCCATATGGGAAAGAGAAATGACACATGTATTCCATGTTTGTAAAACTCAGGATCAATTCCTCTTTACAGTGTTTTCCAAAGCCCATTTTAATGTTTCCTCTGACATCCTTCCTGGGAGAAGGGTTAAAAAGTATCATTGTCCTCCTGGCACTGAGGAGGACACTGAGACAATGAGAGGAGAACTGACTTGCCTTGAGCCCTGGAGTAAGGCTGGCAGGAGTCTGCAGAGCCAGGGCTGCCCTGGGGAAAGTCCTCTCAACAGAGGCAGGGAAAGCTCCCAGACAAGGAGAGAACATCTTGCTCAGCTGTATTGGTGTAAGTCCTGTTTGGGGGCTGCTGAGGCAGAGAGTACTGGACATTTCAAAGTCTTAGTTCAAGATCCTTAACCAATAATCTGCTTTGCTGCCTTGAGCTAAGCTGTAAGAGTGATGGATGGCAGAAGTCGATTATTTTTGGCTCAACTGCTCAGTCTTGGCAAGGGGCCTTTACATGTAAATATGACCTCTACAAAAGGTTTAGGAATCTGAGGTCATTTTCTTCCTACAATTCACATGTTGGCCTCTTCTGCAGAGGGGTTACCAGTTATGTGGGGGTCACGTTCCTCTTCAGGGTTCCCTACAATTAAAGGATATAGTAAGGCCAAATATGTAGTAAGGCTAAAGTGATGACTTCTATCATAGAGGATCCCTGCATCCTCTTCCACCCCCAGCAGACCTGCTAAAGCTTGAGTTCTTTTCACTCACTGCTTGCAGGAAGGCAGCAGGTGCTCATTGGTTTAATCCCCACCTTACCGCTTACAAGTTAGTCTAAGGCTAATGGGGTCTTCTTTTTGAACTTTACGGTTTTCTCAGCTGAAAGATGGGAACAGCCACACTAAGGCTAAAAAGTCATGGTAATAGAAGAATCCACTTCAGAGATGGAAGCAGATTAAACTGTATCCAATCCAGGGAGAGTTGGCATGTGGTCTCAGAATGAGTTGCCACTGTTCCCACACCACCCAGACCAGCCTCTTTTGTGCTTGGTTCTGTGCATCTTAAAATGTGGGGTGTAGCAGCGATTTGTCATCTGAGGCTTGGAACTCTACACATTTTCTTGGACTGTGCCACTGATTTTCGTGGAAATCAAGGCCAGATATGGTGGGGGCATGAGGCCAAACTGACCTGACCTTTATCTGTGTTTTGTCTGGAACAGGGGTCCCGGTCATCTCCCTTGTCCAGTTCTTCCTGGATGGAACAAGAAAATAAACAGGGTGTGTATGAAGCCCAGGACTCAGAAGACAAAAGGATGGGCTCTGATTTTGAGAACTCTGAAGACAGGGAATGGAACCCAGAAGAAAGAGGAATGGGCTCTAATCCACAGGATGCAGACAAGAGAGAAGGCCACCCAGAGCAGGAGCTGGGCTCCAACCCACAGGATGAAGCTCTAGGAAGGGACCCAGAGGAGAGGGAACTGGTGTCTGACATCTGCCCAGGTGAGGAAAAGCTGGCATTTTCATGGAAGTTGCCCCACTCACAATTATTTCTAGCTCCTCTAGAGTTAGAACCAGCCTCAGCATTCTTTGTGGGAGAGCCTTCTAGTGGAGACCATTAAGCGGATTCTGTATCACCTTAAGCCTGAGAAACATCCTTTTCTTCAGTCCAGTCTGAAGTGGGCTCTTCTGGTAAGCATGGGTGAAGAGGGTAACTCACTAGCGCAGCACTTTACAGCATATAGAACACTGCTATACATTAACAGTCCCACAACAACACAAGAGGAGACACAGCTCGTGTATCAGAACCTACCTCATCAGGTTGTTGGGGGAGTTCAGATGAGTTGCTGCAGGTGAAGACTTAGCATAGTACTGAGCAAACAAAGTCTCCAGATGTTTACAGTTACAGTCATCATCTCTGTTTGCAGATAAGTAAGCTCAGTGGTAAGTGACCTGCCCTGGTTCATGCGAATAATGCCCAAAGTGCTCAAATCTTCTGCTAAACCCCTTGCTATTCCTGACCTGGAAAGAGGAAGTGCTGGCCCTCCACCTACTTCCTTGGTTCCATCTCCCGGCATTCATCGCTTTATACTGCTCTGTGCATGACTTGGGGACAGAAAAGAGCTGAAATACCTTATGGCCAAGACTATGAGGTTCATTTCTTCCCCCCATGACATGTCCCAGACTTCCTGCTGCTCTCCCCTGCAGTGCACACAAGCGCCTGGTCTTTCACGTTTTCTTAACTTTCTGGAGTGCCCTCTGCTTGGAATCAAGCAGCCAGAGAGAGACAGGTGTGTGTTCTGGGATGGTCTCTGAGTTGTGATCACCAGCTCTAGGTCCTGTGCTCAGTCCCCCTGCCCGACTTGCAGAGTGAAGCCCCTAAGCTGGGATGTGTTTGGTTTGTTGTCCTACCCCAACAAATTATATTTTAAAAATCAGCCTGTTACCTGGTTAGGACAGGTGGTCTTGTCTTTGCGGCCAGGGCCTTGAAAGGCATTGGTAGCTGTTAGAGTGAGCTAATCTCTTCCAAGATCCCACAAAGTCCCGCCTGGCCCATTTTAAGCTGTCAGGCCTCCGGGTGGCTCTGTGGAGCGGAGCCTCGGTACCGTGGGTGGGGCTTGGACCTCGAGATAGTTGCTAGAAGAACTGGCCAGCCAAGGGGGCAGGTGAGTGGGCTTCGCCCAGGTTTCAGAGCACAGTGTCCTGTAGGCCTTCCCCAGGAGGCACCAGGTGGAAAAGAGGCTAGAATCGTGGGGGCCTTGGAGAGACAGAGGTTGAGAGTACCGGGGGGGGGGGGGGGGGGGGCGGGGAGTACTCTGTGCTCCACACTCTTAACTGAGACTGGCTGCCTCTGGGTTTCACCCCTTGAACACCAAGTAGAGTCACCCCCACTGCCGCCTTTGCTGTTGCAGATGGGCTGCTGAGTGAGGAAGAAGGGGCTGTCCTCCGCGAGGATTACCCGTCTGGCGTAGCTGAGATGGCGATGTTCCCGGGACTGGGACTGGGACTGTCGGAGTCGGAAAGCCTTTCCCGGAGCCCCCGGGAAGAAGAGGAGAGCGCAGGCGAGAACCGGCCGGACGAAGAGGCGCAGCCGCCCGCTCCCACGCTTCCCTGGAGGCGGCACCTCTCGCTGGGGAGCCGGCACCGGAGCGACAAGGCCGCCCACCGCCGCTTCCGCCGCCTCCACCACCCCGTGGCCGTGGACCTCGGGGAGCTCGACAGCCTGATGGCCAGCATCATGGACGCGCCCACCATCTGCCCCGACTGCGGGGAGAGCTTCAGCCCGGGCGCTGCCTTCCTGCAGCACCAGCGCATGCACCGCCTGGCGGAGGCCGCGGCCGCCGCCAGCCTGGAGCCCTTCGGCTTGGCGGGCGAGTGCGGCGGGGTGGTGGGGCTGGTGGGCGTGGGCGTGGGCGTGGGCGGGGCGGGGGGCCTCGGGGCGGGGCCCGCGCTGGCCCGGCCCGCGCGCGAGAAGCCCTTCCGCTGCGGCGAGTGTGGCAAGGGCTTCAGCCGCAACACCTACCTGACCAACCACCTGCGCCTGCACACGGGCGAGCGGCCCAACCTGTGCGCCGACTGCGGCAAGAGCTTCAGCTGGCGCGCCGACCTGCTCAAGCACCGGCGCCTGCACACGGGCGAGAAGCCCTACCCGTGCCCCGAGTGTGGCGAGGCCTTCAGCCTCAGCTCGCACCTGCTGAGCCACCGGCGCGCGCACGCGGCGGCCAGCGGCGCGGGGGCGGCGGCGCTGCGGCCCTTCGCCTGCGGCGAGTGCGGCAAGGGCTTCGTGCGCCGCTCGCACCTGGCCAACCACCAGCGCATCCACACGGGCGAGAAGCCGCACGGCTGCGGCGAGTGCGGCAAGCGCTTCAGCTGGCGCTCGGACCTGGTGAAGCACCAGCGTGTGCACACGGGCGAGAAGCCCTACATGTGCTCCGAGTGCGGCGAGACCTTCAGCGTCAGCTCGCACCTCTTCACGCACAAGCGCACGCACTCGGGCGAGCGGCCCTACGTGTGCCGCGAGTGCGGCAAGGGCTTCGGGCGCAACTCGCACCTGGTGAACCACCTGCGCGTGCACACCGGCGAGAAGCCCTTTCACTGCGGCCAGTGCGAGAAGCGCTTCAGCGACTTCTCGACGCTCACGCAGCACCAGCGCACGCACACGGGCGAGAAGCCCTACACCTGCATCGAGTGCGGCAAGAGCTTCATCCAGAGCTCGCACCTGATCCGCCACCGCCGCATCCACACCGGCAACAAGCCGCACAAGTGCACGGGCTGTGGCAAGGGCTTCCGCTACAAAACGCACCTTGCGCAGCACCAGAAGCTGCACCTGTGCTAGGGCTGGGCCGCTGGGTGGCTGCCCTCGGGGAGCATGTGGGGGAGTAGACGTCCTGGGACTAGACTGTGTAGAAGGAAATGGGTGTGGGGCGGGAGGGACAATCTGAGTAGCCGGGGAGTCTCTTGGTGTTAGGGGGTCTTGAAGGGGAGGGTGGCGTAAGTGTTGCTCTTTAGGGATGTGATCATTTGCCTGCCTCCTCCCCAACGAGGACATGCATGCTTGGGACACGTGCTTGAGCGGGGACTTCTTCAAATAGGCACAGCAGGGCGTGAGGAGCCGGTGGGAGTGCAGGCATTTTGAGGACCTTGAAGAAGGGGAGTTGGGGGCATAGGGGAGTGAACAGGATGGCAGGCGATAGAGTAGTGGGGCTCTGAGGGCCTGTGGGAATCAGGGAAGGGGAGGACGTGGTTACAGGGCAGGTATGAATAATTCAGTCCTGGTCTCACCAACTGGTAAGCCACTGTTCGCCCTGCCACCCCCCCCCCCCCCCACATCGGCTGCAGTCTCATGAAAAGTAGAGGAACCTTGTCCATCCTATTGGAGAGGATATTTTGTATATTCTTCCCTTCCTTTCTCTGAGCCACAGTTCGCTGCTATTTTGAGGCATCCAGGGGAAACTGGGCATGAAAGCTTACACACTGATCTCAAGGGCAAAATTGAAGTTTAGACACTCATTCATAACTAGTTTTAAGGTCACCTGGGAAATCTTGGTCCTGCCCCCTGGTTCTTTGCTACTTCCTTTAAAGTAGTCTAGCTTCATGCTGGGTGAAGGGTGGTCTATGTGGATGTCAGGTGTTAGGGGTGTGCCAAGCCCAGTATTTCGGGTCTCCCTTGTGATCTTCTAAGTGCAGGGAAATGAAACAATCCTAGCTATGTGTGACTTTTCGCTTTCCCAGACCAGCATGATGCTTGTTTCCAGTGAATCTCAGATCAGCAACGGTTGCCCCAGTGACCTGCTACAAAAGTCAACTAGCTCAGAGTTTAGCCAGCCTTATGTGAGAAATCCAGGAGAGCAAATGTTCACATGTTGGGGTACAAGGCTTCTTTGTCTCATCTGCCTTCACTCTGTATCCAGTGCACCCCTCCCCCTTGGTAGTAACGGGGGAGATGGGGAGATCGTCAAACAGCCACTGTCATCCACGTTGTAATGGACTTTTGGTCTGAGTAGAAATAAATGTCTTTTACTTACACGGGGAGGCACAGAAGAAAGCTCAAGGCTTTGCACAAGGAAGGCACGAGCAGGGAGAGGTGTAAGTGCAAAATTGCCAAATAGCACAAGCAATGAATGTTTTCTGGTTGTTCTATAAATGCCAAAATAGCACTTTTATATTTGTAAAGTGCTTTATGATTTTTAATGATTGTTAGTTGTTTCTCACGTCTTTGTGAAGTTAGATCAGTATTATGACCCCTATCATAGGGAAGACTTGGGGACAGGAGTACAGTAGGCTGTTCTTGAAGAGAGGCAGATGACCGTGTGGATAGGTACGGTCTGACCTTTTGTGCTCTCCAGCTCAGCTGCTAGAAAGACTTACCTGTCATGATTTATATAATAAAGACACTGAAGATTCTAATGCTTCATGGAAAACTTAAGGCTAGTCTAGAAAGGCCAAAGATGTCCTTGTTGACAAAGCTGGTCTTTGTCATGTATTTAGGGTGTCTTAGGTTTGTTCTGTCTAGTAGGGGGCTGTAGTTAGATGACTCTTGTACAGGTTTCAGTCACCTATGCTGAAAATCCCTCCCCTAGGTTAGCCTTTAGAAGTTAGAGTTGTGGAAAGCAGTCTTGTTTCCTTCACTAGTGATTGTTGGTTGCTCTGTACTTTTCATGGAAGCATCTTCACAAACTGTTGGACACATTCGAAGGAAAAGAAGAAAAACTGCAAGATTGTTTTTATAGTTCTAGCAAACTTTTTCTGTGGATGCTGGTAATTTATACTTGATCAGTTGTATTTTAGCAAAGAACCTCTTTGGGGACTGTAGGAAAGCATGTTTTTGTCCTTATAAAAACACCTTCAAAAAAAAAAATCCCGAGAATTCTGGGCTTGTATAATATAGCCTGTTGATCTTGCCCTCTTAATCAGTTTATTATTATTTGCAAATGCAAATAGATTTTCAAAAGATAGATAATTTTGCAAGATACTAATTATTTTCTTTTAGTTGAGTAATATGAACAAAGTAAACGTCCATTATTTATTCTCTTTCCTCTGAATACTAAGTATTTAGGACTCTTTTGAAAATAATATAACCAGTTTGTAGGTAATCTTATTCCTTTGTGTTTTTTTGTTTTTTTTTTTGTTACGCACATCTACCTCTTCCAGCCGTTTTAAGTTCTCTCCAGTCTGTGCCTATGAAATCTCATCCAACTTTTGATTGTTCATGGATTAATTATCCACTTTATGGGTTATGTGGCCTTTTGCTGTCATTGTACTCTGTTGTACAGTCTCATCTGCATCAGCTATGTTACATATGGGCAGCTTTCAAGAGATAGTTCAGCAGGGGAAGGGGATTGAAGCTTATATAGAATAATTTGGTGGCAGTGGAAATCTTTGGATTTCATTGACCTCTCTTCTTTCAAGTACGAGAGATAAGAGAGTCAGCCACCACCTCAGTATCCCTTTTATGAGCAAATCCCTTAGCAGAAGAAAACAGTCCAACCACCAACACCCCCACTCTCATGGTGCATTTAAAATGTGATTCCATTTTTCTTACAATTCTTCAGGGAACATAGCTGCATTAAGTGAATTTAAATGCAGTCAGGAGGTCATTTCTTATATCTAGTTTGAGAGTAATAGGGTTGTTTTTTTTTTTTTTCAGCAAACTCTATTAACCGTGGTTCACCCTTCAAAATGTTCATTTGAAGATTCCATCCATCAGCTCATTAATGATGGTGGAGGCAAGTGTATCATTTGTTTCCTGGGGAATTTGGTCAGGTGCAGGCTGCTCTTTCCTTAGCAAAACCTGGAGCAGTTTCGGTAGGTTAAATGGCTTGATTAAATCTTGAGCTCTGAGTTGGAAAGAGATGAGAAGTTAACCCCTTGAGCCATGTGGTCTCTTCAGGATCAAGAGGCTGTACATGTGTGAAAAATACGGACTAAGAACCTGTGTTCATAGACAATCCGAACTGTGTTTCTGAAGTTTGTGCACATTTTCCTTCACTGTAATATTATTTTACAGCTGTTTGTTAAAATAGTGAATAATTTAATGGTTTTAAAAGTAACAGGTTTTGTGTGTGTACTTGTATATGTGAGAATTGCCTTATTTTCAGATTGTTTTATTTAATGATGGTTCCTTAGACAGCGTTCTAATGTTCAGCAACCATGGAATATTTGTCATTAAATCCATATCAGTCTTTTTCCATGTTATTCTTTCTTCTTTGTCATCCATTTAATATCACTGAGATCAGTATATGGAAGCTATTGTCTCGTAGAACAGGGGTCAGCAAACTACCTAATCTAACCTGTCTCTTTTTGCAATTAAAATGTTTTGGATTACAGTCATATCCATACAACCTTACTTACATATTGTCAGTGGCTGCTTTTGCTCTGCAACAGCAAGGCTGAGTCTTTGTGATAGAGGTTATATGGCCCACAGTCCTAAGATATTTACTCTCTGGATCTCTGCAAACAACATTTGTTGACTCCTGTGTTAAAACTGTTCAGGTGGATTCTAGATCATCCTGGAACTGGCTAGTATCTAAATAACTTTGCCCATTTTAACCAATACTTCTGCAGGAATGTAGCTTTAGGATGTTGGGAATGTGTTAATGCTATGCCACTCGTATTGATTTCTTCATTCCTTATATGAACCTTATATGAGTCTGTGGGGCATTTTGATAGCAGGCAGGGGAAAGTTGATATGGGGAAGGGAGTCATTAAATCTATTTTAAAAAGATATATTCCTGAATCACATAACAAAGCATTTTATTTCCCTCAGCTCTCAGAAATGTAACTTAACAGCTACTGATAACACTGAATGGAACTTATCAGCTAGACTGGCCTTTTACTTAAAATACTTTTTAGCTGGTCTCTGCCCCACCTCGAAACAAGATAGCAGTTTGTAAGGAAGGGATTCAGATTCACAAGAAATAGAAAACACAAGGCATGAAAAGCACTTTGTTTTCTTGTAATGATCACAACTACCTCCCTTCGTGAATATCCACCAGCCCTTTCCTGCCTGGCAGGGCCAGGTCATGGAAGGAGGCACCCAGTTGTGGGATTACAACATTCTTCCCTAAGCCTGACTATTCTGGTTTAAAGCAACCACCAGTCTAGTTCCTGGTCCCTAGGAAAACTGTTAAACCAAGTATTTGAAGCATTTGTTCAGTGCTCTGTGGGGACATAGTAGTGAACCTGGACTTCTGGGCTCTGCTGGGAAGGGATGCTGAGCTGAACTTGCTGTTAGAGCAGGGCTCTGCCCGAGTTGAGGTGGCGAAGATGTATCTGGTCAACTTGGAATTCTTTGGGCTGAATTAGTTTAAGATCAAGATTTTGTAATTTAATCTTACCTACAGAGTAGAATTACCTGGAGAGCTTTAAAAACAACCCCTCCCCTCCAAAAAAAAAAAACCAAAAAACAACAAAACAAAACAAAACAACTCCCTCAGGGCACCAGGGCAGTTAAGTGTCCAACTCTTGATTTCAGCTTAGGTCACGATATCAGGGTGGTGAGATAGAGCCCCACATTGGCTCTGCGCTGGGAGTAGAACCTACATAGGATTTTCTCTCTCCCTTTCCCTCTATCCCTTCCTGTCCCTAAAACAACAGCAACAGCAAACCTGACAACAACCAGAAAATTGTTCCAGACATTGGCTGGCTGATCTGGGGTGAAGTCCAAGTACCTATAATTTTACATAGACCTCCTAGGCAACTTTAATGTGTAACTAGGATTGAAAAGTCTATAGAATCCATCAGGCTTGCTTTCTTGGGGATTGCAGTAAGTAAAGCTGATGAGCCTCACATCCTCTCCTCTATCAGGGAGTACGGAGGCAAAGGGCATTGTCATATGCAGCAGGCTTTGCTGCCTGTCCACTCCTGCTAGGCCTACCTTTCACGTACATCTTCCCCACATAGATAATCAGGGCCAGGAGAAGTGCCTGTATTCGCCCTTCATCAGATAATGCCCGATGGGCGTCACTGGCTGCTGCTGGCCTCTCTTTATCTTTGCGGGTCATAGACTGCCTGCCTTCCCTTCTTTCTGATCTTCATTCTGTCTCAGTTCACTTAACAAAGCAAAATTCCATGCATTACTCCTTTTCTGAGCTGCCCTTGGCAATAGAGTTGTTTCCTGAATTTTGCTCCTGGAGGGAAAAAGGAGGAGCTCACCCATTGGGTCTCCAGCTTGAACAGACTAGCGTTGGGCTCTTCTCTCTCCTTGTCAGAGCCTCAAGTGTCTGCAGATTTCAGTTCCTTGCTGCCCGCCTGTGTTTTCAAGGCCTCCTCTGCTCACCCAAAGCCCGTTCCAGTGGTTTTCAATTTCCAACTGGGACCCAGATGACTGTTCCCAGACTTGTCTGCATCCACCAGGTGACCGGCCTCATCACAGCAACCATAGATGCTGAGTTCTGGAAACCAAAGAGTTGGGTGGTAAGATGTTTCCTGTACCAAGCCCCCATGTGCTTAGGAAAGCTTAAAAAAGGTATCAGTGTGTGTGCAGTTCTCAAGCTGGCCTCCGCACATCTATATTTGGAGAGATTTTGTGCTAAGTGAAAGGACTCAACGGTCCCGGGCCTCACCAGTTGCTGGAAACTGGGGATTCCCTGGAAGTAGTTTGATGTCATCATTTATTCACAGAAGCAGCTCCCCTGAGATGCCTTCCCTGACCCATGAGGTCTGGAGTGGTTCTTCTGCAGAGATGTTCCCATGAGGTCCCGGACACATTTCCTGTGTATGGGAGGCCTCCCCGGTACCCGGAGGCTGTGGCTCGTTAAAAGCAGAGACCCCGAGATCAGGCTGAGTGCCCATGTGCTGGGAGTGGTGCTTGATGCTGGGGCTATAGGTATGAGTGGGAGAGGCTCACGTGTTCTAGTGCTCCAGAACAGAGAAGGGGAAGACTGGTTTTGTTCTCTGCCTAACATCAACCCCAGCTTCCTTACGGTGAATTATTTTGCAAACTCGAAGTGTGACTTTTGGGATTTGGCTCCTAGTGGGGGAATTAAGAACTTCATGATACCAAGGCAATCAGGAGTTAATACCTGGGTAAGATGGTGCCTCCGGCAAAGGCTCAGGGTAAAGCAGACTCTCTGCTGAAGACTAGTGGCAGGGTCACTGCAGCTACAAATCAGGCAGTGTCCATTTTATCTGACTCTGGTGGGTGGAGGAAAGAGGCAGTGTGACCTTGGAGAGGCTAGTGAAGGAAAGGGACGCTAAGGGACCTGGCCAGACATTTCTTTCAGGTCTAGTGTTAGCAGGTGCCTGCGTAAAGCCGGAACTTTGATACACAAGGACCACCTCCAGGCTTCCACTGAAGTGTCTCTACTCCTGTCTGGTTTAGTGTCAATGGATACAGTAGGGGTCATGGACATGACTTCATAGTCAGAAGGCTGCTGGACTGAGACAGCTGCTGCTTAACATTGTGGCGGTCTAGGCTGGGCACCACAGGTGGACTTGATCTTGACCATGTCTGTCCAGTGGAAGGATGCAGGTGTGGGGTGTGGGGAGATCAAGCAAAATCACAAATATGAAGGTTTAGGGGCTGTACAAATGTTAGGAAATAAGACAGTTGCAGCGTGGTTGTCTCATTTCCTAGCTCCTGGGAGTCTAGAAGGAGGAGAAAAGCAGTTGCTTGCATGCAGGACTGCATCCTCTCAGATTTCCAGCTCCTGAGGCAGGGGGATGAGGGGATGGGAGACAGTGGCCTTCACTCCTTTCCTGGGGACAGAAGAAGAATGGAGGGACCGATCCTACCGTCCTTTGAGGGACAAGTGCGGGACAGAACACTGACATTCACTGGCTGTGGTCTTGAACAAGGCTCAGATTTCTCTGCGTCTGTTTTCCTCCTCAAACAACACGATCTCTATGGACTCTCCCCACTCTAGTGTCTAGTGGTGGCCAGAGAGCTTAAAACCTACTTGGAAACATCCATAGCTCAGCACAAGAATGACAGGAAAGTTTTTCAAAGTCTGCATTAGGTCCTGTGGCTCAGCGGTTCCTGGACTGCCCAGGAGGGCTCCTGCTTGGTCTGGCCTTGGTCGTCCACAGCTGGGAGAGATATTGTGCCCTGTACAGGCGAAGAGCCAGACGGCAGCAGAGCTGGGGCAGGGCTAGGGAGCCATTCTGTCAGCTTTGGCTTTGCACAGAGAAATGCATACCTGGAGGACGGTGTTATGGTGAAGGTTAACTGCACAAGGATAGTGGGGCCAGAGGTGGTGCGACCCCTTACGGTTGCCCAGTGTCATTGCGATGGACCTTAGAAATGGGCCACAGAAATGGCAGGTAAAGAAACAGGTCCAGGAGAGTAAAGAGAGTTGCACAATGTTGAAAAGGGCCAAACTGAAAGAGAACCAGGTGTTAACTCTTCTTTGCAGAAATGGAAGCTTCTAAAGAGAGAGAATAAAAGAAAAAGAGAGAGAGAGAGATAATAGTCTCTTGTCTTTTGCCCTCGTCTTCCCGCTGCCTAGCCCTCCCTTGCTCTGTCCTGGGAAGTGCCTGCATGTGTCTGCTCCTGCAAGACCAGCATTCCAGCAGCTGAGGAGGGCTGTGTAGGTCCACAGAAGGCTCAGTCAACTAGTGTGTGGGTTAAGCCTGCCCTCTGCCCCCTGCCCTCTGCCCTCTTTCCAAATGTTCTCTTTTACCTCTATTTTTTTTTTTTTCTTTAGCAAATACGTTGGGAGGGCAACCTCCTGGCTCTGTACCTTCTCGGTCTCCAGGAGACTGTGCCTCTGCTACTCAGTCCGAGCGTCGTGTTCTCAGGCCAAGCTCAGGGCAGCAAATACAAGGCTACCAGTTACAGGTGGGTTTAGAGTCTAGCCTTGCCTTGCTTAGGAGACCTCGTACTTGGACAACCTCTATTCTGCTCCCTACAATTCCATTTATTCTGGTCCAGTCTTCCTTTTCTTTTTTCTTTTCTCTTCTCTTTTCTTTTTCTTTTCAGATTTATTTATTTATTTTAGAGAGACAGAGAGAGTGTGTGAACAGGAGGAGGGCAAGAGGGAGAGGGAGAGAGAATCCCAAACAGCCTCCCCACTGAGCACAGAGCCAAATGTGGGACTCAATCCCAGGACCCTGAGAGCATGATCATAGCCAAAAATCAAGAGCCAGCTGCTTAACCCACTGAGCCACCCAGGCGCTCCCAGAATCTCTTTAAGAACATCATCTCCCTTCCTCACTTCTTAAATATCGACTGAGTGCTTGCTCTGGGCCAGATGTGGGAATACAGCTGTGTGCAGGTTGTCAGCAGAGGGGCCTCGTGGTGCCTTCCAGAGTCCACAGTCCAGTTAGGGAGACAGACAAGTTAATAACCAACCACCTGGACTGTGCCAGGTGCCTAGTGGAGAGACGCACTTCACCCTCCCTGGAAGACTGGAGACCTTCTAGGGGAGGTACAGACTAAAGCATGAAGACAAGTTGGCTGTGGGAAGGGTGCCAGGAAACAGGAATGTGTTGCAGGCAGGAGCGGCCATGGAGGAAGTGTGGTGCGGCTGGAGTGTGTTCAGGTGGGGGTTTAAGATGTGTCAGAAGCTACAAAAAAATCCCCCCACCCTGGATGTGCTGTGTTTCTCAAACTCTATGTTGCCTGGCTCCGGGTGCCCCTGCTGTAAACTTCCCTCTTTTCCTTACCATGGGGATTCTAGTGTGTTCTTGAGTGGTGGAGTGAGAGGTCTGCACTCTAGCCTGGCTCTGCTCCTGATTTATTGGTGACCTTGTGAAAGTCACCTCAGTTTCCTCAGTTGTGAAATGAGGAAGGGAAGGAGCCCTTAGCTAAAAGCTGGAGTCTCTAGAGTCTATTTTAGCTCTAGAATTTGAACTCCACAAACACTTTGATGGGTCCTGGAGGGAACAAGGAACCTCCCCTGTTGACCTGTTGATTAGGAGGGAGTTGTTCTGTCTACTGATGAAATAAATTCTCATAATGAGGACTAGCTGTTTAATTTCCAAGGCTTGGTGCAAAATCAAATGTGGGGCCCCATGGCGGAGGGTAAGCTACGCATAGGGCCCTTGTAACTACACAAGCCACATGCCCTTGAAGCCACCCTGCTCATAATTGAACTAGTGACGTTACAGACTCCAGCTGGTGCAAGGAGAATTTAGATCCTGGTGCATGAAAAGGATATTCCTACCTCATTCCTACCTCAATAAGGCCAGGGTCCATGCTAAGATGATGACAGGGCCAGCAGCCCACGTGCCCACCCACTGTCGCCAACACCTATTTTGGAAGAAAGGCTGACTTTGCTTGTGTAGGTTCTTCCGTTTCTCAAGGAAAGACTGCACTCTTAATTAGCGGGGAGCTTCAGATTTCTAGAACAGACTGGTGACTGTTCCAAAGTTTGCAATTGACCCCAGGGTCCCCTGCCCCTGGGGAGAGAGTGGCCAACCCACTTTTTGTTAGTCCTCCCCGCCTCCACTCCATCATAATGAACCTCTTTCATGCCTCGAAACTCCAGCTCCTGTCCCTGCTCCTTAACCTTGTGTGGGATCCCATGATAAAGGATGACTCCCTGCAAACTTCCTTCAGAGTCCCTTGATGCTTTAAGAAGCACTGTTAAGTCACCACTTTAATCACTTAAGGAATGGAAGATTTTCTTCTTCTCCTCCTCCTCCTCCTTCTCTTTTCTCTCTTCTTTCTTTCTTCTTTCTTTCTTTCTTTCTTTCTTTCTTTCTTTCTTTCTTTCTTTCTTTCTCTTTCTGATGAGATTTTCTTCTGAATTCAGTTTTTAAAAATAAAATGTCCTTATTTTTGTAGTATAAAAACTCTCTGGGCATTACACTGTTTCATATTGTACATCTGATTTCCAGTCTCTTTAAAAATCTTACCAGTTATGTTCTGCCTTCATAAATGTCTTTCACTCTCCCATTTCTTTCACTTACTCTTCATACAGTGCAGATGGACCACTCCTCTTTCTTCCTCACACTCCCGGCTTCTTCAGGTTCATTGATTTCTTGACATTATCTTTAAATTATTTCTTCTGCTTCCCTGATTCCCTTCCCTCCCCATCTCAGCAATTCAGTTTGTTTGTATTTTGTCTGCCTATCTATCCATCAATCCGTCTATCCACTCAACCACTCATCCATCCACTTGTCAGTCCACTGTCCATCTGTGTGCCTGCTTTGTGTCAGGCACAGGCCCAGGTGCTAGGGACACAGAGATGAAATGGTGAGTTGCTGCCCTCAAAGACAGTATTGTGGAGGAGGGCAGAGTATAAATAGTTACTTGCATTTAGATAGGCGCAAGGGGCACAGATGTTAAAATGGAAGCTTTGGATGGTGAATAAATACTTGGGAAGGGTGTGCTGGCAGGAGCGATGGACAAGGTCTGGGCAGGAGGGACACTACTTTAGCACAGGAATACATAAAAGCATAATGTTTGCAGGAAGTACCAAACCCTGGCCTATCATTAGAGCATAAGGTTGGGGAATCTGGAGATAGGGCAGGAATTGGTGACAATTTAGTCCAGAGAGGTGGACAGGCAGGGGCTAGACCTTGAAGGGCTTTATCTGTTATTCTAAGATACTCAGGGCTATCCTAAGGGTCCTGGATAGTTTTTAGGTAGGGGATGACCTGGTCAGATTAGATGTTGGGTGGACAATTCTGGCAACAAGGATGAGAGAAGATTTCATGGGTGATTCTCTGAGGCAGGGAGGGCCTGGCAAGAGACAAAGACAGCCTGAATCAGGCTGTGTCACACTCACCAGGCACTTTGGAGGTGAAGTGGATAGAACGGGTTGATAGGCTGGAGGGAGAGTGGACAAAGGACTTCCAGGTTTCTGGCTTGAGAGAGTAGGTGCATCGGGGTGCTGTGACCCTACTCATAGTATCCATTCTGCCTCAGGCTAGCCCCAGTTGCCCTTTGCATCCCATTGTGTTAACACTACATAAATCAAGTCTTTATTTCTTGCTGAGGTTCTTGAAGTATCTTCTTAATCTCTTCTAATCCATCCTACATACCGGTGCCAAAGTAATCTTCCAGGGACAGGTTTCACAGTGCACATTGAATAATTTCCAAGTTCTTCAGCCTGACTCTTAATATTCATTGCTAGTGGGGTCATGGAGACATGCTCTTTGTCCAGGATAATTTTCCATGGAAGGTGGGATATATTACATTTGTAAATTAGCTAAATGTTAAACCTTCTTTAGAAGGGGAACTGAACTTGTGCTCTGAGGGGAAAGAAGGAAGGAGGCAAAGTATCTCCTAGAGGTGACCCAAGGTGACCCTGGTCTTTTTCCATCGTATCTTTCCAGATGTGTCTTCCATTCTCCCCTGCATCTATGCTCTCTGGTCTGTCTACACTGCCTGAAAAGGACTCCCCCTTTCCCACCTCTCCATCTTCACCGACTTCCTCACCTCTTCCTGGTGGCGTCATACATTGCCTCCCATTTCAACCTGTTGAAATCCTACCCATCTTTCAATATTCAGCCCAAATGCAAATGCTTTATTGAGTCTCCTACCCTGATGGGATCCTCCAGAGGCACACTGCCTTTCTAATGGCCTTTGTACACTTTACTGTATATTGTGCCTGCCAGGTCTCACATTTTACCACCCCCACTAGCCTGGGAACAAAGATGGAACACTGGAAGCCTTAGTTGTGGGATCTAGCCCACAGACCTTTTTCATTAGTTTTCACTCTTTTTTAAAAAAATCAAAATTAGGGATGCCTGGGTGGCTCAGGGGTTGAACATCTGCCTTTGGCTCAGGGCATGATCCTGGAATCCCGGGATTGAGTCCCACGTTGGGCTCCCGGCATGGAGTCTGCTTCTCTCTCTGCCTGTGTCTCTGTCTCTCTCTGTGTCTCTCATGAATAAATAAAATCTTAAAAAAAACAAAATTAATTTATTCAAAAAATTACAACCAACATCAAACATACAGAAAAGTACAGAATATACTGTAATATATACTCAGGACCTATCACCAAGAATGAGCACCTTGTGCTACCCACTCTTTTAAGAGATAAAATATTACACATATGATTGCAGCACTAGCCCACACATTCCCAGAGCTGATCTTCACACTGTTTTCAAAATTTAGAGTTAGGTGCCAATATTTAGCAATCAAGAGACTTCACATAAATTCAGGAAGGTTTTGGTTTCCTTGGGAGTCAAAAGATCTGGTGACTCGGGGTGCATCCCAGGCTTGAATCAGCCAGGGCTCTGCAGCTGCCGCCTCCCAGGAGCAGAGTGTGGTGTCTTGCACACCACAGTCTCCACCACTCCCCAAGGCCTCTGGGCTCTAGCCCGTCTCACTTATAACACAAGTGACTGGCTCCCGCAGGTGTGTGAGTTTGACATCTTCATGCAGGCCCCTTGAAGTCAAAAAGCTTCTTTTATTCCTAGATCTGAACCACTAACTCGCTGGATGACCGCGAGTAAATTCTTCTCTGTATTTCCATTTCCTCAGATGTCAAATTAGGGTAATAGGAGTACCTGCTCTTGAGTGTCCAAGGATTATTCTATAAAGTGTGTAAAGCAATACCTGGCACATCATTCTGCCACCAGCGGTCCATGATCTTTTGTTCAAAACTCAAAGGGTAGATGTGTTTTGAAGTTCAGATTTCTTTTAGATTTTAATAAAGTAATATCATATGTTACATAACACCCTCGCCCTGGAGGATCTGGCCCAGCACTTGGTAATTGCACACATTGAAATATCTTCAGGAAAAAGCATGAATATTCACATGAACTGTGATACAGATTGGCTCACCATCCTCAAGTGAGCTTCCTGGGTGTCAGAGTATAATCTGAAACCAGTTCCTACCATGGGAGGGCAGGGAGAGACCCAAGAGGCCACTCCGGTTAGTAGGTGACAGTTGTAATAAGCAAAGGGAACCTACTTATAAGGCTTGTCTTGGGTGGTTCCAAGAGGAATGGATCCTTGCACCTCCCTGCCAGTTCTTAAAAGTTTATAAAGAGGCCTTCACTGGGTTGGGTCACATATACCATGCAGGTGTTCTCAAGACTACATCATTATCTCAAGGCTGAGTCCTTTGGAGCAGCCTCTGGGAATGGGAAAGGTAAGCAGGGCCCGCATTCCAAGGACAGGGGAGGGGATGAGAGGCCTTGGAGAGCCCTGGCCGAGCTTGAGGGTCAATCGATGGTTACATCACTTCTATGACCTGCCCCGATAACTTCATCAACTTCAGGATGGGCCAGGCTGCCTGGAGCTGTCAGGATGCCCCCGGTGAGGAAGCCCATCCTCACCCCAGAGGTATGTTGCCCTTGTCTCCTACTTCAGCTCTTTCTTGGATATTTTGACTTCCCAATGAGAGGGAAAATTGTGAAGCCCGTTTGTGTTATTGCTGTTCGTCTGCATGTTGATAAAGAAATTGAGAATTCTGTATGCAGGGTGAAAGGCAAGATCTCTGGGTTTCTACAACAGCTGGTCCTGCTGGCCTTCCTGTCCACCTCACCCCTTCTCAACCCTTCAGGCCTCCTGCCACCTTTCTGGGGGCCCTTCACTCAGCCATTCACCTGCCTGCCTGCTCCACTTCCACCTTGGCCCTGAGGCCAGCCTCATTGTCCCATTTGACACCCTAGGCTATCTAATCCCCCCTCGGGTAAATCCTTCCCTCCTGACAGGCCAGTCTCCTCACTCCCCTTCAGCCTCCTTCTCTCTCACCTCCACACTTCACCCTCTCCTTCCCACCACTGCTCAGATCCCTCACCTGCCTGGACCACCTCACTTTCCAACTCAACGCCCTTCTGCCCTTAAAGGCCTAGCTGAGGCCCCCCTGCTCTGTGCCCCCCCCCCCCCCATCAGGTGAGCTCCATTCCCTGGACTCACCCTTATGGCTTACCGATGGCTGAGCACTTACATATGCTTTCTTTCATTCACTCATTCACTGGACTCTGTGCTGTACTTGGGAGGGGGGGAGGAGGGGGCCAGGAGAGAAAAGGGAGGAGAAAAGGGTAAAGGGAGAGGGGAGGGCAAAGGAAAGGAGGAGAGGAGGGAAGGGGAAGAGTGGGATGGGAGAGGGAAGTGGGAGGGAGAGGAAGGAAGGGAGAGGAAGGGGAGGGAAAGGAGAAAAGGGAGACAGAAGGACAAGGGGAGGGAAGGGGAGGGAAGGAGCAGAAGGCAGGGGGGTGGAGGGAGGGGAAGGAAGGGAAGGGAGAAGGAGGAGAGATGAGGGAAGAGGAAGGCAGGGGGCTTCTGTGCATAGCTCTAAAGGCCTGAAGGCCTCAGTCCTGTGCCCAGTGTAAGTAAAGAGGGGCCAACTTCACGAGCCCAAACATTCCGAGGCCTGTCTGCTTATTCAGCTAGACTGCCAGTTGCTCAGAACCCTTCTCTGTGCTTCTGCTCACACTGCCCATGCTGGCCCTCTGGCCAACATGCTCCTTCCCTTCCCTATGAGATTGCCCTGGTGGGTTCATAGGTATGGAATCTCACTAGGCTAAAAACTCAGCTGAGTGGCCCTTGTCCTGGATCCCACCACCCTTCTTCCCTTGCTTGGCTTCTGGCACAAACACATAAAGCAATGTGCACCTTACAGGTGCTGGCCAGCTGCTGTCTCTGGTGGTCTGTGGGAGCACGGGAGGGTGGGGAGGGAGGGCAGAATGAAGTGTTTCATTCATCCACTGGGCCTGCTCCACTTGGATGGCCCCTGCTGATCCTCTGGCCCTTAGGTTTTAGTGACAGAAAACTTCACCCCCACCAGAATGTTTTTTTTCCCCCTTTCTCCTTAGAATGAAAGCCTAAATATCTCCTTTGTGGGAATCAAATTGAACTGAATTCATAATTCAGTTCAATTTGAACTGGGTGAGAAAGAAGCCATGGGAATGTTAGGTGTGACTCTGGCCATGGCTCAGGTTCATAAAGGCAGGCAATAGCCTGGTCTGGAGACAGACAGCTATCACCTCCCACACTCTGAGCCCCACTACCACCTCCTCACCCACTTCAGGCCACACAGTCTTTGCCAGCCCTGGCACTGTTTCTTTTGACTCTTGGTCCTCTGTTCAGTTGATGACTATGTCATCCTTTAAGTCCCTAAACTTGCCTCAGTTGACCTCCTCTCCTGAGGGGGACAGAGAAGGACCACAGGCCAATGATGAAGGGGAAAGGAAAGCACAGAGGCTAAGGAAATAGAGGGATAAAGCTTCATCCCAGCAGGCAGTGTCAGGGAGAGTTGGGGAGAGGAGGAAAGAGTAGGGAGGAGTTGATTCTGAAGGTGTGGGGTAGTAGACCTTTACCTCTTGCACTGGGTAGGAGCCAAAGTTTTAGGGGGGTTCATACTTGTCCCCTTTACTTTCCATGGTGTGGTTTCATTGTGTGTTTTGAAAGGTTAAATACGGGCTGTGGATTGCCAGGGTGGCCCAGGTGTGTCCCAGGGGCCTTTTAAGGACCCTGGCTTTGGCAGTAAAGGCTGGTTACATCTCTGCATCTCCTTCCCCTGCCCAGGTCATCTTGCAAGGGCTTGCAGACCCTCCCAGATGCCCCTCAGGGGTTCTCCTGGGTCCTAGGGAGTCTCCGGCACAGGGCTGGAGGTGACCCAGAAGGAGGTGACCCAGGCTCTCCCAAGGAGCAGCACACCACCACACGCTGGTGCTGTCTTGCACTGCTGACGAACCCCTCTGTCCCACCCCCATTGTGTTGTAAATTTAGGCAGTTCCAGCTGCAAGATTCAGTGCAAGGATAGGGGCTTTCAATTCAGTCTACCTGGGCTAAATGTCCTGGTCACTTAGCAGTTAGTGGCAACTGATGATCAAGTTTCCTATCAATAAAAGGCAGTGATAATCCCTACCTCAGAGGTTTCTGGAGAGGGTTAAATGAAGTGATATTTGCCTGAAACATAGCAGGTGCTTAGTCGTGATCCCCTTTCCAGACACTTCTGTCCACCTCCATTCCACACTGCTTTTCTAAATAGGAAATAATGATTCCTAGAACTGGATGGGGAAAGGAGGAAGGTATGTGTTCACATCAACCACAGCATCCTCCAGATTAGGCATTAAAACATTTATTACTCTTTTCCTTGAGCTGTATGCGGGAATAAGAATTTGTAAAAGATAAGAAATGCTTTGCACGTGACAAAGGAAATGGAGCTCATAGGCAAAACTCTACAAGAAAGAGGCCCGAATAGCTCAGGACCAGCAGCTGCAGCTTTCGTACCAGCAGCTACAGCAAATCTCCTTGTATGTCCTATGGAGTGTGGGGAAGACAGAAAACTTCCAGGTGGGCCAGGGGCTGAGAATGTTCCTGGTAGTAGGAGAAAAATAGGAAGGTGGCCATCTTGGAAAAGGAACACAGTAGGACCTGGGCTTGTGCCCTTGTTTCTTTCTGTATGAAACCAGAGGGGATGAGCTTGATAGACTTCTCCCAACAACATCTAGGTCTACATCCTTGCCATCCTCAGATCAGTGAGTCTTTGTTTTTAGGGTCTCCTTGTGCTGTTTCACCAGCGAACCAATCCACTCCGTGGTCTTCTGCTTGGCTTCCTCCCAGCTGAAGAGTGGCTTATACCCCAGATCTCGCTGAGCTTTCTTATAAGAGAAGGTAAATATGCTATTTGACAAAGTCACCATGTGGCGGTTGAAGGGGGGTTGATATTTATAAATCGGACTGAGCAGGAAGCTCACTATTTCCAGCAGGAAGGCAAGCCAGTATTCCAGAGATATGGGAAGGCTCATTCTGGAATCAAGGGAGAAACCCCATTCCTTGCTCAAATTGTAATTGAGGTCATCATAGCTTTGATGAGGAGTGTCATCTGAAATGTAATAGAACTGTCCTTGGACACTTGGGGCCTTCTTGGGGTCCTGTAGGGCCCTCAAGGCCAGAATGTGAGCCCAGGCCACATTGCCAACATAGACGGGGTTGACTATGGAGAACTTGCTGTGATGTGTCAGGATGCCATTGTTCCTCAGAGCTTTGTATATATAGTTATAAAGGAATATGCTTCCTTCCCCATAGATATACATGGGCCTTAAAGCACAAGTATGCAAAGTGCCACCATTTTTAAGAGCCCACCCATTAGCAGCTAGCACAGCCTTCTCTGCAAGCTTTTTGCTGTATGGGTAGGGAGCAGACCATGTTGATTCAAGATGCTCTTCTTCGTGGGCATTCTGGATGATGTCCCTGTAGGAGTTGGGCCCAGCCACCTCTATGGTGCTGGTATAGATGAAGATCGGCACACTAGCCTGGGCACAGGCTTCCAACAGGAGCTGAGTACCTGCCCATGAGGAGCACACTGTCAGTGTCAACAAATAACCCAAGGGGCCAACCATGCCCACAGGCCATGTCCACCCCTTCCCCCTTCAGTGAGGTGGTTACTGCAGATCAGAAGTGCATTCCTCTGTGTCTCCAGCTAAGATCTGACTATGCAATAGCCATGGGAAAAATGCAAAAATGAGAAGAAATCGACATCTGAGTTCTAGAAAGCAAGAATTTCTAGGCTTTCAGATTTCCTGGACTTGTGTGTGTATTTTTAATTTTGGAAAAGGACAGAGGGTTGCAATTTCATATCTTGCTGAGTGGAGAGATTAAAAAATTATCACTTATCCCTACCACCTCATTAAAAACAGGTTATTTTAAATAAAAAAAAAAAATTCGGAGGTCATACTCTCAGAATATGGACTGGAATTTTACCTAGTCTTGATTGAGCGTTCCCTACAAAGACCACTCCTAATTCTGGCTGTTACTCCTTTTACCCAGCTCTGAAAAGTGGGGGTGACAAACCTTCCTTTTAGTTAGTATTCTGGAGCCTGGCTCTGGCCTTGTAGGTGGGAGTTTGGGGGAGAACCCGGAGGAGGAGTGTGCCCTCTGGTGGTTAACACCAATAACGGGAGGATCTCGCAGAATCCCAGCTCTGGGAGGTAATGCAAAGCGCCTTCCCAGTAAGAAAGAAAGAATAACCCCGGCAAAACATTGTTTTTATTTCTCTCTCTCTCTCTCTCTCTCTCTCTCTCTCTCTCTTAAAAAATCCCTTTTAAAGGCTTTGTGCAATTTGATTTTCGGGAGAGACAGCCTCGTTAAAAAAAATACCAAATCTAGAGGCTGAGAATATTTGGCGTTAATTTTCCTGCAGAGGCGGAAATTATCGTTATTTGAAGTATCTTCGAAACCTGGAAATGACATTAGTTTTAATTAACTGATGGCTCTAACACTTCTCAGCGATGTCAAATCCCCTGTTGTTGGGGGTCCAGGAGAGCAGGAATTAGCCAAGCGGCCAAAATGGAAAATTTGGTTAATCTAGTACCCTCCTTGAAGTGTGGGAGTGGTGAGGGTATGGCTAAGCAGAAGCTAGAAAGGGTCTTTTTTGAGATGGTGCTACGTTAGCCTGGAGACCCTGAAGCAATGAGTTGCTTCAGAAAGGGAGCCTCTGGGATGCCTGGGTGGCTCAGCAGTTGAGCATCTGCCTTTGGCTCAGGGCCTGATCCCAGAGTCCCAGGATCCAATCCCACATCGGGCTTCCTGCATGGAGCCTGCTTCTCCCTCTGCCTGTGTCTCTGCCTCTGTGTGTGTGTCTCATGAGATATTTTAAAGATTTAAATAAAATCTTAAAGAAAAGAAAAGGAAAGTGAAGAAAAGAAAGAAAAGAAAAGAAAGAAAAGGAAAGAAGAAGAGAAAAGAAAAGAAAAGAAAAGAAAAGAAAAGAAAAAAGAAAAGAAAAGAAAAGAAAAGAAAAGAAAAGAAAAGAAAAGAAAAGAAAAGAAAAGAAAAGAAAAGGAGCCTCTGAGTAGACTAATGACTAACTTTGTAAAGCAGGGTCATGGAAGCCAGATGGGAGTGGGGGTTGGGGTTCTGTGGTCCTAGAGAGACTGGCCTCCAGGGCTCAGAAGGATGACTTTACCTGCCTAGCTAATAAGGGATTTAAGCTAATCCATTAAATGAATGTGTCTAGATTTAAAGTAGATTGAAAAGCCGCAATCCAGAAAGAGCCACCAGGCATTTATGGATGAGGCTCTAAGGACGGTGTACCTTGGGCACCTAGCTATAAAGTACCCTTTTTTTAAAAAAAATATTTTATTTATTTATTATAGACAGAGAGAGAGAGAGAGAGAGAGAGAGAGACAGGCAGAAGGAGAAGCAGGCTCCATGCAGGGAGCCTGACGTGGAACTCGATCCCGGGACTCCAGGATTGCGCCCTGGGCCAAAGACAGGCGCCAAACCACTGAGCCACCCAGGGATCCCCTAAAGTATCCTTTAATAGCAAAGCCAGCAGTGAGCTGAAGAAGTACTCTTATGGATAAAGGGAAGCTATTATCATTAAGAAGATATCATGGAAAGGCATGTCCTGGGTAATTCTGTCCTGTCAGACTGCTGTGAGCTAGCTTTGCTGGTTTCTTGAGAGGAATCTTCCTTTGATGTGAGTGGGAAGGTGCTAGATGTTCTTATTATGCTTGGAGATCCCTCATAGAAGTCCTACCTGAGGGAAACTGGCTGGGAGCTGTGGCCCTTCACTCCCAGGCCACTGGGAAGCTCTCAGTGGTGATAAGAAAAAGCTGGAGCAGGTTCAGCAGTGTTCAGTGATGGGGGCTTCTCCATTCCTGTTCTATTTTCTGAGCCTCATTTGCCCACCTCACTCCATATCCCTCCCTGGGATACTATACCCTTCAGATTGACATTCATGATGGTCTCTCGGTGAATGACATTCATGACGTCAATGACAGAGGCGGTGTGAATGACAACTGAGGTGCCCTGGCAGGCTCTCTTCAGGCACTGCTCATCCAGAATGTCTCCTTCCACCATGGTCAGCTTGGTCTTGCTCTGGAGCTCTGTGTGAACATAAGTCAGGTCATGGGAAGGCTTTCTGGATCTGGAAGTTTCCTGATAAAAGTGGCATTTACCCAGATCTTCAAAGACATGTACACTGGGAGGAGGGTGGGGGTGGGGAGACCAATCCTTGGAAGGAACAAGTAAACAAAAACACAGAGACCAGTATGTGTAGCATTTATTGGGAAAGAGCAAACATCCATTTCTACTCCATTTTATTCAGAAGAAGAAGAAGAGGAGGAGGAGGAGGAGGAGGAGAAGAATTATATTTGTACAGTGAGGAGTCAAGTATGCCTGGGATAAAAATTGTTAAAGACATTCATAAGAAGTTCATAAAATTCATTAAGGATAGTAGGGTGATTATGAAGAATGGGTATAAGAGGAAAGAATTTGAATTTAATTCTGTAGGGAGTGAGGAATCATGTATGGATTTGGAACAAGAAGAGAAACAGAGTTGTGGTGCAGGAAGCTAACCCTGGCTGCAGTGCCTAAAATGGGTCCATGTGGTACATCTAAGAGAAAGCAAAGCAATCGAGAGATTACTCAGAATGTCTGCACCAAAGTTCAGAGGAGGAGGATGGAACCGGGCCTCCCACAGCAGGAGGAGGGAAGGGCAGGGATACACAGGCTCAACTTTGCAGACCTTACCCACACATGCCCTGGTTCTTATTGGAGATAGTCTGAGAGGAAGAGGAGGAGTCCATGTCAGCCCAGATATTTCCTGCTTAGCTGACCAGAAGGATAGTGGAGCCAGTAACAGGGAATTTGGGATGGCCCAAATGAGAGGTTAACTGAAAAAAAAAACCTTATTAGATATCATCTAAAGCAGAGAGTAATGCTGAAAATGAGTGACGGGCACTGAGGGGGCACTTGACGGGATGAGCACTGGGTGTTATTCTGTATGTTGGTAAGTTGAACACCAATAAAAAATAAATTTATTATAAAAAAATGCTGAAAATGAGTCAGCCACCAAGGGACTAACATTCTGGCCACCTAGCCAAGGGCCTTAGGACCTTTAGCTCCTCTGAAATCCACCGGAAGTGGCACTGCCAGTCACACCATCGCCTCAAACTAGCCTGTGAACTCAACATGGTGCTACATACAGTTTGGATTAATACCCTACACATATTTTGTGCTTTCTACTTTGCACACTCCTTTCACAGTTTTCTGGTTTTTCTTTCACAGCTATCTCATGACATAGGTATTCAGATTTCCGCTATACAGGCAAAGAAGCTGAGGCAGAGACAGGTTAAAGGGCAGGTCTAAGTCACACTTCCAGTGAAGACCCAAACCTGCCTCCTGCCTTGGAGCTTTGTTCTCTCTCCCCTGTCACCCAAGTGCAGGACTAGTGCTTTTATTTTCTGAGGCAGATTAAGGATAAGTCTGTGTATTTAAAGGATAAGACAATTTAACTGAAATCGGAGGCCAGAGAACAGTGAGAGAGAAATTCAGAGTGAAAAATTCAGGGCTGGGAAATTTCCTTCCTGGACTACAACTTGGAAGAACCATCTGCTTTCCCTAAGCCTCTGCCAAGTTTGCTCTGTCCTGGGCTCCTTCCCGTTGTTGGGCAACTCCAAGAATGCCCCCAAATGGGAGAAAGGTAGGGGAAAGCTGCTGGGAATCAGTAGGATTTTCTCGGATTTTGTCTCCACCTCTGCCTTTTCCCCTCCTTTCTTCTGTCTCTTCTTTGCTGCAGGCTTCAGCAGACAGGCTGGGAGGAATTGATCTGCTGAGCAGTGAGAAGTCCAAAGCCAGGGGAGGAAAGGACTCTCAACCTATTAGTTTGCAGGGGTGTAAAGAGACCAGCAGAGGGCACTGCTGGTGTCTTGGCAGTGGAAGCATAGCTCCCTCCCTCTCTGAGGCTCTGCGGACTTGATGAGGATTTTTCATAGCCTGAATATACAGTGGCTTATGTGGTGTGGGCTGCATTGTAAGGAAGCCCAAAGAGAAGCTACCAGACAAGTTAGTGGCTAAGAGCACAGCCGCTGCAGTTAGATCTTCTGGGTTCAGGTCCAGCTTTGCCAGTTTTCAGCTGTGAGACCTTGAACATGTTAGCCTTTGCTATGGTATGAGTGTTTATGTCCCCTAGATTCAATGTTGAAATCCTAATGCCAATGTGATGGAGTTAGGAGATAGGGCCTTTGGAAGGTGATCAAGTCATAAGGGTTTAGCCTTCATGAAGGGGATCAGTATTCTTATTAAAGAGATCCCAGAGACATCCTTCACCTCTTGCACTATGTGAGGACACAGAAAGAAGGCACAGGCTCTGAACTAGATAAAGAGAGCTCTCACCAGAGCATGACCCTGCTTTGCCCTTGGATTTCTATGCCCCACAACTGTGATAAATAAAATTTCTGATGGGTTTAAGCCACCCAGCCTGTGGTATATTGTTGCAGCAGCCTTGACAGACTAAGACACCTTTCTGCGCCTGTTTTCTCATCAAGAAGAGGAGGACAACATTACCTATTCCACAGGGATGTTATGAGGAGCAAATGAGTTGACATGCAAAGAACACTTAGCACAGTGCCTACACAGAAAGACCACTGAAAGGATTCTCCACTGTGATATTTACAGAGGCCCCTATCCATCCCTGACATCACTTGACTTGTCACACTGGGGAACTGTTCTTCTAGGTTGAACATTGCCTTTTTGTGAGCATCAACTGTCAGACTGTAAGTATTTTGAGCCATAAGGATTACAAACAGATGAAGTTGCTCATATGTGTTCATGTGTGTTCATCAGAGACACCATTGAAGCAGAAGGTAGAGAAAATAGGACATTTGAGATATTCAGAGTACAGGAAAGAGGATAAGAGTGATGGGTGCAGTCCTGGAGGGTGGGAGGCAGTAGGGGACTCTCAGTGGGGAGGTGGAGTCTTCTGGGCACCCTGGGGCCTGATGTTGACACTCAGTCCAGAGGGGTTGGGAGGGGGACAAAGATTGCTTTGGGTCACACAGAGGGGAAGTGGGAGAGACTGAAGACTCACTTTGCCAAGAGGCAGCCCTGGAGCCATATGACTGAGACATCTGTGATGAAGCTCTACTCTGAACCCTACAGTTCATTAACTGGAAGGCCTCAGCACGTCACATTACCTGTGTGTACCTCAATTTCCTCAAATTTCCTCATTGTCCTGTTGGGTGAGATCCCTTTCCTACCTTCTTTACAGGGTTGTTTTGAGGATCCAGGGATGAAACAGGTTTTATAAATCTCACTTTTGCATTTGCACCAGGGATAGCATTCTGGGGACACAGCAGAGCAGTGAGCTGCTACAGCAGACTCTACAGCCACTATTCTCACGGTGATGAATAGAGACAAATAGGAAAAAGAGATGTGCAGGGACGCCACATGAGGAATCCACACTCCAGAGCCTCAAATTCTGTCTCTGGCTCCCTCCCATGCTGTACAGTGCCCTCTCCATCTCCCTCCCACCACCCCCACCCCATCTCTCTCTCTCTCTCTCTCTCTCTCTCTCTCTCTCACACACACACACACACACACACACACACACAGCTTCACCTTCACTTTCTTTTGTTTCACCTTCACTGGAGATGCTAAATGAAGCCACAGAAAGACCAGGGCAATCAAGAGAGGCAGGGAGCCACTGGTAGGGTCTTCAGGTTAATGGTGTTTGCTTGCCCTTTGCAGATGTTGCACAGCAACTTCCAAGTCCACAATCTTCAGGACATTAGAGTTGTTGACAAGGTAGAGATGTATGATTTTATAAATGAGAAGAAGAGATCCAGAGGCCAAAATGGGTGGCCTAAGGTCATCCTCTATAGTTCTGGATCAGGGTCAGAGACTCAGTCTCTTGACAGTCCTGTATCTCTTATACTACACGACCTGTGATTTCCTTTCTGATGACTTTGGACTTGGGATTAGACTTGATTTGGCTACAATTTTTCTTGATTTGCTAGACAAGAATTCCTTTCCCCATACCTGTACAGGGGTTAAGATGGAGCTACCCATCCATGAACTCAATTTCACTTACTAGAAAATTCCTCCAGCAGTTCTGGTCTGAAAGCTTTGTCCAGTGCCCGGATCTCCTGCAGCTCCTTCTCCTCTGCCAACAAGTGAACAATCCGCTGACCCAGAAACCCTCCTGCACCTGTCACAAGGCAGCTCCATCCAGCCATGGTCAAATCTGGGTCCCAAGAAGTACTCTCCAGGAACCAGAAAAACTGGAGAGCAAATTAGATTACAGGGTGACCCTGAAGAAAGCCAGAAAGAGAGGTCAAGTGGTTGCAGGCTTACAAAAACCATTTTGTTCCCTCCCCTCTACTTTGCAAAACTTGAATGCCCGGGAATAATTGAAAGAAAATGAGAATGCTCTAACCTGTTAGATTGTCAGAAGCTAGCTGAAAGAGCTGAGGTTCTGGTCTCCTTATCTCCTGAAGGCAGGACTGGAGTTTTATGCACTCTTGTTTCTGGCTCAGCCTCTTCACCTTGAACTCTTACCACATACTCATTGCTCACGCCTTCTCCAGGTTCCCTCCTCCCTCAAAAGTGGTGACCTTTAACATATCTTTCATTCCTCCAAAGCACAGGAAGCAAGTTTCAGGGCCACAATGTGATAACAGCTTGGTTCTCCCTGCAACAAGACATCCGGCAGTCAGTGCCAGCTGTCTGGGATCCATAATCTGTGGATTTAAATGAAAAGAAAAAATCTGCCAGCATGATGTGCAATTTTGCCTTGTAAAATAAATACTTTGGGGGTGGGGAAACCAATATATAATCCATGATCTCCTTTTTTGGAGTGCCATTTGAAATGTTACTGTCTTGCAAGGTGTACACATTTGCACTGGTGACAGCTCCAGTCATCAAGTTCTATGGGAAGTGACTTTCTTTCCAAACCCATATATACAGAACCTCAATTTTGATATTCCCTTGGAGAGCTCTGGATTTGTGGAAGAAGATAAGCATTGAAGAGAAGCTCTCTGGTGATAACTGTTTAGTTCTATGGCTTGGATAATGAGAATAGGAATGTGTAGTTGTGGCCACAGTGGATCTTATGGACATTTGCACTCACCTACATTTTGGTTGCAAAATCACTCTCAGCAGAATCCTGAACTAAGGATGCTGTGGATGCTTCCGAAGCCTGTACCCCAAAGGTGCCCAAATACTACCACCATAAGCTCCTCAAGACATTGCCTTTTTCCTACTTTAAAAAAATGAAGTGTGATTTACATGCATTCAAACATCCAGATCTTAAGTGTTATTCAATGAACCTTGACAATCATGTATAATATTGTGATTATAGACGCCCAGACAACATATAGAACATTTCTTTCACCTCAAAAAGTTCTTCACCACCCCTCAATCTATCCTAGAAGCAATGATTTTCTGATTTTTAGTTTCAATAGATGCTCTTCTATTTTTTTCTCCTAAAGTCTTTATGGTTCCAGATATACATTTAAATATAGAACCCATGTGATTCTGTGCGGATTACAGAAAAATTTACTGTTGTATTTTTCTCTTGTCTCTTTTTTCTTTCACCAGCTTCTTTTACTTATTGGCCTTCTTTTATTTGCCTTGGGTTCAAACTGGTCTTGCTTTTCAAGGTTCTTAGAGTTAAACCTTAGGTTATTGATTTTATCCCTTTTCCTTTTGTGACTATTGACACTTCGAGCTGTAAATGCCTCTCTAAGCAGTAGGTTAGCCACATCCAACAATTTTGTTGTATCGGACTTTTACCATCATTCAGGGTAAAAATATTTTCTAATTTACCTGTGATTTCCTCTTTAACATGTTTTTCCAAAGTATATTGTTCAATTTCTAAAATTGGGGATTTTCTAAATATCTTGTTGTTATTGACTTCTAATTCAATACTTTTGTGGTCAGAGCATATACTCTGTATGATTTTGACTCTTAGATATTTACAGAGACTTGTTTTGAAGTCCAGCATATGGTCCTGGTGAAAACACCATATGCACTCGAAAAGGATGTTTTCTTTAGTTCTTGGGAAAAATGCCCTACAAAGATTGGGTTTGACACCCTCCCCTGGGTCTCTCTTTCTCCTTGTGTTGTGGACATTCTCCTCTTCCCACTTAACACCCGACTCCTTGTGCTGCAAACACACTTGCCTGGAGAAGTTTGACCGTAGTCATTGAGTTATAGTGGCTTGTTCTCTGAAGCTGTCACACTAGCTAAAGGGCCTTGGTCTTGCTGAAACCTGTGAAGCCCTACCTGAGGCCACCAAGGTGCATCACACAGCTTTGCCTGCTAGAGTAATGCTGAAGTGAACCACACACATCCCCTACCCCCTTCAGGACTGGGGTATTCATTCCCCTAGGTGTTGGGAATGTTGGAGGCTGGCAGAATTCAACTACTGTCTGCCTGGGAATCACTTTCAGCCAAAGAGCCAATAGAACAAGAGTTTAGAGTCTCTGAGTGGAACCAATAACTAGGTTCTATAGAAAATGAGAAATAAATGAAAGGCAAGGCAGATAGGGCTACATATCACGTTTCTTTTTTTTCCCAAACATCTTTATTGAGATATAATTTACATGCCATAAAATCCACTTGCACAGAACAAAGAATAGGAGGAACACTTTCTTATAGAGGAAAAAGGGAAGCTGGGATGCTTTATAAACAGAAAGTCCATTGGAGTGAACCACCATTTTGAAGTATAATAACTTTTCATTGATTGGGCTGCGAAAGTCTCATTGACCGGCGGAGGAGGAAAGCCTTTGGGGGTAGTAAAGTGGTATCTACCTGCATCTCCTGTTGGGTCTGCAATTGACAATGAGTGTTTGGGCATAAAAGCTCCCTCTACTGGTCTACTGACTCCATCCTAAATGAAATTTTAAAAATTGATTTCCACAGAAACATTTTGTCCAGTCTGTGGCTTTTCGTTTTCTTAGTAACGTCTTTTGAAACACAAACATTTTTAATTTTTATGAAATCCCACTTAAAAATTCTTTTCTTTGAGGGTGACTGGATGGCTCAGTTGATTAAGTGTGGGACTTTGTTCTGCCTGAGGTCATGATCTCCTGAGTCATGAGATCAAGCCCTGCACTGGGTCACGTTCAGCAGAGAGTCTACCTGAAGATTCTCTCTCTGTACCCTTCCCCCTGCTCTCACATGCACTCCTTCTCTCTAAAATCAATAAATCTTTTAAAAACACGTTTTTCTTTTATCACTCATGTTTTTGTCCAACCCAAGGTCATAAAGATTTTCACCTATGTTTTCTTCCAAGAGGTGTATAGTTTTAGCCTTGACATTTAGATCTATGATCCATTTTGAGGGAATTTTTGCATGTGGTGTGACTTAACAGTTTATATTTGTATGGCCAATTGATTTTGATAAAGGTGCCAAGAAAAATTCAACAGGGGAAAATGATTTTTTTTTTAAAGCAAATGGTGCTGGGACAGCTGGAGAGTCTAAGTGCTCAGGGAAGATCAGGGCACATTTTATAAAGTGTGGCCTCTCTGGGTCACTGCCAGTTGACATCAGAGTTTGAGAAGAATTCCCCAATATGCCATAGCATGGGCTAATTAATATACTGTATTAGGAAAACTCACAAAGGCCAAGGGTTGGCAAAGAAATAGAAGGCATGATTTCTCCATCCTTCCATTCTACACTGATGTGTAAGTAGTGCACAGTGTGAGTCTGCATTCCAGTGTAGGGACACTAGCCTCTATTATTCTATGTTTGTATCACACAAACACAGAGAGCAGCTTTATCAGTGAAGAAAAACACATGATGTTGGTCCCAGACAGTCTGGGTTTGGAGGGCCGGATGTTTATAAAAGTTGTAAGGAAAAATCAATTTCCCAACACCTGGAGTCAGTGGAGCTCATGAGATGTATTTCCCTCTTTTTGGGGAAGAAAGCCACTGGTTCCATAGGGAGCCATTCAGGTTATAGTCTGTGATACTGGGAAGAGTGGATCCCTCTTCTTGGCTACCTTGCTAAACTCCTGGATCACTTTAGGACAATTATACTTCTTATGCCATCTAGAGAGGTAAGTTTGGGAAATGGAAGCACACAATAATTTTTAAAGTCACAGGATTAGATGAAATATAGGGTGAGAGTATTTACGGATAAAAGGAAAAGCCTCAGGGCTAAATCCTGGGACAGACATAACATTAGAGGTTATATATATATAACATTTAGAGGAGGAGGAGCCAGTTAAGGAGTTTGAGCAGGAGCAGTGTGAGGCGGGAGGAAAACTGAGAGAGTGCTACTATGAAAGTCAAGTGAAGAAAGTATTTCAAGAAGTGTGGTAGACTGTGTTGAATGTTGCTGGGGCATCAAATGCAATGATGAAAAAAATTGACCTTTGGTTTTGGCAACATGTAGTTCATAATTAACTTGTTAAAAGCAATGTCCACAAAAAGTTGTGTTGAAAGTCCCACTGGAAAGTGTTGCATTCAGTCCAAAAGAAGTTAAGAGAGTGATGACAAAAAACCCAACAAACAAACAAAAAATTCACCTGTTCAAGGAGTTGCACCATGAAGATCCCACTAGAAACATGTTAAAGCCAGTGGAGTCAATACTTTGTTGTTGTGGTTGTCACACTGTTTTCGAAATGGGATGCTCCCTTTATTACTGAATCCTTAACAGCTAGCACAGCGCATGGCACATGGTAGATGTTTAAAATTTGTTGAATGTTTGACTGAATGAAGTGTCTATATCTTATACATCCTCAGATTCCCATAAGAAATAGCACATTATCTGATGCATTATAGGAGCTTAATTAATGTTTGCTGAATGAATGAATATATGAACAATCAAGGTCTCCAATGTCTTAATGCTTTTGAAACTCTTATGGAGTAATACATAAAAAGAAATAGAAGAGAGCAGTAACCACACAATTAAGTGTACAAGAAAACTTCCCATATTAATGGAACTCCCCATATTTGCCTGCCTCTCCAGCCTTGAAGGCAGCAATTTGCCCTGTAATCTCTCTTATCTTGGATGATGACATCCAAGCTCCTTATATGTGGAACCCATATGTATTATCTCATTTCATTTTCAAAATAAACTTTATCTTTAGAAGATTTTTAAGTTCACAGAAAAATTGAGCAGAAAGTACAAAGAATTCCCATGTATACATGCACAGCCTGGCCCATTATCATCATCCTGCACCAGAGTGGTATATTTGTTACAATTAATGAAGCTACATATTATGTTATCATTGAAAGTCCATAGCTTACATTAGAGTTCACTCTTGGTGTTGTCCATTATATGGCTTATGACAAACACATAATGACATGCTTCTACTATTACAGTATCATATAGAAGAATTTCACTGCCCTAAAAGCTCTTTGTGCTCCACCTACTCATCCCTTCCTCTCCTCTAAACACTTGGAAACCACTGATTATTTTTTTAACTACTGTGTTCATAGTTTTGCCTTTTCCAGAATGTTATATCATTGGAATAATATAGTATGCACCTTTTGGATTGGCTTCTCTCAGTTATTGTTTGACTGTGGAGTTGTGAATACACTTCTGGGTTCTCTATTACATTCCATTGATCTATGTGTCTGTTTTTGTGTCAGTCCCATACTGTCTTGATGACTACAGCTTTGTAATAGAGCTTGAAGTCTGGAATTGTGATGCCACCAGCTTTGGTTTTCTTTTTCAATATTCCTTTGGTTATTCAGGGTCTTTTCTGATTCGATACAAATTCTAGGATCATTTGTTCCAGCTCTGTGAAAAAGTTGATGGTATTTTGATAGGGATTGCATTGAATGTATAGATTCAATGTATAGATTGTTCTAGATAGTATAGACATTTTAACAATATGTGTTCTTCCAATCAATTAGCATGAAATAATTTGCATTTTTGGTGTGTCTTCCTCAGTTTCTTTCATGAGTGTTCTATAGTTTTATGTGTACAGATCCTTTGCCTCTCTGGTTAGGTTTGTTCCTAGATATCTTATGGTTTTTAGTGCAATTTTAAGTGGAATGGACTCCTTAATTTCTCTTTCTTCTGTCTCATTGTTAGTGTATAGAAATGCAACTGATTTCTGTGCATTGATTTTGTATCCTGTCACATTGGATATTAAAACACCCTTGTAACCCAGGAATAAATCCCACTTGGTCATGGTGAATAATCCTTTTAATGTACTTTTGGATCCTATCAGCTAGTATCTAGGTGAGAATTTTGGCATCCATGTTCATCAGAGATATTGATCTGTACTTTCCTTTTGGATGAGGTCTTTGTTTGGTTTTGAGATCAAGGTAATTCTGGCCTTATATAAAGAGTTTGGAAGTTTTCCTTCTGTTTCTCTTTTCTGAAACAGCTTTAGAAGAATAGGTATCAATTCTTTAAATGTTTGGTAGAATTCCTCTGGGGAGCCATCAGGCCCTGGACTCTTGTCTGTTGGGAGATTTTTTTTTTTTATTATTATTGCTTCAATTTCCTTGCTGGTTATGGATGTTCAGGTTTTCTATTACTTCCTATTTCAGTTTTGGTAGTTTATATGTCTCTAGAAATAAGTTCATTTCTTCCAGATAGCCTAATTTGTTGGCATATAGTTACTATATGCAATAATAATTGTTTGTATTTCTTTGTGTTGTGATCTCTCCTCTCTCACTCTTGATTTTATTGATTTGAGTCCTTTCTCTTTTCTTTTTGATAAGTCTAGCCAGAGGTTTATCAATCTTATTAATTATTTCAAAGAACCAGCTTCAAGTTTTGTTGATCTGTCCTGCTGTTCTTTTGGTTTCTATTTAATTGATTTCTGCTCTAATCTTTATTAATTCTCTTCTCCTGCAGGGTTTAGTTTTTATTTGCTGTTCTTTTTCCAGTTCCTTTAGGTATAAGGTTAGGTTGTGTAGACCTTTCTTATTTCTTGAGAAAGTCTTGTATTGTTATATATTTCCTTCTTACGACCACCTTTACTGCATCCCAAAGGTTTTGAACAGTTGTGTTTTCATTTTATTTGTTTTCATGAATTTTTTAAAATTCATCTCTAACTTCCTGGTTGACCCATTCATCTTTTAGCAGGATGCTCTTTAACCTCCACAGGTTTGAGTTTCTTCCAAATCTCTTCTTGTGATTGAGTTCAAGTTTCAAAGCATTGTGGTCTGAAAATATGCAGGGAATGATCCCAGCATTTTGGAGACTGCATATGGATGAGTCTTGCTTTTTTACCCAATCTGATAACCTATGTCTTTTGGCTGGGACATTTAGCCCATTTATATTCAGAGTAACTAGTGAATGATATGAATCTAACGCCCTCATATTACCTGTAAAGTTACTGTTTCTGTATATCATCTCTGTTCCTTTCTGGTTTATGTTAGTTTTGGGCTTTCTCTTCACTTAGGATCCCCTTTAGTACTTCTTGTAGGGCTGTTTTAGTGATCACACATTCTCTTAGGTTCTGTTTGTCCTGGAAGCTTTTTATCTCTTCTTCTATTTTGAGTGACAGCATTGCTGGATAAAGTATTCTCAGCTGCATATTTTTCTCATTTAGCACCCTGAATATATCACGCCAGCCCTTTCTGAGCTGCCAGGTCTCTCTATATGAGTCTGCTGCCAGTCTAATGTTTCTACCCTTGTACATTACAGACTTCTTGTCCCAAGATGCTTTCAGGATTTTTTCTTTGTCCCCGAGATTTGCAAGTTTCACTATTATATATTGAAGTGTTGACCTATTTTTATTGATTTTGAGGGGTATTCTCTGTGCCTCCTGGACTTGAATGCCTGTTTCCTTCCCCAGATTAGGGAAGTTCTCTGCTATAATTTGCCTCAATATACCTCTGCCCTCCGTCTTCTTCTGGGATCCCAGTTATTCGATAATGTTTCGCTTATGGTATCACTTATCTCTTGAATTCTCCCTTCATGATCCAGTAGTTGTTTATCTCTCTTTTTCTCAGGTACTTTATTCTCCATTGTCTTGTCTTCTATATCATTAATTCTCTTTTCTGCCTCATTTACCCTAGCAGTTAGAGCCTCCACTTTTAAAAAAGATTTTATTCATTTATTCATGAGAGAGAGGCAGAGACATAGGCAGAGGAAGAAGAAGGCCCCTTGCAGGGAGCCCAATGTGGGATTTGATCCTGGGAACCCTGGATCACGCCCTGAGCCAAAGACAGACGCTCAATCACTGAGTCACCCGTGCGTTCCTAGAGCCTCCATTTTTTATTGCAGTTCATTAATGGACTTTTTGATTTTGACTTGATTATATATTATAATTCTTTTATTCCTCCAGAAAGGGATTCTTTAGTGTCTTCTATGCTTCTTTCAAACCCAGCTAGTATCTTTGTAATCTTTATTCTGAACTCTAGACCTGACATCTTACTTATATCCATACTGATTAGGTCTCTGGCTGTCAATTCTGCCTCTTGTTCTCTTTTCTGAGGTGAGTTTTTCCATCTTGTCATTCTGTCCAGAGAAGAATAGATGAATAAGAGAACAAAATACTAAAGTAGCAACAACCCCAGAGAAATAAACACTAATCAAATCAGAAGATTCCAACCAAATATATATAAAATATATACATATATAAAATATATAATAATTTATAATTATTATATTTATATTATTATATTATTACATATAATAATTTATATAAATATAAATATATTTATATGTGTATATATATGTATATATATTTAAAAAACAAGTGAGAATATAATCAGACAAGTGAACAAAACAGAGCAACACACTGGATCCTGTGTATTTTGGTCTATTTGTTAGAAACTAGATTCCAAAATTGTAAAGAAAGAAAAACATGTATGTATAAAAATAAAATTAAGTACAATGAAAGGATAGAATGTAACTGTAAAAATGAAAATTTAAAGACAAAAATTTTAAAAATAAGAAGGAATATAAACAGACAGGTGAACAGAACAGAGCAATACACTATATCATGGGTGTATTGGGTCTTTTAGAAGAAACTATCTCTCAAAATTGTAAAGAAAGAAAAACTTACATATACACAAAAATAAAATTAAATACATTGAAAAGATAGAATGTAACTGTAAAGATGAACATTTAAAAGACTTTTTAAAAGAGAAAGTAAAAGAAAGAAAAAAAACGAGAGAATATGATCAGATAGGTGAAAAGAACAAGGCAATACAGTACATTTTGGGTGTATTTTGGTCTATTTGTGAGAAGAAACTGCATCCCAAAATTGTAAAGAAAGAAAAACTTACATACATACAAAAATAAAATTAAATGCAATTAAAGGAGAGAATGTAATTAAAAATGAAAATTAAAAAAGAATTAAAAAAGAGTTGATAAAATAAATTGTTTGAAAAAGGAAAGAGAAAAAAATAAAATGGAAAGACTAAAGAATCATGGGGGAAAAAAATCCATGACTTCTATATACTATTTTTCCCCTAGCTCTGGAGTTTTGCCATTTTGTGTGATCAGTAAACTTGGTCTTTTTTTTTTTTTTAATTTTTTATTTATTTATGATAGTCACACACACAGAGAGAGAGAGAGAGAGAGAGAGAGAGGCAGAGACACAGGCAGAGGGAGAAGCAGGCTCCATACACCAGAAGCCCGACATGGGATTTGATCCTGGGTCTCCAGGATCGCTTCCTGGGCCAAAGGCAGGCGCCAAACCGCTGTGCCACCCAGGGATCCCAGTAAACTTGGTCTTACCAGATATTTTTGATGCTCTTCTGAGGGAGGGGCCTTTTGCACTGATTCTCAGGTGTCTTTGCCCGGGTTGGAACTGCACCATCCTTGCCCGGGCCAGGTGAAGTAAGCACCTCCAGATTGCTCTATGTGGCTTTTGTTCCCTGAAGGCTTTCCACGCAGGTTTAGAGGATGAGAATAAAATGGTGGCCTCTCAATCTCCAGCCCCAGAGCTGAAAGCTCGGGTCCCCCACCCCTCAGTGCACCCTAAAGGAAAAGCAGTCAGTCACTCCTGTTTCCCTGATCTCCATCTGCCCTCCATGTTCACCCAGCCTGTAACTGACCTTTTTCTACCTCAGCCCTGCCACCCTGCTTCCAGGCTCCAAACACTGCAGAATCCTAGGGCATACTCCTGTGCTGCTCCTCCTGGGGGAGCCAGCGGGAGTCTCCCTGTGCTTCTGCCACTTACTGATCCCCTGCTGGGAGAGCGGTTACCCAACCAAGCACCGGTTCATAGGTTACCAGAACCCAGAGTTGAGAGCCCCCTGCTAGGCTCCGTGATTGCAGCCAGCGTCCCCACTCCCTTGCCTGGGAACTCTGCCCTACTCAGGCACTCCCAGTCTTCTTGTGGGCCCAGAATCTTGAGACCACACTGTCACACCTAGTATTCCACTCCCACTTTGCCACCTGAGCACCGCTCAGTCTGAGGGGGGTCCCTCACTGGAACAGACTTCTAAAAGTTCTGATTTTGTGCTCTACTGCTCTATCACTTTCAGGTGGCTGGCTTAGAAAGGCACCTTTCCCTGAAGTTTCTCTTTCCATCTATTGCTTGGGATTCAATTCTTCGCACCTCCTACCTTCCAGAAAGTGGTCATTTCTATTTATAGAGTTGCAGCAATTTTTTTCCTAGCTCTCCGGTTGAGTTCACAGGTGTTCAGAATAGTACAGTAACTATCTAGCTGAATTCCTGCAACCAGACAAAACTAAGATCTCCTACTCCTCTGGCATCTTGGAATTCTTTTCCCATAGCTTGACTATGACAAATAATGCTGCAGTAAACATAGAGATGCATGTATCTCTCCAAATTAGTGTTTTTATTTTCTTTGGGTAAATAGTATCTTGCCATTTACTTGTGTTGTCTTCAATTCTTTCATCATTCTTTCTTACAGTCTTCAGAGTACAAGTCTTTCATTGCCTTGATTAAATTTATTCCTAGGTATTTTATTCTTTTTGGTGCAATTGTAAATAAGACTTTTTTCTTAATTTCCCTTTCTGCTATTTTGTTATTAGTGTGCTTAAATGCAGAGATTTCTGTATATTGATTTTGTATCCTCCAACTTTACTGAATTCATTTATTAGCCATCATAGTTGGTTTTTTTTTTTTTTTTTTGGTAGAGTCTTTAGGGCTTTTTATTTTTATTTTTTTTAAATGTTTATTTTTATTTTTTTTAATTTTTATTTATTTATGATAGTCACAGAGAGAGAGAGAGGCGCAGAGACACAGGCAGAGGGAGAAGCAGGCTCCATGCACCGGGAGCCCGATGTGGGATTCGATCCCGGGTCTCCAGGATCGCGCCCTGGGCCAAAGGCAGGCGCCAAACCGCTGCGCCACCCAGGGATCCCTAGGGCTTTTTATATATGCTATCATGTCATCTGCAAATAGTGACAGTCTTACTTCTTCCTTACCACTTCAGATGACTTTTGCTCTTTTCTTGGCTGATTTCTGTGTTTGGGACTTCCAGTATTACGATGAATAAAAGTGGTAAGAGTAGACATTCTTGTTTTGTTCCTTATCTTAGAGGAAAAACTGAAAGCTTTTCAACATTGAATATATTGTCAGCTCTGAGTTTCTCTATATGGCTTTTATTATGTTGCAGTATGTTCCTTCTATACCCACTTTGTTGTTTTTATTGTAAATGATGTTGAATGTTTTCAAATGTTTTTTCTGCATCTATTGAGATAATTATATGATTTTATCTTTTATTTTACTAATATGATGTATCACTTTGATTGATTTGTGTATATTGAACCTTATTTCCACTCCTGGAATAAATCTCTCTTGATCATGGTGGATGATTCTTTTAGAGCTGATGTCCAGTCGCATGTGCACCCACTCCACTACTCCTAGGAAATGGTGGAGAGTCTCTGCTTTCCAGTCTTCAGAAGATTTCCCAGAGGGAGAGCAGTCACCCAGTTGGGTTCTGGCTCATGGTCTATGGTGAACCAAGTTGAGAGTCCCCTCACGGGCCCACTGAACCCAACAGTTACCCCACTCCGCTGCTTGGGAACTCCACTGGCTCAGACACTCCTATTAATTTTGTGATGCCAGGGATCTTGAGACCCACCTAGAATTCTGTCTATTTCACTACCTGAGCACCTTTCGGGCAGCAATGTCTCTCACTGGAGCAGATTTCTAAGGGTTCCAATTTTGCCCCATAGGGCTATTTCATTTCCCAGTAGCCACCTTATGGAGGCTCCCTCACCCTGCCATTTATCTTATGATATCTCCCCTCAGATTCACTTCTCTGCAACTCCTACCTTGCAAAAACTGATCACTTTTCTACTTGTAGAGTTCCAGATATTCTTTTCTTATATCCCAGGTTGAATTTATGGGTGTTCAGAATACTTTGATAGTTATCTAGCTAAATTCAAGGGACCAGGTGAAATGAGTTCCCCCACTCTTCCATCATCTTTCCTCTCTCCAGTCTCATGTATTTTTAAATTCAGTTTGCTAACACTTTGTTGAAGATTTTTTTTTGCATCTATGTTTACCAGGGATATTGGTCTGTAATTTTCTTTTTTTGTAGTATCTTTGTCTGGTTTTAGTATCAAGATAATAGAATGAATTTGGAAGTATTCCTTCCTCTTCTCTTTTTTTGAATAGTTTGAGAAGGAGAGATATTAACTCTTCTTTATACGTTTGGTAGAATTTACTTGTGAAACCATCTGATCCTAGACTTTTGTTTTTTTTGGAGTTTTTTGATTACTGATTCCATTTTGTTAGTAATCAGTTCATTCAGATTTTCTATTTATTCTTGATTCAATTTTGGAAGATTATATGTTTCTAAGAAACTATGCATTTTTCTAAGTTGTCCAATTTGTTAGTATATAATTTTCACTTTTTCTTAAAATCCTTTATATTACTATGGTGTTGGTTGTGACTTCTCCTCTTTCATTATTGATTTTATTTATTTGGGTCTTTTCTTTTGTTCTTGATGATTCAAGGTAAAGTTATCAACTTTATTTTTTCAAAAAACTGGCTCCTAGTTTTATTGATTTTATTTTATTTTTAGTTTATATTATTTTTTTAGAGGGGTGAAGGGGCGTAGGGAGAAAGAGAGAGAGAATTCCAAGTAGGCTCCATGCCTAGCACAGAGCCCAACATGGGGCTTGATCTCACAACCCTGAGACCATGATCTGAACCAAAATCAAGAGTCAGACACTTAACTGACTGAGGCACCCAGGTACCCCTAGTTTTTATTCTATTTATTTCTACTCTTACATGTATTATTTCCTTCCTTCTAGTAACTTTGGGCTTTGTTTGCTCTTCTTTTTCTATTTTCTTTAGGTGTTAGGTTAGATCATTTGAGATTTTTCTTGTTTCATTAGCTAGGTCTGTATCACTGTAAACTTCCTTCTTAGAACTGCTTTGCTGTGCCCCAAAGATTTTGGAATGTTGTATTTCCATTTTCATTTGTCTCAAGGTATTTTTAAGTTTTCTCTTTGATTTCTTTATTCACCCATTGGTTTGTTTAGTAAATGTTTGGCTTCTGTGTGTTCGCATTTCTGTTCATTCTTTCTTATAGTTAATATCTAGCTTTATACCACTGTGATTAGAAAAGATGCTTGACATGATTTCAGCCTTTTAAAATTTATTGAGACTGGTTTTGTGGCCTGACATGTGATCTATCGATCCTGGACAATGTTCCATACATTTGAAAATAATGTGTATTCTGCTATTTTTGGATGGAAATTTCTGTATATCTGTTAGGTCCATCTGGTCTAATGCATTGTTCAAAGCCACCATTTTCGTATTGACTTTCTGATTGGACAACTGTTTCCTTTTTGATTTTCTGTCTAAATTATCTATCCATTGATGTAAGTAGGTATTAGAGTCCCCTACTATTATTATATTGCTGTCAGTTTCTCCCTTTATATCTGTTAATATTTGTTTTATATATATAGGTGCTCCCATGTTGGATGCATAGATATTTACAATTGTTATATCCTCTTGGTAGATTGAGCCTTTTATTGTTATATACTGCCCTTTTTTTCTCTTGTTACAGTCTGTTTTATTTAATTAATTAATTAGGTTTTAAATATTTTATTTATTTATTCATGAGAGTAACAGAGAGAGAGGCAGAGACATAGGCAGAGGGAGAAGCAGGCTCCCTGCAGGGAGCTGGACATGGGACTCGATCCCAGGTCTCCAGGATCACGCCCTGAACAGAAGACAGATACTCAACCACTGAGCCACCCAGGCATCCCAGTTACAGTCTGTTTTAAACTCTATTTTGTCTAAGTATTGCTAACCCAGGGTTTTGTTTTGTTTGTTTTGCTCCCATTTGCATGGAATATCTTCTGCCATCCCTTTGCTTTTAGTTGGTATGTGCCCTTAGCTCTGAAGTGAATCTCTTGTAGGCAGCACATAGATGGGTCTTTTTAAAATTCATTTAGTCACCCTATAGGTTTTGATTAAGGCATTTACATTTAAAGTAGTTATTGATAGGTATGTATTGTCTTTTTGTTCATTGTTTTATAATTTTATAATTTTTTGTGGTTTTTCTGTTTCTTTATTTATTGTTCTCTTCCCTTGTGATTTGATGGCTTTCTTTAGTGTTATGCTGCCATTTTTTTTCTCTTTCGTGTGTGTGTGTATCTATTATAGGTTTTTGGTTTGTGGTTACCATGAAGTTCACATATGACACCTTATGTATATAGCAACTTATTTTAAGTTGATGTTTGCTTAAGTTCTCAAATGCATCTAAAGTCACCACATTTTTACTCCCCACTCCTTGTTTTATATATATATATATAATGACATATTCTACATCTTATTATTTTGTGTATCTCTTGACTAATTGCTATGGATATAACTGATTTTTACTACTTTTGTGTCTTAACCTTCATACTAGCTTTATAAGTGATTGATCTATTACTATATGTTTGCTTTTACCGGTGAAGTTTTTTTCCCTTCATAATTTTCCTACTTCTAGTCATGGCTTTTTCTTTTCCACTTAAAAAGTCACTTTAATATTTCTTATAGGGTGCTTTCATGGTGATAAGGTCCTTTAACTTTTGTTTGTTTTCAAAAACGCTTTCTCTCTCTTTTAATTCTGAATGATAACCTTACCAGGTACAGTATTCTTGGTTGTAGATTTTTTCCTTTCAACATTTTGAATATATAATGCCACTTTCTTCTAGCTTGCAAAGTTTCTCTTTAAAGATCAGCACATAGTCTTATGGGGTTTCCCTTGTACATAACTGTTTGCTTTTCTCTTGCAACTTTTAAGATTATCTTTTTATTTCTAAGTTTGACATTTTAATTATTATATATCTTGGTGTGGACCTCTTTGGCTTTATCTTGTTCCTGTGCTTCCATGTCTTTCCTGGTCTGTTTCCTTCTCCAGGTTAGGGCAGTTTTCAGCTATTATTTCTTCATATAGGTTTTCTGCCCTTTTAGCTCTCTCTTATTCTCTGAAAGCTTTATAACATGGATGTTAGCATGTTTGATATTGTCATAGAAATCCCTTAACCTATCTTCATTTTTTAAATTTTGCTGTTAAACTTGGTTGCTTTTTTTTACTCTGTCTTCCCCATCACTGATCCATTCTTTTGCATCTTGTAATCTGTTATTGATTCTTTCTAGCATATTTTTCATTTCAATTATCATATTCTTCAGCTCTGACTAGTCCTTTTTAATATTCTCTGTCATTTTGTTAAAGTTCTCACAGACTTTATCTACTCTTCTCTCAAGTTTGGTGAGCATTTTGTGACTATTACTTTGAACTCTTTATCAGGCAGATTGCTTATCTTTACTTCAGTGATCTTTTTCTGTGGTTTTATTTTGTTATTTTGGAATATATTATGTGGAACATATCTGTCTTCTCATTTTATCTGCCTTTCTATGTTTGTTTCTCTGTATTAGGCAGGTCAGTTGTATCTCTTGATCTTGAAAGTAATGGTCTTATGTAGAAGGCCATCCTATGGTGCCCTGTAGTGTAATACTCCTGGTCACCAGAACCAGCTGTCCCCTTGTGGACTGCACATGCTGTCTAGTTATGACTGAGCTATGACTACTACAGGTACACTGGTAGGTGCACCAGCCCTCAACCTAGGTGTCTGCAATGACTTTCTGCAACTGCTGTGGGTGTACTGCTGGCAGGCCTTGCTCCTGAGGTGACTAGCTACTGCAACCAGCTGGTGCATGGGATAGCTAAATCCTCCTTGGGGCAGGATATGCTTTGGAGAGGGCAGTTATTCTGGTCAGAGTTGCCTACTGGGTATGGTGGGGCAATAGTCACTTTGGGAGGATGCTAGTCCTTACCTAACCTGACTTGGTGTGACAGAATGGGAGCTGATTTGGAGGGGCATGTGCCAAGGTAGGTCGGTTGGGTGGGATGAGTCCACAAAGGAACACTGGGGTGGAACAAGTGGTGCTAGTAATTATGGAATGTCAGAATTGCCTCCTACAATCATCTGGCATCTGGACTGAGAGAGGGCAAGAAAAATGGCACCCACCAGTACTTTGGTTCCCAGAGAAATTTCCTGCAGATCTTTGACTCTCTGGCACACATCCTAAAATTGGTCAGTAGATCTCCTTCATGCTTAACCCAGGCACTTTTCAAACTACAGTTTTGTGCTGGGTCTTGGGCTGAGTCATAAAGTGTACTGGCTTTTTAAGGGTGAAGATTCAGTTCTTATTGCTTTCCTGCTCTCCAGGAGTTAAACTTTACTGATATCCAAACTCTATGGAGACTTGTCTTCCCAGTAGGGTTCCCAGGGCCAGGATTCTCAGTGTGGGGTTTAATCTTCCTGCTCCTCCTACTTGTGATGTCCCTCCTACTCATGGGTCACTGCACTGGGACTTTGGTATCAGATGGTGTCTCTGTCCCTTTTACCCTTCTCAATGTGGCATTTCCTTTATGGCTTTAGCTGTGGAAGATCTGTTCCTCCAGTCTTCAGATATTTTCAGAGTGATTTGAAATACATGTAGTTGTTGCTTTGGTGTTTCCATAGGAGGAAGTGAGTTCAGGATCCTCCTTTTAATCATGTAGGTTTCTAGTAGATAACATTAAGTTGGGTCTTGTTTTTTTATTCACTCTGACAATCTCTGTTTTTTAATTGGTTTAGACCGTTTTTGTTTAGGTGTAGTATTGATAGTAGTTGGACTAATATCTACCATATTACAAGAAACAGCAAGTGTTGGCAAGGATGTGGACAGAAGCAAACCATGGTGTGCTGTTGGTGGAACAGTAATCTTGGTGCAGCCACTATGGAAAACAGTATGGAGATCTCTCAAAAAATTAAAAGTAGAACTACCATATGATTCAGCAATTCCACTTCTGGGTATTTATCTGAAAAAAAAATGAAGGGATGCCTGGGTGGCTCAGAGGTTTAGTGCCTGTTTTCGGCCCAGAGTGTGACTCCAGGGAGTCACGGGATTGGGTCCCGAGTTGGACTCCCTATATGGAGCCTGCTTCTCCCTCTGCCTGTGTCTCTGCCTCTCTTTCTCTCTCTCTCTCTCTGTCTCTCATGAATAAATAAATAAAATCTTTAAAAATAAAATAATAATAAAGGGAATGAAAACATTATCTTAAAAAGATATATGTGTCCCATGTTCACACAGTTATTTACAATAGTCAATATGTGGAAGCAACTTGAACGTCCACTGATGGATAAAGACATTGTGATACACACACACACACACACACACACACACACACACAGAGTAATATTATTCAGCCACAAAAAGAAGGAAATCTTGCCATTTGTAATACCAGGGATGGACCTCAAAGACATCATCTAAGTGAAATAAGATAGAGAGAGACAAAATATTATACATGGAATCTAAAAAACAAAAACAAAACAACTGAGCTCATAGATACAGAGAACAGATTGATGATTGCCAGAGGTGGAGAAATGGGTGAGGAGGTCAACAGGTTAAAAAAAAAAAAGAATTGAAGAATCAAAGCTATAAAATGAAGATCAATAGTACTACAGCATATGGAAAGAAGTAAAGGCTCCTAGGTGGGAACCAGTATGGAGAATTAGTTTAAGGAACTAAACCATGCAAGCATGGTTGAAATGTCAGAGCATGGATAGAGTGGAGTTAGATGAGGTTGCAGAGGTGAGCTGGAGCCAAAGCATGCATAGACTTGAGAGAAATTCATGACAATAACTTTGGTTTTCTCCTAAGAGCAGAGTGAAGCCCAAAAAGGAATTTAGTCATGCAGGGGCATGATGAGAATTGCATTCTTAAAAGATCACTCTGGGAGCTTTATGGAGAAAAGGTTAGATTATATAAGAAGACTCAGAGAAACCCATTAGGAAAGGACTTTGAAATTCTAAAAGAAAGGATGGTAAAACTCACTAAAATCATGGTATGGAGTTAAGAAGATAATGGACTCATGAGAAATAAAAGGGAACATCGCGTTACTCTCTTTGCAGATGACGTTCCAGGCACACATACCATGGTCCATCTGAGTACAGCCACTGTCTAATGTATGATACCCTGAAAGTCCATAATTAGTTGTTAATAAGTAGAACTTTCTGGTTCAAATTCAGACTCCAAATTCCACGCTATGCTCAGTTGATTTCATAAGAGGCAGGAGAAAAACAGTTTGTGATATGTCACAATATGTAAACTTTGCCTCCTGGAACTGGCAAATGATAGCTATAGGAGGAATGCCAGCAGGCCACAAGTGTAAGGGGAAAAACTTTCTCCCCATAGGCCCTTGTTTAAAAGCCTTCCAAACCTGGAGTCTTAATTAACCTGCCAAAGCAGCCCTTCCTCCTGCCCCATTGAAAGGACTGTTAAATAAATAAATGGGTCAATCAATCAGAATTTTCTATAAACAGTTCTATGAATTGTAAAATGTCCTTAAAAGAATGCATTAGGGATCCCCTGGGTGGCGCAGCGGTTTGGCGCCTGCCTTTGGCCCAGGGCGCGATCCGGGAGACCCTGGATCGAATCCCACGTCGGGCTCCCGGTGCATGGAGCCTGTTTCTCCCTCTGCCTGTGTCTCTGCCTCTCTCTCTCTCTCTCTGTGTGTGACTATCATAAATAAATAAAAAAAATTAAAAAAAAATAAAAAAAAATAAAAGAATGCATTAACCTTTTAAAATGCAGTACCCATAGCTCAACACGATGACCCATGTAATAATCCTCTAAATGACGATAATAAAAGGATGATGGTAGGGATTATCTTGTATTAGAAGGATACCAGATAGACAAGAGGGGAAAGAGTAAGAGAACAAATGTTTTATGCATTATGCTTAATATTTGATATCATTTGTTATTGGTCTAAATTGGGTTGCAAACCATAACCTGCAAACTAAGTCCAGCCCATTATCTGCTTTTTGTGAGTGAAGTTTTTTTGGAACACAGCCACAGCCATTTGTTTATGAGCTGTGGCTTCTTTCATGCTACAGCAACAGAGTTAAATAGACACAAACTGTATGACTCACAAAGCCTAAGATATTTACCATGTCTAGTCCAGTGATGAACCCATCAAGGACATTTTCCACATCTGTTAGTGTTTCTTGCATTTCTTTTTTATTCTTTTTTATAATTTACATCTCCTTGCCTAAATAATCTATCTGTTCTTGTGTATTGTCTACTTTGCCCATTAGAGCTCTTAATAATCAGAGTTGTTTTAAATTCCTGGTCTGATAGTTCCAACATCACTGCCATATATGAGTCTTGTTCTGTCTTTTGAATGGTATCTTTTGTCTTTAGTATACCTTGAAAAATTTTTATTTAAAACCAGATATGATGTAATGGGTAAAAGGAACTTTGGTAAATAGGCTGGTAGTGATATAGTGGTAAGGTTTATGTGTGGGGAAGTGTTCTATAGTTCTATGATTATGTCTCAGTCTTTGATGAGCCTGTGTCCCTGGACTGTGTGACATTTACCAGTGTTGCTCAGTCCCCCACCTTCCTCTTTATGTGGGACAGGGTGACTACAGTGGGCTGGAGTTGGGTATTTTGCATGTCCTGGGTCAGTTAGGCTCTGATAAAACCTTAGCAGGTTAGGGTCAGGTAAAATGGTTTCTCTTGAGGTTAGCCTTATTGAGAACAGAATGTTCTGGTGTATTTCAAAAGGGTTACTTTTCCCTCCTTCTGCTGGAAGCTCTAGGGAATTTTTCTCTGATATTCATCGTGAGAACCTGGTAGAGTTCCTAGAGGTAGAACAGAAGTATGGAGATGGGGACCTCCTAATGAGTCGGCCCCCATTTTAACTTTCAGACCTGCCTACACAGAGCTTCCAGCATCTCATCAATTACAGTTTAAGTGTTCCAACCCTGATGCTGGTTTTTATAGAAGTTTCTTCTCAGGGAAGTTGTACTTCTGTGTATTTGCCTGTCTCTCCAATTTGGGGGACAGTCATTTTCCCTCTGACCTCACTGTTCTGAAGTATATAGAGGAACTATTGATTTTTCAGTTTGTTCAGGTTTTTACTTTGCTGGGATGGACTGGTGACTTCCAAGCTACTTACAACTTGGATTGGGAATCAGAAGTCCCCCAGATAATTTATTTTCACAGTGAGAATCCAAGTAGATTAGTATTATTATCTAATAGATAAAGTAAAGATGTTTTGAGTCTTGCCAAACATCTTCAGGACAGTGGAGCCAGAGTCTGAGTCCAAGCACCCTGTTCATGGGATGACTCCAAAGCTGATTCTCTTTATCAGAACACAATGCTTATCTATTAGATACACAGTATTCTGTTCAATTGTTGAAAAATTTCCAGTGGAGAAGCTTTCTTTGCTTTCTTTACCCATCCATTCTAATGTAGGGCACTTTTAAGGATCAAGAGGTCCCTTCTGAGATTTAATATGGATCTCTTCAGGTGACAGTAGAAATTCCCCTGTCCAAACTTGTGAGGTAAGGAGAACAGCCTTTTGGCACTATCTTTATAATATCTGCACATTTCCCTTGGAATCTTGGACCTAGCTTTCTAAGTCCAGAAGGAAAAGCAACTTTAAAAATAGCACACATATGTGTATACAGTTATTACCAAGATAGATATGTACAGGACAACCTGCGCTAGATTCTCTTATAAAGTAAGCTAACTCCATTATCTGTAGACCAGACCAGATTTCCTTAATGCCATATGCTATTGTATTTGCTTCATTCTTATCCCAAATCAATCTGAAATGACAGAGTTAAGTCCCTAGCTAGTGATTCAGGGTTGAAGAGATGACCTGGCTATCAGCATCAAGCCCCACTGTATTTGATACCATTAGGGTGACAGGAGTGTGAGGGCTGAGGGATAGGCTGGAGAAGAGCAAAATATGTCTGGGTGAGGTAGTATAGTTCTTTCATGAGTCTTCCCAGAGCCTGCCCACCATTAGAGTCCATGTTCTTGGGGTCCTTGAGTAGCAGAATATTTTTCAGACTTTAATCTCTTCATTTGGCTTAGCTTTTGAATTTTTTTATTTTTAATTTATTTATTTATGATAGTCACAGAGAGAGAGAGAGAGAGAGAGAGAGAGAGAGAGGCAGAGACACAGGCAGAGGGAGAAGCAGGCTCCATGCACTGGGAGCCCGATGTGGGATTCGATCCCGGGTCTCCAGGATCGCGCCCTGGGCCAAAGGCAGGTGCCAAACTGCTGTGCCACCCAGGGATCCCTGGCTTAGCTTTTGATACATTATTGAAAAAGCCTACATATATCCAGTAGGGTTATATAATGTGGTTGAAATAAAGATTTCTCTCATTTTCTGGCAAAGGAGTGGTATGGTCTATTTTAATTTGTTTCCAGAGTCCTCAAATCTCTTGTTTCAAAACTCTTTTTTTGCTACTGCTCTTGGAGGTACTTCTTTTGGAGTGTGCTACCCAAAAAGACATTATTTGATGAGCCAGAAGATCCGGTAGCATCATAAGTCCTGAACACAAATATTTTAGGCTTTTGTTTGCTCCTCTGTTCTTTCATGTCTTTGGCACTGGCCCTGTGAACTAAAGTAATAAAGTTTTCCAAGATCAATTGTAGTAATAATTGAGTTAGGCTACACCAGGATCACATCTGCCCTTTATCCATTCTTGATCCTGTGAAACCTCCATCTTTTTCAAGGCACATGTTGCTACTCCAGTCAGTGTGATAAGGGTCATCTCCAGACCCATGATCATGTAGGCCTCCTGCCCCATAGTGCAACTACAACTGCTATATCAGCCAGGCAGTTGCACCTAGATGTGGCACTTCCTTAGTGTGTCCCTAAACTTTCAGCCCAAGCATTCCATCCATGCTACCAAATTAAGACCCTTCCTTGGCTTCAAACTGACCATCAGCACACAAGTGCATGAACCAATTGAACTTTTAACTGAATAAAAAGTTAGAGTCTAACACAAGGATTCCAATCAATTACCCTTTTTCTTTTATCAACCCATTAATGACATCTAAATCAGAGTTCTGAGCCTCTTTTTAAAGACTATGATTCAGTAAAGAATCTACTACTCTTCTAAGTACTCTAACTACACTTGACTTACTTTTTTTTTTATCTGTTGGTCTATCTTGTCATGTTTGATAGACTATGATTTTTATTAAGGAATATTTTATATGGATAGCTCTTCTGTTGAGAGTACAAATTCCTATAGTTATTTCATAGAGATATAAGGGATATGCAAAACATATCATCCACTAACTATTTCATTTATTACTGATTTGCCCTTTATGATCTTTTATTCTGAGAAAAATCAAAGGGATTGGTGATTTGGAAGTCTGGGTGTTCACTTCCCCTGATTCTGTTCAGAGTACAGCCCAGTCCAGATAAGCAGGACTACCTAATCCCGCCATGCTTTATTTTCTAACTATGCAACAGCTAGAGCATTAGGAGTTATGAGCAGGGAGGCTGCTATAGGACCATTCTCTCTTTCAGTGTTTTCCATGCCACCTGATGTTCCCTTGACCAGGCCTTTGGGTGTGTGGGAGAAGCTGGGCAAAAGCGAGACTGTGCTATGGTATGAGTTCCTTCAGAAAAATGTCCAGCCCACGAATGATGTTTGCTGGCTTAGACAGTGACCTATTCAGCTTGGTTCTGTCTAACTTGATGCTTTTCCTCAGGAGCTGCTATCATTCCCCAGATGTAACAGTGGAGTTTGATCCACCTTTATCTTTTTGAATGAATTCATTTAACAAATATTTACTCAAAGGCTTCTGTAGCATTGGGCATGGTTTGGGACTCAGAATGTCATGATGAGCAAGAGTAATCAAAGTCTCTGTGCAGCTACAGATGAGTAATAAACACATGAACAAAGGATAAGTTAATCACAGATTGTGGTGAGTGCTAGGAGGGGAAAGCCAGGGTGGCATGGGTCAAATGGAGCCTGTTTCTAGATAGGGTGGTCAGGGAAATCTCAACTTACTGGGGAGGTGACAGGCTGTGATATAAAGCTCAAGAAAGAGCCAGCCATGAGAAGAGGATGGAGAAGGATATTTTATGTAGAAGGAAGAGCAAGTGTAAAAGTCCAGAGGCAGGAAAGAGTTTTGCTTGTTTTTGCTTGTTTAAGGAATAAGAAGGAGGCAGAATGGTTGGGGCATGGTGAGTGAAGGAAAGAGTAGTGAAGAAATGAGCTGGAAGGTCTGTAAGAACCAGACATGCGGTGCCCAGGGAAGAGCTGGGGATCAGTTTGGATTTCCACTAAATGGAATGGGAAGCCACAGAAAGGCTTTAAACTAATGGGACAGAGGATTTGCTTGTACTTGAAAAATAATCTCTTTGGTTGTTGTATAAAGAACACAATGTAAAAAGCAGTAAGTAAGAACACGGGAAAATGAGCTCGAGGCTATTTATGATGTTGATTTCTGTCCCCAACTTTCTTGTTGTCTACAATGTCAGATCTTATTCAGTGGGATTCCGCTGCTTCAGAAGTCTATTTAAGCTGACTACTGGTTTGGGGAGTTTTTACTCAGATAAGGCATCTATTCATTTTCCCATTTTTCCTTCCATCCATTTATCTCTAGTCCATCCATCCATCCATCCATCCATCACTTATCCATCCATCCATTGATCCATACATTCTACAATTATTCATCAATATGCTGCTAAATGCCAAGCCCAGTACCAAACGTAGTTTCCTGCCTGAAGCCATGTACAGTCTATTTGTTGGTAGAGACATGCAAATAAATAAATAACAACATATTATAATAAGGGCTATAAGAGTGCAAAGTACAATAGGAAGCACCTAGCAAGTAGCCACGATAAGAATAGGTGACATTTGAAGAAGGTCTTGAAAGATGAATAGAAATTTGCCAGTAAAAGCTACTTTTTCTTAAACTTTTACTGGGTACTAAGCAATATGCTTTAAATTTTACACACATTATCTCACTTAGTCTTTCTCTCAACCTAGCAGGCTAGGTAGTATCATTCCCATTTACAGAGAGATTGAAAAATGTTCCCATTGCACAACTTGTCAGTACCCATCCTGACTGTTAAACCATGTCTGTATGCTCCAAAGTCCATGTTTTTAACTATATTATTTCTCTGTTATCTACAGATAGGAGTATTATTTTGATGGGATAATATTTCATACATGTAGTTCTTCTATGCAGAGTGTAAATCCCCATAGTTTGGTTCATAGAGATACTGATATGCAAAAAAAATTAATTCACTATCTATTTCAGTCATTATTGTTCCACCTTTTTAACAATTCTTTCCGAGGAAGAATTCAAGCAAGTGCATATAACAAGCTGTTATAGGCAAAAAGGAGCATGTCAAATTTGAGGAAAAGGAGGGGTTTGGAGGGCCTGAAGCACAAGGTATGGAGTGGTGGAAGGTCCGGGGATGAGCCTCTGGATAGGATAGAGCCAAGGCAGGAGGCATCACACACCATGCTATGAGTTTGTCTTCCTCCTGTGGGCAACCTCAGCAGTCTGGTCATTAGCCCTCTTTCTTTACAACCTGGAGAACTGGATCAAGTCCTGATTGATCTCAGCAACCGACCGGCAACCTAAAAGAACAATGTGGTTAACGAGCTTATTGCTCTAAAACCCCAATGACCTACGTCATCATGGGTAATGGGATGATCCAATGGGAACAGGCCTGACTTGATCTCTGTGCTCACCCCGGGAAACCATTATGGATACCAGAATCACATGAAAAATGTGATTCTGATTGCCTTGAGAATTACTTTGTGAGCCTGTGCCCATGTCCTCTTTCAACACAGCCATGTCAAAATGGCATAGTAAAAATATAGAAACACTATTTTAGCATTTTAGAAATAAATTCATATGTGCCATAGATACACTTGACCTTTATCTGAGCACTGATAAGCCTCAAGGATATAGGAAGTACATGTCAGAGAAAAATATGAGTCAGGAATAAGAGATGGGATGAGTACTTCATACTGCGGTTGCCTTCCAAGGGAAAGTTCTGCAAAATTTAACACTTTAGTAAAGGATCTGAATCAAAATGCAAAATTAGAACTGTAGCTGAGATGAGACACAGGGATTGAAGAGAGTGATGTTGGATCAGAAGCGTGAAAATTAGAGAGGGTGACAAAACTTGAGAGATTCCTAACTCTGGGAAACGAACAAGGGGTAATGGAAGGGGAGGTGGGCAGGGTGATGGGGTGACTGGGTGATGGGCACTGAGGGGGGCACTTGACAGGATGAGCACTGGGTCTTATACTATATGTTGGCAAATTGAACTCCAATAAATAAAAAAAAAGGAAGGAGAAAGAGGGAGTAGTATGTTGGTACAGACTGGAGAGTTGTGGCCTTGAGTGGACAGGAAATCCCGGTGATGATAAGGCAGAAAACTTGAATGCCAGGATGTGTAATGTTTAATTGAAGTTTTTTCCCACATGTATGATGTGTGTAACTTCACCTCCCAAAACACAACTTTAGCAAAATGTATTATTTGTGAAAATAAAATTAATGAGAGGGGGGTTTTCCTCTCTAAAAAATCATGCCTCTGTTGATTATAGTGGACAGAGATGGCAGGCATGGGATACATAAATAACCCACAAACAACTCATTCGGCAGAAGCAGGAACTTGGTGCCAGAGGTGGCTCTCCTCAGAATGGCAGTGGGGTCTTAAGAGCTTTGGGTTTCCCCAGAGGGGAGAACAGTGGGCAGGCAGACCTATTCAAGGAGTACAGAGATGCGAAAGTATGATCTTTGGTTATATATTGTAATACAAATAATATTTAAATGATGTAAAAATGTCTCAATAGTTGTAACAAAGTCATGTTATGACTTCATCTTAATACAGTTTGACACATAAGCCTTGGAAATGCTTCCGTGCTTACTCAACTCTCATCAATTAGTTTCTGGGTCTTATACAATACCAAGGACACTGCCCTACACTTGGCAGAGGCTCAGTAAAAGTGAGGGAGAATGCATAATTATGATTTTCTTCCACTCTTTCATTGCTATAAATTAGGAGGATGTTTACACTAAAATCTTTTGGCTACTCTAAAGTGAAGTAGGTAATTCCAAACAATAAACCTCAAGAAGGTTCATATACTTTTTAATTCAGCCTCCTCCCCTTGTGAAGAATGAGATCTCAGTGAGGTCCATGCAGCCTTGTGTTGGTATGATTTACGTGTGGACATTTTTCAAGAGAGATCATGATTTTAACCTTTCTATAATTTCAGCAATTGGTGTCATGGTGAGAAAAACACGACTTTTAAGCTTATTTTGCTTTCAGAGGGTCATAAAGGAAAAACATCACACATCTCCAAGGGAATCAGGTGAGAGAAATCACATCAACTGATTCCTCTTGGGTGCTGATTTTGTGTCAGGCACCTTATGTGCATTGTGTGCAGAAGAGCTAAGGGGTGCAGAATCTCAGGGCTTTCACACTATGATTTTGCACTTTAGTGAGTTCCACCAAAAGCACAAGCGCCTGCCTCAGCTCCCATCTTCCCAAGGACCAGCCTGGGGGTCTACCCTGGGGAGAGACTCTTATGCAGAGGATGCCAACCGATACCCTTCTGCTTGAGTTTTCCATTCTTTCTCTTCCTCCCTCTTCCCTGTCCCATGTTTGGTAGTGATTACTAATTTTTATATAGACATTTAAAACAATACATTCTCATTGTAGTACAGTTAGAAGGAGGCGAGTATAAATTGTCAGCCTTAAAAGTGCTCACAATTCCGTTTTTTTCTCTTGCCCCTTTTAAAAAAGGATGCTCTCCTCTTTATTTCAGAAGATTTTTCCAGCCACCATTTCCACCCCAGTGACTGTTAAGCGTAAACTTTTAATAGAATAAAAAAGCTTTTTTACTGTTAATTCCTCCAACAGGCTTCTGTTAAAATAAGATCAGACATCATTTCACAAAGATAGGAGAAAATATTTGGGGGATCAGAAGTCACCTCAACCTCCTGGAATCTGCAGAAGCTCATGGGTCTTCTCGTCCTTCACTCTCCTCCTTCTCAGGGTCAAAACACACCACTATGATATCTGTTTGCCCTTGTGCCCTCCATTCCCTCATGAAAGGGCCTTGGTAACACCAGGTCACTTACTGACTTATCTTCATAGGCTCTGAAGAGTATGACTCTGGTCCAAAGCTGAAAAGTATGGCTCTGGTCCTCATCCTCCATAACTTGATCTATTCCTCCCGTTTCCTTTCTTTAATTAATTTGCTCTGTGGGAAGGAGGCTGGTACTGGCAGTAATGCTGATCTAAGTTTTGTAACTTGTATTACTCAACCCCAAAAGGTTCAATCTGTAGTCCCAATAGACACTACTAATATAACTTGGACACTGAGTACAAGACACTTGTCCAAATATCAGACCAAAACCAGACTTGAGAAGAACCAGGACATCTTGCCTTTGTGCCTGGCACACGACTGATGCACTGTAATATTTATGGAAATAAGTCAATGGCATGAAAATGGTCTTGATTTCACATCAGAGCTCTTGATTCATTATTTCCTTACTTCTGGAGAAGTATTATCAAATTTTAGAATTGAGGAGTGAATGGAAGTCTTATTGAGATTCATCTTGTCTGAGCTTTCACATAGTGATCAGTTAGATCTACAGCAGACAAAGACAATCAAAGACAGAGTCATTTGGCCTTTGGCATTTTGGTAGGGTAATTCTTTTCTATGAGACAGCTCCAGGCATGTTAGGACATTTAGTGTCCCCAGCCCCTGAGCACTAACTACCCGCATTATCCACCCTACAGTTGTTGTGCCTACTAGAAAAAAATAAATTCAAATTCTAAACCAAATCTTCCTCAAGAGGGCAGTCATCCATGATCTTAGTTGAGAGCTACTATTTTATAGATCACTGGGATCCCAGGCTTTGCTAAACTTACAATTTTTTTTTCACTTACAAATTTTTATGAGCACTACTTTACGATAACTTTATCTTTGACTGAAATCCACCTGCATGTAACTTTTAGACATTTACGTTTCTCTGGCTGTGGTTACACAAGACGGCACTTCTCCTTCTCCCCGCCTTCTCTCCTCCTGTTGTGTCTATCTCCCCAGTTCCTCCATGCCTCCTCCTTGACATAATTTCTCAATTCCTCACAGTCCATGAATATGAAAAAGTGACACACAGAGCCACACCCAAAAAGCCTGGTGTGTGATCCGAACACAGAAGAGTATAAGGGGACACTCTTTCCTATAATCTGAAATTGCATTTGATTTTGTAGCAAAGGTGTTGCATCTTGAGTCTGTGTTCAATTCTTTGTCTGGGGCATCTTTTTCTTTCTCTCTATTCTAGGCTGGGCTGGGAGAAACTAGCTAGAAGGGGGAGCCGCCACTCCTGTGCCCTCATGCCTTCAGGTCTAAATCAGGAAAAAGACTATAAAAACTTACCTGTCAGGGCCATGGAAGTGTGAAACTCATTTTTTATAATGTTCAAAACTTCCTCAACGCCATATTCACCCTGCTTCCAACATGCGGGATGGGGAGAGACAAAAAAGAAGTGTGAGGGAACATTCTGCCCATGTGCTGAGTATCAGTTCTAGGCATGTTCACAGCTGCAGTGGGGAGGATGGCAATGTCTGTAAAATTGGAACAATGTCAGGAAGACAGGGAAGCAAAGAGGAAAAGATGGGGGTGAGCATGCCTGAGAATGTGCAACATGCTACAGAGATGCAGGCAAGGAGTAGCTGTCCCTCAGGAATCTGTGGCACCTCAAAAAATGGCTCAGCTTGGATGGTAAGCCACAGTAAAGTGTGGGAAAAAAAATGAGAAGCACAGTATCTTGATTTTCACTTTGCCACTCTCACCTTATAGGCAAGACCCCAGAGGATTGGTCTCCCCAGAAACACACACTTAGCCCCAAGGGCCAGAGCCTTGAGCACATCATTGCCAGTTCGGATCCCACCATCCAGGTATACTTCCATTTTCCCTTTCACAGCAGCCACCACTTCTGCCAAGGCATCAATCTGAGAACGAGACACATGTGGCTTGAGGGATTACCATTTTCACTCTCAGGGATCATGGGACACAGGTGCCCCTCAGTGTGGGTTAGGAATAGGAAGTCCAAGTGTGGATGACATCTACTGGTTTCTTCCCCTCCCCTACCAGAGCAGTGCAGCTAGGTCCCCAAGCCCCAAGGACTTTCTGCAGGCTCCCTCTCTTGCACTTTCTGCCCTGACAGAGTGTGACTTCTCTCTGATTCACTTGTTCAGCTGTCTACAGCTTGGAAGAAACTCTTGGTTTCTCCTCATATCCTAAAGGGGATATTTTCCATTAACGGTATTCACTTTAGTGTTCTTTTTAAAGTACATTTTGACTTTTGGTTTTCTCCTATCTTCTCTGTTTCTAGTTCTCCATTGCTAAGGCACTGAGTCTTTTTTGGCAAGTGTCTGGATCACAGCCCACCTTGTGTAACCGGGCTGCATGTTCCTTACACACCACACTTGAACCACCTGTTCTTGACTTCTGTGTGTGTTATCAAAGACATAGGTTGGGAATGGAAGCAGCAGTGCTGTTGAAGTAGGGTTGAAGACTCTGAAAGGTAAAACAAAAGCTGCTTATAACTTAGCCTGGTGTTTCCCAGGCTTTGTCTCTCACCTTGTGTCCTCAGTTCTAGGCTCTGTAGTTACCAGGCTGTGCCAATCCATGGTGCCCCAGACTGAGCTGCACTCCTGAGCACCTCCAAGTCTAGGAGGAGGGGTGACAGCAGAGTCTGGGAGGAGAGTCCTTGAGGGTAGAGTTCTGGAACTGCCACAGAGCTCCTGTTCTATGGCTCTTGGACTGTAGAGGAGGAGAAACTAGCCCCAGGGAACTTCTGCTGCCCAAGGAATCAATGGGAATTCTACCTCAATGAGATCCTTTGGATTACTGAGCAGAATATGAAATAAGGAAGGAAAGAACTTTGTACTCTAATTTACAAATGGAGAAGAATTGAATACATTTTAAACTGACATTGATAACTGGTGATAATGCATGTCCAAATAAGGGGACATTATTTTATATAATATATAAAATAATATATATTTTATATATTTTTATAGTCCCAGCATGGTATTATTTGGAATATTTCAATGATTTTGGGAAAAAGAAATGAACATATCTGTACAAACTCTTCCAGTGAGCTGTACTGGACAATGGAGCTGATGGAATTTGAGAAACAGACAGGGAGTGAATTTTGGCCTAGGGTACAATACTTTAGAGTTACTTTCTATAGGTCATGATAGGACATTCATTAGAGCTTTCAGGAGACAACAGATAGCTCTGACCCTTTTCCCAGGTCCAAGGAAGAAATACAAGAAGTGCTAGATTTGGAACCTTCTAAAGATGGGAACTTCAAAGAGTCATACTTCTCACAGGGAGAGGCTTGGGGTGGAAAGAGTGAGGTGCTTACCTCAGGCACAAAATTTAAGGAGTGCCAAAACGCTCAGATAGATAACATTTGAATGCAATATTTAAGAATAAAATGGCACACTTTGACCTGTGAGCTGGAGGGCTTGTTTTTATAAATAAAGTTTTATTGGATCCGGGGCCACGATGACAGTAAGATGAGTGGAGGCAGGCTATGCAGGCACAGGGACAGATACTATCTTTATTTAAAATGTTGATATTTTGTTGGCCATGGATTTTTTGCATTAATTTAAAATTTTTAAATAGTACATTAAACTATTATTTATCTTACTAGGTTTTTTCTGGCACCTTCTCAAATTTTGAGCCAGAGGTACCTCATCAGCTTTGCATTAATCTCAGCACTGTCCCTGGATGACCTTGGGTTTGGTTGTTAAAGTCAGATGGCTTGGGAGAATTATGTATTGATCAGCACGATAGGGAAGGAGAAATTCTCTCTTGGCTCCTGCGTTTGCTAACAGTCATTCTCTACTGAGGAAGAGCAATAGGGAGCAATTACTTAGCTTTTCTTTCCAACTATTACTCAGTCCTTCCGCAAAGGGAGCAAGACTAGCTAAACTGATTCATGAGAGAGACACTATCGTATATGTTTTATTAGAGTTGTTTCGAAAGTCAACATTCTACTCTATTTGTTGCTTGCTGGTGATGGGCCCTTTTTTGCTTTCTGTTCCTACCTGAAAGCACAATTGGGACTACTTGGGACCTGCTATAATCTTTTGCACTCTGTTCTGCCCATTTCTGGATGTGTGGGAGGTGGCCGATGGCATCTTTTCAGGAGTTGGATGAGAGAGCTAGCATGTGCTCTGCAGATCGACTTTCTCCTGGATTCATAGGTCAAAATCTGGGGGATGGGAAGTAGGAGGTCTAACTGTTCTCTTTAGTCAGTTCTTATGAAGAGCTCTGGTAAACAGTGTCCCTTACTCTCCAAGTGGGCTTGTTATTCTGTGCCTGTTCTCTGTCAGTGAGAACCTGGTGGGGAGAAGGGGGCCAGTGATTAGCACATTAAACCTCCAAGTTTCACAAGCCTTGAAATGTACAAACCTGCTGATACAGCTTCCCCATTTCCTGGAATTCATCTTAAAGAAGTAATTGAGAGTGTGTTAAAAATTTAAGGATGATCACTGACACATTGTTTAAAATCGTGAAGACTTGTAAGTCATCAGATATTCAAAAGTAGGCAGTTGATTATATGAATTGTGCATTCATACTATACACCATTAAAGGTGGGAGCAGCATATATACTGAAGTGAAATTATGCTCTTAGTGTATTGATAAAGTGAAAAGAGAAATTACAAAATAGTATGTGGCTTTTTAAAGTGTCATATTTGCATTAAGAAATTGATAAAAAAAAAACAAATCCCAAAATATTGTCATTAATGATAGTGATGAAATTAGGGGTGATTTTTATCTTCTTCTTTTTGTATATGTACATTTTATAACTTATCTGCAGTGAACATGTCTTACATACATAATAAAAATAACTTAAAAGAGGAAAAAACCCACTTCCCTTTCTTTTTTTTTTTTAAGATTTATTGATTTTTATTTTGAGAGAGAGAGAGCATGGGTGTGCATGAATGGGAGGGGCAGCAGGACAGTGAGAAAGAATCCCAAGCAGACTCCGTGGGGAGAGTGGAGCCTGCCATGGGGTTTGATCTCACAACCCCAAAACCACACCCAGGTGGAAACCAGGAATCAGAAGCCCAACCCACTGCATCACCCAGGTGCCCCCTTCCCACACTTCCCTTTCTTAGAATGGAATCAAGTAACAATAGAAGAATCTCTTGAAAAATATAAGCTATATATATCCATGAAAATAAATCAACAATTTCCATTTAAAGATTCTTTTCTTGCCTGCCTTCTCTTCATCTATAATGGACATAAATTCAAAAGACGGGGAGAAAATCATAGACTGTCAAAAATTTTTAGAAAAAGATTCATACGGCATTTTTTAGTTTTACTGTGAAAGATGGTTATTTATTAGTTTAAGTGAGGCTCTATTCCTTCCCAGGACACATCATATGAGAAAATATGTCGTTATACCCCATGCACACAGGCAAACTTTTAGCTGAATACTACTTCCAGAAGGCAGGAGACCTCAATGCCTTTGGAACATCTCTCCTATTGACTTCTACCTTAACCACTTATTAACTGTGTGAACTTGGACAAATTATTTAACTTCTCTAAGCTGCAGGATCCCCATCTGTAAAAGAGTAATAATTATATCCATCTTACAGACAGTTGAGAGATTTAGAGATGATGTATATATGAAGCTTATAAAAATAACCTGGCATATACTAGGCTGTTAATGATTAAAAGTCCTTGCAATTCACAGGAATATACCAGCATATGTGGTAAGGGAGAGGGGAGTGTAGGCCAATCTGCAATCTGCACAGAGTACCTTGCTGTAGGCACATACACACACACACACACACACACACACACACACACACACACACCCTCTGAAGTTACCCTACTTACAGATGCGAGAACATCATCAAGCTGCCTCCCACCATGGTTGGAAACAATGATGCCATGGACATTGTGCTTCACAGCTAACTCTGCATCCTCTTTTGTCAAGATCCCTTTAAGGATGATGGGCAATCGAGTTATGCTCTGAAGCCAGGAGAGATCATTCCAGCAGAAGGATGCATCAATGGGAAACATCTGGAAATAAGGCATTGGATTTCTCTGTGGGGAAGAAAAAAGAATCTTAGACTTGAGCTCCTTTAGGATTGTTTGATACATTTCAAAATGAGACACATTCAGATAGTCACCCTTCATAGGCCTTAAAAGAAGAGTAACGAAATCAACAACTTCCAGCCATCCTTTGCTTAACAAAATTTGTGCAAAAGAATCACTATTTTAATTTCTTATTCACTAACCATTAATTGTGTCCCTGCTCAATAACTATGCCAGAATCTGGGGATACAAAGACAAGACACAGTCCCTACTTTAAAGGAACTGAGTTTAGTAAGTGAAGGGGATAAATGAAAGTATTTATAGGCCGATGTAAACTGTTATCTTGAGATATACACAAGGTCATGAGAATTAAGAAATACTTTGATAATCCTGAACCAGATACTACCTTATAGTTAACCTTGGCTCATAATTTGAATCAAATATCCCATAAATCCCAATGTGTCCCTGTAATCTGAGATAAGGATTCCAGAAAATGTCAAGGCTAATTTGTGGTTAATGGGTAGAACGGTTGAGTCACTTGGCTGGGTATCACAGCTGCTCATTGACTGAAAAGGCTGGTATAATTATCTCTAATGTAGTCAAGGGACTCCAATGTTATCACTACTTTCTTGCTCAGGGGCACTCCATCCCATCTGACTGTAGGAGTTTAATGAGGAAATGGTCTTTGCAGTCATCTATTTCAGAGGTTCCAAACAAGTGTGCTGCAGATCCAGGGAGTTCTAAGTGTAGAGAGATACTGACTCTCAGTTCTCAAGGCAGTAGGGTAGGGCCTGGGCTGGTTATACTCCTTGGGCCAGTTACCTTGTCTGTGAGCATCTTCAGGAGGTCAGTTTACCTAAATATGCCATCCAAAATTATCATTTTCTAAGTGTCCCATAGTGTAAAAAATGTTGGAAGAACATGCTTAATTTACTCTCCTACTGCATGAAAAAATCCTTTTCATAGCTTTCCTAGCACCCAGCCCTGGCCAGAACACTTCAGGTGACAGGTTGGGTGCCTCCAGGAGTGAGGATATTTTGTGTTCTGTTCATCTAGAAGCTCTGGACAGCAGGAATCAGCTCAGCTTTTTGAACTATGGCATCTGCAGTATCTGCCAAGAGCAAGCACTCTGAACTTTTGTGGAAATAGAGAAGGGAGGAAGGAGGAGAGGAAATTTGCCTCCTGTTATGCTTGCCCATTGGATCTGGTATTTTTCCTACCTCTTTAGTTGAGCGAAGGTCTTTCAGCAATAAGTTCATCTTTAAGTCCAGTTGGTTTTGAATGTCCTGTCGCCTGTTGCCAAGTTTGGGTACATCCACAGTGATGACCAGAGCTTTGAAACCCAGGGATTCAACTTTCTGGACCAGCTGTTTGTTGAGCTGCTTGTCTGACTGCATATAGAGTTGGAACCACCTGAGGCCCCTGGGAGCAGTAGCAACAATGTCTTCAAGGGCACAGCTAGCATAGGTGCTGGTGATGTAGCAGATCCCGGCTGCTTGGGCAGCTACAAAGCAAACAACACAACTCAGTTTGGATGGAGAGCAGGGTTCTGGACTAGGGTGAGAAGCCCTTAGAGTTTGGGCCACCTCTGATCAGTTTACCCTGTGAGTGAAGATAAAGCTTGACTCCATTCTGCTTCTCATTAGGGTAGGAGGCATAGGGGGCATTCAGTCAGCCTGGGAGGCTGTCCCCATATATAGCCTGTCTTCTAGACCCTGTTAAGATTCCTAGCTAGAGGAGTCATTTAGTACCCAGAGTGATTTTGGACATGGTGCAGCTTCCAGATGGGAGAATGGGCTGCGCATGAACTTGCAAATGATGCAGAAGGGAACTAGAGAACAAAGGGTGAGGAAATGTAATGTCAGTGGAGAAGGTTAATCTTTGTACTGAAGAAAGCATAATATCTGAGTTAGAAGGGTTAGAAGAATGCTAGTTCTACTCCTCCTTAGCTGTGTGCCTTGAGTACCATTTTCTTCGTCTGTAAAACGGAGAGAAATAATACTACCTCTCTTATAGGGTTGCGGAAAATTAAACAGGATACTAGATATGGAAGCATTTTTATGTATTTTATTTATTTATTATTATAATGTTTTAAGTAAGGCTAGGTATGGAGCTCATGACCCTGAGATCAAGACCAGAGCTGATATTAGGAGTCAATGCTTAACCAACTGAGCCACCCACACACCCCTGGAAGCATTTTTTTAAAAGATTTTATTTATTTATTTACTCATGAGTGACACAAAGAGAGAGACAGAGACAGACAGAGGGAGAAGAAGGCTCCTCAGCGGGGAGCCCGATAGGAGATTGCATTCCTGGACCCAGGATCATGCCCCGAGCTGAAGGCAGACGCTCAAATGCTGAACCACCCAGGCATCCCTCTGGAAGCATTTTAAAAATTACTATGTGATGTGCTGTACAAATGCTTGGTGATAACGAGGTTGGCCACGGTGGTGGTGATGATGATGTTGACATTGCTGCATATTTCTCATTTCCTACTGTGATCATTGTTTTCTGTAGGATTCTCCAGTAGGCTAATGTCACTACCATTTCACAACCCTTGGGTACAGAATCTGACCTAATCAGGATTTAATATTTTCAATTCCTAACATCAACAGGAGATACCACATTCTTTTGCCCCACTACAAAAACAACACCACACATTCAACCATGAAGATTTAGTAAAGCAGTCATAGTCCTACAGAATATTCATGTTTCAGTCTAACCAGACTTGGCTCCTAACCAGACAGATGCCACTTCCAGCTCTAGAATCCTTGGATTCATCGCTTCCTATATCACAGGGTCAAAGTAAAAGATCCTTGGGAAGCCCTGGGCAATGTGCAAATAAAATATTTCCTAGATTTGACCTATATAGTAAAGATTATAAAGGGAGTCACAAGATTGTTTTCAGCCTCATCCCTCCCCTCTTCCTTCTCTTATTTTTCAGTCAAGTAGGATAAGAGAAGAGAATAAGGAGCTACTAGGAAGGAGACATACTCAATAAGAAAATTTTTGTCATATAAAATGACAAAGTCAGTCAAGGAGAAGGGAAATGCAACTTTGAGCAGGAGCACTGCCGGGGCCTTTGTAGGACCTCACGTTATGACTCTCTCCTCATCCTAAATTCAGAGACTCACCATTTACTCACCATTTACTCACCAGGCCTGGCCCAAGAAGGCGGTCAAAGAGAGCCCTATCTTGAAGCCATGCTTAGAATCCCTTTCTCCACAGACTGAGTGGTCTGCAACCCTCCTTCAAAGGATAGCTTGCTTAATTTCCACATCTATTCATCTGTAGCCGCCCTCTCTAACCATTCATTATGTTGGAAATGGATGTTTTCTCAATCTTAGAGGAGATGTTATGGGAACATCCCTCCTTAATTCTGACCAGATTGATGTCCCTAAGCTCCTTCTAGAAGAAATCCTGCTACTGCTCTGACGGATACCCGCACAGTTCAGGGCCCCAGAGAAGAGAGCCTCAAGGTGTGGCTGGGTCATACCTCTGGCTGTGCTCATTTCTCCATCTGGCCAGACAAGGCAGTGGAAACCTGTGGGTGAGATGCAAATGGGGGCAGTAATCTCCTCCCCTTGGACTGTGGTCCGGGTGTCCACCTCTTGCACATCCTTCAGGTACCGGGGACGGAGGCGGATTCTGTGCTCAGAAACAAAGATTCTTCTGTTAGTGAAGTTACTCTCAGCATGTAGTGCTGTCTGGTGCTGAGGCCTCCCAGATTCTGGTGCAGGTCTACACCAGACTGGTGCCAAGAAGCCTCTGGTGGGGTTGGTTGGCTGATTGGGCCACACAGACCAACTTTCAGAAAGCATTTCCCAATACTCTGACTCACATTAACACCAGTTTCTCTAACCCCCAGTGCATGTGTCCTCCACATCGCTTCCAGGTTTGCTCTCTCACAGGTCTGTGTCTTTGAGTTTTGCCTTCCTGAACAGACTCTTAGCACTTGGATGCTATGATTCACTTAAACCATAACAAGGATTAGAAAAGAAAAGAATAGGGTGGCCTGGGCGGCTCAGCGGTTTAGCGCCGCCTTCAGCCCGGGGCCTGATCCTGAAGACCTGGGATCGAGTCCCTGTCGGGCTCCCTGCATGGAGCCTGCTTCTCCCTCTGCCTATGTCTCTCCCCCCACCTCTCTCTCATGAATAAATAAACGAAATTTAAAAAAAAAAAGAAAAAAGAAAAGAATAAGCAGGAAGGAGTTCTAGGCTCTTCCTTCATGAGTTAGAAACAAGTCTCTATAAAGAAAAGGCCACTGAAAGAGGACAAATTGCAGAGAATGATCATGGTGGGGGTTTGTTTTGTTTTATTTGTTTTTGTGTTTTGCTAGAGGCTAACTCATTTGAAGATTTGACTTAACCATTGCTTTAGAAAAAAGGAAATTCACAAATAATAAATATATAAAACACACTTTAAGTCCAATAAATACTTAGTCTCAGGTCCAAAAATGTTTGTTTTTCACAAAATGTTATTATTCCTCCACACAAATGTAAAAAAGTTTTGCTAGAAATACTGATAGTACAAACCTGGGTAAGATACAAACTTCATCATGAAGACAAAGTGAGATAAAGTGAGTAAGGGGCCTCATAGAGTGCTAAACAAGTATGAAAATACAGAATATGTTGTTCACCTTGTATTCCATTTTTCAATTTTCTCCTGACCTTTCTATTATGGGGGGAGAGCAAATTTTTTCTGTAAAAGGCCAGATAGCAAACATTTTAGGCTTTATGGGCCATGTAGTCTGTCACGGTTATTCAGATTTGCTGTTGGAATGCAAAAGCAGCCATAGAGACATGTTAAATGACTGAGCATGGCTGGTTCTAATAAAACTTTATCTATAAATGCTGAAATTTGAATTTCAAATAATTTTTATGTATAAAAAATTATCATTCTTCTTTTAATTTTTTTCAACCATTTAAAAATGGAAAACAAATTCTTAGCTTGTGGACCATCCAAAAACAGGTGGAGGGCCCGATGTAGCCTGTGGGCTGTTTACTACCCTATGCTCTACCTGCTGCTGTTCTAGACCAGCTCTTCTCCTTTGAAGTCAACTTCCTGTCACCCCTAAGACCCTTTGGGTCTCCATATTTCCTGTGTTCCCTCTCTCGACATACATTACCTCCTTTAAGTCAGAAGTTTAGGAACTTGGGAGATTTAGACCTACCCAGCTGGCTTTTTCTCCCAGCCCAGGTAACTGGCAACCTTGGACTCTTATACTATCTTGTCAGGTGGCAAAGTTGCTGGGATGCAGAGGGAGGATGACTTGTGCTAGTTCCACAGAGGCACTAAGATAAGTTCTTTGTCCATTCATCCTCTCCCCAGCCACCTGCCCCTCCCCTCATAATCTCCTAAGACCCCAAACAGTAACAACAAAGACCATTAATATATCTTGAGTACTCTGTGCTCTTTGGAGGCAGAGAGCAGAGCTACTACATTCCAAAGATCTCTCACACAGTGCACCTTAGTTTAACAATAGAAAGGATACAGGAGACCAGACAGACCTTTTAAATGCTGTGATGTTGTCATCCCGGGTGAAACATTCATCAGCTCCTCCTTCAATATAATCCCAAGTTGACTTAGACAGATGCTTCTGGGCATAAGCCTGAAAGTCTGTCAAACACACCAAGGGCATTTCTGGAATTTCTGGACCCTCAAAGGAAAAACCAAAACCAAACAAACAGGACACTGAGAATACGTCAGATATAGAGGAGAACGTAAATGTGGGGGCTGTGGCTTGAAGCTATTTGGATTCAACATTAATTTCCCTGTAGTCTTTATCCCAATGGAAGTACTGCCAAAGGTGCTAAAACCACACTTCATTCTCCCTCCCTCATCCCGAAATGCTGATTATCTGGTCTTCTAAAATATCCCTCATGTCTGTACCCACAGCTCTACACCCACTGCCTCAGATCCATTTGAGGCCCTAGCACCTCTTATAAGATTATTACAGAAGCTTCTTATCTTTGTCTCTCAACTTACAGATTCACTCTCTATCTTGTCTCCCTCCGGCTCCTGGGATCCTTCTGAAATATAAGTCTGATCAAATGCCCATGTGATGGCATTCACAGCTTTCCTGGACCAGCTCCTGTCTTATCAGCTTCATTCCGGGTAGCTTTTCCTTGTCATTTGAGTCACTGTGAGTATTTTCCTGAACATGCCCAAGGGTTTTCCTAGCTCTGTATATTTTTGGAAGGATATCCATGAGGCTGGGAAAATTGTAACTGAACTGATGCCATTACCCGGGAGCTCCTGGGAATCTCTGGATGAATGAATTGCTTGGGGCCCTGGTTGACATCAGGGAGAAGCTATTTTTGACTCCTTGGCTGAGTCATTGAACATGTTCATCTTAAGACCAAGTGACCTCCATTCATCCTCACCCCCAATCTGAAGTAAACCTGGAGCTTGGAGCTTCTAAACACCCACCCTCCACCCCCTGCTGCCTAAAGAGGAAAGAGGGCATGGTTTGAGGATAGATCCCTCTGGTAGGGGCAAGTGCAGTGGGAACTCTAGCTGCAGAGATGCTAAAGGCACTGGTTGCAGTCAGGGGCAGTATGTGGATCTCCCACATGAGAAGATTCCAGCAGGAAAGGCTAAGAAATCTGTAGTCCATAGTCCTGGGCATCTCCCTGGCAGCTGGCACTGGAGTAAAAATTAGCCAAAGGCTGTGAGTAAAAATGAAATGGCTTTTAAGTCATTGACTGAGGGACAGGGATAATAGGCCCCAGAAACTAGGGCTTCAAATGTGAATGGGGAGGCTCCTCTAATGGACAAAGGGGCCAAGGAAACCAGATGAAATGTGAAGTGGTGGGGATCTTGGAAAGGGTAGGGATGGAGTAGAACTGGTGGAAGGCAGCCAGGGCCATACTAGAATTTAATCAGGTCAAACAAAGAAGTAACCCCAAATACCTACCCACGAGGTTAAGCAGAAAGAAGTTATGACAGGCAGAAAACAGAGCCCTTGGGATGTGCAGTGAGGAATTTGGAGCATAGCCACAGTGCTTTTTATAGGCAATGCTCTTTGTCAGTGAATGGGAAAGGAGTTATTGAGGTGCTGAATTGAGTTTGACAAGGTACAACAACCAAGTCTAATTTATCTCTTTCTTGCCCAACCCTTCAAAGTCTCAGTGACTCTGGTCGAATAAATTAATCATTGTATTTATCCATCTGTATTGCCATCACTGATTTAAACCTCTGTGTGCATAAAAGAGTTAACATAGCAGGCTCTAGGCCTGCTTTCAAAGTTGGACCTTGGTTGGAGTCTGGGAACTTGGACTTCAAAAGGGTTCCCACTATTCCCTGATAAGAATAGATTGCTCACTATGTCTGAATTGATTGCACAAACAACCTGGTTTATGCTGAACATCTGCTTTCCCTCTGAGGGTCTAGAATTTTGGCCTGGGTTCAGCAGAGAGTGTCAATATGACCACCCCGCAACAAAAAGCCTTGGGCAATGAGTCTCTAAAATGAGCTTCTCTACTGGTCAATGCTTCAAACGTGTTGCCACAACTCATGGCTGGAGGAATTAAGTGCATCTTGCATAATTCCACTGGGAGAGAACTCTTGGAAGTTTTTATACCTATTTCCCTCTGGATTTTGCCCTGTGAGCCTTTTCCCTTTGCTAATTTTGCTTCTCATTCTTTCTCTGTAATTAATCATAGCCTTAACTACATGCTGTATGCTATGAGTCCTCCTAGTAAATCACTGAATTGGGACCCCAACATGCTTTGTATCCCCATCACTGTATGTGACAGGGAGGTGCTGTTCATGAATGTTCATTATTTGAATTTAACATTCTCCTGTTTTGTCATCTCTGCCTTATTAGATGAGAATTCTCCACCAGGTTTCTACTCCTAATGTCTCAACAAATCTCCATATCCTATACATTGCACATTCACAGAAATGATGTTCTGCAGATTTCTGTCATAAGACCTCAATAACACTTAAGTCTAGTCCAAGACAAATGGCTCAGACTCACTCAGAATTACTTGCCTCGAATAGTGGGAATTATAGCATCTGGAAACTGCTTGGAAATAAAGAAATAGCTCAGCATCTTTGTATATACCAAACACTTCATTATCACATTTCTATTTACAATTTCTTTTTCTCTCTACTATTTCCTTTCTACTTCCCTGTGAAGCAGACAGAGAAGGTATTAGTGTCTTCATTTTGCATTTGGAAAGAATGAGGCCTAGGATATGGACTAACTTGTGAAATATCAGGCAGTAAATTATGACCGGGGAAGGCTCAGACTCCTGTATTCTGGTAGCCCCTAAAGATAGACATTCTCTTTTTTCGATTTCATGGTGCAGAGAAAAATAGTTGGTTCACATAAATTACTCATTTTATTAACTTTAAAAGAATTTCTCAGGATGAAAATATAATTATAATGCATTTTTGTCTTTTCATAGCTTAATAAAGTACTGAGCCCATTATTTTTATCAGAGGTCCAATATGAGACCTCTAGTTGACCAGAAGGACAATTCCATTGTTCAAAGCTTTCCCCACATTTGGAAGGGACACTAAACACTATGTTTTTATGTATCTCAGTTTGATCCATACCAGACTTAAAGCCACCAGGAATTCAAGAGAGGATCCAAATTATCAAGCGGTTTTCTTGTATTCCCATTTTATTTGATCTCAACTGCAGTGTTTTTTTCTTTTTTTCTCCTCTATCCCAACTACCCAAGATGAAGACAGAGTGGAGAAAAGGATAGAAAGGGTAAAAGTCTCTTGTGAGAACTTTAGCTCATTGTAGGTGATTTAATTTATTCAGGCTTTTTGTCTCCTGGTTAGAAAAAATGGTGAAATATAACTAGCATATGGGTGATAAAAAGAAAAAGCCCAAACATAAGAGCAAGGACATTCAGTAGTACCTGTTGCTCATGATTGGAAGTTCAAGCAGTTTTCCCTGATGGGGAAAGAAAGAATGACAGACTATGACCAGTAGGCATTTCAAGGGCAGAGCTTTTCTTCAAGATTGCCATTTGATATAATGCAATTAGGCTAGATAAACAAGTTGTCTGTCTTTGAAGATTTTAGATGACTCATAATTCATGTTGGTGTCACTTTAGGAATCTGGTTTATCAGAGCTTCTATTTGTGTGAGAAACCCCTAGGTGTTCTGTAAGAAATCTCAGGGTGGAAATCCCAGGGCAGGTCATTGAGATACAAGGGGAGCAAAAGCTGCTTCTAAGAATGCAGCTCCAGGTGCAAATGTTTGATGATGAAAGGTGGTGTCCTTCAAGACCCTCTGACCTGGTCCCCTGGGAACTTATGCCAAGTTTCTCAATGAAGTGGTAGAGATAACATCAAGGCTATACTTTGGGGACCTTATCTGAGGGATTACACTGTTCAAGGTTGGCTGAAAGTGCTTTAATCACTGTATATGGGATGACAGCCTCAAGGAGAGTAGTTGCAAAGCCTGTTGCCATTACCATAGCAACGGTAGCCCTGGGAGAGGAGACACCGCAGCACAAGGAGGCCCTGGCCCATGTGTGGTGGTAGAGGGAGGGGGATCCCAGGGCTGGGACCACAGTCAGTGTCAGGACCAGAGAAGACATGAATCAGCAATGCCCTGACTGAGGCACATAAGCTCCCAGGGAGTCTTCCAAATGGGGAGGAAAGGTCAGGGTAAAGGAGCTGGATTTCTAGGAACATCTGGTCAGATATCAGAGTGTCCATAACATTGAGGGTTACATTTATATGGGAACAGTGAGGGAACAAGGGGCCCAGTGTGGGTCTGTCAGCCACCAGCCTAGTCAAATCACTTCTGGCCTTTCTCCTGAGCCTTCACAAGATATGAATGGAGGACTCAGGACCCCTTCCAGGCTACGATGGACATTTTTAAAAATTCTATTCTGTTTTGTGTAATAATCATCTTTCCTCTTCAGCCTCCACTCCTCAACTACTCCCATTAAATGATTTTTCTTTTCAGTAATTCAACTTCTCTTGACCTATAGTCATGTTCTACCATGAGGAGTAGGATGTTCCAGGTCTTCAGAACCTCTTCTGCAAGGATGACGAGGAATGACTTGTGTCTACCCCAGAAGCTTTGTTTATCACAAGTTGAAGTTTTTGAGGCTCTGAGGCGAAGTACATTTATATTAAGGATATACTCACCCTGGAACTATTGTGACCTAATTAGGTCATTAGCCTCCCACTGCCCTACCTCCCCAGGCCACAAGACCACAGATCCTGCCTGGTAAGGATTAGAAGACAATTATTGCTGCGAGGGACTTCAGAAAGAGGAAAAGATGTGTGCAAACCTATACCATAGCACAATTTAAAATGAACTTAGGTCTTCCATCTCCACATTCAGTGCTCTTGCTGACATACTGGGTGACTCTAGCATTTTCCTCTGGATAACTGGGCAATGGTACCTGGATTCACTTCTCTTTGAGAACTAGCTTCTCAGCATCAACCCAAGGCTTCCAGAGGTTCTTGGCTGACTCAGTCACTGGAGCATGTGACTCTTGATCTTGGGGTTGGGAGTTCGAGTCCCACATTGGGTGTAGAGATTACTTAATAAAATCTTAAAAAAATAATAATCCTAAGGTTTCCAGAGACTTACCTACACTGGATTTCATCATTCCACTTTCTCCTCTACTCCTGACCCAACTTGGTTAGCCGATATCAGCCAGAAGGGCTGAAGTTAGAGGTATTGCATAAACTGGACTAGGGGACTGGTCAGTGGACTGCTGATGGCAGCAGACTGACAGGAGAAGTTCCTGACACTTATTAATTATATGAGCATAGGCAAAGCTATTTCATCTCCCTGGGCCTCAGCTTCTCATTTGAAAACTATAGGTTTTTATATATTTTCCTTTTAATCTCTACCAGATTTGAAGCCACCAGAAACTAAAGCCACTAGAAATTGAAGTCTTTGGTGTCTTCACATGCTTGGCTGGCCAGTAAACACAAAGACCTCATTTATATGCAGCCGTGTTGACGTTCTAGTCAACCATTTAGTTCGTGGCAGTAAAGTACATAACAGGGAACCAGCACAGCCTTTGGGCTTATTCCTAACACCAAGTGACTGGGTACTCAAAACCTTCCTTCTCTCTCTCACTCCTCAACTTTGAAGCCTCTCTTTAAGTTGCTCTGGCCCTGTGACGCCACCTTATGGCTTCAGTGGGGAACTGTTAGACCAGTCACAGCACCGCTTCCCTTCTACAAGAGGATGTGGGCTCTCACTCAACCTAGGTTCCCTACTCCCAGACCCGGGGGGAGTCCATTTTACTACATATGCATGCCTTTTCCTCCTTTCTCCATTTATCCAAACCATTCTCTGATTTTTCTTTTTCTGAGAATCCTTCTCACGAATTCTTCTCTTTGCCTGATCTTTCCCATTTCTTTCCCTTTACTGTTTGGAAACCAGAGATAACTCCATTGTGGAAGATGAGATATAGTCTCTTGGATTAAGAACAAAAAAGTTAAAAAAAAAAAAGAAATTTTAAAAATTTGAAGTCACATTAGATGTGATAAAGAACCTTCAAAGACTTTGAAAACACCCTCAGAGGCACCTTAAGTAAAGAACCTTAAGGGAGGATTCTCTGAATTCTCTCTTCCTCAAATTAAGCCTGCTTTTCCTCATCGCCATTATTTATGAAAAATAAAAGAAACTACGCATTACATAATTTTCTTAGTTTTCAGTTTCAGCCTAAGACTAGCAATGCAACAGCGTTGCTTTATACTCATTTGCATTGCAAATAAGCCAATTTTCTGCTACTTTGTGAACCAAATGGGTATTTCCAGTGACCTGGGAACCCAACCACTATTTTAATAGCATTCTTTCAATGGGAAAATGTGTTGAGTTCCAAACAAATGACTTCCAAGTAGAGTTTTGGAGCACGGCCATGTTGTGTTTTGTTTTTTATTTGCTTTTTATTGAAGTTCAATTTGCCAACGTATAGTATACACCCTGTGCTCATCCCATCAAGTGCCCTCTTCAGTGCAGAGCACAGCCATGTTGTAAATTATGTGCTTTCTATGAGATTGTGGGAGACTGTTTGGGCATACTGGAGATATTGATCCAAGTGCTCATATGGTGTTTTGAAAGTTTGGGGATTTTCTAATTCTATTGGCCAGTGGAATAATTTGAATACAAAAAGAACCTTGGAGATAGCATGATGGCTTCTTGATGATAAAATGACAGTAACATTGCAACCATTTATCAAGTGCTGTATGTTGTGCCATGCACCATGTAGATTGTTTTATGTGCATTAATATTTCAACCCTTATAATAATTCCCATTTCACAGATGAGAAACCTGAAGCTTAATACTTTGCCCAGCATCACACATTGGTAATATGTTTTGACTTCTATGGCCTGGCTCTTAAGCATCATGAAAAAAAGCAAATGTGTATAGCCAAGTATGGTTTATAGAATGAGAGAGTTGGCATTTAAATGCCATGGGCTTATGTAGCTTTGCCCGACAAGTTCCCTCAAGAAGATGCAACTCAATAAGAAAGTAAGAAAATTTCATTATTTGGCTGGCCATGAACAATAACCAGTTAAGCAATCTTAACAATCTAAAAGCATTTTTACATATATTATTCCATTACATGCCCACAATAACCCAGTGAGATAGTGATCAGAGGGTAGATATACAACAGTCTCACTTTATGGATGAAAATGTTCAAACCCAGAGAATTCAGGTGATTTATGCTCACACAATAAGAATAGCAAAGCCTGACCAGAAATCCTTCTGACTTGCTGTGGATATAGTTGAGCTGGTATGGAGTAGTAATGGTGTATTAAGAGACAGTCAGGTCTCTGTCTCATGGGATTGGGAGAGCTGCATATAGCAAGCATGGCCAATTCCCATACAATCTAGGCTATTGAGGAAGGTGTCCTGGACGGAGATCATTGTTCCTGCCCCTTCGTTTGCTTAAACAGATGAAGTGTGCAAAACAGACATCAGAAACTACACAAATGTTCAGAACAAGCTCCAAACTCTATTCTTTTTACAATTGGCTTTAGATCGTAGGTGCATTTCTGTCTGATAGTGGTAGTCCTTAGGAGGAGGTAGCAGGAGAGAAACCAAAAAAGGCAGGGCTGTTGGAAATGGGGAAAACCAGCTATGAAATGGAGCTCTGTCCCTTTTTGCCGTCCTCCTGGCACATCTCACTATGGCAATGACTCTAGACTGTATTTCTGAAGGTCATTGCTTTCAGCAGCTAATGATGTTCCCTACATCCTTAATAGCTGAGGGAGTCCGTGGAGTCAGGAAGATAGACTTTTGTAAGTTTTGCAACTTGGCCTACTTGGGCCAAACCTCAGTCTGCTACTTGGTTCTCAGTCGCCATGGTTCTATGAAAAAGTAATTTGTGAAGAAAGAATCTTAAGGCCTATCCCCTAGAATCCTTGGGAGGACTGAACCATATAGCCTATGTAAAGTTCCTAGAACATTGCCTTGTGTAGAGTAGTCCTCAATAAATGGTAGCTTCATGTATATTATTCCCCTTGTTGATGACATTTGCAGTCTCATCAGAGTCTCTGGAGGTTGGAAGTTGCTTCAATTTTGTGATAGCATAATTTAGGCCCTGTGTCAGGTTTACTCATTTGTTTATCTAAAATTTGTCAAGTATACACTGTCAGCCAGGAAGGCAGAAACTTTTACTACTCATCATATGCTCCATGACATCTCCCAGTTGCTATGAGATGGCAGGGCTCTGTGACTAGTTCTGGCCAGTGGGCTAGGAGTGAAGTAACATGTGTTAAATCCTGGGCCAGGAATTTAAGAACTGATGTGTAGCCCTTGATCTTTCTCTTCTTTTGGATACAATAATGTGGAGGCCATTATCCCCAGAAGGCATAGCTACAAGATAAAGGCAGCTTTGGTCTCTGAATGATCATTTGGACAGGAGAGGCCCTGGAGATCAGCTGATTTTGTATGAGCCAGAAATGAATATTTATGTATTAACTCACTAAGATCTCAGAGTTTATTCTCTACTACAGCACAACCAAGCCTAACTACTACATATATCTAGGCATTGTGCTGAACAATAGAGATTTTTAAAAAATTTTTTCAGGATGTCAATCTCTACTCTCAAGAAGCTTACAGTCAAAGAAGACAGATTTCAATAGCTCATTCTCTGTTAGTTGCTATGGCATAGAGTAACAGGAATCCTTTCCTGAGGGAAGGTATCTGGGGATTTAGGAATATTCCAATTGTTTCTCAAGTAATGCCAATAGATGATATTCTACTCCATCCAGTTTAGACAAGCTCCAATTCTCAGCTATCCATAAAATGAGGAAGTGACTATCTTATTGTAGTGTCTGAAGCAGAGCCTTCCTTTGCTAGTTCCCTCAGTGTCCCTTGGTCTGTCTCTATACAGCCCCTTTTGGCCACATCTCTCACCTTGAAAACTTACAACCAGCATCTATAATGCTAACACAGTCTCTGGCCTCTCTTCTAGACCTCCTGCCACTTCATCTGCTTCCCCCATTCCAAGCTCTCAAATGACACTTGTTGTTTGATCAACAAACCTGATGTTAGCGTCTTCCAGTCTCTGGGGAGAGTGGTGTTCAGAGGCAGCTGTTGAAAGCCTGGCTCACTGCTGGATGTGGTAGGAAACATAGGTCATTGTCCACAACTCCATGAGTTCAGAAAAGGTTCAAGGCAATAAGTTAATTTTCCAGCTTGGGAGTAAATGAGCAACTAGGCCAGAGCAAGGTTAATCTTGAAATGAACCTTGTGGGTTTTGCAAAGTCACCTCAAATTTAAGTGAGTTCATTACAAAATTAAGCTTCAAAATAAAATAGTAGCAGGACACCTGGGTGGCTCAGCAGTTGAGTGTCTGCCTTTGGTTCAGGGCGTGATCCTGGAGTCCCGGAATCGAGTCCTGCATCAGGCTTCCTGCATGGAGCCTGCTTCTCCCTCTGCCTATCCCTTGTCTCTCTCTCTGTATGTCTCTTGTGAATAAATAAACAAAATCTTTAAAATAAATAAATAATAAAATAAAATAAATTAGTTGCTTGTTTGCTCCCAAGCCATATATGTTCCCATTTCGTTAAAGATGGTTTCAGGAAGGGAGCAAGTGATTTCAGGTGGAGAATTACAAAAGCCTCTATGTTGTAAAAGAAAGGCTTATCTGGGGAGGTTCACTGATGGTCAATGATTAAGGCATAACTTGTCCAGGTCCTTCTCTCTGTGCCTGTCCCCAGCTCTTGTCACATCCCCTTAGCAGTATAACAGCAATTAACATTTATTAATTGTTTATAATGTGCCTGACATATTGCCGGCATTATTTTACTCAATCCTTACTGCAAAGATATGGGCATATATTATTTTCCCCATTTTTTCAGGAGAGAAAATGAGTTATTGAACTTGTCCTTTCTTCCCTAAGGAGGAGAGTTGGGATTTGACTCTAGCCTGCAGCCACCGTTCAGTGGCATGTGGAAATTGTAGGCAGTTCTGCTGACCATGGTAGTGGGATCTGTCTGTCTTTTAGGATCTGTGGTTAGAGCAAAAAATCACTTTCCTGCTATTTGTTATGCCTTCCCCACTGGCTCCTCTATACTGTATTTGCTTGGAAAGTAACTGCTATCTGTTGTATTACCACTAGATAGCAGTGTTACTTCAGAAATGCTTTTCAAAGACCCCATAATCTGGGATCTGGAAATCCCATAGGAGTTTTCACTCCAGGATCAACCTGTAGGTCATGCCCACAGTCAGCTCCCTCAACACCAGCCTGCTCACTGTCCCCTGACCCAGACTTTCCATTGCCATTTCCCAATCTTGGATCATGCCCCTCCCTTCCAGGGGACATTAGTGTAGTGGTTAGGAACACAGACACTGGAGCATAATGCCTGAGCTGAAATCTATGCCCCTTACTTAATTTTTCTGTATTACAGTTTCCTATGACATCTCTCACACTTTAATGAGAAGTAAATTAATTAATGCTTTTAAAGGTCTGGTAATATATACAACATATAGACCTCATAAGTAGATTCATAGTTTGAATTTAGTTGAAAGTAGATTCTCAAGTTTGAATCTAATACAGTGTTTTGGGAACATTTTAACCTGATCATTTTGCTAAGGAGCATCCTTTCTTCCAAGGTGACACACTGTCATGTCGATCTTCACTGCTTTAGCCCAAGTAAAATTATCTTAGTGGAGGCTTGAGGGCCACCTGTGAGATGATGCAGGATCCTGTCAACAGCGCATTGATGGGAGAGCCACTGGCATCTAGGAGAGGGGTTGTATCTTTTGGAAGGTTTATGTTGATCAAGGACTAAGCATAACATACATGTGAGTTTGGTGCATGGGAGGGATGGTTAGAGCAGGAAAGTTTCTTCTATTGAGAAAGCAATAATGTCTTCCCTAAAGTCACCTCGTACTGTGACATCCCCTTGTGGAGACCACCAGGGTAAGTCACAGCTGACCTGTGACAAGGTGTGTAAAGTGTCTGGCACTGTGCTTATTACTAGCAAGTGCCCAATTAATGATAGTATTATCCTCAATAATAACAATAATAATAACATTCACAGAATATTTATTATGTGCCAATGTTCTAAGGTATTAATTCATGAGATAGGGATCATCTTTATTCTTCTCTTACCGATGAGGAAACCAAGGCACACAGAGGTAAAATAAGTTGCCCAAGATCACATAGGTAACAGGCAGCAGAGCCAGGATTCAAAGGTAGGCAATCTGGCACCAGAGTTTACTCTATCAACTATTATGCTATTAATTAACTCAAAGATAGTAGCTCACAGGGGACCAGAGGAGAAAGAGAGTTTCTGGCTGGGGTGACCAAGGAAGTGGGTAATCTGAATAAACAGGTGTTTCAACTTTCCTTTAACATCCATTAAAATCTATTTTCTGCTCCTGACCCCTATCCTTGGGCCTGAAGTTGAACCCATTGGTCCTGCTCTAACATAAATGCTCATAACATAACATTTAGCTGAAGCCCCAGACCTACTGAACCCAGAGCCTGTTAGGATTGGGGATGAGTAGTCTGGCTAGTAAGGGACTCTTAGAGACTGCCTGTGTCTTCAGGAAAAGGTTCACACCTCACTGGCTAACTTTTGCCTCTGCTTGCACTAAAACACATTGTTTTCGTGCCTTTACCTAGTACTTGCTATTCCTTCTTTCTGGAATATTCTCATTAAATCCTACTCATTCTGAGTTCTATTGTCTATTCATCCATGAAGCCTTCCCCAGTGCTGCCAGGCAGAGCTGGCAGTGGTGTGTGAAACTGGTCACACTCTGCTCCATTTGGTCCATTATGGTCGTGGCTTTTGCAGGATTTTGAGGTCCTTGAGGCCAGAAACCATGTTGTATTCACTTTTGAATCCCACTTCCCAGCACAGGGCCTGGCACATGGTAGGCACAGGATGATCACTTGTTGTAGAATTAGAAAACAGATATTACAACCTGAATTCTCAAAGAAACAAGAATAGTACGCAGCCATCATCATTTGTTCCCATTTTTACCCACTCCACCCTCCTCTTTTTCCTTTCTACTACAGGTCCCACTGGAAGAGTATGGCCAATTTAATGCAAAGGTCAGGATATCTTTAGTTTCTGGACTGCTGACTGAGATTCACATTTCTGAACTTGCAACGACCTCAGTGTACCCAGAGGCCGAATTCCAAATGAGCACATCAGGTCCTATTGATACAATCAGCTTCTAATTACATCCTAAGCTTCTGATCGGTCCCCCAGCCCCTTGCCCACATATCACCATACCACTGACTCCCACTGGAGTCTGCCATTGTGAATGCTGAATGAGCTACATTGGGTTCAAATGGACTAATTAGGCCTGCCATGCCACTCTGGGTAAGAGGAGTTTTTAGTGCCCCTGGAAAGCACCTGCCTGAAACTGCCCTTCTTCCACCTTGATACATTGAATTTGCAAGTCCTCTTTCCATAAAAGCATTCTGTGTGTGCTCAAGGTTCATTCCTTGAAGTAGGGAAATTGAAGCTCTGTAAACATGCTGCCTGACTGTTCTTATACTTTGCTGAAAGGGGACAGCAAGCATTTGTTGTGCTTCAAAACTGATCCACAAGCTGTATCTATTATCTATCTATCTATTTCCGAGAATCATGGGTTGATTATAATTTTAAACATTAAGCTACAGTTATACCCTATTGCTCCAGGCCCCCACCCAATTATTTCCACTGAGAATTCATCATAAGATTCTTGATCACTTAAAGCCTGAGGCATGAGAAAAGAAGGGCAAGAGAAGGCAGGAGCAGAAATACACACAGTTGCCTAAACAGTCTTAGGTTTCTTTCTTTCTTTTCTTTTTTTTTAGTTGTGGTATAATTTACACATAATAAAACAAACTCATTTTAAATGTACAGTTTGATGAATTTTGACAAAACTGGTATAACCACTGACACAGTCAAGATGTTGGATATTTTCATCACCGCAGAAAATTTCCTGTTTCTTCCCAGTCAATGCCCTCTCACCCACAGCAATGAACTCTGCTCTGATTTCTGTCACTGTGGCTTAGTTTGGCCTGTTCAAGAACTTTATTAGAATCCATTAAATGATTATTTATGTATGTTTATCTTCTTTCACTCAACAAAATGCTTTTGAGATTCACCTGTGTTGTTGCTTGTATGAGTAGTTTGTTCCTTTTTCATTGCTTAGTGTTTTTTTATTATGTTAGCATAACTCAAATTTGTTTATCCATTACCCTGCAGGTGGGCATTTGGGTTGTTACCAGTTATTATGAGTAGAAGTGGGGGTTATTATGAATAGAAGCATTATAAACACTTCTCCAATTTCTCTTTAAGAAAAGATTTGATTTTTAAGTAATCTCTACATGCAAATGGAGATTGAACTCACAACCCAAGATCGAGAGTTGCATGCTCCTCCAACTGAGCCAGCCAGGTACCCCCACTATACAATTCTTTTTGTGAACGTGTTTTCATTCTCTTGGATAGATGCCCAAAAGTAAAACTGCTGAGTAACAGAGTAGGTATATGTTTAACTTTTTAAGGAAAACTTCTTCCAAGTGTTTGTACCATTTCACATTCCCAACCCCAGAGTACAAAATTTTCAATTCTTTGGTTTTGCCTATGTTTGTTCTGTGAGCACATAGTCAACACTTGGAACAGTTCTAGGAACCATAACACTTGTTCTTAAAGATAGATTTCTGAGTGTACTATCCCCAAGAGATGCTTCATACTTGAGTACCCTTGTTAGGAAAACGGTTTTCCACTCACTGGGACCTTAGACACAGCAGGCAAAATTAGGAAGGATGTCCAAGGAACAATAAAGGAGAAAGGCAATACAGCTCAGCCCACCATGAAGGATCAAACCCAACAACCAATTTGATGACAGATGTTCAAGTCAGATCACCCTCAAATTGAAGAGTGCCTTTGCAACAAGTCACTACCCATTCCTGAGCAATCAGAGAAATTTATTTGCTGTCCATTAGCTAATTGTTCCCATACTCAGCACAGATCTTAACTAAATGCCCTAAATGACATTTAAATTTCTGGTGTGTTATGAAACAGCTGATAATTTACCATGCTCATATCCTGCCAGTAGAGCTGACTTTAATTTTCCTTAAGATTGTGGCTGATTTCTGAGATCCCTAAAAATAAAGTGAAGTAAAGATCACAAAATAATATATAAATATATAATCACAAGATAATATATAAATATATAGTAATATATTATATATATAATATATAAATACTGTGGAAGATACAGACTTTGCAGTCAGGATAGGGACATGGCATGCCAGCTGCGTGGCATTTGGCAAGTCATGTCACTTCTCTTGGCATCAGGTCACACAAAACTGTAGTGGGAACAATAATTTGTATTTCTACCCACCTTCCTGCTACAGTGGGTGTGAGATTCAAATGATATACAGCTCCATTCAAATCCTGACTCTACTGCATCCTACCAAAAGCTTGACTGTGCTACTTACTCAACTTTCCAAATTTGGGTTTTCACCCCTGTAAAGTGAAGGTAACAAGTGAATACCTTGCAAGGTTGTTACAAGAATCAAGTAATGTATGTAAAACACCTGTCACAGTGGGTGGTCAGTAAAATGGGAGCCTCACTATTAAGCAGGCTACTGGTTTGAGACCCACAAGGGCACGTGCCCTTAACTAGATGACAATTTTTTCAAATGGTAGAGCCACTAGGTTGACAACCCACCCTTATTGAACTAGACACAAGGTCTGCTGATAAAGTTCACAAGATGACAGCAAAAGTACCTGGGCTGTGACATGTGACCCAGATCACATGCGGCCACCCTCTTTTCAATATTAAATAGTTGGTCTGTTATTATTTATTGGAGTATAAGGTTTAATTCTAGTGTCACCTGTATTTTTGCTCTTTTAATTTCCTGTGCTTCTTGTAGAGTGTGGCTTCTAATATTCTTACTTCTCTTAAATTCACAATCATGTTACCTAGGTGCGTATGTGACCCAATTATATGTTCTAGTTTGTTCATGTGTGAATATATACATATTGATGCACATTTATAAAAGTCACATACTATGTTTTCACCTTTATGTTATAGTTAGGACATTATATTGATTTTTATAATAATGTGCATAAGTAGGTATATTACCTATAAAGTTAATTATAGGATGGTAAAGGGGAGCAAAAACTAAATATATATTACAAAAAGAGGGCGTTGAATCTGAGGCTGTTGAGAACCAATGCTGTGGGTGCTGTCTGAGAGAATTGGAGTGACATCTTTTCATTCCTATGGCTTCTCTTTTTGCTGGCAAGCAAGCACTCTGGTTAGAGCGGGGTGTGGCAAATGTGAACCCTACAGCATAGAGTGAGGTCTGGATAGGACCCTCCCTTTGTGAGCACCAAGTACTTTTGTATGCCAGCTGCTTCCCTGTCTTTCCACTAGATGCCAGCAGCATCCCAGGACTCTGGATTAGAATTTCCAAAAGCCCCACAAGGAATGTTGTTCCAGTTCCAAGCACACTACTATCCTCTGAAGTTGGATAGCTGCTCATAATATCTTGATTGCTTGATTCCCTACCTGTTCTGGTTTCAGAATAACAGGGTCAAGTTTAGATACAGCAACACATCAAGCGAGAAAGTGAGGGTAACCACGATGGGATTGCAGCATCTATGCCAATGGCCTTGCTGACCCAACCTGCCCCCACACCCACCCACAGAGTACATCTGCTGGAGACTGACCGTAAATATTTACCTTTCATTAAACATGTCATCGCTGCCATTCACTCAGAGTCTCAAGCACCCTCCCAGAAGCCAGGGGCTGAAGGTAGGTGAGGGAGAACAGTGAACCTGTAGTTCTTTCTAACTGCTGGAAAACAGTCTTCTCCATTCTGCTCCCATCCAGAACCTGGGATAAGACTCAGTCCATGCTGAGACCCATCTTATTTTTGAGTTTTGCTGAACGGAATCAAAAAAGATCTAGATCTAGATCTAGATCTACATCTAGATCTAGATCTAGATCTGGATCTCTCTGGGTTTCTAAGGATGTGGTAATAGTATGGAGAGACACACAGAAAGACACAGACAAATGATATAGAGGAGTGTTGCCCAATAGAACTTTAGGATTCCTATAGGAATCACTAACCATATGTGGCTACTGAGCACTTGAAATGTGCCTGGTGTGACTGGGGAACTGAATTTTAAATTTTATTCAATATTAATTAATTAAAATTTAAATAGCCATATGTGACTGGTGGCTACAGTATTGAGCAGGTAGATATAGAATATGAGACAAAGGCAAAATCATAGGCCTCCAAAGTATCAAGTGCCATGTTGGATGTATATATGCACATGTGTATGTATTATATAAAATACATATGTAACTCACATATTTGTGATTTACATGTAATTTAAATATATGAAAATGAAAACCAGACCTTCAGAGAGGTAGTTGAAGTTGGTTCTGGAACTAGAAGCTTCAGTGAAGATTGGGAATGGATGGGTGGACAACGGGGGAGGGAGAATTTGCCATAAGAGATCGTAAGATGAGTCAACTGATTGGGGCCAGGAGTTTCCTAAGACACAGAAATTAAAAGGAGTCCAAAGGAGTCCCTTTCTACCAGAAAGAGAGAAATTGAGATGTGAGTGCCAGAGGAGGAACAAAAGGAAGTGACTGAAGAAAGACAACTGAGGTTTTCAAGGCCCCTTCTCTCCATAAGGACTGTAGATTTCAGCATAAAGGGGAGGAGCAAGCATACAGCAAAAAGAGCTGGAGGCAGACAGTCCAGGAAAGGAAGGGGAACGAGGTTCTCTGCCTGGTAGGAAGGTGGGAAGATGGAGGCAGCTTGGGTGAGTGGAAGTGGCAGCATGAAGGTGTTCACTTCTTTAGGCCATGAGCGAGGTGGAAGACATGTGGAACTGGGCAGCATGAGGAATTTTCAAAGACTATTGAGATCTACTGGTTTAATACATCCACCATTAAGTTAAAAATTCCCGTTAAATTAAAATTTCCTTTTAATTATAGTTATTTGAATAATTTTTATTATCAGAGTAAGCAAGGCAGTCAGACCACGCCAATTCCAAATATATGAGATACTTTGGGAGAAGATCTATCAGTGTGTTCAGAGAAGGAGCACCTCATTCAAATGTCAAATGGATTGTGCCTTTGAGCTCCAGAACATTTTGTGGAGGTCTCATGGGTTTTGCAGCTGAGGAAACTGAGGCTCAGAAAGGATAAGAAGCTTATTCAAGGGTACATAGAAAGAGATAGACCTCAGTTTTATACCAAGATCTTAGTACTTTGTGTTTAGTGTTCAAAATTAGTGGAATTAAACATGTTCTAAATACCCTAGTCTCTTGCTTATAACGACCCAATAGACAAATGATTGGAGAACAAGGAAGTGGAATTAAGATCTTATAGACATTAGGTTTTTTTCTTTTGTTTTTTTTTGTTGTTGTTTATTAAGGCATAATTGACATACAATATTTGTAGACATTGTTTTTTATAACCCCTTGTATACCTTAACTTTTAGATACCAAATAATTTTTCCTCCTAGGTTTTGTTTTATATTTAATTATTTTTATTGGTGTATAACATTATATAAATTTCAGGTATATGATGCTATAATTTGATATATGTGTACACTACAAAGTGATCACCGTAAGTATAGTTACCATCCATCCCCATATAATTCAGCCTCTTCATCCATTTCACTTCCCCCAATCTCCTTCTCCTGATAACCATCAATCTGTTCTTTGTATCTATGAGTTTGTATTTGTTTTGTTTGTTCATGTGTTTTGTTTTTTAGATTCCACATATAAGTGAGATCATACAGTATTTGGACCGACTTATTTTGCTTAGGTCCATCCATATTGTTACAAATGGCAAGATTTCCTTCTTTTTTAATGGCTAATATTCCATTATGTATGTATATATTTCTTTATCCATTCATCCATTAATGGACACTTAGATTGTTTCCATATCTCGGCTGTTGTAAATAATGGGGCAATGAACATTGGGGTGCATATATCTTTTTGTTTTTTGTTTTTTTTTTCATTTTTTTCATATATCTTTTTGAATTTGTGTTTTCATATTCTTCAGATAAATACTCAGAAGTAGAATAGCTGCATCATATGGTATTTCTATTCTTAATTTTTTGAGGAATCTCTATATTGCTTTCCATATTGGCTGCACCATATTACATTCCCATCAATGGTATTTAAGGGTTCTCTTTTCTCCATAACCTCTCCAACACTCATTTCTTGTCTTTTTGATAATAGCCCTTTTAATAGGTGTGAGGTGATAGCTCATTGTGATTTTGATCTGCATTTCTGTGATAATTAGTGATGTTGAACATCTTTTCATGCTCCTGTTGGCCATCCACACATGTTTTCTTTGGAAAAAAATTGTATTCAGATCATCTGCCAATTTTTTATTCAGATTTGTTTGTTTTTGTTATTGAGTTGTATGAGTTCTTTATATATTTTGAATATTACCCCTTAATTGGATATGATTTGAAAATATCTTCTCTCATTTAGTAGTTTGGCCTTTTGTTTTATTGATACTTTCCTTCACTGTGCAGAAGCTTTTTAGTTTTTTATAGTCTCATTAAAAAATTTTTGCTTTTGTTTCCTTTGTCTTTGGAGTCAGATCCAAAAACATTGCTCAGACCAATGTCAAGGAGCTTAGCACTTAAGTTTCCTTCTACAAATTTTTTAAAAGATTTTTTAAAAAATGTATTTTTACTCATGAGAGACACAGGAAGAGAGGCAGAGACATAGGCAGAGAGAGAAGCAGGCTCACAGTGGGGAGCCTGATGTGTGACTCAATCCCAGGATCCCTAGCCAAAGGCAGACACGCAACCACTGAGCCACCCAAGTGCCCTCTACCTTCTACAAATTTTATGGTTTGAGGTTTTACCTTCAAGTCTTTAATCCATTTTGAGTTAATTTTTATGCATAGTGTGTATGGATAGTGGTCTAGTTTCATTCTTTTGCATGTAGCTATCCAGTTTTCTCAATATCATTTACTGAAGAAATTGTCCTTTCCCCATTGTATATTTTTCACTCCTTTTTTTGATTTAGTTAACTGCATTTGTGTGGGTTTGTTTCTGGGTCTGTATTCTATTCCAATGATATATATGTGCCTGTTTTTATGCCAATGCCAATGTTTTGATTACTGTAGCTTCACAGTATACTTTGAAATCAGGGACCATGATGCTTCTAGCTTTGTTCTTTCTGCAAATTGCTTTTTCTATTTGGGACATTTTGCAGCTCCATAGAAATTTTACGATTATTTGTTCTAATTCTGTGAAGAATGCCAATGGGATATTGATAGGAGTGGCATTGAATCTGTAGATTGCTTTGGGTAGTACAGACATTTTAACAATGTTTTCTAATCCATAAACATGGAAGATCATTCCACTTATTTGTTTCTTCTTCAATTTCTTTCATTAGTGTTTTGTAGTTTTCAATGTAGACATCTTTTATCTCCTTAGGTTAAATTTGTTCCTAGATATTTTAGTCTTTTTGATCCCATTGTAAATGGGATTGTTTTCTTTTTTTTAAGATTTTATTTATTTACTAATGAGAGACACACAGAGAGAGAGAGGCAGAGACATAGGAAGAGGGAGAAGCAGGCTTCATGCAGGGAGCCCGACGGCAACTGGGTTCCGGGACTCCAGGACCACACCCAGGCCGAAGGGAGGCACTAAACCGCTGAGCCACCCAGGGATCCCCAGTGGGATTGTTTTCTTAATTTCTCTTTCTGATAGTTAATTACTAGTGTATGGAAATAAAACAAATTTCTGTATTTTGATTTTGTATCCTGCAACTTTACTGAATTCATTTGTTAGTTCTAATCATTTTTTGGTAGTCTTTAAAATTTTCTATGTATAGTATCATGTCATCTGCAGATATTGACAGTTTTACTTCTTCCTTTCTGATTTAGATGACTTTATTCTTTTTCTTGCCTAATTGCTATGGATAAGATTTCCAATACTATGTTAAATAAAAGTGTTAAGTGTGGGCATTCTTGTCTTGTTCCTAATCTTAGAGGAGAAGCTCAGCTTTCCACCATCGAGTATGATGTTAGCTGTGGGTTTGTCATGTATGGCCTTTATTATATTAAGGAACATTCCTTCTATACCCACTTTGTTGAGAGTTTTTTTCATAAATGGATGTTGAGTTTTGTCAAATGCATTTTCTGCATGTATTGAGATGATCATATGGTTTTTGTCTTTCATTGTGTTAATATGGTATATCATGTTAATCAATTTGTGGGTATTGAAACGTCCTTGCATCTCTAGAATAAATCCCACTTGATTACAGCATATTATTCTTTTAATGTATTGTGGACTTCAGTTTGCTAATATTTTTGTTGAAGATTTTTCCATCTATATTCATCAGGGATATTGGCCTGTAATTTTCTTTTTTTTGTGTTCTTTTCTTGTCTGGTTTTGATATCAGGGCAATGTTGGCCTTGTAAACTGAGTTTGGAAACATTTCCTCCTCTTTAATTTTTTGGAAGCGTTTGAGAAGGATAGGTATTAAATCTTTGAATGTTTGTTAGAATTCACCAGTGAAGCCATCTGGTCCTGGACTTTGGTTTTTTGAGATGTTTTTTTATTACTGTTTTCAATCTCATTACTAATAATCAGTCTATTCAGATTTTCTATTTTTTCCTGATTCAGTCTTGGAAGATTGTGTGTTTCTAGGAATTTATCCTTTTCTTCTAGATTGTCCAATTTTTTTGGCATATAATTGTTTGTAGTAGTTTGCTTGTAGTAGTCTCTTATGATCCTTTGTATTTCTGTGATACCAATTGCAACTTTACCTCTTTCATTTCTGATTTTATTTATTTGAGCCCTTTCTTTTCATGGTGAGTCTCGTTAAGTTTGTCAATTTTGCTTTTCAGAGACAAGCTTTATCTTTTCAGAGAAACAGCTCTTAGTTTCATTGACTTTTTTATTGTCTTTTAGTCTCTATTTCATTTATGTCCACTCTGATCTTTATTATTTCCTTTCTCCTGTTAACTTTGAGCTTTGTGTGTTCTTCTCTTTTTTGTTTCTCTTAGGTGTATAGTTAGATTGCTTGAGGTATTTTGTGTTTGTTGAGATAGGCCTGTATTGCTATAAACTTCCCACTTAAAACTGCTTTTGCTGTATCCCATACATTTTGCACTGTTGAATTTCCATTTTCATTTGTTTTTGGGTATATTACAAATTTCTCCTTTTATTATTTTTTTCTTGACCTACTGGTTGGTCAGTAGGTTATTGTTTAATCTTCACACATTTGCCACTTTTCCCAGTTTTCTTTCTGTAATTGATTTCTGGTTTTACACCATTGCTGTCAGAAATGATGTTTGATATGATTTCAATCTTCTTTAATTTATTGGGTTGTGTTTTATGACTTAACATGTAATCTATCCTGGAGAGTGTTCTATGTACAGTTGAGAAGAATGTATACTCTGCTACTTTGGGATGAAATTTTCTGTATATATCTATTAAGTCTATCTGGTCTAATATGTCAGATAGCTGATGCTTCCTTTTTTATTTTCTGTCTAGATTATCTATCTATTGATGAAAGTAGGGTATTAAGGTCCCCTATTATTATTGTATTGCTGTCAATTTCTCCCTTTAGTCTGCTATTATTTACCTTATATATTTAGGTGCTTCTATGTTGGATGCATAAATATTTATAAGTGTTATATATACTTTCTGGATTGACTTTTTTGATCATTATGTAATGCCCTTTTTTGTTTATTTTTATAGTCTTTGTTTTAAAGTTTATTTTGTTTGATATAATTATTTTTTAAAGATCTTATTTATTTATTCATGACAGAGAAAGAGAGAGAGGCAGAGACACAGGCAGAGGGAGAAGCAGGCTCCATGCAAGGAGCCTGATGTGGCTCTTGATCCCAGGACCCTGGCATTGCTCCCTGAGCTGAAGGCAGACACTCAACCACTGGGCCACACAGGCATCCTGTTAGACATAATTATTGCTACACCAGCTTTCTTTTCATTTCCATTGCATAGAAAATCTTTTTCTATCCCTTTACTTCTAGTCTGTGCATGTCCTTAGATCTGAAGCAAGTCTGTTGTAGGCAACATACAGGTTGGTCTTATTTTTTTTATCCATTTAGCTACTCTATGTCTTTTGACTGAAGAATTTAGTTCATTCACATTTCATGTAATTTTTGATAGGCATGTGCTTATTGCCATTTTGTCTGTTTTTTAGTTGTTATTGTAGCTCCTCTCTATTCCTTTCCTCTTCTCTTGCTCTCTTCCCTTGTAGTTTGGTGATTTCCTTTAGTGTTGTGTTTAGCTTTCTTTCTTACTGTCTTTTGTTTATCTACAATGGATTTTTGCTTTGTAGCGACCATGAGGTTCACATATAAAATCATATATATATGTGTTACATATATATAGTAGTCTATTTTAGGGTGATAGCATCTTAAGTTTGAATGCATTCCAAAAATCTCTACTTTTTACCCTTCCCACCACGTGTTTTATTTTTGATGTGATATTTTATATCTTTTTATTTTGTTTATCTTTTAAATACAGTTAATTTTACCACTCTTGTTTTTAAACTTCTTAGTAGCTTTATAAGTGGTCCAATCCACTGCCTTTGTTATATATTCACCGTTACCAATGAGATTTTTACTTTCATATATTTCCTTGTTATTAGTTAGTGCCTTTTCTTTTCAACTTAAACAAGTCATTTTAACATTTCTAAGGCTGGTTTAGTTGGGATGAGCAAGTTTAATTTTTGCTTTTCTGGAAAACTCTCTTCTTTAAAAAAAAGATTTTATTTATTGATTTATGAAAGACACAGAGAGAGAGGCAGAGACATAGGCAGAGGAAGAAGCAGGTTCCATGCAAGGAGCCCGATATGGGACTCAATCCTGGAACTCCAGGATCACACCCTGAGCTGAAGGTAGGGAGCTCAACCACTGAGCCACCCAGACATCCCAATTTTTTAAAAAGATTTTATTTATCTATCTATCCCTCCCTCCTTTATTTCTGAGTGATAACTTTGCCAGATAGAATATTCTTGACTGGAAGTTTTTTCCTTTCAGCACTTTGAATATATCACGCCAATCCCTTCTGGCCTGCAAACTTTTTGCTAAAAAATAAACTGGTAGTCTTATGGGGGGGGGGGGTGTATACCTTTCGCCACTTCTAATATTTTCTATCTTCAACTTTTGATATTTTAATTATAATGTGTCTTAGTGTAGATCTTTTGGGTTCATCATATTGGACCTTTCTGTGCTTCTTAGAGCTAAATGTCTGCTTTCCTGCCCAAGTTAGGGAAGTTTTTAGCCATTATTTTTCAAGTAAGATTTCTATCTCTTTCTTTTTTCTTCTAGGACCTGTATAATGCAGATATTATTCTGCCTGATGCTGTCCCCTAGGTCCCTTAAGCAGTCTCTACTTTTTAAAATTCTTTTTTGTTTTTTTCTGCCTTGGTTGGGTGATTTCCACTGCCCCGGTCACTAATCCATTCTTCTACTTCATCCAACAGCAATCTACTGTTGAACTGCTGTACCATAGGTTTAGTTTAGCAATTATATTCTTCAGCTCTGCGATTTCTGTTTGATACTCTCCTATGTTTTCTTTCTCTTTGTTGAAGTTCTGACTGTGTTTATTCTTTCTTCTCCTGAGTTGAGTGAGCATGATTATGGCCATTACTTTGAACTTTATCAGTTAGATTACTTATTTCTGTTTCATTAAGGTCTATTTTTCTGAAGTTTTGTCTTGTTTTCATTTGGAGCATATTTTTCTGTCTACTTATGTTGCTTGACTCTCTGCTTGTAGTAGGCAAAACAACTATTTCTCCTAGTCTTGAAGGAGTGGACTTATGTAAGAGATGAAACGTATCATTCAACCTTTTCCTAGCTTTTGTTTGTTTCTTGGACCTTTGTGATGTCTAAGTAGCCTTATTTGTCCTTGATAAATCCCAGTTGTTGAGGAGGTGACAAGATCTGTCAGTGTTCCAAAGGGAGGGATTACACACAGTGCCCAGCTTCAGGCTAATTGTAACCCAGATTCTCAGGCAGCAGCTTTTAAAGTATGCAAATATGTACTATCCTGTGGGTTGTCAATTATAGACCATGCTGACCTCCAGACTAGGAGGTCTGGAGGTGTTCCCTCGGTGACAGTTGCAAAACACATGGCTTTAGACATGTGCATAAGCTCCTTTTGGGAGGTATCAGTGAGCTTTAGTGAGGCCAAGGGAGAGTGCTAATATGGTGTGTTTCTACCTATGTTCCCTGGGAGTACCTCTGTAGTCTCTGGTTGTGTGGGAAACCTGAAACTGACCCTCAGGCTGAGCTCTTGGACAAGCTCTTCTTTTTCACATGAAGAGTGGGGGTGTGTTAGAGTCTGCTGTTTGTGCAGTGTTCAGGGAGTGGTAGCCTACCAAAAACTGTCTCTCTGATTGTTTCAGACCCATGGAGCCCAGAAATGCAATTGCCCTGGCCACCAGGTCATGTGCTCGAGGGCATCTCTGTGGGCTGCATGTGCCTCCTAGCTGTGGCCTATTCTGCCACAGCCGCAATGCATGGGAGAGGGGACCTCAGCTGCTTCCTGTGGCAGAGTAAGCAGTAGCTATGGTACATGGGGGCTGGGTACTACCATTGGAGCTAGCAGGCTGTGGAGTCAGGGTGTGAGGAATACAAAAATGGTACCTACCAGTGCCCAAGTCCCTGGAGAATGTCCCAACAGATCTGTCTGTCTTGCAGATACTTTCAGATAAGCAAATGAGTCCCTTTGCATAGGTGCCTTTCAAACTTTCTTTTGTACTGGGCACCTAGGTGAATGAATCTGTTCAAGAGCCCTTTAAGAGCATATTTTCTATTTCCTATCATCCTGTGATACTCTTGGAAGTAAGCCCCACTGGTTTCCAAGGCTAGACACTTAGAGGCTTATCTCTGGTGTGGATCCCAAGGATTAAGGTGCCTCATGTGGAACACAAATCCCTCACTCCTCAGAGATGAACTCTGTATCATGAGATCTCTCCCAACTTTGGGTGGCTGTGCCTGGGGTAGGGTTTCTTGCAAAACTATGTCTCCACCTTGTTTATCTGTCTTACTGTAGTTCTTTTGTCTTTTGTTGCGAAGACACTGTTCAACTTTATTTCGGGTCCTTTTCTGAGGGAAGTGTCACATACGTACCTGTAGATTTGTTGTGTTCTTGGTATGAGATGATTTCAGAATCCTTCTACACTGCCATCTTGTACCTTCCCTTCCCTCTGGGTTTTAAATATTAGTAGTAGAGGATACTTTTGAGCTGTCAGCCTCTGAGTCATGGGCCCAGTACCTTCCACGCTACATTCTACAGCATGGCTATTTATTGAGTGATAATGATGATGTTAATTAAATAGTAATATCCCAACCATTGATAGTCTCATACTCCAATTAGGAAGGTGCGGCTATAGCCCCTGCCTGACCAAAGCAGAACTATTATTGGTGCAACTGGCTTTGGCTTTAAGGAGGAGGTTGCTCAAGTTGAAGCAAAAGAACATGGAGTATCTTAAGGTGCCCTATTCATTCAACAGGTATGTCCTGGATGTCTTTGTGTGGCATGCACTGTTGCAGGTGTCATTTACACACTTGTCATTCTAGTGCTCAGAGTCTAGAATTCTAGTGTGTTCGGAGCCTTCTGGGAATTTCAAACTCATCCACTTGATGTTTAGGATTCTTCCATGACCAGCCCTCACTTGCTTGAGGACTGCCATATCTCTTCTGGCTGGTTTGGCATTGCTACCTAGCCCTGTGGCCACCCCTCATTGCTTCCTATGCATCCTTCTCAAAGCTATGCACTGACGCACCCTAGAAAGTGCAGGACCACTATTTCATCATGGGTGTACGTGTATGAAACAGTCTTATATGTAGAATTCTTCTCTGATATCTAGTGGCTCTGGCTGTGGCAAAGCCTTTGAGAATCCAGATTTAGAAAATTCTACGAGATCTATTGAAACTATTCAAGCAACATGAATTGCTATAAATTCTGTAAGTAGCTAACAGGAAAAATTATATCGAGTAATTACTAGTTTGGTAAATTGATCATTTAACAAATTAATGATTTGACAAAACTGATTTTTTGGCTCATTTGTTTTCAGTGTTTTTTGTGAATTTCTTTTTGCTCGCTAGTTTTGCTTCCCTGTTCCTAGGAAGCAATGAGGCAGTGTGGAAGAATCCTGAACTAGAGGAGAATCAGTTTAGAATTACAATGATGTGTAAAGAGTCAAATAAACCAAAGACAGTGGGATTCAACTTCACAAAGGGGCATGTTTTACCTGTCCTCCTCCTCATTTCTTTCCACTTCTTCCTCTGTTGCATGTCTGCCCTGTTTACGGACCCCTTAGTATGCACAGTGAGTTTATCTCTGAGTCCCTACAACACTCACACCATTGCCTTGAGCAGAATAGTGTCTGTTGACACTATGATGGAGAACTTTCTTTTGGGATCCATTCTTACCTAAGGAATCCAGGCTGAAAGTTTTATTTTGGTGTAGATGACATAAGGGGCTTAGGTAAAATGGCTGAATCATTATCAGTCTTTTTTTCCAGAAGGCACTAATAGGAAGAGGAAAAGAGATTTGAGAAGGCAGACATATGGCTTCTCTCCCTGACTCTCTATCTGGTTCCACATTCTGGAAGATAATCCCAAAGTTCCTGCTTTGTTTGTTTGTTTGTTTGTTTATCATGAAAAATGAGGCTGAACTCAAAATGGGTCAGGATCTCACATAACAAGTAAATGGGGAATGAGAACTAGAATGCTTGGTATTTGGACCTGTTGGGGGTAGGGGGTGAGAGATCTAATGCTTATCTTTTTTCTTTTTCTTTATTATGGAAATCAGAAAGTCAGATAAAAATCCTTGATTCTGCTTTTTCCCGCTGAAGATTTATGAGATTATCCTAGTGGTTGCTTGCTGGAGAGCTACAAGGAGAAATGTTAGTTTTATATACTGATATAACATCCACAATTCCACATGAAAATGAATTTAGGGACCACCAAACCTGGACAGGCTGCAAAGCTGTACAGAGTCCTGATGAATGAATAGAACCACATTATAAGGTTCTCCAGAGAGTGAGGCAAAAAGCATGGATTGTCTTTCTGAAATATACCAGCAAGAATGCAAGTCTTAATTAACAAAGCCCAAGGTTGATTTTTTTTGCTGCCTTTTCTCTAAAAGACAAATAATAAGAAATGAATGAGGTTGAAAGCAAATGAGAACCATATTTGGAAAGCAAAGCATACTCAAACTTTTGGCTGAGCTGGTTGCAAAGAGCTAAAGTTCTTTAATCATCTTACTAGAGATGTAGCCAAAAAATGCAACTTGAATCTCTTTCTCTCATACACACACACACACACACACACACACACACATGTCCACACCATACCCTCCCACTTTTTCACTGTAGATGAATCAAGATGGTGGAGACAGGATATGATGAGAACCATTCCTACTCTCCATCTACTTTATAAAAGCCTTTGGCAATTGGTAATCTTTGCTGCCATAGTTTGGGGAATCCATCTATCAATTCGTATTCTTTAAACATTCATTGTACAGCATGAATTGGCTGCAAGGAGCTAATAAACAGCTGGAATAGGTATTGTACTATGAATACTCAGAGAATGGCAAGTTATTTAAGATCTAGAGTCCTCTAACAGATTATTTTTCTAGAAGAAGATGAACCATTTTGGGCCTAAAAGAACATTACTACATTTGAAGGTGGGGATGGGATGGGAAATGACAAGTTTACTATAATTAAAATAGTGTCTTATTAGCTAACAAATTGATGAAACACAGAGGTTTTTCCTGTGTCAGACAGAGTTAACCAGGCCCACTTTATACAGAAGTAAAATGGTGTGATTTCAGGATGGTTCAGTAGACACTCCATCTTCAGTGTAGTTCAGGGTTTGTTCAAGGTTTGAAATGTTACTACTGTCTTTGTTAACATAGAGACAGAAGACATCAATCTGGCTTTATGGATGTGGGAGAAGATATGGGCTTTTCTAACGAAATCTAACTTAGATTGATATCAGATAAATCTGGTGTACTGTAAGAACATTTTTACTCAACTCGTGATGTTTCTGTTTGTTAAGGGGAGCTCATTTAGCGTAACTCCTCATCTTTTTCAGTCCATTACTCATACTTCCCCAAGAGGGGATGGAGTATCTTAACTGACTAATATATCTGGGCATACTCAGGTCAGTTCCACCCATGTTCCTCCTGGGAATGAGTTGCTCACACAGAGGAAGCATTCTATTCTGCTCTTCTAGTGGAGGGATCATTTTTCTCATTGGGGTCCAGTGTTGGTGGATCTATTCAGCTAACAGACAGCTACATCCTCCAAACCTGGCCCCTATTAGAAACAAAGGGTATTTTTATCTCCATTTGCCAGTTAATTTTTACAGAACATGGACAGAAAAGAGGATGCTGTGTATTGGGTCCCCTCAGACACCCCAGCATGTTTTTAAAAAGATTTATTTATTTATTTATTTATTTACTTACTTACTTACTTATTTGGGGTGGGAGGGCAGAAGGAAAGGGGAAAAAAATCCTAAGCAGGCTCCCCAACGAGCATGGAGTGTCATACGGGACTAGATCCCACCACCATGAGGATCACGACCTGAGCTAAAACCAAGATTCGGACACTCCACCAATTGAGCCACCCAGGCACCCCACCTAGCACAGTTTACATGTCCAGGAATGTAAATGGAAAACTCAAACATTTTCATTCTGATCCTGGCTCTGTCTTTCCTTAGGTGTTTGAAATTGGGCAGATATATAAGCTTTCAATGCTTCAGTTTTCTTGCATGTGAAACTAGTTCATAAGATCATTACCATATAATTATATGTGTAATTAGATGCCACTCCAAGACTTATGTTTATATATTACAGTATACTGTCAGAGGGTTTTTTCCAGCCAAAGAAGCTTTCAGAATTCTGTATAGGCAGATACTGAGGAATCTCTGTTCGTTACATAATGGATGGCTGATCAGGTTATAATTTTCTGAGCAAAGGATATAGTTGGATTTTTCTGGATTTTGAGCCTTTTTAAAACTGCTTATCTCCTTGGAAAGGGAAACTCTGGCAAGGATCTAGAATTATTTGCAAAAGGATCTCAGGGGCCTTCTGAGAAAGCAAGGCCTGAGATCTCAACTCAGTGCCCCAAGGGTCAAAGCTATAGTGATCCACCAGAGATGGATCAGATTAGCCCTAACCAAGACCAGGGATAGGGAAGATTTGTGAAGTCCCTAAAAATGAAATTATATTGAGGAAAGAGGACTGAGATTGACGGCCTGACCTCAACACAAAGCCATGGGTCAGTTAACAAGGACCATACTAATTCTATATAACAACCACAAAATATTGGTGGAAAAACTAATAAGCACCATTTAGGTCTGGAGTCTGCTGGTTGAGTAGGGGTTAATGATCTATGCTGGGCTCAGCTTCATGGTTCTATTGACCCCCACTAGGTTTGTACAAGTATATATTGGTTTGTTGGAGCTTAGTTAACCTAGACTGACCTTGGTTGGGGTGGCTCAACTCACTTCCATGAGTGAAAATACATGAGACTTCTTATGGCCTAGTCTTAAAATTGGCACACTGACACTTGATCTTTTTTTATTGGCCAAGGCAAGTCACAAAGACAAATCCAAAGTTAAGAGGCTCGGTGTTCATCGAAAGATGAATGGATAAAGAAGATGTGGTTTATGTATACAATGGAATATTACTCAGCCATTAGAAATGACAAATACCCTTGGGATCCCTGGGTGGCGCAGCGGTTTGGCGCCTGCCTTTGGCCTAGGGCGCGATCCTGGAGACCCAGGATCGAATCCCACATCGGGCTCCCGGTGCATGGAGCCTGCTTCTGCCTCTGCCTATGTCTCTGCCTCTCTCTCTCTCTCTGTGACTATCATAAATAAATAAAAATAAAAAAAAAAAAAAAAGAAATGACAAATACCCACCATTTGCTTCAACGTGGATGGAACTGGAGGGTATTATGCTGAGTGAAGTAAGTCAATCGGAGAAGGACAAACATTATATGTTCTCATTCATTTGGGGAATATAAATAATAGTGAAAGGGAATAGAAGGGAAGGGAGAAGAAATGGGTAGGAAATATCAGAAAGGGAGACAGAACATAAAGACTCCTAACTCTGGGATACGAACTAGGGGTGGTGGAAGGGGAGGAGGGCGGGGGGTGGGTGTGAATGCGTGACGGGCACTGAGGGGGGCACTTGACGGGATGAGCACTGGGTGTTATTCTGTATGTTGGCAAATTGAACACCAATAAAGAATAAATTTATTATTAAAAAAAAAAGAAAGTTAAGAGGCAGGGAAATATACCCTGCCCTTTAGTGGAGAAAGTTCCTAAGATACATGGCAAAGGACATGGAAGTAGGGAGGGGTGGGGAATTGGGACAAATGATGCTATCAGTGTTGGGGAGTGGTTTGGACACAGACTGGTAAGGGTTCATACTTGGGGCACCTCCAGGCATAGCACTCAGCCACCAATGTTTGTGTGGTAGAGATGGATTGGTGAACAAGGCAATGTGAGCTCAAAAGAGTTGCAATCTTTGCATGGAGGATTATAGTGACCTTGGCAAGGTCTTCACAGAATTAGAACTCAAGGGTAGCTGTGAAGTCATGAAGGGCGACCAGTGACTATGGTGTGTGCTAGTTCCTCTTTCCAGAAAATAATTACAAACCTCTTTGCAACTGTGTAGCCTCCTGGAATTTTTGTGGGTGAGATATTGGGGGAAGGATTTAAAAATAAGATTATGGGCTCTCCAATAACACAACATGCAAGAAATTTTGGAAAACGAATAGATATATGGCCATAAATGTACTCTTAATTGATGACATAATTTCATGCACAAAGGAAAACCACTCACAAATGGATCCACTTCATCTGTCCCACCATGCTCCTCTTTTTCCCTTCATTTTCCTATTTTCTTCCTAATTTTCCAAAATCTATAGTTACGGATATTCAGGAAGGTATCATGATTCCTATTTGGAAAATGGTCTGTGTTAAGTATCATTGTTTCCTCCCCTTCCTAATATCAGTTTTAGCATAATCCTCCTGACATCCCACAGCCAGGTATGTGATGAAAAATCCAACCCAGAAGGCTTCATTCGAACAGGGCAACCATTTTGTTTCCTGTTCTTCGTTCAGATGAAGAATCTGTTCTTCCTACAAGACCATGAGCAATCTGACAGGAAACCAGTGGTGCTGGCTGGTTATGTATCTAGAGGAGAACAGACATTTGTTAGGAAACAATAGTCTTCTGCCCTCCCTTAAGCCAGTACATGTGGTCTTCCAGTATACCTCTTTCATGCCCCACACTGTCCAAAGTCTGGGGTTAATGGGCAACATTTTTAATCAGCAAAGAAAGAACTTCAGGTCCATCAGGACTTTGAAGGGGTCTGCAACTCAAAAGTTTACTGGTCTTGTTTGCTTATGAGGGCACGAGGCCATCCCAGCCCATACTAACTGCTCACCCTGTTAAAGGAAAGGTCGCTCTGTTGCCCAATGAGAGTCTGGGTCTCAGAAGTCAGTGCTTTATGAACAATTATAAAGAAGAGATGTGGAAGGAATTCAATGGTTTGTGAGTATCAGTGTGCTTTTGTGCAGGGAGGACACAGAGATTGGAATAATATGTCATAAAAATCATGAACTTCAGGTTTATTATTTTAATTATATTTGTTACATAAGTAACAATATAGTCACGGGGTTTAAAATTCAAAGGTGAAAATGTTATCCTGGATAAACTCTTCCCTCCAATCCCAAACATCACAGAGTTGTTATAATTAAATGAAATGATATGTATAAAGTACTTCATATAATATTAACTCTCAATAACCATAAACTAAACATAATAATGTAAGCTATTCATTTCACAAAACACAGATGCAGATGGGCAAAAAAATTACCTTTCTTTATTTTTCTTGTTTCAAGCCTATTTTTCTTGTTTTCAAGCCTTGTTTCAAGGTTTCAAGCCTTGTTTCAAGACTCTATCTTGAGTCCTCATTCAAATAGACACAGAAAAGTTAATGTAATTGTTTTTGGGTAAACCCAGTTAAATTCAGTGATCTCACAGCCATCATGAGTTATAAGCAAGTCACAGTCAAGATTTCCTTCTCCCTCTTTCTTCTTATCCCCAGCTGGTCTTTGTTCCAGTAGGGAGAGGTCTGTCTAACCACTGACTGGCTGCTATCAAATTTGCCAATGTGGTGTTGTGGGCTAGGTACCCATGTATTCTCAGCTGTGGTTTGCCTTGGCACTCTGATGACCCGCTGCTTCAGATATGCCCTGTCCTGTATCCATCTAAGATACTCTCTTACATACCAGCAATCCTCTGAGATACAGCTCCATCTTTCCAGATCATCAGTGGTCCTGCGCATGGACTACATGCTTCTGATATGGTGTTCCCTCATGCTGATCCCGAGTCTCTAAAGGCTTGCTCTTTCCCAGATATCTTTTGTGTTTCACTCAGAAGCCTTGAGTATTTTCAGATGACCATCCATTTCCCTTTAGGGATATAGAAAGCCCAGGGTAGCATCTGGCTCCTTTGTGTTTGGCTACTATTTCTACCCCACTGTTGATATATAACAATGGATTATGCTTGCAATCTCTCTGCACTTTATGCCAGTAGCAAGACATAGGTCTTCTCCATTCTCAGATCCCCAATTTAAAAAGGGATCCTTTGTATGCCCCTATCAGATACTCTCACACTTGTGATTTGACAGATTAGAAGGATGTACTATTTCTATGCTGCACCTAACCCTCCTATTTCTTCCTCAGATTTCCTCTCTCTACTCAGCTTAGAAGCCTTCCTCCGTTGGGTTGGAAATGGAGGAGGACACAGATGGAGGGAAGGCAGGAAAAAATGGGTGCTGCTTATTCACAGCTTCTTCCGTACTTTTTCTGTCTTATGCCTGGATAATTCTTTCTGAAGCTGAGGAGTTTAGTGTCTTTGCTCCCTGTTTCTGCAGTATTTTGATGATGGAAGCTATTGAGGGTACAAATGAACAATATATGTGAGGATATGCTTGGAAGAACATGTCCATTATTACTCTATATATCATCCCATACTCAGTTTCCTAACGCTGCCTATGCATCTGATTGATGTTTGTCCAGTAGGGAGCATGCTGTCCAGTAGTTCTGAAGAGAGATTTTGTTTGCTCTAAAAGGTAACTGTGGATTAAGAAGAGCATTGGCTTTGATCTAAGATGACCTGGGTCAAGTCCAGACACTGTCTCTTCATTGTTAGGTGATCTTGAGCATGTAATCCCTTTGCACCAAGGCTTCCCCCCCCTTTTTTTTTTTAAGATTTTTATTTATTCATGAGACACACACACACACACACACACACACACACACACACACAGAGAGAGAGAGAGAGAGAGGCAGAGACACAGGCAGAGGGAGAAGCAGGCTCCTGAAGGGAGCCCGACGCGGGACTCGCTCCTGGGTCTCCAGGATCATGCCCTGGGCTGAAGGCGGCGCTGAGCCACCCGGGCTGCCCAAGGCTTCCCATTTTTAAAAGAGACCATCCTTTTAAAAGGATCATAATACTTTCCTCCTAAGGTTGCTACAAAAATTGGCAGGTATTGTCTCTGAAAGTGGTTTAATATCTATAAAGCCCATTAAAATCTCAACTACAGTTTCCCCAAATCCTCTACTCTGTTAAATTGTCTTATTATTGAAGGTCATCAAATGAAGTGGGAAGAGAAAAGTTAACTATCCTCCCAGACATCCTTGAGATTACTCAAGTGATCATGCTGAAACAATGGCTGATAATGACACCAACGTAAGCAGGTAATTCACAAAAAGAATGGTCCTATGACTTTCTGGTGTTCAAAGCTAATATCGAGTAGGATTTCAACAGTACATAGCAGACCCTTAGACAAATTTGAAGAAACTTAGCTGTGATCTGATATTTGACAAAGTAATTTTATGCACTTGCTATGGATTTAACTGCATTCTGCCGAAATTCTTATGTTGAAGCCCTCACCCTCAGTATAATGGTTTTGGGAGATGATTAGGTATAGATGAGGTCATGAGTGTGTAATCTCTTTCTCTCTCTCATTCTCTCTCTCTCTCTCTCTCTCTCTCTCTCTCTCTCTTTCTGCCTTGTGAGGATACAATGAGAAAGCAGCCATCTACAAGCCAGGAAGAGGGATCTCACCAGAAACTGAACATGCTGGCACCTCAATCTCAGACTTTCAGACTCTAGAACTGTGAGAAAATAAATGTCTGTGGTTTAAGCCACCCCATATGTGGTATTTTGTTATAGTGGCCTGAACTGACTAATATAAATACCCTTATAAATTCTCTATTTCTCCATGGTTGGTTCCTTCCCATCTGCCCTAGGCAAAGTCTGTTTATAGAGCTTTCTGTCTGCTACATTAGAAAGGCAAGCAAACATTTATCCCTATCTGTACACGTTTTCATTTCCTCCACCATGGAACTAAAATCCATCAAATACTTCCCACAACTTTACACTCTTAAATCCGCCTTCAACCAATACAGTCATTTGTGAGCAAGCTTCTGCATTTTCTAGTATGCATATGGTAAAGAAGTATTTTTCTTTCTTTCTTTCTTTCTTTCTTTCTTTCTTTCTTTCTTTCTTTCTTTCCTTTTCTTTTCTTTTCTTTTCTTTTCTTTTCTTTTCTTTTTTCTTTCCTTCTTCTTTCTTATCCAACCAGTTCTTCTCTTATCCTCTCTGGTAAGTTACAAATTCTTTGAAAACAGCAACAACATCATTCTTATTTCTGAATGATATGTAACTCCTAGGTCAGACCCACTTGGGCTTTCATGCTAGTCTTTCAGTTGTCATCCCATCACTTAGTAGTTACATGAGTTGTGTTTTTCCATAACCTCCCTGAGCCACCCAGTTTTCTCATTCGTAAAGTAGGAAATGTACCTAACTCACAAGTTTTGTGTGATCTTTAAAGAAAGTGTGGGAAAGTCTTTAGCACATGGCTTAATTCTCAGTATGCCCACGTGTGGAAAGTATTTCTGATTTACCACCCTCAAAATGCAGCCCCAGAGAAATTAAGCATCTACACTTCAGGCAGTGGCTGGTGAGAGGGAACGGGATTCTCCCAGGGGCTGGGAGGCTCTACGCCTCTGCAGACACAGACCTGGACAAAGTGGGAGCACAGTTACCCCCAGGGAAACACTGGGGATCTCAGAGATACTCAAGGACTAGTGAGACCTTGAGTCTGGGAGATAATCAAGAGCTCAGCTTGAGGTCTGGAGCCAGTTCTACAAAGTCTCTTGAGTCCAAAAGAAAGTCACTCTCATATCAGAACTCTGCACTCTAGAGCCTGGGAGTCCCTCTCCTGCCCCTTACATCCCTCAAGTCCAAGTTCTGGGCACCCAGGCAAGGGTCTCAGTGCTGGCGCATGGTCATGAAAGAGGGAAATGAAGACACAGATTCCTGAGAGAGAGAAAGAGAGGGAAAGAGAGAGAGAGAGAAAGCATGTATGTGCCAGGGGTAAAGTCTATACCCAATGCCTTTAGGAAAAAAAGTAGGGAAACAACACCACAAATACCAGTGCCAGGTCCCAGGGAAGGAGAAGCATCCTGAAACGAGGAGCTTATTTGAAATTGGAGAGGAGTAGGAGCAGCTCTAGGATGAGGATAGGAGGCCCCGGCAGCTGCTGCAGGTAGCACTGCAGCTTTTAGGTTTCCTGAGAGATCAGCTGAAGTGTGGGGCACACATGCAGGGCTGGTTCATACTCAGATTAGGAGCTGAAATGTTATCTCTATAGCCATCCTCATGCTGTTTCTCTAAGTGAAATTTCTTCTCATCTCAGTTCTTTTATAAAACTTCTACCCCTGCACATGGCAGGGATTAAAACTTTCTTGATATCAACTGAGAGTCATTGTGCATGGGGCTGGGATCCTCTTGGAGCCTCCATGGAAGACCTACTTCACTTCAAATTACATTCAGAATAGCAAATAATTTTTAGAATACATTTAATAGGAGCAGGACACTCATTTTAGTGTCCTGGACATGGTCCAGGGGACTGCAATCTAACTTCTCCATTTCATATATTCGTGTTTCTAATATTCCCCAGAAAGGTCATTCCTGGGTTACAAGGGATTGTGAAGCAGGAAATTAGAATTCATCTTCAGCCCCACCATCAACTCCTGTGCTTCTGGGTCCCTGAGCAAGCTCTCTCCAGCCTCTGCTCTCAGTTATTCCATCTGGGAAATGGGAATAAAAAACTCCCACTTGAAAACATGAAGATAGATTAGAGATGATATTTTGAAGGTGAGTTCTCATCTAGGTAAGAGAATGCTGCATATTTCATAGATGCTCCCAGGGACAAAATCACACACATGTGAAAGCCATCTTCCCTCCCCTGTAATTGAGAAGAATTGTAGAACTTGAATTGGGCAATTTGTCATTCTAATGTTTGACAGGGTGTGGCTAGTAATCTAAAAAATTGATCATTCCCAGCTAACATCAACAAGGGGTAAATACTAGTGGAATCAGTTGGCCTTGGAAGGAGGCAATAAAACTCCCAATAAAATAGCTCACTAAACGCTAGCCTTGGCTCTGGCTGAGATCTCCACACTAGGGCCTTAAAGTCTGATGAGTTTTTGGTGTTACACTTGGCAGCAGCACCACCTCCAGGGCCAGCAGGCCTTATAAAACTGCCTTCCCTCATTCACAAGCCTGCTCCTGCTCACCATGCAGGGAATGTGTGCTCTGCTGGTCAGCCCACTTTTATAGATGAGGTCAATGTGGCCCAAAGGAGGTTTATAATTTGCCTAATGGTTAAGATTCGGGGGAAGGTTGCCTAGATGTAGACAATCTCATTCTAGATCTCACCTCCTTAATCACTTAATTACAGTGTATATCGACCTATAGCTGCCATGGGGAGCAGGCTCCTGGAGAAGGTACATAGAGACTGTGCACCATGTCACTGTCCTCTCAGACCAGCTAGCTTCACTCTGCTTCATAGATATCCCAGTGAAAGTTGGGACTGGTGTTTCCGTTTTCTAATGGGGAGGCTGAGATGCAGGGCAATCAGGTGTCTCACTCACTGTTACTAGGCTCTGTGTGGTAGAGTAGTGATCAGAAAGCAAGTCTGCTGGCCTCTGCCAGACAGCCTGAGTCTCTGCAGCCCGGCCATCTACACCAGAGACACCCATCAAAGACACTTCTCAGCCCTCCCATCAGCAGACTTTTTTGCCTAAATAGACTTTTTGCTAATAAACACCTGCTATGAGTGAGGGACCTCAAGCACCAGATATAATGCCAGAAAAGGAAGAGACTTTAAGGAATATTTGATCTGGCCCTTCATTTCACAAATGCAGAAACCAAGGCAACTTGCTCATGGTCCCAAACTACTTGGTGAAGTGTGAGAAGTGGAGCCCAGGCCATCCTACAAGACATTTCAGTGCTGGGCAGTGGCATGGATCCGACCAAGAGCTTCTCACTGCCCGCAGAACTTCTCTGGCCCTAAGGAGACCCTGTAGGACTGGGTGCCGCCTTCTCATGGCACCCTTGCGGCTGTCGGTGCACAAAAGGCAAGCCCTGCCACATGGGGCAAGGCACTCAGCCTTGGGGCTTCTCCTAGGGCTTGTGCATAAAAATGATCCTCAGCAAGCCGTCCCTCCTGACCATCCCCCTCCCACTCCTCGCCCGAAACTTAATTAATCATGTTTGCATCTGGATCCAGACAAGACAATAGCAGGGATGTGTTTTTGGTTAGGAACTGAAGCTGCATTCGCAAAGGAATGTTGATTAGTTAGTGGTTGGTATCATTTTTCATGCCTTTTTAAGTTACAAAAATTTTAATATCAAAGCATTTCTCCCTGCACCGCACATATCTATTTCTCATAAGTGCATTCTGCTGGCATAATTTTCTTTTCCTTCCTGCAGCTCTGTTTATGAGATGATCCATCAGGTTGTCTCAGAGTCTCCATCCAGCCCTTCAGCAACCGGAGGCGTTCCAGGTGAGCCGTCAGCTACAGCCCACAGCCTCTGCCCATGTGGGAAGGGAAGGAGAAGGCAGGCTTAAGGCCCGGGCCAATCAGGGAGTCAACAACCAGCCACTGCAGGGATGGCAGGCTCTCCTTGCAGCATGTCCTGGGTCAGACTGAGCCCTCATTATAAATCCTGCTGTTCCTTAGAACAGGGGCAGACCCCTAAAGGGAAGAAAACTTTCCCAACCTCCTACTCTAGACCCATAGATGTTGAGGTCAATCAATTCAGTCTCCAATTCTGCACCAGGAAAATATCCTCGATCCGGGAAAATCTCCTAATGCAGGAAGCATGTCTTAATGTGTACAACATGCCCATATGTGTAGAACATGTCAAGTTGCAGATGATAAGTCATGGCAGTAAGTAATGTTGGAAATATGTGGCAGAGCCGGAAATCTGTCTGCCCCACTGGCCCTCGAGCTAGACTTCCCTTTCAAACAAAGGTGATGGAGGGGTCATGGAAGACGGTGAGGTACTCTTCCTTTTGTTCAGTGGCCTTTTCTGCTCAGTTCCAAACCTGGCTTAGGCATGATGAGTACAGTTGCAATAGTATTGATCCCAACAGGGCCAACGAGAATGAGATGTTCTAAGAAGCTCAGAGGCAGGCATACCCTCCATCTGTCTTGGAAACCATCAGTATCACGTGGCCACTAATTCCCCAGACGTCTCCAGTTCCAGGGGAGAGGAGAGGGCTGGTTACAGGAAAGAATCACTGCAGGGAAATCAGGAATTCAGGGTGTGTTAGGGGTACATTGGCCCCCAAAGTAGTTTGTGTTTGCTATTTGAACCGATTTGTTAATAGTCCCAGATGCTCTCGCTACTGACTTTGGCAAAGAAGGTTGATTGTAGGATAGGATGATGAAACTGGTGGCTGACCTGGAGACCGAAGAGGACTCTGAATAACTAAACAGCAAATTCAAGTTCCCAGAAATAATTGATGAATTACCTCATTGTTTATTCAGAAAATAAAGTGCCAGTTGGGTGACGCAGGCTACACTGGTCCCACTTCACCGTGGGGTTCCGCTTGACTTGGCCTCATTCTTCCTCCCTCCACCCCCAGGACTTTTTCGGAGACGTGACCTTAGGGTTGGATAGGCACGAGGGTGCCTCGTGCTCTGAGGAAAGATTTTAGTATGTCCAAGTTTACACTCAGAGGTACAGATGGTACAGAGCAGGAGACAAACCTGGCTTGCTGCCTATTTTGGTGAGTAGTTTTATTGGAACAGAGCTGTACCCATACTATGGTTGCTTTTATGCTACACTAACAGAGTCAATAAGCTGCGACAGAGACCGTAAGGCCCTCAAATTCTAAAATATTTACCATCTGGCTTTTTACAGCAAAAGTTTGTCCGGGTATAAAAAATTTGCCATTTCCATGTAAAGAATCAGTGGTCCTATAGGGAGTGTCCTCAGATTTCCTGATTTTCTTCGCTGAGACCCAAACCACAGACTGGCCTCCTTATTAGAAAGTTCTTTTGTCTTTAATATTTTTACTCTTTGTGATTCCTGCCCCCTGGTGGAAGATGTCTAAAATATCAAGTGGTGGAGATAGAAAGCAAAGGAGGATAAGTTTCTTCAAACCTTTGACCCAACAATGTTGTGCAGAAACCAGAGAAAACCACAGGCTATCAGACTTCACAGAGCTGATGGGAGTTCAGCATTGTGACCCTGTTGAATGGTCATCTGTGAAACGCACAAAAATCAGGTAACTTGCACTCATTTATTTTAGAATTTAAAAATACTTATGTACTGATTCATTGGTATTTACCACAGATAGAGGTCTGTAAAGCACGCACAAACAGAACAAAACCTTTCAGATATTGTGATAATCTAAAAATATCCTCTGGAGAAAATTAAGTATTATGTAAATACTCATTCTTATTGTCATCTGGACAAAAACATAGATATTTTTGTAGTACTGTTGGGACTTTTGGAGGCAAGTGAATACATGAACAACAGAGGGCAGAGGTGTTGGGTTTTTTGTATAGGGTACAGTCTGGATAACCACAGTCAGCCTTACTGGAAAGCCCACATCTCAAACATTCTACTCTATAAACTTGCTTTTCTGGGGAGGCTGAGGGGAACTTGGTGCCTTGGTAAGTACGGGTGATGACACGGTCCTGGGACTCCTCACAACTGGGTTCGTGAAGACTCTCCCAGGCCACTCTCCCAGATGCCTGTGTCCTCAAATCACACATAAAACCATTCCCTTGACTCCCTTCTGGACCCCAGATATTTTCCCCATTCTTGTTGGAATGCTAAGTGAGACTTTCAGAGTATCCAAGAATTTGCCAGAACTGAGTATGCCTTGGCACCTTCTCCTGGATCACTGTCTTCTTGGACTATATACACCATGGTTCAGGAGGGATGGGTTGGACAAAGATGAGGAGGGTCACTGTGTTCACACAACTCATGAGAGTCAAAGAAGAGGCACCGTAATAAATCTTCTGGGAAATTTTCCAAACTGACAGTGGGATCTGCAATGGAATGAAGGAACATTGCAAATTGCCACAGCTCCAGTTCAGCTCAGCCCAGAATTACAGATTTCACTGGGGCTTGCTTGGTGACAAGCACATGTAGAGTGTTGAGTGTCAGGAAATCTGGGAGGAGCAAGCTCCTGGCCTTGCTTTGGAGGCTCTCAATGGAGGCCACTGGCCTTGGCTTTGCCAGCTGAGGGGCACGAAGCCTGTGGCAGGAAAATCTGAGGCAACGCCAGGGCTCTGTCTGGAACATGTGGAAGCCCTGATTACCTGTTGTCCCTTACTCTTAAAGCCCCTTCCAACTCAAGGTTTAGAATTATCTCCTAACCCTCAGTCTTGTAAGATGGGATTATCATTAAAAACATGAGGGATGGGTCTAGACTTTCCAGATCATTGCTCAGTGGGAATTACATTTCCCTCACAAGAGGCCTGTGAAGGAAGCAACCTTATTCCCACTTTACAAAAGGGGAAAGTAACTCAGAATGAGTAATTGATGAGCCCCAAATCACACAGGTTAGAAATGGCAGAGCTAGAAATCCTATAGCTCTGGACCATCAGTGTCTACAAAGAGCCCCAAGGGAGGCTTGGAAGGGGAAGACAGGCCACGGAAGGGCAATTCAAGGAGGGAGTCTTCCATAATATTGTGCAGTTGCCCTCCCATATAAAGGACCTCCAGAAGAGGGAGCCACTGGGGGCTAAAATTCAGTCTGTGTTCTGATCCTTTGGCCATGTGTCCTGGCAAGGTACTCAGCCCTCTGGAGAAGGTCCCCTTTCCTAATATGCACCAGAAGGGCACTGGGGGCTCGTGCTGGCCCTGCTTGTGGGTGGACATGTAGGGAGGGAGGGTGTGGAGAGGGATAGGTAGGTCCACCCCCTAGCTTGAGGGTGTGAAGAGAGCTGTGGACTGATCTTTTACATTGATCATAGCACAGCTTTTATTGTTGTGGCTTTACCTGCTTCCTTCATTCCTTTCCTTCCCTGAATACCTATACAAAGTCTATATGAAGCAGAATATTTACTCATAAAATGTTTTTTTCCAAGACCAATGCAGAAGATAGAAAAGAGGGATGATGTGTGACAGGAGAAAGCAAGCATATTGCCAATTCAGACATTAAGAAAGATGTTGCAAATACAATTTAGAATTAGCCTACTTCCAAATATCATAGTAGAGTGGAGTTCTAGGAAAGAATATCCAACAAATATTTCTTGAGTGTTGTGGGTCCGGTATTAAGCCTATACTCTAGCTGCAGACAGAACAATTAGTAATAAAAGCACTGGAATTGATCAAAATCACAAATCCCTTTCACCAACTTGGGGTCCAAATGCAGTTTAATCTCTGATTTTTCAAGCCTCTCCCCCACGTACTCTGTGAACAGTGAATCCAGTGTCGTCTTCTTTCCTCCATCCTCACCCTGAATTGTTCAGGATGTGGCCCACCATTGCTGTCCCGGTTATAGAGATTTTAGGTTCACATTCTTGTGTTCAGCCATCTGCCCCTCAAACACTGTGCCAAGCAGGTGGTTCTGGAAAAGCTTCCAGCATCAGCCATACCATGTCACATCATCACCAGACCTCCTCTGCAATTCTTTTGGTTATTGTACTGAGCTGGGGCTATGACCCCAGGTTTCCCTCTTCCTTAAGTTTAATTTTGTCTCTCTGGACCAAACATCCCTCTCTATCCACAGACCTTGGTTGGGAGTGCCCCAGTCCACTCTCTCAGGTCTTCCTGTGTTCAGATGTTGGGAGGCAGGAGTTGTCAGTCTTAGCATCTTATCTCCCAGAAAGTTCTTGTGCTTCTCCCCACCCTGCAACCCATTCAAATTGGAACATTCTGTAATGTTACATTGGATTTGCCAATGTAGCCACTGGGTATGCCATTGGATACACCTCCACTTTAGGACTTTGCATGCCAGAGGGTTTACAGACTTGGCAACCTCACCCTAGTAACATAAAGTTCTCTTATCTCCGAAGGTCAGGACATGGCAGGCCTCCATAACCAACGAGGGCCTTTAAATTACTCCTCTCACCCCCAGAAAAACTAAATCCTTCAGATGACCAAGAGTCTCTACTTCTAGATGTAAGAAAAGGTAGATTTTTATCGCTGCCTTAACAGAAGCCCTGTTACGTACACTGACATCATACTTGGGCCAGTTGGGTGACAGAGCAATTAGAGAACAGGAAAGTCCAGGCCAAGGGCTCCCAGCCTGTCTCCAACATTTCCCTGCTCCCTTTCTGTGGCCAAGAGGGGCGGTCCTCACTGCTCCCTTGCTAGCTGTTTCCCACTAGCATCATCCTTCAGAGCTGGGTTGGCACTTTACCTCCTTTTTTTTTTTTTTTTTTTTAAGATTTTATTTATTTATTCATGAGAGACACACAGAGAGAGGCAGAGACACAGGCAGAGGGAGAAGCGGGCTCCATGCGGGGAGCCCGATGTGGGACTCCAGGGACCCCGGATCGCGCCCTGAGCCAAAGGCAGGCGCTCAACGGCTGAGCCCCCCAGGCGTCCCGGCACTTTACCTCCTGAGTGAGTCGCACTGACCACATTCAGTGTGTGTTATTATCGCAGACGAGGGAACAGATAGAGGGGAATTAACCACTTCCGCGGGGTGCCGCCCTCTAATGAATTCCTATACACGGTGACTCCCAGCTCCGGGCTCCTAAGTCCCCAGCGCCAGATGTGATCCTAAGAGACGTCGCACTGGTGAAAGCGCCGGGGTGCGCGGTGCCTGCCAGGAGCCCCCACCCCGGCATCGAGCAGCGGGGGGGGGGGGGGGGTGCAGAGGGACCACGACCCCCGCCCCACCCCATCCGCGGCTAAAAATGAGGCCGGGGCCAAGGCGGCCGGGAGAGCCTCCCCCGCGGCTGCCAGCCACAGAGAGAAGGCGCTGGCAAGAGCCCAGAGAGGATCCCCCACATGAAATATATCGCTTGCTGACACTTTTATGACCTGGGCCCGCTTACAACACACAGGCCGGTGCACAGCTCTGCGTTCCCTGCCCAGCTTGAGATCACGTGCTCGCCCTGCGGCTGCCACTTGGAGTCAGGAAAGCCCATATATTTCCCTCCTCGGATAGGCCTAGTGGTTCTAGTCAGGTGCAGAAAGCCAATAAATCACCAGCGAGGTCTCGGCGTATCTCTCAGTCAGGAGGCTTGTCATCTTCCCGGCCTTGATCCACATGAAAGCCGCCCGCGCGAGGGGCGGGCCCGGGGCGGGGCGGGGCGCCCACACCTGCAGGGGCGCCCACACCTGCAGGGGCGCGGCCGGCTCCGCGGGTGTCCAAGCGCCGAGCACCTCCTCCGCTCCCGCACGCGCCCCCCTCCGCTTTGATGTCGGGCCCGGGATGGGGGGGGCAGGCCTCCAGCCCGGGGGAGGGCGGCGGGGGGATGTCAGTATTCCCATCACGTCCTCGTTGCCTTGCAGCTCCTCCGGGAGGGGGAGGACGGAGGGCAAGAAAGGCGGTTCCTGGGCGACCTCCCGTGGCACGAGGGAAGGCCGGGACCGGGGCTCACGCCACGCTGCCCTGCCTTGACCTCCGTGCCTGACAGTGTGTGGCTTGGCCGAAAATACACAGCGGCAGGAGAGGCGGCCTTGGGTGCCAGTCCCTCCAGGCAGCGGGGGCCTCTTGGGTCAAGTCGCTTTCTCGTGTCCCCCTTCTTCTGGAAAGCAGCGGCCTGGTCCTGCTACTGGCATCTGAGGGACCTTTATTCACATCCCACATCGCCACTTGCCTCCTTTGGAAGTTAGTACATTTGCTAATATTCTGTACTTTCAATTCCCTCGCGTGTCAGGAATACAAACGCCCTTGTCACAGAGCAGGTGTAGGAGTTAAATGAGGCACCAAGTGCAAACGGCTGCACCTGGTACCCTGTGTAGTAAAATCGTGTAAAGGTGATAGTTGCATTTTTATTATTCCCTCATCTGTCGAATGTTGGTTTTGGACGAGATGCACTGTAGGACCAGGTGGCCTGCTCAGGCACCTGAGCCCCCACTTCTCATGCTTACAGTTATCATGAGGATCCAAGGGCCAGAGGTCTGGGAAGTCTGACTGCTTAGGATGAGTGCCTCACTTCCTAGGCATTTGGAAGGCTCCTTCTATGTCCTCAGCACCGGTCTCCCACTGACAGCCGGAGTATTGGGGGCTAAGGAGGGAACTCCTCTGAGCTAGTGGCCAGCTGTGCATCACAGACCAGACCGGTGGCCTTTTCTGGCCAGCCATGCCAACATGTTTGTTCAGGTACCACATTCACCATACAGAACAGTGAAAGCAGAGAGTTCTTTAATGAGCCCTTTTTAATTTGACTTTTAAATTGCTTACTCAACAAATAGTTTAATATCATCTCCCATATGAAAGCCACCAAGAAGAACCTGTCGCTTAACTACACTGGGCCTCAGTTTTGTTTTATTTTTTTCATTGTAGATTTTGGGAGCAGAAACACCAATGTTTTTCAATAGGCAGTTATTGGTGTCTGGGGCCAGGACAGTCCTGCTTTTGGAAAATATTTAGCACCTGCACCTTAAGCCTTAGATGACAGCAGAATCTCCAGGCATGGGGTAATCGCATATGCCCTCACATCTCCAGACACGCTGAGCTGATGATCACTGGATGATCCCATTTTCCTCCTTGTCCTAATACTATATCAATTTAGGGGTCCTGGTTCAGGTACTAACCAAGAACCCTACTGTAATTTTGGCCAACCAAGCTGCTTAATTTTTTTTTAAATCTGTTTTAATGGATCAACATATCCTATGCTGTCTGTGTCACAGAGCTATTGTGTAGATATAATTTTAAAAATGAATGTGAAAACATTTAAGTGGTCTATGAGGGTGAGGTACTATGATTACTATGAGAAAATAATGATATTTCCTTATTAATAGGCTCTAGGTATTGCATGGATATCCATTTAATTCTAAAAGGATCCTTGAAGTAGGTTTTATTCTTTTTATTTTACATATGAAGAAAACGAAAAGAGTAGGTGATTTGCTCAAGGCCATGTGGCTAGACCTTGAACCCAGGCTGTCTGAACACAGAACTCATGCACTAAATAATGTCCTCTACTTCCTGTTCATGTGGATCAGAAAGAGCTTGTCCCAGATTAGCACATTCTCCATCCATGAGCAATTTACATAGGAAGCCAGTTTATGGGGTTATTGCTTTGAGAGATGGAATGAAATCATTAAGAAGACCTTAATAAGGGGTGCCTGGGTGGCTCAGTGGTTGAATGTCTGTGTTTGACTCAGGTCTCAATCCTGGGGTCCTGGAATCAAATCCTGCATCAGGCTCTCTGTGGGGAGTCTGCTTCTCCTTCTGCCTGTGTCTCTGCCTCTCTGTGTCTTTCATGGATAAATAAATAAAATCTTAAAAAAAAAAAAAGAAGAAGAAGAAGACCTACTTCAGAAGGTCTCACTCTTAGGTTACTCTGCTCTACTATTACTATTAGTGTGACTCTCCAATTTTTGTCTCTCGTGCCCTCCCTGCCCCTTCTGTGAGAAGGCTCCTTATTGTCATTTTAATCTATTATACCCCACTACTTCCTTACAGCTCTTTGTTCCCGCTAACTACTGTACACACACACACACACACAAACACACACACACACACACACACACACACACACACACACACCAGAACTTGAGTTGCCAGATTTACCAAATAAAAATACAGGATGCCCAGTTAAATTTCAATTACATACAAATAATGATTATTTTAAAATATAAGTATGTCCCACATGTTGCATAGGACATACTAATACTAAAAAATTATTCATTGTTTATGGGAAATTCATAATTAGTGGAGTGTCCTTTACTTTATCTGACAAGTCAAGTCTACCCAGAAACCAGCTTTCAAGTCCATCAGCATAGAGAAAAGCAGGGCACCAGATGAGACATAGGAAGAGACCACGGAACACAGAAGTCTTTGTCCTAGGAGCATTCTCAGTCTAGCTGAAAATACAGAAATCTCAAAAGACAGCTCTGAGACTCTTCTCTTGAGTCTTAAACCAGCAAGTCATGCTGAACCCCTTCCTCACCAGTGGCCTGACATCTACTTGTTCGCCTTCCCATCCATCTCTCCATTTCATATTCTCTCAGGTACTTTCACTTCCCTCCATCTCCAATTTGGTCCATTTTCTCAATAATCTGCATGTGAGGGACTGCAACAACCTCCTAATTTGGCTTCCTGTTTCCATTCTTGCTGCTGAATATCCTCTACCACACGGATACCAGAGCAGTCTCTGCATTCTTTCAAAATACCCTGTTTCCTCTGATGGACATAGTAATTCATGTTCATTGTAGTAGTATCAGAAAACTCCACAGGAACAAAGAAAAACATTCCAATCTTCCCTGGTTATTTTTCCACTCAAAATTTGTACCCGTTTCTCATTTTCTATACAATAAGATCCAAACTCCAAGATTGAGTAGTCCCAGATCCAAACTCCAAGATTGAGTAGTCCCAGACTACTGGCCTCACCTGACTCTTCTGACTCTTCCTGACACAATCTAGCTTGTACTCCAAACTCAAGCCATACAACAATCTTCTAGTTCCCTATGAGAGGAGCCATGCTCTTTGTCCAGGTCTTTGCAAAGCCTCTGTCTTCTTCCTTAACTGGCTTCTACTCTGCACTGGCAAACTCCTATTTGTACTTGAGAACGCATGTTACTTCCTTGACCTTTGCTTCCCAAGGCAGTCTTAGAAATAACCTCCTTAGTGATTCTATAGTCATCTATGATTTCATCTATGCTTTCACATTTCTTATAAATATCTTTCTTGTGGATTTCTTTAAAATAATGTGTTGAAATTACTTACTTATATATTTATCATTCCATGTAAGCTATGGGGTCCTTCAAAGTGGAAACCACATATCTCTGATGCCCAGCAAAGTGCCTGACAAAATTAGAAGTTCAATAAAATACTTGTTAATCATTAAACTATTTAATTAATGGAGCACATTCCTTTCCCACATGCTTCATGCATCCCACTGATGGCCTCATACAAATTGTTCTACCAATTAAACGCTGATTTAAATGCTGTTATTACTTGACACTCGCCAATCCAAATAGATTATAAATGTTTGTAATCCTCCACAGTGGCTATTTCAGGGGTAGGCACAGATATTTGTTGAAAGACTGAAATATCTTCCCACAGACCTACTAGAGGGTGCAGCTCACAGTAAATGGTGGAAGGTCCCAGTGAGAGATTAGGCGTCTGGGTTCCAGGCTCTGCTTTTTCAAGCTGTATAAATTACCATGGCTCACCGCATCTTAGTGTCCTTCCTTGCCTAAAAAGTGTGGAAGTGGGTCCAGGTGATTTCCTCGTCTTCTTCCTACTAATCTTTAAAGGGAAATGAGGGACATCTGGGTGGCTAAGTGGTTAGGTATCTGCCTTTGGCTCAGGTCATGATCCCAGGGTCCCAGGATCGAATCCCACAGCGGGCTCCCCGCAGGAGCCTGCTTCTCCCTCTGTCTGTGTCTCTGCTTCTCTCTGTGTGTCTCTCATGAATAAATAAATAAAATATTTAAAAAATAAATAAAGGGCAATGTGTGACTTGAATGTGTTAGCTATGATGACAAACATTCATTAACTAAGTGCTGTAAATGAGTACTTTCATTGGATCCCTCAGAACATCTATGGATGACTACTGTTATCCCTGTTTTATAAGTGATGAAGTTAGCATAGAAGTTGAATGCCTTTCTCAGTTACTCAGTGAGTGACAGGGTGTGTACTCAGTGAATTTGGTTGCAATCCTGGGTTCCTGCACAAATCATCTCTAAAGTTTCATTTCACCTTGGCATAGCCAGATCTCCATAACATAGTTACCAGCCTCCATAACCCTGTATTAGGCACTTAAGGCATCTAGGACCTGGTCTGCTGCAAGGGAGTTTCAGAGGTGACGTCACCAGAGTACAGTGAGAGGGACTTGGACCCAAAAACCACAAAACCTGAAGATGAGCCCTGGCTCTGTGTTGCACCAGCTGTGGGAATCTGGGCTCCTAAACGCAGTGGGTCTCAGTATTCTCCTCTTTGAAATGGTGACAAACCCAGTCCAGCCTCCTCCTCCTAACAGTCAGCACTGTTCTGAGGATCAAAAGAACAAGAGTACGTGAGAGTGCTTTGTAAATTGTAAAGTGCCATACAAATATGAGTTATTATTATTTCCAGCTGGGGTTGTCTGGGACTACTTCAATGCGGGCATTATAAATGATTGATAAGACTTTATGTGGTATTTGTGCTTTAAGGGGAAACAAGTCTTAAGTCAAATGACTGAAACTCTGGTATGGAATGTTGGTTGCAGGGCCCTAGACAGAGGGATTTGGGCAAGTGAATGGGGGGGGGGGGGAAGCAGTTGGGCCCAAATCCAAAATACCACTCTTAAGCTAAAACTAAGTCTCTAAGTTAAAGCTAAACTTAGATTCCAGGGTTAAGAATTGCTACTAAACGTTGATTATTACTTATTTATTCACTGGACAGGTCAAACAAAGTAATAATATCAGCAAATACTTATTCAAGTGCTTATCTCATATCAGGCATCATTCTAAGTTTTTATACATACATATTTTAATTATTAAATCAATCCAGTGAGATGAATATCTCTGGGGGAAATATGACTATCCTTCTTTTATGAATGAGGTTAATAATGCTCAAAGAAGATAAGAAGCTCTTCTAGGGTCACATAACTAGGAAGTGGTGGACCTCAGATTTAAACTCAGTAATTCTGACCCCACAGCCAGAAGGAACAGGAAGTGATAGAAGAAGGGAGGGAGAAAAAGAAAGAAAGAAGTCTGGATACTGAGTACTCCTTCAGTAAATTATTCTGACACCTGGGGAAGGCAATTAGACAGAGATCCAGAACCAAATAATTTCCAAATGAAACATGTGCTCAGGGAGTCAGAGGAAGATCTTTGGGCCTATCCTTGCCATAGGCACAGTATGTCCATCTTCACCTCTATGGACTACAACGGAGCCACTATCACTGTGAGGAAAATGTAAACCAGGTGCTATAGAAGCACAGAGGAAGGGTGACAGTGAAGCCTGGGAAAGTCTTCTGGCAGAGGTGATGTCTTGGTGAATCTTCAAGACTTCAGAGGATCCAGCCAGACACAGATTTGGGAAAGGAAGCATGAAACCACATAGCATGGGTGGAGCTCCAGGTAAGTAGGTAGGATTACAAATACAAGGCAATGTGGGAGAAGTAAGATGGAAGGCTAGAGATTAGGTGGGTCTAGGTCATTTGTGCCAGGAAACTTCTGACAAACCAAGAAGCTCAGACTTTATTTTTCAGGTGAAGGAGAGCCATACATGGTTTCAAGCAGAGTTAGGCCTATGATTTAGATATTCTTGCTGGGCAGAGGGCAGAGCAGTTGATGGGGAGACGGTCAGGTCACTACTCCAAGTAAGAGAGTATGAGTACAATAACTAGGAAAGTAATAATAGAGCTACAAAAAGACTGAAATGATACTTAGGAGGTGTTTTTCAAAGCATTTGGTGACTGGATTGAGGTGGAGTGGCCAGCACTGACGGAGATCTCTGTTGACACCTGTGTCTTGACTTAATGGCTAGAGAGACATGGAGCCACTAACAAAGGTTTGGAGGGCTGAAGAGGAGAGATACTGAGAGCTGGGTTTGTCTGGCAGCATATTGGAAAAAAATAAATGCAAAACTTTGGGAAGTAGGGCTACAGATAGCCATTTGATTTCTTAAATTTATTGACTACTGTAGGTCAACATTAGGCTAGGTGCTAGACTTGGAAGTCAGGATAGGACAGGTTATATTGCTGTAACAAATAACCCCCAAATCCTAAGACAAAAAAGTTTATTTCTCACACATCAAATATGTGCTGTTCAGTGGCTCTGAGGTTCCACATCTTCATCCACATGGACCCAGGTTGACATGTTGAAGCATCCCGTAACTTCAGCATCTAAGAATGGAAGTCCTCCTCAGTCACATGAGCAAGAGAAGAGAGAGACTAAAGAATCATATGTGGGTCTTTTATCCCCTTAGCTGGAAATGACATACATCCCATCTGCTTGCATTTCATTGCCAGACTTGGCTTTATAGGCCTACCCAACACCACGGGCTGGGAAATACAGAGGAGCTAATGTTATTCATGGTAAGCATTAGTGGCTCTGCTGCATAAGGCATCAGAATTTAGGAAGGGAGTACATCTAGGAGAGAAAGGATGGAATCGATTAAGGTAGAGACCATAGAGTGAACGGAGAATGGTGAATGATAGAACCTTCTAGAAGTGACAGGTGATGGAGGAGGGGAGTCCGAGGAAGAGACTGAGAAGTGACATTGAAAAAGGTAAGAACTAGGAGCCAATAACATTATTCAAGTCAAGGAAGTATATGGATAAGTCTGTGAGGAGGTCCAGGGAGGCAAATGTGGATAAAGACTGACATTTTTACTATATTTGGCAATCAAGAGGGATCTGGAGAACATTTCAGTAGATGTGTTTCTGTGAAGTGAGTATTTCTCCAGATTTGTTGTAGAAAACCCAGTAACTGAGGCCACAGGCCTGAAAGTCATGTTCTGAAAGTAATGGTGGCGATTCAGTTAGGGAGCCCCTCTTTAGCTCACAACATTATTTAAAATGCTTAATAAACTTTCAACTGCTGATTATTTAGTTGGGTAAGATAAGCCCTGTTAAAGTACAGACCAAGACTTGTGAAAGTACAGACCAGGGTAACTGCAAGCTGTGTAAAGTGTCAAACGAAAAAAGATGTTGACCTCTTATTTACTAATATCCTTGTGTTGTGGCAATGTCAGAACTTGAGAAGTTCATCCAAAGTGCGGTTATTGCTAACTAATAATATTCCTTGGATTGCATTGGGAACTCACTTTTGTGGTTTCCTACTGCTCCAGGAGAAGAGAGTGTCATTTTTTCTTTTTTTGCTCGAGAAAACTGAGCTAAGAAATGAAATGAATAGTCGATGATATTTTAACCATACAGCTGTTGAGTGGTTCTGGGGAAAAGGAACATGGAAGAGACATTTGTTGAGTACCTGTTACCTGGTAGGTGATTCTAATACGTAATTTTTCTTAATCTTCATAACCATGTAGCAAAAGGGATCTCTTTTCTCCTCATTTTATGGAAGTGGCAAAATCTGATAGAAGGCCTCGGTGTTCAGATTGTAGGGGCTCCATTTCATTTGCTACCAGCGAAGTGGACTCTGAAAGTGAGCTCCATGTCTGCTTCTCCCAGGATTGCTGTGAATTTCTCAGCCCCCATCAGTCCAAAGCCGCTAGGAGGCAGATGAAAGGCGTCATGGACCTGTGGACTGCCGCTATGCCTTCAGAGGGACTGACTTCCAGCTTTTAGCCACATGCATGAAAGAGGCTGTTTCCATCTGCTGACCTGTCAGGCTGCCCTTCTCTTGGGCTTCTTTCCTCCCTCCTTGGAGTTTCTTCAATAAAACATTTCACTCCCTTGAAAAGCATCTCCCCTGAGTGGCATGGGGAGGGCCCAATATGGTTCCATTTAGCTCTCCTGGGATGAGAAGGAGGCATCCTCGCCTTCACATAACTTTCCCAGCAAGTGGTATTTCTGTTTCCTCTCCCTCAAAAACTATGAACAAATAAATTCTGGTTAACACAGCATCCCAGCTCACAGATCTCCCAAATCCCATTCTACATTTTCTGCTGCACCATGCGTCTCAGGATCCTTAGATCCCGGATTCCCAGGAAACTGAAGACAGAAGTGACTGTGGAGCCGCCTTCTGGTCATGCTGTGAACTTCATCTTTCTTAGTAGCAGTTCAGGGAGGAAAATGTTGGGGTCTTTCTCTGCACCTCCTCTTCCCACCCGGAGAGAAGAGTCAACTCCTCCCAGGGTCCCCTGGAGTGCACAGACATAATTGACAAGCCCGTGTGTGAGGAAAGATTATCAGATTTTCAAATGGTATAAAAGAGAAGTTGTCTTCTGGCTGGACTCCCCTTTTCACATCTTCCCTCCCCACTCCACTGCCTGGTACTGGGTCCTCTCCCAGGACCTGTTTTGCTCTTCTAGGCTGTTCCTTAACTCCACAAAAGTACTGATGAGAATCACCTGGACGGTTCGAGAAAACAGAGATGGTTGAGCCCATCCTCAGAGTTTCTGATTTGTATTTCACTGAGAATTGGCATCTTGTCTCAAAACTGGACGCAAATTTGAGTCATTGTTAAAAAAAAAGAAAAAGCATAGTGTGAGGGGCCTGGGTGGCTTGGTCAGTTAACTGTCCGACTCTTGGTTTCGGTTCAGGTCACAATCTCACGGTTGCAATATTAAGCCCTGTATTGGGCCCCCACTCTCAGCAGGAAGTCTACTTGAGAGTCTCTCTCTCCTTCCTCTGCTCCTCCCCAACTCTCACATGCATGCGTGCTCTCTCATTTCCTCTCCCTCTAGAATAAATCTTAAAAAAAAACCCACAAAAACATAGTGTGTATGTGTGTTGGAGGTGATTCTGCAGACAAGTTACCACATTGGTAATTTGTAAGAACACCTCCTTCCCCAGAGGGATTCTGAAGAGCAATCAGGCTGAAGCGCTCTGTAAATTGGGACCAGGTCTTTAACTCCCAAAGGTTTTTAGATCCCTATAGTGGAATTTGAGAAACTTCCCCCCCTAACCTGTCTAGACCTTAAGAAATACATTCCTAAAGTTAAAATTTCAGGCACGTGTGCAGAGTTGGGGACAGAGCTGGGTATTTTATCCAAAGAAGTCAACCTCCCTGGTATCCCTCATATTCTGCTGCCTTAAGCTGGAGTGGGTGACCCTCATGGAACCCTAAAGACACTCAAATTCTAGCTCTGCCCCTTAACACTATGTGACCTGGGCAAGCTATTTAACTTTTCTAAACCTCAGTTTTCACATCTGTGAAATGGAGACAATAAGTACACCTATTACATAAAGTTATTATGAGGAATAAATGAAACAATCCAGGCTCTCACATATGTAATTCTACTAAAGACAAATGCTGTATTACCATTATGGTTATTATCACCAGCACTCATTTTATAACTCTTTGAATCAGCTATGGGGGAGCTAGTGGATTCTTGCCCTGACTCCAAGCCTGAGGGGACCCTCCTCTGAGTTTTAAGATATGTAGTCTTGGTGCCTACGAACCTTTCCAATTTTAATTTCAATTCCATAATTTGCTACTAGTCTGTGATCCATCCCAACCATGATCCTTGCCAGAATATCCATCACAGTCCACAAACTCTACCTGTTCAAACCTAACACATGATCTTGGCCCATAATCTGCCCTCACATCCTGTTGGACGTCTCTGTAGGAATGGCACCCCCCACTCAATTGCCTAAGCTAAAATGCTGGGACTCATTCTAGTCTCCTGCGTCTTGTTCCCTGCCCACCGCCCCTAACAAAAAGCCAACTAACCAACCAACCAAACAAACAAATAATCACTTACTAGGTTCTTTCTATTAACTTTTAAATCAATCTTATGTGCATCTCCTCTACTGCTACCCCCAGTCAGGCTCTCACATCAGGACTATTTTAATTGTCTCTATTACTAATTCTTCTTTTCTCCCTCTCTGTCTCTCTCACTAATTCTTAGTTCTCTTATCCCATGCACCATGTTACTACTGGGGAGACACAAATATAATCATGCTGGTCCCTGCTCAGAACTCTCCAGTGGTTTTCTATCATCTCTCAGGTTGAACTGAGCTTGCAATACAGATACCAACAAGCAACACAAACTCATGGCAAGGACTGTTGGTAAAACAACATGCAATCAGTGGTTTGTACTGTGAACTTTTAAAAACTCTGAGCAAACCAAACAAAATATCTCTTAGTTATGAAGTCCTCAGGCCACCAGTCTGAACCACTCCTCCTCTACCATGTAAATTCTAATTTCTTTGATATACCCTCAAGGCCTTTCCTGACGTGGATCTTGTTACCCATCTAACCTGGTCCCAGCTGCTCTCTCCTTGCACTTTATGCATGAGTAACTCTGAATTATTTGTAGCTTCCTGAATAGGTCATGTGCTCTTGCACCTCATGTTCTCGCTCATGCTATGCCCTATACATAGAATGCTCTTCTTCTTGATATCCTGGCTAAGTCTAGTTTATATTTGACCATTCAGTTCAAAGGCTAGCTATACAACTTCCCCTAGATTGAATACTTCTCCTTCTCTTACTCCTAATCTAACAATGACCATAGTGCACTGAAATTATTTATTTGCTTATCTATTTTCTCCACTACTCTCATAAACTTCTTAAATTTGGGGGCTGTCTTTTCATTTTAGTACCCCAGCTTTTAGCATGGTGTCTGGCATATAGTCTAATGAACACACATATGGAAGAATGGCATTAACTAGGATTTCAAGTGCTTTCTGAATTTTAGGCACTGACCTAAGCACTTTAAATGCATTATTTGAAAAAAAAAATAAATGTATTATTTGTTTTAATCTCTGTACTGAATGTACCAAAGATAAGAGGAAAGAGGCAAATCTAGGAAGGGTCCCCATGTAACATATGCATGGACTGTTCCTGAGATCTCCATGCTCAGCTGAAAGTGATAAAAATGTTGTTAAAAATGACTAAGGTTAAAAAAAAAAATGACTAAGGTTTGCAGATCCCTGGGTGGCTCAGCGGTTTAGCTCCTGCCTTCGGCCCAGGGCATGATCCTGGAGGCCCAGGATCCAGTCCCATGTCGGGCTTCCTGCATGGAGCCTGCTTCTCCCTCTGCCTGTATCTCTGCCTCTCTCTCTCTCTCTCTCTCTGTCTCTCATGAATAAATAAATAAAATCTTTTTAAAAAATGACTAAGGTTTGAGCATCAGGGATGCTCTCTCCTACTATATTGTAATGCTTTTTTTGTATTCCTATAAGATAAGGAAGTCCTTGAGGACAAATACTGCAATCGCTGTCTCAGAATTCTCTGCACATGATATAATGCCTGGCACATAGTGGGACCTATGGAAATGTTAGGTAAATGAATGGACTGTCTCATGGATTTCTTACTACGCGAGTTTGGGAAGCTCTGAAATCCTTGCTACAGATCCCTGGCAAGCTCAGTAGTTTCTCCAACTTTTTCCTTCAGAAATGTGCTTGGTATCTTGAATATATAGGTTATGCATATTTGACTATAATCATATGCTGTCTGTGAGATAAAGGGAAAAAGAGCAAGATTGGGTAGAAAAATGTAACATAAAAGATAAGAAGGGGTGCCTGGGCGGCTTAGTTGGTTAAGTGAATGACTCTTCATTTCGGCTCAGATCGTGATCTTAGGGTCATGAAATCTAGCCCCAAGTCAGGCTCCTCACTGGACATGGATGGAGCCTGCTTAGGATTCTCTCTGTCTCTCTCCCTCTGCTCCTCCCCCCTCTAAAAAAATTATGGAAAGTAAAGTAACAGATAGTAATAAGGAAATTAAAAAAAAAACATTTGTAGCTATCACTACATGATTTGAATATAAATCCTGAACACATTTGCCTTGTCAAAAAAATATACCTGCAATTAAGCTATATGGCCACCAGATGTCAGTAAAGTAATAACATGTCTCATCAAGATTTCTGAAACCCTGGAAACAGACTGCAGCTTTAGGCTCAATCTCCTTCATAATTTATAATTATGAAGCTCCCTTGTTACACTGATGGAAAACAGATTTTATTAAAATAGATAACATCAAGGAAACAAAGTAAAAGCCAAAACATATAATACTTTTAAGGAAAACGTCAAAGTATCAAATTCTTCAACCATCTAAATGTATTTCTTGACTATTGTATGATAGCTAAAATTCTTAGCTCAAATTTCAACTGTTATAGTCCTTTTGACAATTTCAAACATTAGATAGAGATGTTAAGTTTGGTTCACTCACCTATTCAAAGTATTATCAATTTCTTTCTTCCCACTTATCCTGCCCACCCCCAACACACCCTTCACTCCATACACATAGCCACCTGTCACTCAGAGTTAGCAGAAGGAACTTCTGTGCAGGACACAATAAATGAATGTTACTTCTATCGCTGATTCTCATATATTCCCAGTGAATCTCTTTTAAGTATCTGTAAATTTCATCTTCTTTACATGGGGAAAATAAGTTCCCTCTCGTCCCTCCTCTATCTCAATTATGTTATACCAATATCTTCATGTTTTCACTTTTTGAAGCTATATAGTGCTGTATTTTATTCATAAGCTCTAGTTCAATGATTGGTTTTATTTTTTTTTTAAGTTTTATTTATTCATGAGAGACAGAGAGAGGCAGAGATATAGGCAGAGGGAGAAGCAGGCTCCCTGTGGGGAGCCTGATGTGGGACTTGATCCCAAGACCTCGGGATCATGGGCTGAGCCAAAGGCAGATGCTCAACCACCAAGCCACCCAGGTGCCCAAGGATTGGCTTTATTAATCCCCCTGCAGCTGACAGTGAGGTGGTGGCCAGGTGTCGACCTCTGTTCCAGAAATCAATTTGAATCCTGGTTCTATCTCTTCTTTCTGCCTTTAGGAAAGGTTGTGTTTTTTTTTTGTTTGTTTGTTTTTTGTTTTGTTTTGTTTTGGAGTCTTAGGCAGTTTTGCCTTTGGGAAAGGTTAAGTGTGTCCTTCAGAATAGGAAAGGTTATGCTGCAGAACAAGCAGTTCCATATTTCAATGGCTTAAAACAAGCATATTTATCACTCATGTTGCATGTCCAAATCAGGTTAGCAGAAAACATCTGCTTAATCTAGCCACTCAGGAATGCATGTTGGTGGAGTCTCCTTCATATGCGCAGAGTAAGGTGTTTCAAAGTAATCCATAGTCATCTTAGTTAGTAACAAGCAGAGCCAGACGGTCTTCTCAATTAAATCCGCTGGTCCACCTCACATTTGCTCTCAACCCATGGTCCAGAGCTAATCATATGGACATGACTAACCTTAACAGTGTGGGGAAGTGCAGTCCTCCATGTGTCCCAAAAGAGAGGGGAACTAACCACTGGTCAATAGTAGAAATACCTGCATGGTCTGCCTTAAATCTCTAAATATTTAGTGCTGATTTCTTAATACATGAAGAACATACCCATCCCCTTTCTAAGGAGATAACCTAGATACTTCATCAAGTGGGACATTAAACTCAAAATCTATGGTCTCTGAACAGAGCTCAGATATGTTCCTTCATCATAATATCTTATATTGTAATTTCTACCTCAGACCTGGAAGCGGCATCTTGTGATCTCAAAAGTTATGAGCTAAAAAGATAAATGATCTCCCCCCACATCCACTCCCCAATTCACAGTGATAGAAGATGGAGGGACAGGATAACCACAATAAACACTCCTATTCAGAAAGAGGAAGAACAGAGACATGTAGAGGATACTGGTGGGCAGAAGTCCTGAATCCTGCCAGGTTAAGTTTTTGAGGCCCCTTTCCTTGGAGTAGAAAAGTATTTTGACTAATCTCTGATTGTTCATGTTGAAAATGCTCCTTCATCCATTTTTCTCATCACTGTTGTGTCTGCCCTAAGAAGTTTTTCCTTTTCTTTTATCTTTTTTGACTATATCCAAAATACGTATTAGAGGATATGATGTCTTTGGGGGACCAATAATTTTTCCTAGTCCACTTCCTACTATAGATGATTAGAGGCCTAGGTCTAAAGAATCATCCTCTCTTAGTGTGATTCCTTGGTCTCAAAACTCACTAAGCTGAGACTCCCCGTGTATTGGATTTTGGTCAACTTTTTGTGCCACTAGCCACATCCTCCTACATTTACTTTCTCACCATCATTTCTATCTCTGGACTTAGTTCAAGTACATGCCACATCTTTATTTTCTTTCTTTGAGCACCTTTATCCAACTAAAAGGATTCACTGGGCATCTTCCCTTCACTGGATCTTCACTGTAAGACACTTTACTCCTCTGAGAGGTTTTAACAACTGTGTGTGATGACTATACACTCAATGTGATCCTCCCTGAGAGGCTGAGATTTCATTAGCCTTTGCTGCTCACAGGATTTCTCATTGTTACATTTTTAGTTAAGAACTGAGAAGCAGCTGACTTGCAATCCCACTAGTCCCTAAATTTTCAAATCCTCTCGGTTCTTTTTCATCCTTGTTTGCAAAGAAGCCAATTCTTTTCTGAGTGCATCTCTTTCTTATAATACCTTGCCAAATATAGGTAACTGAAACTGGCATTCACCACCGCACTCTGTCTTTCAACCTGTTCTCATAGATTTGTACATTAATTTGGTGCCTAACTGAAGGTGACAACTTTATCAGATGTTTTCCCATTAAATAAAATGAACTGTCAACTTTCCAGCCCCCAATATTAGTTTTCTCACCACCTAGCCCCTGGCCTGAAACGAATGTTATATATTTTTTTTGTCACATTGGGTTTTTTGGTTGCCTGTTCTTCTTGCTGTTGTTAACAATAGTACCCTTCCTCCAGCTTCAATATCTGTATCAATCAGAAGGGTCTAGGCTGTGCTTTGGCAAGAGGCAACCCTAGAACGTAAGCAGTTTGGAAAAACAGAGGTCAGTTGGACACTCACACTTGTATGTTCAACAAATTGGCAGGAAAGTTCTGCTCACTGTAATACCCCAGGAACCCAGGCAGATGGAGATCTGTCACTATACTCCCAACACAAGACAATCTCACACTGGCAACTAAATGCTGCAGCCTGGAAGAAACCCACAACACTTTACCACTTGTTGGGGCAGAACTCATTGTCCAGGACTAAGAATGTGGCCAGACTATGTTCAAAGAGTTATAGCCTTTACCCATTCAATGGTTTGATTTTGGGGTTTTTGTTTTTGTTTTAACTTTCTTACCTCCTTATATACAAAGCAGGCCACTAATGATAGTGTCTGTCCTACTACATGGTTTCTCTAGGCACTTAGGTTTACTGGTTTCTGAAAACAGCAAGGTGATATGATCTATTTGGGTTTTAGAGAAATTCCCTCTGACGTTAGTAAAGAGTAGGGATTAGAGGCTTAATGGGAAGTGGGTCACAGGATGGAGGCCAGGATACCAGCTAAGAAGCTGCTGTAGTAGTTCAGATGAGAGGTAGATAAGGAACATGAATCAATAGATTTGAACGTTATGAGGATCAGTCAAGATTGAGATAATGAATAGAACAGGAAAAGCCCAACTCATTAAAATAAATCCATCTGTGGGCTGACAGAAGAAGCTGATATTGGGGTGCCTGGGTGGCTCCATTGTTTAAGCTCCTGGCTTTGGCTCAGGTCATGATCCCAGAGTCCTTGGGATGGAGCCCCACATCAGGCTCCCTGCTGAGCAAGGAATCTGCTTCTCCCTCTGCCTGCTGCTCCTCCTGCTTGTGCTCTCTCTCTCTCTCTCTCTGCCAAATAAATAAATAAAATCTTAAAAAAGGAAGAAGAGGGAGCAGTCCCAGTGGTGCAGCGGTTTAGCGCCGACTGCAGCCCAGGGTGTGATCCCAGAGATCTGGGATTGAGTCCCGCGTCAGGCTCCCTGCATGGGGCCTGCTTCTCCCTCTGCCTGTCTCTCTCTCTCTTTTTTCTCTCTCTCTCTCTCTCTCTCTCTGTGTCCCTCATGAATAAATAAAATCTTTAAAAAAAAAAGAAAAGAAAAGGAGGAGGAGGAGGAGGAGGAGGAGGAGGAGGAGAAGAAGAAGAAGAAGAAGAAGAAGAAGAAGAAGAAGAAGAAGGAGAAATAATTCAGCAATGGTAAGGATATCATACTCGAGCGGCGCTCAGGCTAAACTGGAACCACCAACCCAGACAAAAGACTGTAGGGGGAATGTTTCAGAACTTGAAGGAAAACAGCCAACAACTGAATTCTTTCCTCAACTTCCTCCACTGAGCCTTGCTGAGTTCTCCTTTAAACAAATAGATTGCAACCCCAGCCCACTGAAACTTGCAGCTCTTCATAGTTGTGATTTCTATCCTAAATTTTCAGAAACAGATGCTGGGGTATATTTTTCTCTCTTCTTATTCTTACACTATGGTTGTTTCATTTTTCTCTGAAGATCTCCTTTTGGGGTTGATAAAAATTCTGTGTTGAGAAAGGAGGCCTTTTCCAGTTTCCAACCCAAATTCCTCTTCTGTCAAGTTCCTCAGGTTCCTGTAGAAGAGTTACTACCACAGAATCTTCAGACTTCGTTACCATGTTTGGTTTTGGTTAATGTCTGTTAATGATCTGGAGAGAGGTGATAACTGCATATTAATGAGGTTCACAAAGGAGCCAAATTGAAAGCTGTTGCAAGCTCCAGTGGTGGCAGCCATAAACCAGAGCTCCAGAGAGAACTGACTGACAACCGGGGACAATACATGTGGTGAAACCGGTATATACGATACTGACTCTTCAGAGGAAAGAAGCAGTTTAGGCATTTTTCTTAGAAGAAGAAACAGCATGGAAAGCAGCAGTCGATAGGTCTCCAGGATGAAATGAAAAAACGAATGCTCAGGTTGTAAAAACCTCAATGTAACCGAGAGAGGAAGTTGAGAAGGATGTGGTAATCCATTGACCTCTACCTTACATTCCACCTGCCCACTCTGTGGTGGTCACATGACCCAGGTCTGGCAAGTCAGTGATCCTAGAACATAAATTCTTGGTTCTGACATAGACTTGTAACTTGACTTAATCTAATGAAATTCATTCCTGGAATAATTCTTGTTACTGAAACTAGTGAAAAAATTAGAAGCTTTCTTCCTGCAAGGACTGTAGGTTATACACCTACAAGTTATTCAGGTAGTGATTGAAACTGCACAGAAAGAAGCAGAGTTGACAGTGAAGCTGGAGGTGGGGTTGAGGTGGGAGGGAGAGGGAGTGCTGGGTGAGAGAGAAAGAGAGAGAGAGAGAGAGAGAGAGAGAATATATGAGCTCTCCAGAACCAGCTATGCCTGAAACTATAACCCACTGAATTGTTTAGTTATTTGTATTAACAATTTTTTTCTTGAACTGAAGCCAGTTTCAATTGTCTTCTTTATTTGGAAGTAAAAGTGTACTTACTTACCCAAGATAGGTTTTTCAAACATATTGTTCTTTCTTTTATATCCTTTACTTTCTAGCCATACCGGATGACTCTAATTTCCAGAGTGTATTGGAAAAGTTATTCTGAGGACTCGCTCAGGCAGTCTCCTTCTATTGAAATGGAATAATACCCTTCCTGCTATATTTACTTGGAGAAGCCTTCCAAACCCCATGGTCCAGCTCAGACCATCTCTTTTTGGACATCCCTCCTGAACATTCAGTGGAATGTCATCTTTCCTTTCTTTGCTTTACTATATGAAGAGACTTCAAGACTTTGAAAAGGAAGATCACAGTTGGAGGATTAAAAGTATTTGATTTAGGGATCCCTGGGTGGCGCAGCGGTTTGGCGCCTGCCTTTGGCCCAGGGCGCGATCCTGGAGACCCCGGATCGAGTCCCACGTCGGGCTCCTGGTGCATGGAGCCTGCTTCTCCTTCTACCTGTGTCTCTGCCTCTCTCTCTCTCTCTCTCTCTCTCTGTGACTATCATAAAAAAAAAGTATTTGATTTAAAGATTTACTATAAAATTACAGTAATGGTGTCAGTCAGGGTTCTCTTGAGAAACATATTGCTGTATATTAATGAGGTTCAAAGAGACATACCTGTACCTATACAGAATTATATGGAAGAGGACTGATTAATTTTACATGTATACATGTAATTTGTAATTTTTATATTTGTGAATTTATTATTTTTGTAATTTATAATTAATACATATAATTTTTTAAGGAATTGCCTCACAGGATTATAAGGGCTAGCAAGTATGAAATGGTAGGGAAGGCTGGCAACTCAGGCAAGAGTTAATGTTGAGTCTTGAGGCAGAATTTCTACTCCAGAAAATGTGAGTTTGGGATCTTTAGAGCTTTCAAGTGATTGGATGAGACCCATCCACATTATTGTGGGTGATCTCCTTCACTTAAAGCCCACTTATGGTAGCTATTAACCACATCTACAAAATACTTTCCCCCCAAAATAATTTAAAACAAATACCTTTGCAGCAACACCTAGATTAGGGTTTGAGTATATAACTGAGTACTACCAAAGCCTAGCCAAACTGGCACATAAAACTAGCCATCATTCATGATCAAGACAATGTGATATTGACATAAAGACAAACAAATGAATTAATGGAATAGAATAGAGTCTGGAAACAGAAGTACACACAAATGGACAACTGATTTCAACCAAAGTGCATAGTACACAGTGGTGAAAAATAGTCTTTTATGCAGTAGGTGAATTGGCTATCCATATGCAAAAAGTCGACTTTGATCCCTCCCTGTCACCAGAAACAAAAATAAAGTCAAAGTGGATCACAAGCCTAAATGTAAATCTTTTTACCATAAAATTTCTGGAAGAAATCATAGGAGAAAAACTTTATTACCTTGGGTTAGGTAAACATTTCTGAAATAAAAATACCAAAAGAACTATCCATAAAAGAACACATTGGTAAATTGGACTTGATCAAAATTTTAAAAGATGCAGTTAAGAGAAAGAAAGAATAAGCCACAGACCATGAGTAAATATTTGCAAAGCACACATCTGATAAATGACTTGTATCCAGTATTTACAAAGAAGTCTCAAAATTCAACAATAAGAAAACAAAGAACACAATTTAAAAATGGGCCAAAGATGTTAACATATATTTTCAAAGAAGATATTGAGATAGCAGGTAAGCACATGAAAAGACACTTAACATTGTTTGTCCCTAAGGACTAACAATTAAGTTAAATTAAAACCACAATGAGATATTACTACATACCTATTAGATTGGCTGAAATAAAAGACTGATCATATGTAGTGTTGGCAAGGATGGTGAAGAACTGGAACTCTCCTATTTCTGGTGGGATGTAATATGGTCCAACCTGTAAGGAGGACAACTTGGGAGTTTTATAAAATGCGAAGCATATGCCTACCATGTGACACAAACATTCCACTCCTACATACTGACCCAGAAGATATGAAGACATTCGTCTATATAAGGGTTGTACGTCTATGTTCATAGTCGCTTCATTTGTAATAGTCCCAAACCAAAAACAACCCAAATATTCATCAACAGGTGAATTGGTAAATGAACTGTGGTATATCCATAGAATGGAATGCTATTTGGGACACCTGGGTGGCTCAGCAGTTGGACCTCTGCCTTTGGCTCAGAGTGTAATCCTGGAGTCCCAGGATGGAGTCCCGTGTCGGGCTCCCTGCATGGAGCCTGCTTCTCCCTCTGCCTGTGTCTCTCATGAATAAATAAATAAAATCTTTAGAAAAAAAAATGGAAGAAAAAAAATGGAATGCTATTTAGCAAAAAAAAAAAAAAAAAAAAGGAATGAACTGTCAATATATGCTACAACATAAATGAATCTTATGCTGAATGAATGAAGCCAAATTTTAAAAAAAGAGAGTACATCCTATATGATTCCAGGTGCTAAAATTCTAAGAAATGCAAACCAATATACTATGACAGAAATCAGATTGATGTTTGCCTGGGGATGCAAGGAACAGTGAGAAGGAGGGATTACCAATGTTCATAGCAGCAATCTTCACAATAGCCAAACTGTGGAAGGAGCCTCGGTGTCCATCAAAAGATGAATGGATAAAGAAGATGTGGTTTATGTATACAATGGAATATTCCTCAGCCATTAGAAACGATGAATACCCATCATTTGCTTCAACGTGGATGGAACTGGAGGGTATTATGCTGAGTGAAGTAAGTCAGTCGGAGAAGGATAATCATCATATGGTTTCACTCATACGGGGAATATAAAAAATAGTGAAAGGGATTATAGGGGAAAGGAGAGAAAATGAGTGGGAAAAATTAGAGAGGGGGAGAAACCATGAGAGACTCCTAACTCTGGGAAACGAACAAAGGTTAGTGGAAGGGGAGTTGGGCGGGGGATGGAGTGACTGGGTGATGGGCACGGAGGGTGGCACTCGACGGGAGGAGCATTGGGTGTCATACTATATGTTGGCAAATCAAACTACAATAAAAAAATATATTTAAAAAAAGAGAGAAGGGGCAGCCTGGTGGCTCAGCAGTTTAGCACTGCCTTCAGCCTAGGGCATGATCCTGGGACCCGCGATCGAGTCCCACGTCCGGCTCCCTGCATGGAGCCTACTTCTCCCTCTGCCTGTGTCTCTTCCTCTCTCTCTGTGTGTGTCTCTCGTGAATAAATAAATAAAATCTTTAAAAAATAAAAAATACAAAAAAAATAATTAAAAAAATTTAAAAAAGAGGAGGGATTACAAAGAAGTCCAAGGAAATTTTGAGAGGGCAGCGAATATGTTCGTTATCTTAATTATGGTGCCGAGTTCATGTATATATACATATGTCAAAACTTATCAAATTGTACACTTTAAATATGTGCAGTTTATTACATGCCAATTATACCTCAGTAACAATGTTAAATAAAAAGTCAGTGCAGGCTAATGACAGAGAATTTCAAACAAAATAACTAAAGCATTCCAGGAGCCAAAGTCTTATCTTTCTCATCTCCACTGAGTTCTTAAGTGGAATTTGGAATCCCAAATTCTGACTATGCCACTTTGAACTTCTCTGAGTCCCATATTTATCATTTGTAAAATACTTTGCAAATGCTACTACCTACCTCAAAGAGGTTATTGTGAGAACCAAAAGTGATAATGCATGTAAAAGTGCTTTCCAAGCTACAGCACACTACACAAATGTTAGCTATTGGTTTGGTTGTTACATGCCATCTGCATACTATTCTTGCCCAATATATATGCGTCATGCCAGCTCAAGCCCTAATAGCCCATATATAAAGTGTAATTAATTGTACAAGTTACTCAAATAGCACTGAAACCCAGTATTCAGGGCATGACACATCCTAAATACATAACAGATTTTGGAACAAATCAGTTTCAGCCCAAACCAGAATGGAGGAAACAGACAGATGCCTTCACATATATGCCAAGCAAGTGAGACCCACCCAAACAGGGTGGAGTCCAGGGCAATGGAAGGCAGACAGAATGCAGGCCTTGTGTATTTCCAGCCAAGGGCTGTTACAGGGAGCATTGACCCCATAACATGGCTGGCCCCGATGTGCTGAGAGGCTCTCTGCTTTTAGAGCCAAGCTTACTTGGAAATTAACTGCCTTAATCTTGGCTGACAACACTAGCCAACCAGAATGATGGGGTTGCAGATCACTCTCATTTAGTTAAAGTTAAAGATGACAAAAATAGAATTAGGTAAATATTCTCCATATCACCCTCCTTCCATTCTCCTCCCCAGAATTCTTATTTAACTGATCTTAAATCACAGCTGGTGCTTTCCCCTTAATTTGAATTCATTTGCAGCTACTAGAATTTCTTTTCCCCAATCGTCTCTAGGGACTTTGAACATGTGGGACCCAGTGTCTGAGCCTGGCTTTTTACTGCTAACCTAGGGAGGGAGGTTGGACTCCTGGGCTGGGCTGTATAGGATGCCCCACAAAAGTGGGGAAGCATTCCCTGGGGAGCTGGCCTAAAAGGAGCATCTGGGAAATATAGCAGGAAGTTGGAGACACAACTGGGATGGGAGGAAGGATGGTGTGGTGGAGGCATGTGTGTGTGTGGAGGCAACAAGAGCTGAATTAAAGAGAATGGTGGGAAGAAGTCAGAAAACAAAGTGGCCTCAAAAGCTGGATGGCCAGTAGTAAGTGGCCAGAAACATAAGAGCCTTCTCCCCAACAGTGCCTCAGATAAGGCTAGACCCTTGCTCAAGGCACTCCGTGCACCTCAGTAAGGGACCAAGTGCACCAGTCACTATGGCCTCTAGAAGCTCTGCAGCCCAGGTCTCTCTGGCTGGGAATCTTCTTATCCAACCCTTAGGCTGGGAGGAGTGGGCAAGGCAGCTTGTGGAAACTCATGGGTATCTTTACAAGCTCTGGGAAGAGACATCATTGAAGCAATTACTGCATACTGAAGGAACAGAACTTGGCCCCAGGGATCCCCTCTGCGATTGGAAATACTTCTCTCTGTCTTTCCAAATATTAATCCTCGTTCAACTGAGCAACACAGAGAACTTGGAATGCCAGAGCCTTGCCCAGAGTAGATTTTGTTTTCAGGTAGTCCTAAAGCCAGTGGAGGGGTTCCAGTAGGACTTGGCTTTTCCATAAGGAGAGTGATGGTTTGAGGGGGAGGAGGGAAGGGCCAAAGCAAAAAACCAAACTCCTCTGTAGGTGCTTCAGAGCTCATCATTAGGGATTTATTTGTCAGTGTTATGTTTGCTGTCCTTCTAGAAACTTCTTCTGGGATATTTTTGAGCAGAGTGAGTCACCAAGCCCCAGACCTCTCAGCATAGATTTACTATGGTTAGAGAGTCCAACTGTCCTGTAGTCCAGAGCTGCTGTCCTGTAGGAATGGGAACTGCTATGGGGGATGTAAGACATAGAAAACAGGACAGGGAAGCAAGAGCCAAAGACCAATCCCACTTCTGTTACCCCTTTGCTCAATGTCAGTGGTCTAATGTCCACCTTCATTCATTGGAAGCTATTCTTGTTTGGTAAATGTGGTATCATTAAACTTCAGATAAAGAAGCACAGAGGAGAAGGATATTCACAGCCAGATGGGAGACACATTTTGTGATCACTGTTAAAGGGACAGATTTCAGGCTTTGGCAATTAAAAGTGCTTCCCTGGCTAAGGCACCACTGACAGGGCCTAGGCACCCTCAGCCAAGCCTGGCACACCTCCACTGTCAACAAACACCATTCCCCATGTTTCCACTGCACCTCAGCACCTCGAGCAAAGCCAGCCTGTCCGTGCAGGGGGCTGCTAGTTCTGCCAAATATCTGTGCACTGCTAGGGGACTGGCTGAGAAGTACAGCCCCAAAGAATTGCAATTTGCAATATAAAAAGCTTGAAGTCCTTCCAGATACTGGAGATTCCTTTTTGTCCCAGGCTGTGAAGGAGGCATTTTTTTTTTGAGCCAAACTCCATGCTAAATGAGTGAAAGCATGCTTCTATATCTGGGGCATGCATACCCGTGGGGACTGTGACAGATGGCTAGGTGGTACAGGGAACACCAGGATAATCATCTGCTTCTTCCTCAAGGGGCAATTTTACTCAATAGGAAATAGTTGAAAACATTTTTTTTTTCTGTGTGGAATACAATCAGATCTATATATGAGTTTTCAAAAAAGCCATGTCAAGCTTTCTTCCTGCTGCTTCAGATGATGCCTCTCAGATTCCCAGGAGACACCCCTCACTCTTCACAGAGGGACAGCCTAACCCTCAAGCATGCCATAACCTTAAGGAGTTTCTCAGAAATCTTATAGGTCCATGCTAGCCATTTCTAGTACAAATTGATTCTACCAAATAGAATAGAATTTTTTAACTTTAAGGCTAGAATCCCAGTAACATGAAGATAGTAACCTTCATCCCAAGATACCTTTGGTCACTTATCAGCCATATATACTTCAGTGTGAACATAAGCCATCAGGCTCTTAAGCCAAAGGCAAGATTTGGTGAAGGGAAGAGAGAGGAACACCTCATGAGAGGAGCACCAGGACGGCTGGTGGTGTTGAAATGTGTTTCCTTAATTTCACAACTGTGTGGAAGATCAGTCTCAGAGTCACATGATGTCGTAGCTCTGTCCAAACACACTGGACCAGTACCTGTCCACAGCCTCACCTGGAGGTGTGTCCTGAAAGGGTTTGATCCTCACCTCAATACAGATAGCCTGAAGGGACTATTCCAACAGAGTCCTCTGAGTTAGGAAAGAGAGGTTGTTATTTAGCAGAATGACCACCAACACTGTCGCTGGTTTGTTACTGAACATTTCAGCCTGTCCAGGGGCAGATCCAGGTTTTGTGTGGCATGAAGCTGATACAATTTTGGGAGGAAGTGCTCTTATTTAAGAAAAAGAATGCAAAAATAGCTTACCTTCACAAAAATATACAAAGAACACATTGGTAGGTTCTACCAAGGCCTTGGAAGGGGGCTTTACAATTGAGAGACTAAAGCATAAAACTCATTAACTTGACAATAATCTGCCTCTGAGCCTATGCTTGAATACATTTGCATATATGCTGGGGGTAAGGGTACAGGGATTGCTAGTGATCTATTATTTTCTCTCCCAGATGTAACAGTCTGTATTTTTCCAAGCTGCATCTCATTTTATAGCTTCCTGACCAAATTTTCCAGTATCTTTGGGTCCGTATCTATTTCTTCTTTCTGGCTGGGGTTGAGAGCAGCTCCTTGGAGATGTTCAGGGGCATTTAAACAATGGGCTTGGCCCAGAAGCATGGAATTTCCTGAAAGACAGCAGGCGTCTCTGGTGGGCTGTTGGGATAGACTGATCAACAATTTCTAACACTGGAGATGGAGTTGTACCAGTCCATGCCAAGAGCCTTTCAGAGTCAGCTCATATGGAAACCATCAGTCCAGTCCCATCCATTAGCTAACTTGAAGGCAGCCAAGCCTGGGGACCAGAGCCACCATGGCCAAGAACAAAAGTACCACATTGCCCCAAACCAGCCAAGAGTGCTTGATGGGAGTTTCACTCCCCAAAAGAATCTCCTTTCTCCCACCCTGTTAAAAAAAAAAAATGGGTATAATAAAAATTGGCTGGATTTGTTAGTATTCACACACATTACACTATAGTCAAGATGAAATTTAGCATAAAGCAGTTTACATTACTTTCTGGCTTACCATCTTTTGAAGTCCTGCCTTCCTTCTGGTAACTTCCAAATTCTAAATACTACTGGCCCTCTCCTCATTGTACCCCTGACACTCCAAGATCAGGTTGCACTAAAATTATGTTGACTTCTTGATCTTTCTCGCCTTCACACATACCTTTGCCTCTATCTGGAACACTCATATCTCCTTTTCAGTTAGTTAGCTTTTGTCCATCCTAAGCTCCCAAAATGGGAACATACTTTGTACTCTCAGAGTGCTCCTCACACTCATCACATTTTACCATTATCTCCCGTTTAATCCTCATCAGCTCCACTAAACAAGAAGCTTTGTGTTTTAGTTACCTACTCCAGTGTAACAAACCACTCAAAACTTTGTGGCTTAAAACAACAGCGCTTTATTCATTATTACAATTCTGTGGGATGACTGGCTCATGGGTGATCTTTCTGCTCTAAGTGGTATTGATTGGAGTTTAAGTAATCTGGAGGCTGGATGAGGCAGGGATGTCTAAGAATGCTTGTCCATATAGCTATAGTTGATAGAGGCAGCCAGCTGGAAGCTCAACTAGGGCTGTTGACTGGAGTGTCCACATAGCCTCTCCATGTGACTCAGACTTCTCACAGCATGATTTCTGAATTCTAAGGGGAAGAAAGTAGAAATGGCAAGCCTTCTGAGAGCCTCAGCTCAGAAGCCCCAGGATATCACTTCTGCTACATTCTATTGGTCTAAACAGTCATAAATGCAAGATGAAGAGAAATCACCAGAGTATAGCCAAGAACAAGAAATTGAAAATCGAAATTCTATAGCCAGGTGACATACAACTGGAAGTTAGCCACTCCAGGTTTCTTTGAGCCGACTTTATGGTTTCTACAGAACTTGGTGAGTGTGATTAGAAATGTTTCCTGGCTACTCTTTCATTGGTTAGGAGGGCATCGGATGCCACTGCTCTTTTAATCCCTAGGAAGGAAGAAGGGAGAGGTAAAGTCACTTACTGGTGGAAATATAGGCAGCATATTAAGTATGGGTTGGCTGCCATTGTCACAACCCTAGGTGATATCACAGCTGGCACAGGAACAAGGGGGAATTGAGATCACATAAATATCCCCCTGTATCTGGGGAACAAGACTTTACTCTGCCTCATATTTTCTGCTGCTGTACCTACTCAGACTTTACTCTTCCTGCTCTTTCTCACCCAACCTCAAGAGACAGGAATGAGGTGATCATATTCTCATGACACCCTCCTCAGGTCATGGCAGACGATAAAATTTCAGGTTCAAAGTTCTTTCCTTCCTTCCACTTTTGAAGATGTTAATTACCCCTTTGGCTTCTTGTTTTCAGTATTGGGAAGTCTGATACCAATTAGATTCTTGTTCTTTTGTGGTCAGTCTTCCTTTCTCCTGAGAAGCTGTTTTTGATACTTTTAATTTTCATTATAATATGGTTTAGAGATAATTTTTTTTCTTATCAATCCTGTTCAGTATTCAAGGCTGAGAATCAAGGCATTTACCAACTTATGAAGGCCCACTGACTAGTACAGAGGGCCGATGGACATGAATATCCTGAGTATTCAAAATGGCAAAGACTCAACTTTTTGGACTGTGTGGACACATACATACGGTAAGCATTTAAAATAGGCTTTACGGACTACACAGGTACTCAATAAACATTTGTGGGTGAGAAAAGAATGAATGAATGAATGAATAGCACATTGCCCAGCACATAGTAAATTCAAGGTAGCTATTATTACTAACAGAAGTGGCACATAAGGAAAGAGGGATGCAAATGACTTGCTCCCTGCCTTGAGGAGCTCTTACTCCAGGTGAAAGAGGTAAATAAACTTGTGGTGCTTATCACATCATAATGTATGTTTGAAATATTACAGTATCACAGAAGGAGGAGTTACTAACTTCCCAGAGAAAAATAGAGCTGAATTTTGAGAATAGGTTAGGAAGGAAGTAGGGAAAGAGCAAACAGCTCAAGAGGGAAGCTTAGGTCAAGGCCCAAATGGCGTACGCTATCTTCAGGTTGTGGCTTCTGTAGAGACTAGAGAGAGAGTGGAGAGGAGGAGAAAGAGGAGTGAGAAGTTATTTTCAGAAGGGAAGTGAAGGCTGCCTTGGTTCACTTAATCCCCACATAATACCTTGAGCAGGTTTTATAGGTGAGGAGACTGGGCTCAGGATGGTTAAGAGATTTGCCAAAGGATGGGAGAGGCAGACCCAGGTGTTCAGTTCAGCTCATCCGCCTCCAGGACTTGTCTTCTGGGACATCAGCTGAGAGCACCAGGAACAAGGACTGTGGTAAATTCCTCACACTAGTTTTTTTCCCTTGGCTCCTATCTCCAAAAACAAACAAAACAAAAAACAAACTAGCAGGGAGCAAAGCGCCGGGGAGAGGGCTCTTATAATTGTTCTTAGGGGCAACGACAAGGTAGGGGCATCTGCTTTGCCCTCCACCGACAGAATGAGACTTGAGAGGACCATGGGCCTGAGCAGCTTAGAGAGGAAGATAGAAGGCCCAGCTCTGGAGCTACCAGAGACCAGAAAAGGGGGACATGGGATAAGGCCAGGAGATCTACTCCCGCCCCGCACCCCACCCCTCAGGGCAAGGTGAAGACTTTTAGAAGGCCTAAACCCTGGAAAAAGGGTAATCCCCTCCTCCCATAATAGAAAATGAAAAGAATTATGAGAGCATAAAGTGATTATAAGCAAGACCAGCAGAGTTCTCATTCTTTTTTTTCCTCCTGGATGACAACTCTTACTTTTTTTCAATGTCCCAAGGATGTATATGGGGAATCTGACACCCGAAGTGCTGGTGAGGACTGTTTTCCCATTTTGCAAAGAAGATGAGTTCAGTCGCAAGGGAGAAGAATCCAGGCATTTGCCTGAGCCTTAATCTGGTCTGGGAAGTGAGTAGAGCTAAGTCTCAGTTTTTCCATTAAAAGTGCTTTCCCGTAGCAAATTTTGAATGCAGCCTGAAATCAAGATGTGCTAAGAAGGGATCCCTGGGTGGCGCAGCGGTTTGGCGCCTGCCTTTGGCCCAGGGCACGATCCTGGAGACCCCAGATCGAATCCCACGTCGGGCTCCCGGTGCATGGAGCCTGCTTCTCCCTCTGCCTGTGTCTCTGCCTCTCTCTCTCTCTCTGTGACTATCATAAATAAATAAAAATTAAAAAAAAAAAGATGTGCTAAGAAACATGTTCTTTGGGGGCCTAAGTGCAGCTTTTCAGCTTAAACCATTTGTCCTATAAATAGGAGAAAATTTATGGTTATGTATTTTCTCTGGAGAGAGGCAAACTGGAGTTTGCACTGTGCTTCTTCCAATATCACTAGCAAACATAGTGCCATTACCCAGAGCTCACCTAATATGGTCAGAGGAAAACTGGCTCCTTGCTATCAGCTGGGATTGAGGTTGTTTTAGATAAAGAAAGGGCTCTCTCAGCTAAAAATAATATACTTCAAACCGAAACTTGCCCCTTCTCAGACATGCTTAAGGTTCCAAAATTTGACATGAGGAAGGCATATGAATGCAGTATCGGGACTGTTTTGGCAGGAAAGAGGACTCGAAGAGAGAGGCCCCATAAAGCAAAGCAGTATAGAGCAAGAAGAGATATTTACACCCAAATTTCTTCACCTGTATAATTTTCTCACGGGCCTGAAGGGGGCTGGGAGCTCTGATATTTCCAGTGATATGAACCTGTTTGTAGTCTGGTTAAAGCAGCGTGGTCACAATGACCTCAAGAAAGCTTCATATCACGTCTAATGAAATGCAACACAGGTCTGACATCAGAGCCCGACTCTGACCACACATCAAAGGGAAGGAAGTGGACTCTTTGATCCTCTCAGTCATTGCTTTCTACAAAGAGTTTTAACAAAAGAGGGAGGGAGCTGTGGATGGGAGCAGGGCTCGGGACTTTGCTTTTTCTTTCTGCTGTTCATGTTCTTCAAGTTAACTCCTCAAGAAGCAGCAGCAGCAGGCAGGTCGCAGGCAATGTGGAAGCTTTGAGTGATTCTCCTACTGTAGTTTCCATGGCCCCAGGCCTCAGCCTGTCTTCCCCAAATTCCTGCTCTGCCTCCACAGCAATTCCTGAATTCTCATATTAGTGTTTCACTTATTTAGCTTGAGTCTTAACTCTTACTAGAATATAAACTTCTTCTGGGAGAAGCAATCACATAAGCCATTATCCTACCAAGAAGTGCCATTTCTAGAATGCATTTCAGACCTTGCACTATACCAAAACCATTTGGGCTCCTGGTGACCACAGGGTGAAGGTTAAGTGCCTTACTGCAGGGCATACTTCCCTCTAAGACCTGGCACCTATCTAGCCCCTGGCGTGCGGTATCTGCCCCTCCCTGACCCAACATCCATTTCCAGCTGTTCTGAACTGGGAGCTGCATTGTGACTTTCACCCACAATCTGAGCAATTGTTCCTTCCTGCCCTACGACAGGCTGTTCTCAGGGCTAGAATGCTAGCCCAAGCTCAAGACTGAAATCACACTCACCTGTTACCCTGGTTCCTGACAAAGAGTAGGCCATGAAATGGCTTATCATGTAAATGAATGAATAAAAACGTTGACCTTGTTGTGTACCTGCTTTCTTTCTGCTCCACAGGTTTTCAATGAAGGGGGTGGTGTGGAGGAAAGAGATGAGAGAGGTTAGGGGCTCCCCAGTGGGGACCAGGCTGCTGGAAGAGGCAAGTCAACATTTTGTTTTGCACATTGACTGTTTGCCTCATTCAGGGTGGTGCTGACTCAGAGACCACAGGGGTATGACTCAGAGCCAATTTTCTGACATTCTGAGGGTGCAGGGACTAGCCTGGCACCATTGGATGGTATAGGGAGGAGAAAAGGAGGCAGTAAGAGCCAGAAGAGGGGTGAAGGCTGAGGAGGTAGAGCAGAGCTTAGGGAGCCTGGGTGTAGGTCGGGGCAGAGGGAAGGGGAGTTTGCTGGCCCGACTGCTATAGGACCAGAGGCAGAAAAACATCGAGTCCCAGATGCTGAGTAGGTTTCCCCTCAGTGATTAAAAAGGGTCTAAATAAAATGTGAGGAAGTAAATTGCCAAAAACTTGATGAACCATGAGGTAGAAGGTAAAGTTCTAGTTGAACATGGTATGGCAGGGATGAGGCCAGGTATGGGATATGGAGAGAATAACTGGTGTTCACTTTCTCTAGTGCACTCTTCCCTGCCCTGGTGTTCCCAGGATCCACAGAAGGAACGAAGTGCCCTCCCTCCTCACCCCAGTGCTCCTCTTCCACCACCAGTTTGTGAGGGGGACCCTGTTAGTGACCAAGCTTTCTCAAGCCACAGAGGGGTGTATAGCAGGGAGGTTGGATGGCAGTGGGAAAACTGAGACTAGGGCTGGCGGAGAGGGGTGGGGGTTGGAATTCCCTCTGCTTCTCCCTTAGCTGGATCATAGGCTATTCTCACCCTGGGGCCACTGACGTTCCCTACCCAGAAACTGAGAGTGCCAGTGACCTGTCATCCTGAATGACACACTTGGACAGGGTGGGAGCTGGCCGTGTCCTGTGTTGTAGGCAGAAAGCAAGCACTTGGTGCACAGGTGAAAGTGGCTTTGCTTCTTTCATACACTTTGTGACTGTGGGCCTTCCCTACCCAAGCTGAGTGTGGGTTTCTCATCTGGAAAATGAAAGTAACAATAACATTTACCTCTTGGATCACTGTGAACAGTTAATGACTGTTTAATTAATGAAGGCATATAAAGCATATAGAATAGTACTCGGCACAAATAGATGCTTAGTGTGTTTTATAGGAGGGAGCTAGACCCTCTTCTTCTCCATTGAGGAGCTTTGTGTGGATATCTCAGAGTTTGGCCTCTCTGTACTACCCATAGCAATAAAGAATGAATGCGTGTTTTCACCATAAAATGCACAGAGAAATATTTCAAAAGTGCCGAAAGCCTATCTCTGAAAAAGTAAAAGCATTCCCTATTTCTGTCTTTCTTTGTGCTTTTCTTAGTTCAGCATTGCAGCATCTATCAAAAAGATGATCAGGGGCACCTGGATGGCTCAGTTGGTTAAGCATCTGCCTTTACTCAGGTCATGATTCCAGGACCCTGGGATGGAGCCCCATTGGGGCTCCCTGCTCAGTGGGAAGTCTGCTCTACTTTGTCCCTTTCCTCCCCTCCCCCCTGCTCATGCTTGCTCTCTCTCTCTCTCTCTCTCTCTCCCTCTCTCTCTCTCAAATAAATAAAATCTTAAAAAAATATCAGAAATATGATTTTATCCTACTGAAGGTTTAATAATCATGTTTATTAAAATTTATATATCCTAGAATCCCATAAAGGTACTACTCTCCCTTCTTAGACAAAGATGTACAATACAATTAAAAATGCCTATGTGTCTGCCCTTTAAAGTCACATCCAAAAAATAAATAAATAAATAAAGTCACATCCCTAGGGAGGGAAATAATTCACCAGCAGAGAGAGGAAGAGGAGTGGGGGGAAGAGATTGATTTTTAGAAAATAGGGCTCAAGATAAGATCTGAGTTCCAATGCCTTCCTCGATGGTACAACCCCAGATCCCAAGGCAGTGAGAATTAGGGAAAGGGGAAAAACAAACAGGAGAAGTTGGCAAACAAATCCAAGGTGTAGTATCCAAGTCACTGTTTCGTGAAGAGACATAGCTGCTTACCCATGGCTGCACAGTAAACCATGCCTCAAAAGGGACCCTTAAGGAGGGGAGAGAGAGAATGTATCTGCTGGCTTCCTGTCCACCCTCTGTCTCTAGTTGGTTAAAGTTATCCCCGTGGATGTAATTCCCAACACTTCTGGGGTGTGTGACCTGGCCCTTTGGGTATTCCAAACCATGTGATGTGGTGCTTCATTCCAATTTGGAACTAGAGGAAGGAACTAGAGACTTTAACTAGTGCAGATGAGGCAACCTTGAGAACAGAGCAAGAAGATGAAGGTCCAAGAGCCAATACAGCTGAGAGAGTCTGCAGAGACACACACAATAAGTCTGATACAGAAAGTTAACTTCAGATAGAAATTAGTCTGTGCTAAGCAATCATTCATTAATACTGAATGTATTTCTCTTGTGTCTGGAGAATTTGACATTGAAAATGCCTCTTTGTCATGGATAAATGACCAACCTCAAGGGCACCTGGGTGGCTTAGTGGTTAAGCATCTGCCTTTGGTTCAGTTCAGGTCATGATTCAGGGGACCTGGGATGAGTCCTGCATCAGGCTTACTGAGGGGAGCCTGTTTCTCCTTCTGCTTATGTCTCTACCTCTCTCTGTGTGTGTCTCATGAATACATAAGTAAAATCTTTGAAAAAAGAATGACCAACCTCAAGCAGATTCTCACCTACCACCTTCATAACATTTTATTTGGAAGAATGTGTAAAATTTGAATTTAGATGTGTAAAATTTGAAACGCTGACATTAAAATCATCAGAGGTTTCCTTTTAAACTTTAAGGTTACAAGCATTACCTTAGATATTTTTACTTTCCATATTTGTTGTTGCACTTCTAAGTGTGAGGGCTTCTGTGTGGTTGGTTTTAGCAGCAGGAGCCTTACTAGAGAAACGAGTCCTGATCCTTCTTGGTGTCATGTGGTCATCTTGCCTTTCCCTGTGGACTAGAAGAGTGGTTCTTAATTTGGGGGAATTTAAGGTACACTGGGATTTATGGCAGCTTGCCTGAGTAGATTAAAAACCTCCAAGTCACATGAATTATACCATCATCGTTTCAGTACAACAACATCTCACAGTGTCTGTAACAGTGTCTCATTAGGGCTCTACACACAAAAGCCCCCTTTAGTTCTGAGGGGTTGTTGATGGAACCAATTACTGCCCTGGTATTGACTTCTAACTACTCCCAAAGCTCTCATGTGTTCTGCTAAAAGTCACACTCTTAACTCTTGGTCCCAGGGATCTCTTCCTACCAGATCATACAACCTGCTCAATTTGGCATTCTGTCAGATAGCATTGCCGTAAAAGCAATTCATGTAAAGCAGAAGTAGATTCTGCACATTAGCGAACATTTGGCAGCACACCTCTGAAGGGTATGCACTCCCCCATTGAGCTGTGATGTAGGATTGAAAAATAACCAAACTCAGTGTTGGCCAAATCCCTTCTGGATCTAATACCTATTTTTATAATCATGACAGGGGATGGAGAGAATGACAAACCAAGAGAATGAAGAGCAACCCTAAAATCCAGAGGTCTCCTATTCAAGGTTTAATCTTGTGGAAACACTAGCTCCTATTTAAGAAAGTTGCTTCAGGGACGCCTGGGTGGCTCAGCGGTTGAGTGCCTGCCTTCAGCCTGGAGTGTGATCCTGGGGTCCTAGGATCAAGTCCCACATAGGGGTCCCTGCATGGAGTCTGCTTTTCCCTCTGCCTATGTCTCTGCCTCTCTCTGTGTGTCTCTCATGAATAAATAAATAAAATCTTAAAAAAAAAAAAAACAAGTTGTTTCAATGAACAACTGAGTTCAGCACCTACATTTCCTTTCTGAGAAGCACATCATTGGACATTATCCATTCCTGACACGTCCCAGTTATCTTTTCAAGAAAAAAAAAAGGGATGACTAGTAGATTGCTGTTTAGTTTGGACTGCTTCTTATATTCTCTCTGATACCAACTAATTATATGATTTTGAGAAAGTCATTTAAATTCTTTCCCCTTCAGGGGTTCAGTCATGCAATGAGACAGATATAGTAATTGTTCTAGCTTCCTCTATGGTATGTTCTGAAGCCATGATTCATCACTGTCGTGGCCTTAGATTCAGACCTTATCATCTCTCACTTGGTTACTCTCCCTCCCCTTGACTCTCCTTGCATCAAGTGTTTCCCTGTTCTAGGCTCCTACCCCTGCTACCGCAGTATCTTTCTGACCATAGATCTAGTCTGTTCTCTTACTGCAAAAACTTCATGGTAATACTCTTTCAACAGCTTCCAGTTGATATTAGGATAAAGATTAAACAACTTCATTCAATCAAGGTTCCCTAATCTTACCCCTGCCCAGGTCCATTTCTGATCACTTTATCTTCATTTCTGTCTTCCAGAAGCCTCAGCATTCTCAGTTTTTCTACTTCAGGACTTTTTTTTTTAAGATTTTATTTATTCATTCATGGGAGACACACAGAGAGAGGCAGAGACATAGGCAGAAGGAGAAGCAGACTCTATGCAGGGAGTCTGATGTGGGACTCAATCCCAGGACTCCGGGATCACTCCCTGAGCCAAAGGCAGACACTCAACCGCTGAGCTACCCAGGTGTCCCTATGTCAGGACTTTTATACATGCTATTCCCTCTGTCTGCAAAGCTCTCCTCTGTTTGATCTCACCCACTTTCTCTTTGCCTCGTCATTAACTTCTTTTTCTTTAGATATCAGCTGAACTGGTCTTTCCTCCGAGGAAGCCTTTCCTGACCATCCTTTTCTGAACCTGATCAGGCTCCCTGTTACCTTACATTCCTGCATTTGCTGCCACTTATATTTATATGATTTTATTGATTAATGTCTGTTTTATGACCACTAGAATGCACATAGCTTAAGGGCAAGGACTATATTTGTTTTGCTCACTATTTTCTTCCCAGGGCTTAGTATAGTGCCAATTGCTCAGTAGATATTGGTTGGTTGAGTAAATCAAAGATGGATGGGTGACAGACGGATGAGGAGATGTGACCTTTCCCAACCTGGCCCAGTTCACCTTTCCCAGCTCCATTTCCCACGCTTTCTGCCTTTACTTTTCATGATGCATCTATGCCTCTTACTTTCTATTTACCTCGAACCACCTGTTATTATAAGATGATGCTGTTTATCTAAGATCAAAATCCTTTGCTACGTTACATGAATCAGTTACTAGAAAGATGATTTTAATGTCACAATAAAAGACTGTAGTTTGCTTCAAGAAACAAGCAATAAGAAAGAGATTTTGCCTTGGAAAATTGGAAGATGCTCAGGAAACATGGTAGCTCTTTTCAAATACTCAAAGGACTATCATGACAATGATTAGGCTCATTCCCTGCACCTTTAGAGACCAGAATCAGAAACAAACAGTGGAAGCTAGACAAACAGAAGAGCAAATTTGGCTCAATGCAAAAGAATTTTACGATAAATATATGTGGCAGACAATGAAATATATTGCTTTAAGTGTTATGAATTCCCTATTCCTAGAGCTGTATAAGGCAAGATTAGAAGGCCACTTTGGGGTAGTTGGATGTGATGACCTCCAAGGCTGCTTGCACCCTCACACATTCTTTCTATGGAATAGTGTTCCTATTAAACCAGCATCTGATGGGACCTCTAAGAACTGTATAGGTGGTAATGGAGACAAATCAGGGGCTAAATACTTAAAGCCTTTACTTTTAAATTTCACAAAGGGTTTAAGTGGTATGGAGAAGTGATCTCTCAATTCAAGTACTCTCTCTACAGGCAGAGACCAATATAGACACATCTTCTCCCACAAGGCCCCTGTCACAACCCTCCACCCCTGTTTTCTTTTAAACCTCTTAAGGAACCCAGTACTCCAGCAATGTGTTCACAGCTTTCCTAAGACCTTGGCACTCTTTCTTCTGCTAAGATCTGGGCTCCACCTACTGGTATGACTTGATGTTTTGTACACAATGGGTGCAGAGTTGGAGTGAGGGATGGGTGTGGTTCCAATCATCAGAACAGGTTTCCATGCTCCTTGACTTGCTGTATCTCTCCAGTCTTGCTCTGTTGACTAGAGGGTAGTTGACTTCAGTTGGTAATAATGCCATTCCACTTGGCATTTTGGGGATGTCTGCCTCCTGGTGCCTAATACTAACCCCCATGGTATCAAGGAAAGGACTATTGCTTCTCAAACTGTGCATCTTGGAGCCCAGGGGGTTCAAAAGAGGTATTTGGGGAGTCCTACAGGGAATGAAGACAGACTGAGGTGTCAGGGATCCATCTCCTTATATCCACTCTCTTATCCCCACCTTCCTATAAACTCTTCAATACTTTGACTAATTTATAGATGATTGATAGATAGGTAGATGGATAGATGATAGATAAATTTTCATAAAGTTTACAAAAGAATCATTTATGTTGCTAAGAGTAATATGAAAGACTCTAATGACTTCCATTTCTCTTCAATTTCAGAGAAATTAAGATTAATAGTTCATTTGGAAAAGCTGGCTTGATTAGAATCATAGCCTACACCTCCTGATTATGCACTGGGGCTCTGTCATCCCAAAGGAGTGTAGTCTTCACTTTTGGGCACCTAGTGATCAGACCAGTTTTCTGCCCCATTCCCTCATACATGCAGAGGAATATGACTGTAGTGGTTCCAGAAATCATATTGTGTCTAGTTGCTTTATTCTTGTAAAGGAGTTAGTTTATAAACAGCACAGCTAAACCCTGGAGAAAACAAGTGATTTGTTAAAAATACATGATCCATCCAGCAGTGGCCAGCAAAAAGAAACACTAGTCGCTCTCTTCCCTCTCTCCATCCCTACTGAGTTTAGGACTCTATGCTTAAGACACTAATATAATAGGGTACATAAAGAGTGAATACTTGAAGAGAAGTGAACATCAGCTATTGTCTTATTGATATCCACAGCATAATGTCCAAAGATGAGTCTTTTTAAAATTCTGATTCAAGTGAAATGAAAGCAGAGTTATTAATCTGTCTTAATTAAATAATTATGTTATCTATATGACTGTCTTTCTACAAGAAGGCAATAATAACCACACACTCCACACATTCAATAAATCGTTGTTTCATGAATAAAAATATATTTCTCTACTGACAGCCTTGAGCCTTAAACTTGCCTAATTATCTCAATTAATTATTTATAACCAGTGTTATCCTCAGCTGCCAGCTACACCAAATATATAGCCTTGGTTTCAAAAGCTTAAAGATGAACTGTTGAGGATAATGATGGTGATGATGACAAGGATAGCATCCATACTTAGATGGCTTTCTTCACTACCACAGAATAAACTGAACTAAAATGCTATCCATCTAATCTTAAGAACTTGCATTAGAATAAACAATTTAGGGCATTTTGAGGCAGGCATATCCAATATGCCATGTGGGGTTTTGCTTCTCAGCAATAGAGGGCATTATTGTTATGGTTAGAACATAATCAAATATAGTGTAAATAGGTAACAGGAAAAAGGAAGTAGTTGTTCTAGATCAGAACTCCTCAGTTGCTTTATTTTTTTTCTCAGTTGCTTTATTTATCAATGATTGCTAACTCTAATAATGGAATTTTTTATTAAATAATTAGCTATTAAATTCTATTTTCTATTAAATAACAAATAATCAACAATTCTCTTTGAGTTTAAGTCCTGTTACCCAGGAAGGTTCCTCTTTAAGTGCATTTAGCCAAATGTAACCCAGATTTGCTGAATTAGTGTTCAAATCTGCAGCTTAACTTATCATTTGTCACAGAAAACAAGTCTATGGAAAGCTATAATGATTTTTAAATTAATAATATAGTGGAAATAGGGACGCCTGGGTGGTTCAGTCGTTGAGCACCTGCCTTTGGCTCATGGTGTGATCTGGGAGTCATGGGATCTTGTCCCACATCAGGCTCCCCGGGGGAAGCCTGCTTCTCCCACTGCCTATGTCTCTGCCTCTCTCTCTGTGTCTCTCATGAGTAAATGAATAAAAAATTTTTAAAAAATTTAATAATCTAGTGGAAATATGTTTTTGAGTTATTCATTTATTTAAACTTAACAGTGAATTAATAACTGAGAGAAGATATGGAATGCACAATTCCTGCCTAGTGAGTGATAATTTTCTGATTACATTAGAATTAAGCAGATTTTATGGTTCTCTAGGGAGACTGGAAGCACATAGTTTAAGGAGAACCTCACAAAAACATCTTCTAGTGATCCACATAACTCCTTTAAAGGGAGATACTGTTATTTCTGCACTATGCCCATATGAGGTTAGAAATTAAGTACACCTCAAAAAACCATTCCTAGGACTTGCAGGAGGATTTCAGACAAATAGATTCTCAAGTTCAATTTTCACAATTAACTGGAAAAATGTAGCCCTCAAGTTATCTACCAAAAAATGGAGAAAACTTTAATTATATAGATATTATATAGATTATATTTAATATAATAGATCCCAGATTTAATCATATAGATTGTATACAACCAAATGTCATTGGGTCATTGCTCAGCTTGATCCATGTAGATCTAGCCTACTTTGTAATTTAAGCTCCTGATTAAAAAGTCCAGTTATGTGCTTTTGAAGTGTATTTTTATTAGGATTATGATGCCTTGACAACTGTATTCACCTGGATTTTTAATTAGTCTAGTGGTTTAATACTATTGAGGCCTCAGAAAATCTGTACTGATAAGCTGTGGAGGTATTCCATCTCAAATACCAGGAAAAAACTGGTCCTTTGAAGGTTGATGCCTTTTCAAAATTACTTATACTGGAGCAAAAGAGAAAGAAAGAAAGGAGGGAAAGAGATATTCTGTAAGGCTCCTATCAAGTCTTAAAGTGATGTGTTTCAAGGTAACATGTGGGCCAAATTTGTCCCCTTCTCAGCAACTTGTCTTAAGCACTCTCTCATGGAATCTGGAGCTACTCAAATCCTTATTCTGCGGTACGCATAGAGGAAGGGCCATGAGTGGCTGGGAAATGTCTAACTGCCAAGTTGCTCTTACAATTGGAGACAAGTCTTCTGGCTAATATCAGGCATATCATTCTACCTTTAAAAACCAGATTTTTCTTTAAGAACCAGAAGACAAATCAGCCCGGTTGCCCACATACAACACCAGTTGTGTCTGGATCCTTTTGACCAGAAATTCCAATGGCACAAACCTCCATTGGATGTAGATTGCCAATTTGAGGAGCCTTAACAAGGATGAGGGTTGAACTGGTCTGGACAAGGGTTCTACTTCCACACTGGTTGTGGGAAGTCTTATCTTGTGCTATAATCTATAGAGATATACAGCTTTATGGAGAAAAGCAAAAGGAAAAAAACAATTAAATGAAAAGACGAAAGAATGTGTGGGTGTGTCTCAAAAAATCGAAGTGAGAGATTGGGAAGAGAGATTAAAAGGTTAGATTAATTAAGAAATTCTGCTGTGGGGGGATCCCTGGGTGGCTCAGTGGTTTAGAGCCTGCCTTCAACCCAGGGCGTGATCCTGGAGTCCTGGGATCGAGTCTCATATCAGGCTCCCTGCATGAAGCCTGCTTCTCCCTCCCTCCCTCTCTCTCTCTCTCTCTCTCATGAATGAATAAATAAAATCTTTAAAAAAAATTAAAATTAAAAAAAAGAAATTCTGCTGTGTAAATCCTACTATAGGATAGCAGTCTGAAGTTCTTATATTTTCAGGTCTCTACCAGCTCTAAGACCAGAAGCTAAGAAGCACTGAAGTACCTGTTTCTTTAGTATTATCATTCATAGGTCAAATCTCAGTCTCCTCATCATAAAATAGGAATTATAACATTTTCTCTGCATGGATGTTAAGTAGATTAAACTGTGTAATGTCTGTGAATTGTGAAGTGCTCTATAAGTACTCTATAAGTGTTATGTGATCTAAAACATGTCTTCAAAAAATATTCTGTTTTTGTGAAGATCTAGGTGATGATGGCAAATAAGTTTTAATTTAATGTTAACTTCAGTAGGTTGGGAGTGGTAGCTGGGCATAGTGCTGAGTCTTTTTGGTGACAAATCTTAGTACAACAGGAGTAAGTTTTGTGATCAGTTAGTGATGCTTGTCATGGCCATGGGAGAGGTGACTGGCAGCACATGTATTTCTTATAGATGACAAAATGTCTAATGTGAAAATTCAAACCCTCTGGAACAGAAATCTGTTTTACAGCAAACATGTCTATAATATTATGATATATATGTATGTATGTATATACGTATGTGTGTATATACACACACAAAATATATAAAATTTATAATATGTAAAAATATATGATATCTAAATATATAATTTAGATATATCTGTACCTATACCTGTGTGTATATATGTATCTATAAATTTTACATAATTAAATTTTATATAATTTCAGAATTATTTTTCAACAGATTCAAGATCTTAAAGATCATGACTATTGCAAATCTCTTTCCATAGGGCTCCTGGAATGAGTATTTCTAAATGAAGTCTATACAGTAAGTTGCTAATCCTTTCCCTTCAGTGTTGTTTTTCTGATGATACCCACCATGATTTGACCATAGTTCAAGCATATATTTGATGAATCTATCTCATGGTAAACCAAGTACTAGCCAATGTTTATGAAAGAAAGCATGGTAGGTGTATATTTTCTTTCTTCACCATATTTTAGTTTTATAAAATATTCCTGGGCAACTCCTTTCCCCTCCCTGCAACTCTCATGATCATAATTTCTCTGGCTTTCTGGGGCATGGGCCTGTATATAGAGGTCCCTGAGATTATTCCCATCAGTCTGGCAAGTGGTAGTTATATCACAAGGGCTTCTTGGAAAGGTAATTCCAAGCACTGAACACAGCACAAGAGAGGAATTTCTTTGATTCACAATGATTATGTGGGCCATGCCACCCAACACATATTCCACTGTCAGTGACAGTTGGTCCAGGAAAGTAGTCTCTGTTAGGTGACATTGAACATTTCTTTCATTCCAAATCATGAAGACAGGATGATTTTCCTTCTTTGCATTTCACATTTTGCATGTTTAAGTTTCAGCCTTTTGCCCATGCTCTTTCATTATCATTGTCATCAAGACTTTTGATAAGCCTTCTCTTGATTATCACTATATTTATTATGCACCTATATTTGTTCATCTAGGCATACTGCAGAGTGGGCTGGAGCTCAGGGTTTTCCATAACAGCTGTCTTCCTACCAGACAGCAACAAAGCCATGAAGCAACTATTAGAAATTAATATAGTTCAGTCACTGGCAGATTTAGATAGATAAAAATTGGGAGTTCAGAGGATAAACCCTGTAATGGAAAGGTGAGACAAAGAGTGTGGTTAAATCTTACCCAATTTAGAAAGCCGTATGGGAGTGTTTTCCTCTAAGAATCTCACTTTCAGAACTTGCTCCATCAAACAGCAAATTTTTTTTTTTTACTCTCTTGAATTCTCTACTTTCCATGCATATCTTACTTCCTACTTCTGTATTTCTTCCTCTCAGAGCCCATTAAGACACATGTCTCATGACCTTGAATCACACTTAACACTGACCTAGCACGATGCCTGAGACTATTCGATAAACATTTGCTGAATGGGAAAGAATATCATTGTCATCTGCCAAGAAACATGTGTCAAGCATTCAGGCCTGTGCAAGGCTTTGAGAGTATAGTAGTGAACAATACCGCCACAATCCCTGCCCTCAGGGAGCTCATGGTCATAATGGAGAAGGAAGCCCAAGAACCTAGCAGACAACCGCTGTGACACAGTAGGTACTTTGATGTGATAAAATGAGTATGGAAAAGAAGAAAAGCCATGCAGAAAGCCCTATCAAGTCTTTTAGGAGTCAATATTAAATTTCCCTTCCTCCATTTAGAGCAAGAATGGCCAACTCAAACATTTGCAGGAGCCAGGTAGGTGAAATTAATAAGACAACAGAGACAAGTGTGGGCTGGAGTGACCTGGAGAGTCCACACTCTACCTCTAGGGAGCCAACACTACCTGGTTCCAGCTCCAGCCAACTGGGGTCATGCAGGTCTTAATGCTGGCCCAGTGTCACCACATCTAATTTTTTCCTAGGAAGCAAACAATTTGGATTTGTATGTGAAATCTGATTTCCAAATGTTGACAACTAATTTTCTATTTCAGTGGCTCAGAGCTGGCCTGGGAGCTACCAGTTTTCCATCTCTGATTCGGGGCTTCTATGGAAGGGATGCCCTTTAGCAGGAGCCTGGGTGCCAAGCCTTCTCTGCTGGAATCCCAGAGTCCAGGATATCATCTCTCCATCCCTCAGTCTCTCTCCTCCCTCCACCTTCCTTTTCACATCCTGTTTCAGAAAATGTCAAGGGCTCTCGATCAAGATTGCTTGGAGAAGAGTTGACACCTACAGCTTGTGAGAAAATGGGTTAACCTTTGAGAAGAGTCAGAGGTATAGGGCCCCTGAAGGTGAAGATGTGAGTGGGGTGGAAGAAACCAGTAGGGAACTCTCTTGAGTTTTGTGTCATGGGCAATACTCTCCTGTAAAAAGCATTAACCAAGGTCAGATTAACAAGTCAACACTGAAACTGTATCCAAACAAGACTCTCTAATTGTGGGGAGAGAGCAGAGAAGGGGCCAGAGAAAAGAGTCCAGAGGACAAGAGCAACTCTAAAGCTGTCCCCCCTCTGTCCGCTGGCAGGCTTGGGGCATATTTGATAAGGTGAAGGGAAATTGCAAAATTAGAACTGGCAACTTATACAGAGAGGCCCAGTGCAAGGCTGTGGGCCCGAGACGGGCTGAGCAAGTTGAGGAATTGTGGGGAAAGAGGACTTGGCAGCCTGACTTCCTGTGGCAGTATCCAAGGCTAATTAGTTTGCAGTGTTCTGTGTGCGCCTGAATGGAAATGAGCCCAGTACTGAGAGGCACGGGGGTGAGGAAATTAAAAACACATGCACCAAGAAGGAAAGAGGAACAGACTGGTGGGAGAGGAAGGCGAGGGGGGAAACCTGTCCTTTTGGCTACATTTTCTTTTTGCAGGAGAGGGCTCTCATCATTCTGTTTCATGACCAGTAAATCACCACCATGGCCCTGTCCATCACATCTCCCATCTGCTGCAGAACTCATTAAACATCAAAAGACAGCCTATCAGTTCTGCTTAGTTAGAAGTCTGACTTACCAGAGATCTGACCAGGGAGGAATTTGCATGTTTTTAATAATGGCTTAAGGAACTTCTTAACACCCCATAAATTACTTAGTGCCGTGAATTCTTCCTATAGTCCAGCGGGCATTTGAAAGTTCCTGAACCACTGCAGATCTACCCCCATGGCAATGGCTTTTTGGCGGTCACATTCCAGAAGAGAGCAAAGTGTTATGTTAGTTAATGCTTGAATTCATAATTCTGTGCCTTTTACAAAAAAAAAAAAAAAAAGAGTTAACTTGGTGTGTAGGTTCTCCCTTGTATGTGCAACGCAAAATTCCTTTGTCTTCATATGTCTGACTCACCGTCTAAAAAAGGTGACCTGGTGGGGTTCCTCCATGTATGTGCTGTGGAATCACATTGCTGGGCACCTCGGAGCAACAGTCAAGTTGAGAGATGGAGTAATAAGTAAGGACAATAAAATCACAACTCTGCCCTAACCTTGAGGGTACATGCTCAACAGATATTTAAATCAATAAATATTTATTGATTGCCTACTCTGGGTTAGACATGCAAAAATAAATTCAGATGCTTTGACTCCCTGTAAACAGGCCACAGTGCTACAGACATGCATAAATATTCTGAGGTTTTTAAAAAATAACAAAAACCCAAGAGAATGAAATTTCCTCCACCAGCACCCTCTAGAAGTTCCTTGGGTGTGGGGGGCATGTTGCTGTTGCTGGCTGATGCCACTTAACCACCTACATGCCCAGACCTGTGAGGGACACAAGCTGAAGAAAGTCACTGAACCCATGTACGAGAAACTTCAAAGAGGTACAACTCTGGGAAGCACATCTTCTCTAAGAAAATACTGGGTCAGGAACTCAGCCCATCCTCCTGATTCCATTTTATTTTCAACCTGTTTGACAAAACCACAGAAGAAATTTCTAAGCACACATCGAAGCATTATTCCCTCTACAGACAATCTCTCTGACATAAGGCGATTATGGAAACAAAAATCAAGAGGGATGACTATCATGCTATTAATTTGTTGTTTATGGCATACTTACACTGTGCCAGGATATGCGCGGTGCTGGTGAAGATTGTTAGAACACAATCCTTCACCTCAGAGAAATCCCCTACCCTTCGAGAGAGAAAGCCCACGACAGCAAGAGAAATGACCGAAGTATGGAGATGATTCCACAAGAAAAGGTGAAGAGTCACTAAACTCAGACACAGAAGATAGGGAGGAAAAGCATTCTTAGCAAAGATGTTCCATAAGCTCAGTCTTAACCAATTAGCCAGAGGTTAGGGAAGGGGAACATGCTAAACCACAGTATGGCTGTTTGCAATTATCTGTCTCCTAAAGGTGATTTCATTATCATTGTCTTTACCAGACAGTTAATGAACAATTACGATGTGCAGGAAACTGTGCTAGGTAGGTACCATAGCACATAGCACATAGAATCAGTGGTGATCTCTCTACTTAAGTGACACACAATTTAGGTGTGATGAATGAATGGATACATAGATAGAGACAGATAATGGATAGAAACAGATAATGGCAATACCTCATCTGTACTTTTATGTGGCAGTGCCGGTTTTAAGGGACTTCACACTGTACCTTATTTTACCCTCACTTTCTTGAGAGGTAGGCACAACAGATATTATTACTTAATCCATTTTGAAAATGAAGAGACTCGCATGCTAATGAATCTGCAGATGACCAGGGCACAGGACTGATGACTTGAAGGAAGAGGGAAAGGGAGGAAAGATGTGGATAAAGTAATAGAGAAATAGACCAGGAGAGTGATGTTTCCCAGGGAAGCAGATGAACCGGCCACTCTGGGATGGGAAGAGAAAGCCACCATTCTGAGCACCTGGACCATGTGTGGGCTGCCACTCTAGGCATCAAACTCTTGCTTCTGAGGCATTCCTCCCTAAGGGCTTGGAGACTTGAGGGAGGGGCCAGGGACACACCATTAACAGCCACATTGAGAGCTGCTGGGGTGGAAACACTAAAGTGGAAATGATCTGTGAGCCTGCCACAACTCACTTGCCTTTTATGATGTGTTTAAGAATGTCAGCACCACCTTGGAGTGGGGGCAGCATAGTCTAGGTAGGTGCTTTCCTGCCATCCATTCTCTCCACCCCTAAATGCCACATTCCACAGAGTCTAAGTCTAGACTCTGTTTAAGTGTCTCCTCCACCAGCAAGCCTTCCTTGACTTCACAAGCTAGGTTAGAGGCCCATTCTGAATTACCAGTGCAAACTCACCGTTGGGTATTGATCCTCCAGACAATGACATCTCTGCTGTCTACAAACAACATCTGGTTCCTAGAGCCTGTGGAATGCCTTTTTTTTTTTTTTTTTTTTTTTTTTTTTTTTTAAACTCTTCAGAAACAGACTAGGTTCCAAAACATTATTTGTGATAGTCCTTTTGATGTGTCAACTTGGCTAGACTACAGTCCCCACTAGTCTGTAAATTTGACCAAACACAAATTTAGGTGCTACAGTGAAGGTATTTAATAAATGTAATTAAAGTCTATAGTCAATAGACTTTCAGTAAAGGAGATTATTTTACATAATCTGGGTAAGACTGATTCAGTTAATTGAAAGGCGTTAAAGCAGAACTGAGGCTTCTCTGAAGAAGTAATTCCACCTGTGGACAGCTACCTCAGCTCAGCAGCCTACCCCTCCTGACGGCCTGCTCTACGGACTTAGGGCTTGCTTAGCCAGGCCCTGTGATCACATAAGCCGATTCTTTGCAATAAATCTCTTAATATATACGTCCTATTTGTTTTGCTTCTTTGATCTAATCCTGATGGACGCACTATAAATTCAAAATGTCTAAAAAGGTTTGTACTCACAGCTCCCCAATGCATGTCCAGTAAATAAGATGTCAGACTCTCACAGCTTAAAATCATTCTTGCTGATACCAGAATGTATCAGCATTCTGCTTCTCCTTGCTGATACATTCTATCAAGTGTCTTTTCCTAACAGGAACCTGTTTGATCTATGTGAAACCCATTGATCAAACCTGCCTCCTCTATCATTTCTGCAGGTGTGGTGACAAATAGACCTTCTTAGCAGTTAAGGTTAGATGAGATTGGGCTGCCTTGCCGCCTTGGGGTAGCACAGATTTGAACTGGCTTGAAGATTACAGAGCTGCCATGACTCACTCCAAAAGTTTAAGTGGCATCATTTTTACCACACTTACTTCCAAGTTCTAGAAAAACACCCCCAGCCATCTCTAGAATTGAAAACAGCCTAATTTAAACTGGCTTTGGCTGTCCGGCTGAGAAAAGAAAGTTCTGGGATGGTTGGTGGTAACAATGAGGCACGCACCAAGTACTGTATAATTCTCTAGTTGCACTCTATAAAGTTTTCCATTTCATCCACCTCTGCATCCCTTGCTTATTATTGTCAATTGCGTAGGCACAACACTTTTCTCAGGCTTCGTGATTCACTCTGACCTTTGGGATTGCTTCTACTCTCGAAAAATTAATACCATATGGATGTGCAAACTTTCATTTATTTCTTTGCCACCTTCTGTTTTTAAAAATTACCCTACTTCCATTTAGTCTTAATTATGCTCCTTTTTTCAGCAGTATTTTGATATTCTTTCTGCTTTTTGCACTTCCGAAGTATGTGAAGTCAAAAGTGTTTGTGAAACATCTCAAAATCATGCACAAATGCAGCGGCTATTCTAAGTTTTACAGAAGAAATGATTGGCAGAGACCTAAATGTCGGGGCGTTGGCCAATAGCGCCATCTGTTGGTCGTGGGTAGAGTTGGCTTCCGTTCAGCTCCGTTCTCCATAAAGCTTCATCCCAAGGTACGGTTCTTAGGAGGGGGAACTTCTGTTATGCTTTCACCTATCCTAGAAGTACCTGCTTTCGGTGAATGTGAAAGCCTTTCATGGTAAGGGCCACTTTGGTCACCAAGTAATGAGAGTTGGGTGTTCTGGGAGGACAAGGAAGTCCACATAAGAGAGATCTGTGTGGACCTCTTATTGCCCTCCTACCAGTGCTGAGGCTGTTTCAAGTGACTTCATGGCTGGCAGAGTGATCACCATGACCTGAACCAGAGATTCTCTGGCTGCACAGCAGAAGAACTTGTGGGGTGAGGCATAGGCTTTTAAAGCTCCCCCTGTTGTTTTGGGGGTATAGTCAGGGCTGAAAACCACTTACTTAAAGGAATAAGAGAAAGACATGGAAGACTTATGTTACACATGTTTGTCAGGGTGTCCTCCTTCCTCACCCACCATCCATCTTTTCAGCCATAGTGCCATGTAGCAAATCTACTCCCAGGAGACATTAGAGACAAAGAGGTTTCCTGATCTTCTCAAGATTAATCAGCACATTCATGGCAGGCTCAGGTCTAGACCTTGGCACTTGGGGTCCTAAGCCATAAGAGCTGCACTTTGGAAGCCATCAGGTGCCTGTGCCTCCTATGCTTTTTGATATTTTAATGTAAGTCATTGATGGATTGCTGCCCTGCCCCTGCCCAGGGCCAGATCAGAAAGCAGCTAGTCCTCTAGATGACAGGTAAGAAATGAAATAGCCAATCCTGCCCCTCTGTGGAAAGCTCAACCTTAGAGTTTTGTTATGGTCTGAATGTCTGTGTGTCTCTCCTCTCCAAATTCCAACCCTCAAAGATGGTAGTGTTAGGAGACTGTGCCTTTGGAAGATGCTTAAATTATGAGGGTGGACCCCCATGAATGGGATTAATGCTTTTATAAAACTGACCCCATGGAGATACCTAGCCTCTTCCACCACGTGAGGACACAGCAAGAACACACAGGCTATGAACCTGGTATAAGGCTCTCATCGGAATTTGGCCATGCTGGTGCCTGATCTTATACTTCCAGCCTTCAAAACTGTGAGAAATAAATTTCTGTTGTTTTTAAGTGTTTACTGTGGGTCTTGGCCTATCATAGTGATGCTATGAGCTGGTGATGCCTGGGGGCACTCATCTGGGCTCCTACTACTTGTGAGGAGCCGCCACAGACATTTCCCTGACTGGAGCTAATGCTGTAGCTAGTCCAGCCCTTATGGTTTTTATTATGATTGCAAGGTGCATCTCAGCAACAACCATCAGGGAATCTTGAAAAAACAAAGTTCATTCATTACTCACAAGCCCTGGACCCAAGGCCACACAGCAAGTTTGTGGGGTGGAGGGTGTGGGTGGGGAGAGAGAGAGGACCTGGCCCTCTCTGCCTTTGTTGGGGTCAAGGGTGGGGTTCCTAGGCTCTTTTTATTGGCAAATTTAAGACGTAAGAGTAGGAATTAGGGCACCAGAAATGAGAAGCAGGGTCACTCAGTTATCTAGCTTACCCATGGCCTTCCTAAACAGGGAACTCTATGGGTGGGAGCAGTGTAGCTTCCTATCTAGGGCTTTTACTGGGAGCTGTCATACAGCTGGCAATATATTTGTTCCAGATACACACCTTTGAAATAGATCCCCTGGACATGAGAAGCTTCATGTCAGGCACTTACAGCACAATAGCTACCCAGTCTGTGGCATTTTGTCGTAGTAGCCCGAATACACTAAGACAGGCTTGTAAAGGTGCTGAGCTGGACTCTAGGTGTCACAGACTCTCCAAGAGCTCCTGCACAAGTCAGCAGGTGGGTTGGCCTCCAGAAATAACAGGAATGCAGCAGCCTGAGTTTTGGAGTGCTGAGCCACTCACACTCTTTCAGTAGCTAAAAAGGAAATACTACAAATTTTAACTCATGAAGAGTGAGACCCTTTAAGCTAATCAAAATCTGAATGTTAGAATATTTAAATACAGGTTTGATTGCTACCAAACCCAAAGGCGCTTAACACAGTGCTCTACATTAACAAAGACGAGAACACTGGAAATTAAAACACCACTTGCATGAATACAAATGGAGCTGCCAAAGTGCTAAGAACAGTAAGTCAAATATTCCCCCATACAAGCCTATTAACACCCAACATATAATTAGTAAAATCCCTTATGGCTCTCTAGGATCTGGTTGCTGCTGCCACTGCCAACTTTGTCACATCCCATGACTACCCCTTCCTTTCTTCTCTGCCCTCCCTGGTATCTTATATTTTATATGCCAAATAACTGGTAGGTCCCCACAATACACCTCACTTTTCACACCTTTGCATTCACACATATTATTGCCTCTCACTTAATTGTGCTCCCTCTCCTGCCCACCTGAAGAATTGTTATTTTTCAAAACTCAACGAGCTGTGAAGTCCTCACTAAATAGGAAGGGACATGAACAAATATTTAGCAAATAGATAATGCAAGTTGCCAATAAAGAAATATATATGTTCACTCTCATTTGTAATTTAAGAAAGTCAAACTTAACAATGAAATATGACTGATCCTAAAAATAGCAAAGATTAAAAATGATAACAAAGATGTGGCAAGTAGATACATTTCTGGTGACATTTTTAAAAAGCAAATTGAAAATATATATCAAAAGCCCTAAGAATATTATTTACCCAATAATTCCACTTCTGGGAATCAACTGGAAGAAAATAATTGGAAATTCAGAAAAAAAGGTTTTTAATTACCAGGCTTATTGCAGACTTAATAATAATCACTTAAAATTAAACAGTCTAAGTACCAAAAAACAAACAAACAAACAAAAAACAGTCTAAGTACCAAATATTAGGAAAATGGTTAAGTAAAATATATCATTAAGACAAAATACTACACAGACATTAGAAGTAAGGTTTATGGAGATTATAGCAACATATTTTAGTTGAAATGATTTTAGCTACAATTCAGAAAACTAAACTCAAGTTGCCTTAAGCAATAATGAATATATGGGCTCATGAAATCGAAAATTTCAGAAGTAATGCCAGACTTCAGGCATGGTTTGATCCAGAGGTCTGCAATATCATCTGGTCTCTGTCCACATTACTTTCATTTCTCTCCCACCCATCAACATGTGCAGTTAATTCCTCAGGCTGGCTTCCTTGGTAGCCAAACTGGCTGCAGTATTTCAAAGCCCAAATCTGCAAACCACTGCCATTCAGAGGGAGAGACACCTTCTCTTACCAGCATGCCAAGCAAAATTCCTGAGATTCACTCTGATTATACCAGTTAAAGCCACATGCCCACACTTGGGCTGATCCTTGGGCCAAGAGATACGATATATTAATTGTTTCAGTCTAGCACAAGGTTGGCAATTTTTTTTCTGTAAAGGGCCAGATAGTAAATATGGTAGGCTTGGGGGCCATGATCTCTGTCACAACTAGCTGTCAATTCTGCTGATGTAGCACAAAAGCAGATGTAGATAATGTGTAAATGAAGGACAGGGATGTGTTTCACCCTGACTGCCAGGTTTGGGCTATGGATCATAGTTTGCTGAACCCTGATCTAAAATGTGTTAATTCTACTCCAGAAGTGAAAAATGAAGTCAACTCCCTGAAACCACAAAGATCCTCAAACAGGAAGAGAGAAACTGGAAAAGGAATATGAAAAATTGCTGTCAGAAGAATACAAACAATTGGTTGTATATGGCATATGCAACTAATAAACACATGGTATACAAGGGGAAATGTTTGCCAGTCCCCCCCAAGTTGTGTATCAAACTCTTCAAGATTTTTTTGGTAATTATTTTTATATTTGGTTTTTTTTTTTTAAGATTTTATAAATTAATTAATTTAACAGAGAGAGAGCACAAGCAGCAGGAGCAGAAGAGGCAGGCTCCTCACTGATCAGGGAGCCCAATGTGGGGCTCAATCCCAGGACTCTGGCATCATGACCTGGGCCGAAGGCAAATGCTTAACCAACTGAGCCATCCAGGTACCTAGTAGTTATTTTTATTGTGTCAAAGTATATGTAACACAAAATTTATCTCATTTAACCATTTCGAAGTGTATAATTTTTAGGACGTTCACAATGTTGTGCATCTCTACTTCCAAAACGTTTTCATCATTCCAAAGAGAAGCTTTGTAGCCACTAAACAGTATTCCCTATTCCCAATCCCCAACTCTCATACCCTGGGAACCTCATTTATACTTCATTTCTCTGAATTTGCTGATTCTAGGTACCTCATAAAAAGTTAAATCATACGATATATGTCCCTTTGTGTCTGGCTCATTTCACTTAGTATGTTTTCAAAGTTCTATCCATATTGTAGCACAGATCAGAACCTCATTCCTTTTATGGCCCAATAATATTCCATTGTCTATCCATTCATGTTTTGATGGATATTTGGGTTGTTTCTAAATTTGGGCTATTTTAACCAATGCTACTGGTGTGAATATTTTCAAGTTATAAAGCCATAAACATGGATTTATTCCATAATCAAATAAGGCATAAATATCATCCTACATAACACCTCTTATAGTACATCATGATACATGTTAGTCTATTAAAGACTCCATGAAATTTATAGTTTAAAGAAAAAACACCAACAGCACTAACTGTATTAAACTATGAGGATTCTTAACTGACTTGATGATGGACTCATTATTTTAAAAATAGAACCTCTCTAACCCATGTATCTTATTGAACACACACAAGCAAGCCCTTACGTTTTAGAAAAATGTTGGATACAAACAAAATTGTGGACATATTATGAATTGAGTATACAATACTAAATTTATATACAGATATATTAAAAAGACAAGGAAGTTCACCAAAAGATTTACAATGTTTGTCTTCAGATAGTTGAATTATGAATAATTTCTGATTTTTTGCATTTGTGTTACTGATTTTCTAAAAGGATTGAGTATTACCTCTAAATAAAAAAAAAAAAATTCTCAGCTCAAAAACTATATAAACCCAGCATTCTGTTACTAAAATATATAGGCAAAGAGAAGAAAACGGATGGAATAGCTCAGGGAGAAAAAAAGTGAAAGAAGCATACTGTCTGCACTGAACATACTCACTTCTACATTCCATCTTGCTTTACCTCTACACCAGGCATGAGTGTGTTGTTTTTAATTATTGATTATTTATCCTGTTACAAGAATGCTGTATACTCAGACCAGGCCTTTCCATGACTGCATCAGGGATGAAAGCTGTTCCCTAGAAGAACAAATTAGACCTAAAACTTGGTGAGTAGACCTAGAAGCGCATGCTGGTCCCCACAGGGAAAAGAGCAGTGAGATTGTCATTTATTAGCTTCAGATTTCATGGGTCTAAAAATTAGGCAGAAAAAATGGTGATTATGGTCGCCTCTGTCCATGAATTGCTTTAGACCAGCATTTTCTTCTCCTCACTGCACTATAGGTGAACTTCACTTTCCTTTTAGAGCCAGGGGGAACTGTGGTGGCTTGCAGCCTGACCCGACAAGGCAGCTTTCCACAGTCTCAGGAAGGACCACGGCTCTTGGCCACAGGAAGCTGCAAGCCCAAGATGAGACAAGAAGGCTGAGTGCAAGTTGTCCTTCTCTTAGAAGCTTCCTGGGAATTTCAGTAAGAGCTTTTTTAAAAAGATTTTATTTATTTATTCACAAGAGACACAGAGAGAAAGAGAGAGAGGCAGAGACACAGGAAGAGGGAGAAGCAGGCTCCATGCAGGGAGCCTGACGTGGGACTCCATCCCGGGTCTCCAGGATCACGCCCTGGGCCAAAGGCAGCGCTAAACCGCTGAGCCACCGGGGGTTCCCAAGAGCTTTTTTCATGAGATTTTTAAATTTAAGAATTAGAGGTGTTTTAGTATGTGGTTCAACTTGGGAGACAGAGTTGCACTTGGTGGAAGAAAGTACTGCATTGACTAATCTATTTACCAAACATTTCTGTGTCAGTAGGTTACACCCTGCATTTATCAACTGGCCATCTCTGGACACATTCCTGAGACTTTTGTGATCATTAAAATATTAGGTTGGATGGACCTAGGATTTCAACCAGCTCAGCAAGTTCCTCAAACTGGGAAAATAACCCCCACCTGCTGTTAAGTGGCTCTGGGCAAGTGACTTAACTCTTCCTGAACCTAGGCCTTTTTCTGCAAGAAATGAAATTGTTGTGATAACCAAATTAGAGTGTGAGAAAGAGCTTTGTAAACTGTAATGTACTGCATAAAGGTGAAAAGCTACCATGAGAACAGTTCTCACTCTCAGAAGAGTGACCAGGCCGGACCCCTCTTAGTCAAGAGAGTATAGTCACCCCACACTTACTCAGGCTACTCCACTGCCTGAATGCTTTGCCCCTCCTCCCTTCCTGCCCAGATTTGATCATTATTCACCACCCCAATTAATTTTCACCTAGTTTGAGAAAATACTTTCTGGCCACCCGGTTATCAGTGATTTCTCTCTTTTCTAAATTTCTCTAGTACTTGCAACTGACGTCAAAGAATGTATTAGAACAGATAATGTGCCTCTCCTCCTATTCTTTAGTGTCTTTCCGTCTTGTCTCCATAATCCAATTTTTAAAAATATGGGTTTTGTAGATGTAAAACATACATACAGAAAAGTGCCCATGCAGCAAAAAGTAACCCATGCAACAACCACCACCCAAATCACACATGGAACCATCACCAAGGTGAGTAAACAGCACCTCACCCGACTTCTAATGCCATTGATCAGTTTTAAAGCTTTTTGAATTTTCTATAAAGTATATATTCTCTGGTATCTGGCTTCTTTTGCTCCACCTTGTGTTTTAATAATCATCCATGCTCTTGTATGTGCCAATAGTTTCTTCATGTTCGTTGCTGTATTTTTTCCTGTTGCACAGATATACTCCAATTTATTTCTCTGTTTCACTATTATTTAAGGACATTTAAGTTGTTTCTTGGTTTGGCTATTTTAATTAGGGATGGGAAAGTACATTCGAATATTTGGCTTTTGGTGAACACTTGCATGCATTCGTTTGCAGTATATGTTTAGCAATGGGATTGCTGGACTGCAGGACATGCGTATGTACAACTTGAAGATGTATCACAGTTGCTCAATGCTGTTGAACCAGTTTACACTCCCACTAGCAACATGCGTGTGCTCCCGTACTCTGCAAGTTAACCAACACATGGTATTACCATTCTTTTGTATATGGCCATGTTGGTGTATCATCTACTCCCTCGCAGTTTTAATTTGCACTTTCCTGATAACTAATGGAGGTCAAGTACTTTCTCATATGTTCATTGACCATGTGGACATCCTCTCTTGTGAAGAAAATGATGTCCAGTTTCTACTAGGTTTTCTGACTTTTTCTTATTAAATTGTAGGGAATGTTTATGATCCATGTATTGCAAATATCTTCTCTCACTGTATGGCTTTCCTTTTCATTCTCATGATGGTGTCTTCTGATAAACAGAAGTTAGGGATATTCTAACATTTTCCTTTTTGGATATAGTTTTCTATGTCTTGTTTAAGAAATCCTTGTAGACTCATAAAAAATATTCTTCTATGTTATTTTTCAGAAGCTTTATTGTTTCATATTTCACATTTGGATTTAAAATCACTTAGAAGTGATTTTTTAAATAATGTGTGAGATAAGGGATAAGATTCAGGATTTTTTCATGCGGATATCCAAATTGTATCATTGATTAAAATAAGCATTGTTTTCCCTCCGCTCTACCAGCGGGTGTCCATATATGCATGCATCTGACTCCAAATTCCCTATTCTGTCCTATTGTTCTATTTGTCTATGCCTATGCCACCAACACACTGAATTAATTACCACATTTTTGTAACAATTCTTACATATGGTAGAATAAGTGTTCCAACTCTTCTTAAGGATTCCATCCTTCTACATTTCCATATAAAATTCTCTGTAAATTTTGTCTACTCCTAGAAAGAAAATCTGTTGAAATTTCAGTTAAGACTGAATTGAATCCCAGATGAATTTGAGGGAGAACTGACATCTTTACAATATTGAGTCTTCCTGCATATGAATCTGCTTGTTTTAGCTCTTCTTTAATTTCTCTCAGTTATTGTTTCGTAGTTTTCAGTGTAATGTAATACACATTTTAATTATATTTATTTCTAGATAGTTGATATTCTTTTATTCTATTGTATTTTCTTTATATTTTATTTTCTATTTGTTCGTTGCTGCCATACACACAATTTTTGTTTATTGTCTTTGAATCCAGTAAGTTTCCTAAATTAACTTTTTAACTCTAAAAGTTTACTTATAAATTCCTTTGAATCTTCTAGATACACAATTTTGTTCTCTGCAAATAATAAATTTATTCTTTCTTCCCAATTCTTATATGTTTTATTTCTTTTCATTTCCTTACTGCACCACTGCAACATTAGAACTCTATTAATATAATCAGAAATGATAAGAGTCGGGTTCCTTGTCTATTTCTGCTCTTGGGAAAATATAATCTTTCACTATTTAGTATGATATTGTCATAAATTTTTGATAGATGTCCTTTATCTCAGGTTAAGGACATTCCTGTTCCTTTCTATTACCGATGTTCAAGGAGAAATATTTGTTTTCTTTTTGCTTTGTTTTATCTTTATTATGTTAACAAAGTAAATTCAAGTTTTATTCTTTTTTTGTATATATCAATATAGACTGGAATTGTATATCTTTGTCAGGTTTTAGTACAAAGGTTATGTTGCTTTCATGAAAAAATAAATTGGGAAGTGATACCACCAACTCTATGGGTATCATTTCTTCCTTAAATGTTTCCGAGTATTCACTAGTGAAACCATCTGGGCCTAGAGTCTTTCTTATGGGAAGATTTTTTTAACCAACAATTTCAATTTCTTTAATAGATATAAAACTATTTGGATTTCTTATTTTATTTAGTACTAGGAATGAGGGAGCAGGGCTAGCTGAGGACAAAGCACAGCTAATATCCAACAAACAACCCCCACCCAGGGTGGGATATAAGTGATATTCTTCAGAAAGTTTCCAGTTGTCTTAATGTTAATGCCTTGCTAGAGGGAAAAACAATCTTTAACTTGACATTGGCAAGGTCTCCAGTATCTTGTAGGTCCTCCCTAGCATATGAAAATTCTCTTGAAATCTCCCTTTTTGCTTGCTTCCTCCAACCCCTGGGTATATAATCAGCCACTCCTCATAGGCCTCAGGCAGCCACTCTTCCTGTCCAAGGGCTGTCCCTGTGCTTTAATAAAACCACCATTTTGCACCAAAGATGTCTCAAGCATTTTTTCTTGGTCATCGGCTCCAAGCCTCATCTATACTCCAAAACTTCATCACTAGGATTGGCAAATTATGCATTTTAAGGAATTTGTTCATTTTATCCAGCTGTTCATAATTATCTCTTATTATATTTGAATGACTGCTGGATTTGTAGTAATATCCTTTCTTTCATTTCTGATATTTGTTCATTTGTGTTTACTTTTTTTTTTCCACCAATGGTGTCAGGGGTTTATACATTTTATTATTCTTTCCCAAGAACCACATTTGATCTTTGTTAAATTTCTCTATTATTTGTTTTATATTTTAGGATTTCACCTCTAATTTTTTCCTCACTTCTACTTACTTTGAATTTAATTTACTCATATTTTTCTAGCTTTTTAGAGTAGAAACATAGATTGTTGAATTTAAATTTTTCTTTTCTAACATGAGCATTTAATGCTATAAGTTTCCCTCTACATTCTGCTAAGTTCAGCTACATCTCTCCAATTTTGATATGTTGTATTCTCATCATTATTCAAATAGAAATAGTTTAGTTCCTCTTGTGATTACTTCTTTGACTTTAGGCTATTTAGAAGTATACTCTTTAATTTTAGAATATTTGAACTTTTCTAGACATTTCTAATTTAACACTTTTATTAGAGAACATTGTGGAGGCCGAGAAAAATTAAGGCCAGCCCATCTAAAGTTTAGCATTAGCACAAGTACAGCCATCTTAGGCCCCTGTGAATAAGAGCTGAACTCTAAAGGGAAAAACTGCAGAATGTCCTCAATGTCCTAGGCAGGTAATCCCATATCAGAAAGACAACAGAGCCCATGCCCATGGTAGAAAATCCCCTAGACCAGCCTAATTCTTCCATCCCTTCTGGAAATCACCTAGACCAGCCTATAAAAAACCCAGCTGTAACCCACTTCGGGGTCCAAGTCTCTGCTCCACTGTGTCGGGTATACTAGGACCCAAGCTCGAGCTTGTAAATAAACCCTCGTGTGTTTGCATCAGTGTCGGCTCCTTGGTGGTTTCTCGGATTCGCAATCTTGGGCACAACAAACATAATCTGAGATTTTAGTTTTTCAGAGATCATCTAAGACTTGTTTAATGTTCTATTTTTTTTTTGAACAATCCATTTCTACTTGTATAGTTGGACGTAGTGTTTTAAAAATATCAACTAGGTCAAAGTGGATGATAATGTTTCTCAAATCTCTACCTCTGCTAGTATTTTGTCTATTTTTCAATCAATTATTCAGAAAGGAGTGTTAAAATCTTGAACTATGATTGTGGACTTTCTTTTGTTCTGCACATTTTTGCTTTATGAATTTTGAAGCACTTTCCAGTTAGGTGCATACAGATTTATGATTGTTATGTCTTCCTCAGTAACTGACACTTTATTTTAATTTATCACACTCTTTGGAGCTAATCTTATATCACTCTATGTAAAACATAAGAACTTTGAAAAAGTGTATTTTTATTTACAGCTGCAACTTTTGTACCATTTTGTGTATATATGTGTGTGTGTATAGCATTTATGTTATAAACTACATAATACAATTTTACAGTTTTTATAAAATAGTCATTCTCTTAAAGAAATCAAAAGGAGAAAAAAGATATGTTTCTATTTACCTATATGTTTACCATTTCTGGTAGTCTTCATTCCTACCTATTGGTCCAAGTTTTCATCTTGTGTCATTTCCCTTCAGACTGAAGGTATTTCTTTAGCATCCCTTGTAGGTTAGTTCTGTTGATGTGTTATAATAATAATAAGATCTGGTCTTTGTCCCCTTGTAATTTCCTGAGTGATAAAAGTATCATTGTTATGCTAATATGACTCAAGGCAGACACCTAGATAGTTTCAGGATGGGGATTGGTTATCAGAGAAACCTTCCATATAATTAGAGGAATTTTGGGCCAGCCCAACCTCTACACATAGGAAAGGAGCTGGACATTGAGCCCTATCATGTGGCCAATGAATTAATTAGGCCTGTCTATGTAATGAAACCCCAGAAAACTCTGGTTCAATAGGAGCGTCCTTGTTGGTGAATGTATTAATATACTGGGAAAGTGGTGCACCCTGATTCAATGGGAACAGAAGCGCATGCAGCTCTTGCTTTACGTATCTCTTTATCTGGTTGTTCATTTGTATTCTTTGTAATAAAATGGTAATTGTAAATATAACATTTTCCTGAGTTTTGTGTATCAGTTTAATGAATTCTCAAACCTGAAGGGTCATGGGAATCCCTGAATTTATAGCCCGTTAGAAGTGTAGATGGCCCCTAAGACCTGTTAACTGGAGTCTTGTTCCAGAAAGTATCATGAAGACTTTGCCCTTACCTTGTAGGGTCTGCACCATCTCCAGATAGTGTCAAAATTGAATTGAATTGCAGAATACCCTGTTGGTGTCAGAAATTTGGTGGTGATGAGTTTTCTCAGTTTTTGTTTATTTGAGATGTTTTAATTTGCCTTCATTTGAAGCATATTTTCACTGGATATAGGTTCCATGTTTATAGTTCTTCTTCCCTCTTTCCAGTTACTTTTAAAAACATTGTCCTAAAAAAAAACAAAACAAAAAAAAAACATTGTCCTATTATTTTTTCTCTCCGTTGTTTCTAAAGAGATGCCAGTCATCATTTGAATTGTTGTTTTTATATACAATGTTTCACTTTTCTCTGGCTGCTTCTGAATTGTATCTTTGAGTTAGGGACAAACAAGGTTAGGCAGGGCTAGGTAGGGGGCCAGGGAAGCAGGCTCACAAAAATCCCAAAAATGCTGAGGTGTAAGGAAACCAGAGATTAAGGAACAAGCCAGACCACCCTGCCCTAAAGTGTGGGTGGGAAGGGTGTCTTGTTATAACTGCTACTTGTGACCAACAAAGAATAACCAGACCCCAAAGAAGAAGTAGGCCATTAAAGATGTTATCAATAGTCCTTACTCAATGAGTCCTTACTCATCACTCAATGGTGATGTCAATAGATAATGTTAAAAGGATTTAGGTTCCCTGATTAGGCTCTCAATAAAAGATCAACCCTACAAGCCCTCAGTGGCAATCCTGTCAGGACCCCTCACACTTCTGAGAATTTTCTCTGTATATTTGCTTAATAAACTTCTATCGCTTTATTCACTCTCCTGTGTCTGCGAGATTCATTGTTACAAGAACCAAGCTCTCCCGTATCATCTTTATGTTTGATTTTCAGTAATTTAATAATGATAAGCCTAGTTGGGATTCTCACTATTTTTAACCTAGACTGGCACATATTGAGCTTCTTGGATTTTTTTATTCACAAAATTCAGGAAAGTTTCTGTCCTTATTTTTTTCAAATGTTTTTCTGCCCCATTTTATTTTTCTTTTCCTCCTGAGACTCCAATTACTCTGAAGCTAGATGACTTGACATTGTCCTGCATGTTAATGAAGCTCTGATTGTACATTTTTTCCCATTTTTCTCTGTTCTTTAGATTAATTTCTATTGATTTCTATCTTTTAAAGTTTGTTAATCCTAAATTTGTTAATCCTTTCTTTTATCTTTTTTGTATCTACTCTTCATCCCAGCCAGTTACATTTATTTCTGATTTTAAGCTGTAGAATTTCCACTGGCACCTTTTAATAGTTTGCTTTCTCCACTGAGATTCATATCTGTTTATTAATTATAATCACGCTCCCTTTAAGTCTTTGAAAATCTTTATATAGCTATTTTTAAGTCCTTGTGAATGCCAACAACCTGATCATTTCATAGTAAGTTTCTACTGACAGCTATTTCTCTTGATCATATTTTCCTATTTCTTGTGTGTCTAATAAACTTTCATTGTGTACTAGACATTTTTAATCAGGGGATTAACTTGGCTGGACTCAAACCACAATCTCCCTTATGATGAAGAGTAGCTAGTCTCTGCTAAATTCTTTCAAACTTCACTATTGCTTTTCACTGGGTTTCTTGGAGACTGTCCCACATGTATAGTTCAGAGGTCATCCAGGGCTTTTGGTAGAGCTTACATGCACATTATGGGGCTCCTCTTTGGCTCCCACCTTTCTGAGATGTCCTCTCTCATCTTCTATATGCTATCACAGCCGTGAACTCCATTTGATGATTCTTCAAACTGGTAAGTTTGATGTTCCCTTATTGAATTCTTGCTGCCCTGTATTATATAGAGTGAAAAGTGCCCTCAGGTAGAAAGCATATAAAGGCAAATCTCCAGGAAAAAAAGGTCTCAAAAGGACTCCAGTTTTTGACTGCTTTTGCTCACTATTCAGTGCCTTCAAGTAGTTATTTTTTTCCTCATTGTTTTCTATAGGAAGGTTTATTTAATACAAGCTAATCCAAAATTACTGGAGTGAAAACTATGGAAACATTTCAAATAATGGATTATATTTATTTTTTAGGTATAGAACTATTTGGATTTCTTATTTTTACTTGATTTGATATATCATGTTACTCAAGGAATTTCTACTGAAGAAGTCAAATTTATTAATATAAAGTGGTTTATAATCTCTCATTATGTACTCTTTTAGATGAAATATTGAATTTATATGAAACTGAGTAGGAATCTAGAGAAAATTGCAGAGCACTGTCCAAATCTAACTCCAAAGGTTTTTTTTAAAAATACGGCCTGTGACATTTGTTTCATATATATATTTTTTATAACATTCTTATATTATCCATTTGACTTTAACTTTATAAAGTTTAAATGACAGGAATTTTTAAAAATTAAATTTTTTTTAAATTATAGAGGTTTCAGAAATTTAAAAATTCCTAATTAAAAAATATTATTATCTATAAGTTAAAATACGGCTTAATTGTCCCCTTGATAAATTATATGTGAAAATTGCCTAGGCTTTTTACTTTTGTCTTTAGTAATAAAAAAAATGCCTCTGAAAGTGGCACTGTAGTTCAATCATAAATTAATTAGAGTATGTTGCTTAAAAGATAGCTTTCTTATGAAATCTACATTCTAGTTTTCTAGCCAAAAGGAAAAATAGCAGAAAGATGTTGATTGAAAATCGAAAGTTTTAAAAAGCTAGTTCTGTGAATTTAAATTCTCAAGTTACGATCCGTGGTAACCTTATCTGGGAAGTAAACTTTACTTATACTCAATAAGAGAAAGTTTTCATACATTTCTCAAGTATCCTTTGTTCATTCCCTTGTCATAACCCATAATTCAGTTATCACAATGCACCCTTAATTCATTACTTGAAACTTATACTTAATTTTCTACACTTAAAATAACCTCATGTTTTCTTTTCCATTCAGCAAATATCAATTTCACCATTTCTGTTTTCTATCAAGGAGTGAGGTCAAATGGGAAGTATGAGGTTAGATCTATGTCTTCTTGGATCTAATGAAAAAAACTGCTTTACTTTGTCACTAAAGACATTGCTCTATTTTCTTTTTTTAAAGTCAGGTTTGTTGAGGAGTAATTTGTACAGTAAAATCCATCCTTTTTAGGTGCAATGAATTTTCAAACACATACAGCCCAGTAGCCACCACCACACTCAAGGTATAAAACATGTTCCTCAACCTGAAATTTCTTAAATTTGTTGTCAAATCCCTCCTCTCTACATTTCCAGTTCACAAACAACCATAAAGTCGCTTGTCCCTGTAAGTTTGTTTTTTCTAGAATCATCATGCATTTTGTCATGTAGCATTTTGAGCCTAGTTTTTTTCACTTACCATAATGCATTTGAGATTTATTCATGTTGTTGTATGTAACAACAGTTCATTCTGTTTTATTGCTAAGTAATATTCCATTGTATGGATGTACCACCACATTTTGTTTATTCATTCACTAGTTGATGGACATTTGAATAATTGCCAGGTTTTGGCAATTATGAATAAAGCCAGTATAAACATCTATGCATCTATTTGTGTATGGACATATGTTCTCATTTCTTTGGGGTAAATATCTAGGAGTGGAATACAGTAATTGCCTATTCTGTTTTATAAGAAACTGCCAAACTGTTTTTCCAAAGTAGCTGTACAGTTTGTATTCACATCAGGAATATATGAATTCCATAGCTCTGCATTCTTGCCAGTAGCTTTTCTAATACGTAGTAGCTGATAGCTGTTTAAATTTTCATTTCCCAGGGATGCCTGGGTATCTCAGTGGTTGAGCATCAGCCTTCGGCTCAGGGCATGATCCTGGAGTCAGGGGATTGAGGCTCCTTGCAAGAAGCTTGCTTCTTCCTCTGCCTGTGTTTCTGCCTCTCTCTGTGTGTCTCTCATAAATAAATAAATAAAATCTTAATTTTTTTTTCATTTCACTAATTACTAATGTTGTTGAGTACATTTTAATGTGCTTTTCTGCCATCCATGTATTGTCTTTGATGAAGTGTTGTTTCCTTAGTATTGAACTGTGAGGGTCCCTCATATATTTAGACATGTGTTCTGAAAATATTTTCTCTTACTCTATATCCTGTATTTACATTTTCTTCAAAATATCATTCAAATATGAGAAGTTTCTATTTTTAATGAAGTCTAGTTCATCAATTTTTTCAGGTATGGGTTGTGCTTTTTGTATCCTATCTAATGCATTTTACTTAGCCCAAGGTCACAAAATAAATTTATATTTTCTTCTAGAATTTTTCAGCTGTTAAGTTTTACATTTAGGGAGCAGCCCCCGTGGCGCAGCGGTTTAGTGCCGCCTGCAGCCTGGGGTGTGATCCTGGAGACACGGATCTAGTCCCACGTCGGGCTCCCTGCGTGGAGCCTACTTCTCCCTCTGCCTGTGTCTCTGCCTCTCTCTCTCTCTCTCTCTGTGTGTGTGTTTCTATGAATAAGTAAATAAAATATTTTAAAAAAAAGTTTTACATTTAGGTCCATGATCCATTTTAGTTAGTTTTTATTTACTTAAAAATTTGAAGCCATAGTTAAAAACTCCCAAAGACAACCTAGCCAGATGCTTCACTGGTGAATTCTGCATTTCAGAAAGATGTCATACCACTTATATAAAAGGAAAAAAAACATAATGGAAAGAAAAATTTCCCAACTTATTTTGTGAGGCCGCATTACCTTGGTACCAAAGCCACACAAAGACATTATAAGAAAATAAAATTGCAAACTAATATTCTTCATGAATACACATACAAAAACTTACATAAAATATTAGCAAATCAAATCCAGCAATATATGAAAATGATAATACAACATGATTGAGTAGGGTTATCTTTGGAATGCAGTATTTGAAAATCATTTGATATAATTTATCATGTCAGCAGATAAAAGGGGAAAAAATGATCATCTCATGAGATACAAAAAGATCATTTGACAAAATTCAATAACCATTCATGATGAAAAATGGAAGAAAACCAAGAATTATAGGTAACTTCCCCATGTTGATAAAGGGCATCTATGAAAACCCTCGGGCTAATAGCATATTTAATAGTGAAATACTGGGGCAGCCCTGGTGGTTCAGTGGTTTAGTGCCGCCTTCGGCCCAGGGTGTGATCCTGGAGACGGGGGATCAAGTCCCACGTCAGGCTCCCTGCATGCGGCCTGCTTCTACTCTGCCTGTGTCTGTGCCTCTCTCTCTCTCTCTCTCTGCCTCTCATGAATAAATAAATAAAATATTTTAAAAAATAGTGAAATACTGAACAATAATATTAGTATCAGAAACAAGGTAAATATGCCCATTCTCACCAGGTTCAACATCATGCCAAAAGTCCTTGCTGGTGCAATAAGGCAAGAAAAAGAAATAAGAGTGTATAAATTTTAAAAATAAGCAAAACTATCTCTAATCACAGATAACATGATTGCCTACCTAGAATCAAGATAGAAATTTTGAAATACTGAAGGAAAAAAATTCTAATAAAACATGTGCAAAACCTGTATGCTAAAACCCTAAAAGTTTTATGAGAGAAACAAAATACTTGCAATAAGTAGAAAGATATGTCATGCTCACTAAACTGAAACTCAACATTCTTAAGATGTCAGTTTTCTCCAAATTAACCTATAGAGTCAATACAATTCCAATTAAAATCCCAGCATATTGTTTGTTGCACTCCTTAAGCTGATCCTGAAATTTATAAGAAAAATCAAAGGAGAGATGCCTGGGTGGCTCAGTGGTTAAGCATCTGCCTTCAGCTCAGAGTGAGATTCCCAGTTGGTCCAGGGGATCCTGTCCCACATTGGGTTCAGCACTTTTCAGTGTACTAGGTGACTTGGTGTCTGCCCTCTTTATCTCTGTCCTTTAAAGAATTCCCTTTTAATTCTCTACTTCCTATTTCTCCATACTCCAGCCCTTCTAGTCAGTGAGTTCTTAGAGTTCTGGCCATTCTGCCTGGTGCAGAGTAGAGCCTACATTGGTATAAATGCTATAAAATCTGCAAATTCAACAGCACCATTTCTTTCTGCTATGCATGAACTCTCTCTGGAATCTTCCTGTTTTTAAACAATCTCCAGTATGTTAAGGTAGTGCTTTGTAAAACATATTTTGTCCAGCGTGTGTGCATATGTGTGCGCATATGTGTGCATGAGTGTGTGTATATGTGTGTGTGTGCGTGTGCACACACCTGCAGAGCTTTTTAAACTAGTGCTAGTAAGGCCCCCAGTTATTGTCTGTTCCTTATAAAGTGTAATCTTTGTCTAAAGGACCAAGACCAAGAGAAGTCTTCCCTAGATTCTCTAGACCAGAGATAACCATTCCAATAATTCAGATTTTGCAGCATTTTCTTCAGTCATTTTTAAACTGTGGGAATCAAATAAGGACTTTCCTTCTTAGATTTGAAGGGGAATAAGTTTGAGTCTTCACTTTACTGCACTTTGTGCGTCATGCTTTCAGAAACTACAGCATAGGAATGCTCCAGGCAAGTGAAAACTTAATTTCAGAGAGAGGCTTTGCCCTGAATCCTGCCTTTTACCTGTCCTTCCCTTCTGACCTAAGATGGGAAACCTAGTAGAATACCTGTGGATTCCTTTGTTCACTTTTCCTGAAGCTGAGAGGAAATGCTACACAATCAGCAACTTGCTTTTCTTCTCCTGGTCCCACCTGGTTTCCTCTACTTTCCAGGCCACCAAAATATCCCAGAACCTCACTCATGCTTAGATTCCTAAGCATGTCCTAGAAAAGACTGGAGCTAAGTGACAGGCAAATTGGCTACCAGAAACATTTACTTAAAGTAAGGCATCACTCTACTATAATATCTGTCTATTCTTTCCTCATAAGCAATAAATACAATTATTCATGCACCAGACATTTTGATAGGCAAAAGAGGTTCAATGATAACTAAGACATAGTTCTTGCCCCTTGTTTAGCCATTTAAACAAAAAAGTAGATAGAGTAGCATGTTGTAAGCTTTGTGCTAGAGGAATGGAAAATGTTGGAGGTCACATAGGAAAGAACAGGCAATTCCAATTTGGTGGGTAGGGGGAAGGTTCAGATAAGATTCTACAAGTAAGTATTGGCAAGGTGTACAGATATGTATGTGGGAAACTTGGCCATTTGGGTATAGAGATCACAGGCCTGAACCCACCTGGTGGTCTCAGGAAAAGTTCAAGGATATTGGTGTCATTGGAGCATGGGTCATGAGGTATGATAGAAGAGAAGACTAAGGAGGCAGGAAAGAGGGATTTGTTGCATGATTAAAGAGTTTGGATTTTATCTTGCAGAGTGCACTGAACCATTAACGTGTCTTAATCGGAGGATAGCAGGATCACATAGTGTTTTAGCAAAATCCTTGTGTTCATTCTTGTATGTTCTGGAAGCCTGTCAGGATCCCTCCCCTAGGAGTTGGTCTGATGGGGCCAAGAATTGGGGTCAACAGAGAGGAAACATGGTCTTCAGAATGATCTGGTCTAAAATCAGACTATAATCATTTATTGTGTACTACACTGAGCCTTTTTTATGCCAGATATGGTCTGGGGCCCAGATCTGTTTGGACATGGCTTGGGTGAGAAACCCATTTTCTTTTCCAAAGACAATTTGGATTTCAAGAAGAAAATCACAGCATCAGAATTTCAAGCAAAGCAGCATTATAGGCCAGCCAGACTATGCAAAAATTAATGCACTAAATAACCATACTTAAGTCTATTTAAGAGCATAACTGGGAAGGGAGTTGAGGCCATAGGTCTCTGGAAATAAAATTGGGAAATGTTATCAAATACAATTACTGTTTGGAAATCAGAAGGAGAAGAATGAAAACGAGTTTGATTTGCTTTCTGAGAGCAGAACTAAGAGGTTCAGGCAAGTTTCTTAGAGCTCTGAAATGAATATAATATTGGAAATTAGGCAGTTGTATGTAATGGCATAGAAGAAATGTGTCTTTCCACAACCTTGCTTTTCTTCTCAGAGTCAAGTGGTACCAGCCAGAGTTGGAACAGCTACTAAAATAGTGAAGTTGGGAAAGGGTCAGGCACTGGTTCCCACACTGAAGCCTATGGATCACTGAACCCTGGGCCAGTCTTAAGTATCCTTACTACATGATATTTATAATGTGGCAGTGTCTGCCAAACCATTTAACCTAATTTAACTATACTGTGATAATAATTAGAACTAAGAGTTCCTGCAATGGAATCTTTTCAGAAGCAACCCCATCTGTTCTACATTATGTTGAGGTTCCCTACAGGAATAGTAGAGTGTGATCGAGGCTCAACCACTTACTAGCTGGAAAGAAAGTCTGTTATTTCAACTGTAAAGTGGAAAAAATGGCTCTTAACAACATGGCCATTACTAATGAGCTATTAAAAGTAAGGATTCTTTGTGGAAGGTCATTCAGTTGTTAGTTAATAATGATATTGACCAATGAGAGTGGATAGTATCTAGAGCCAAACTGTTGAGTACAGTAGCCACAAGTCACATGTCGCTATTTGAAATGTGGCTAGTGTAAACTGAGTTGTGCTGCTAGAGTTGGCACCAAAAAAGAACAACAACAAAAAAACTTAATAATTTTTTACATAACTTACCACGTTTTAGACATAGAAGGTTAAATAAAATATAATAGTATTAGAATTAGCCTCTTATGTTTCTTTTTACTTATTTTAATGTATCTAATAGAAAATTTAAAAGTATGTGTGTGACTTGCACTTGGGGCTTGGATTATATTCCTAATATGCAGGACTGGTTTAGGGTACATTCCATCCATAAAACAAGTGATAAAGACTGTGGGGGTTTTAAGAACCGCCTTTCAAAGTAAAGTTGGGATGTATGTAAAAAATTTACATATCTCATTAATTCATACATTTTTAAATTTAATTTCAGTTAAATTAAATGTGCTTTGAGCATTTACTGTGTGCCAAGGACTGGATACAGAGCAGTCAATGACCTTTAGGAGCTCACACTGTACGTAACTGTGAATAAGGTTGGGAGAGTTTCTCTGCAGCTCACAGCACTCCCTGGGCATCAAGAATAGGTTTGATTTTGACTCAGTATCATCCAACTAAGGTCCCCACATGTATTGTCAGGGTAAGAGAAAATAAGGTAATACCAAGAAATCTAGTGTAGTCTGAATGTTCTTTCTGCTGGAGCTAGGCAGCCTTTGAGTGTTTCAATGTTGCATATAGACCTGGATAGAAAGGTGGGCTTTCATGGGCTCTATTAGCTGAGACTGTCGGGATATAGTGCTTAGGAGGCTAAGGTCATAGGTTTGTTCCTTGCATGGGTCACTTGGCTTTGCTCTGATCCGTGCCTCAGACTTGCCCCTGCAAACCCCAGCCAGCTGCCTTGTAAATATATTTGAATCACTTGGCAGACAGGGTGAGAGCATGTGAAGGGGGCAGGGCAAATTTCTCACCATGGTTGGAACAACCACTGAAAACTTTCTTGACCAACAGTGAGGACTCTGGAGGACACTTTGTACCGTGGACCCAACTAAAACCATCTTTTCCCTACAGAACCCTACCTGAAGTCATTGACCAGAGAGGAGCTGGTAGGACAAGACTTCTGGGCACCACAGCTCCTGGACAGAGCAGAACACATGCAGCATTCACTGGGAATTCAGACTTTTTTTCTAAAGATGATGTTGCCAACATGCACATGGGCTTCCCCGTCTGACCGACAGAGACTGTTTAGACTTGGAAATATGGACACCTATCTCTTGAGTGACCTGTCTGCTGGTAATATTTACATCCACATTCACACAGGACGGTGGTGTGTTTTAATTCCAGGCTGAGATTCAACCTCATGCACCTCACTGAAGCATCGCTGACAGAAGAGCTGGTCTGAGATCTCCAGCTACACAAATAAATACTGGAACAGGGCCTAACAGGAAGACCCTCACTACCCAATTTTTTCCAGATGGCAGTGATGGATGGCTGTATGTTTATGTTTACTTGGCTTCCCAGGTGACTGGTATCCTGGTTTCCACTGGTCATGGCTTGATGAGCTTTTCTTCGAAGATGTGAGCTGCCTACCCCCCAACAACCTTGCTCTTGGCCCACAGGTCTACACCACACTCAACATTGTCAAGAGGTCATTGTGCTTTTTGGATGGCTAGTTAACTCTTTACTTACCACTGCCTCCCTGAGCCTCTCCTTGTAAATCTCTAGAGCTAACCCAACAAGTTTCCAATCTAAAACCATGCAAAGAAACTACTCAGAATAATGGCTCTTCAAAAATTTCCATGTCCTAATCCTCAGAACCTGTGAGTATGTTCTGTTTCATGGAAAAATGCAATTACAGTTACTGATGGAATTAAGGTTGCCAATTACTTGACTCTAAAATGAAGAGACTATCTTGGATGCTCTGCATGGGCATGATATAATCAGAAGTTTCCCTAAAAGTAGAAGAGATAGGTAGAAGAGAAAAATCAAAGGGATGCAGTGGGAGAAACACTGGACCTGTCATTTCTGGAGGAAGGAGTCCACGAACCAAACTGGTATCTTCTAGAAATTGGACAAGGCAAGGAAGGAATTCGCCCCTAAAGTGTCCAGAAAGGAGCACAGCCCCACTGACACCTTGATCTGAGCCCAATGACACGCTCATCAAACTCCTACCCTACTAAATTAATATTGTTTTAAGCCACTAAGTTGATGACAATTTGTTGCAACAGCAGTAATAGAAAACTAATCAGACCTGGATAGTGGAACACTGGCTTGTCCTCCAAACTCTGCTTAATACAAGAAATACTCATATCCTGAATATGATGGAACCTAACAAAATACATTCTTCCCATGGCTGCTAGGGGCTGGTGCACACACATCGCTTTCTATAAAGTTTGGGGATGGGAGGGATGATAGAACCCTTATCGCCAAGCCCTTTGATTCCATATGAGTAGGAAGAAGGAACATGGGTTTTGGCTGGGTGGGCCATTTTTACACCTCTGTGACCTTGAGCGAGTCAACCTCCCTGAGTTCAATTTCTTAAGGGGATGGGCATTACACCCTCACAGAGTTGCTATAAAAAGTAAACAAAATAAGGTGTATAAAGTACCTAACTCAGAGTCTGGGGGCAAAGCAGAAATTCAATCAATCATGTCCTCTTCTACCCTCTTTGTAATTATTTCTCAGACCTCTCCCATTTCTCTGATCCTGTGGCCCTGGACTGTGTTTAGTTTCATAATATCTCTTGCCAGGACTGTTTCAACAGCTCCTACAGGGCCAACTGCAGACTTCACCCCTCCTTGACAGCCTCTAGGCTTAGCCTTCTAAAAGACAGATTCTCTCATGCTGTCAATCTTCCAGTGGCTCCTGTTGCCTGTGGGCTGAAAAATCTGAAGTCATTTGAATGGCACATGTGCATTCTTCTCAATTTTGTCTCCACTCCCTTCACTACTGTACTTTCTGGCCTAGCTTCTTGCCAGAAAGTACATGCCATGCTTCTTGCCATGCTTTCACTCACTTCTGTGCCTTTGGAGCTTAGTTACTGTTTTCTAGGTCTGAAATGCCAGGTTCCTCTCTCATGTAACTGGGGAGCTCTTTTTATCTTCTAAGGCTTGTTTAATGTTGCCATTTTTACGAAATCTTCCCTGATTCCTCCAAGAGTTAAGTGCTGGCTCTGCTGTTTCCATCATACTATGTACACTCCAGAACTTAACCAGAGTGCATTTTGATTATTTGTTTAATACGCCTGTCTCCCTGTCCATCTTGAGTTCTCTGATAGAGAGAGTGCATTTTCGCCATTGTTCTCAGGGCTTAGAATATTTGCTTTGCATATAACGTGTTTTTATGAATATGAATGAATTGATGAATGAACAGATAATATGTGAACAACCTCTACCTTTAAAGTTGTTGTGAAGGAATTCAATCTTACCTTTTCTGTTCCAGGCTACATGACCCCAGAATGGCCCATCTATGATGTTTCACACACAGTGGGTCTTCTAATAGGATAATTAAGCAACTTTGCATTTATTCTGTTCTCTTATTTTGTTTCCCCCAAAGAATATTACCCTTAAATTCACAGGAAATATATTTTTGAATGTCTGGAGGATAATGAAATAATAAGCCAGAATTCCAACATATGATTGTGGAAAGATTTAAGATGTTTTTGTCTACCAATTCAACTCGCTCTTTTCTGGGAAATGTACCCTCTTTTGGGAATTACTACCCTTGGTCCCCACATCAACTACAACAATGGAATTTGAATGAGGGCTGCTTGTCACAGTGGATATGTGGGAACAGGACCCAGAGCTATCCAATCAGAAGCTTCTCTGCAATTTTTAAAAATTGAAGCTGGAAGAATTCTCTTCCCCCTCCATAAAGCAGTATCATATAGTCATCGTATTATAGATCATTCATTACTTGATTCCTCGGCCATACGGTAGAATTTCTGTGTTTATTTAAAGATGTAGCCCCAGTATTGAGAACAGTGCAAGATATGGAAGTTTCTCAAAAAAATATTTGTTAAATGAATAAACAAATGTTGGGAATATATGGGCTAAGGACTGCTAGTAGCCATGAAACCTGACAAGTCAAAGAGACCAGATAAAGAACACAGAGAAAGAAGCAAAGTAAGATGAGGGTCCTGAGAGCTCTGATCCCTGAGGTTCTTAGAGCTTCTGTAATTCATGCCTTTCAATAATTCTCCCTTTTTTGGCTTCTGTTAGTTTAACTTGGGGCTTCTGTTACTTGCAGCTACAAAGAGTCCTGACTGATATAAAAGTTTTATTGTAATAAATTGAGCTGGGAGATCCCAGGAAAGTGATCTATAGAGCTTACTTGGGACAGATTATGAATGCATGGCAGTCGGACTCCTAAGTGTATGGGTAAGGGACATTTGAGGAGGATTCATGCTGCTCAGGAAAAAAAAAACAAACAAAAAAACTGCACTCAATGAAGATTTATTGGGTAAGATCATATATGTGCTTTCCTTTCCTTATTAATTTTATTTTCCCCCACTTTGTGGTGCTCTATCCATCAGGGTTCAACCAGAGAAACAGACCAGAAGGAATAGCAGTAGTAGGAGATATATATTAGCAGTAGAATGTAGACACTAAGAGAGACTTATTACAAGGAATTGGCTTACGTGATTGCAGGGGCTGGCGTGACAAGCCTGAAATCCATGGTACAGCCTGTCAGAAGAACAGACTGGGACACTCAGGCCAAAGCTGAAGCTGCTGTCCACAGGCAGAATTTCTGCTTCTGCAGAGAAGCCTCAGCTCTGACCTTAAGGCCTTTCAACTGATTGAATCAGGCCCACCCAGATTATCTAGCATAACATCTGTTACTTTAAGTCAGCTGATTATAGACTTAACTCACATTTACAAAATCTATTCATAGCAACATCTACATTAGTGTTTTATGGAATACCTGTAGTCTAGCCAAATTGACACATTAAACTGACTACCACACACCCATAGCCAATGAACCCCGGTTTGTTTTAGGGCTGTGCCCGGTGACCATCTAGGTGGCTCTTGCCACATGCCCAAAATCTGACTAGTGTCCCTCTCCAGTGACCCTTGGTCTTGCTGGATTCCTGACTAATAATCTCGTTAGCAACTTCTACCTTTGCAGTCCTAGCTCCTGTTATCTCTTTTGAAGTTCCATGACTGTCCCTGCTCTTACTCCAACTCATGATGGACCAACATATGGGTTCAAAGCTTTAAACAGGTCACTTACTTAAAATGCTTTAGTGCTTTTAGAAAGACTGAAGTCCTAAGACAAGTGATTTGGCCTCTTATGTAGCCATCTTTTTTTGTCTTTTAATCACCCTGCACCCCAAGGAAACTTGTTTTGTTTTGTTTTGTTTTGTAATTCCCTAAATATATCTTGCCTTCTCTCACCTCCATTCTCTTGCAAATACCATTTCCTTTACCCAGAATGCTCTGACCCTGATCTTTATCTATCAGGTTCTCATCTTGAGAAATTAAGCCCAGGCCTCCTTTGATCCAGGAAGTCTTCCTTGACATTCCTCTTGCCTTACCTGCTTACAGTTCCCATCACCTAAGTCCCATGGCACTTACCACCTCCACTCATTAGATGACATAGCGCACTGCACTTTGAACTTTTTAACTCATTTTCTTTATTTTTTTAAAGATTTTATTAAAAAAATAAATAAAGATTTTATTTATTTATTCATGAGAGACACACAGAGAGACAGGCAGAGACATAGGCAGAGGGAGAAGCAGCCTCCATGCAGGGAGCCTGATGTGGGCTCAATTCTGGGATTCCAGGATCATGCCCTGGGCAGAAGGCAGGCCCTCAACCACTGAGCCACCCAGGTGTCCCAACTCAGTTTTTTTAAATATGAGGAATGTAGCCACACAGAAAAAGGTGATATGGAAAGATACAAAAAGAAAAGTGAGGTGTCTCATATGCCCTTCCAAAGGATCTATCAAACTCTTAACACTTTCTTGTTGAACTTTCCATAAAATTGCTTTTGCATATATCGCTATATACATTGTATTTATAAGAAAACTAATACTAAACATGCTGCCTTGCATCTTACTTTCTTCACTTATATGAGAAAATATTTCCATCTCAACGCACAGACATTACTGGAATATTTGTGTTTGTCAAATATTATTACACTGTGGTAATATAAGATGACTTTATTTAATGAACCTCATCTTGATGAATCTTTGGATTATTTTCAGGTTTTTAAATATTTCTCTAATCTTAGGCTACTTTTATAAGTAAAGCTCTAGGATAAATTCTTAGGAGTGGTTCAAAGGACATTTAAAAATTTTGAAACCTCTTGCTCAATTGCACTCCAAAAAGTTTGCACTAATTTAAATTCCTACCAACCATATACAAATTTTCTTACTTTGAGATTTTCTTTCCAATATCAAATATTGCCTTCCTTCCTTCCTTCTTACCTTCCTTCCTTCCTCTCTCTAATTTAGAAAAACTCTTTGAATTAAGAAAACCCTTTATCTGTCGTGTTTGTTTAGTTTTTTTCTTTTTTTTTTTTTATCAATTTGATATTTGTGTTTGGACACTTTGTGGAAAATTTGTGGAGGGGGGAGGACACCATGTACATGTTTTAGAGTTCTCAAATGTAATATACTAATTTCCTTTATGGTTTCTTGGTACACTGTGTGTTGAACGTCTGTTTTCTTGGCAGGAAATTCAGACCCGGGATTCAAAAAGGAAAATTACCCTTCATGCTAAAGGATTATTTTAAGAGTCATGGAGAAGTGAAAATGTATAAGGAATTTCATTACAAAATGCTTCTGTTCTGGGTCCTAAGGAGATTCTGTCTCAGCCCCTAAAAGCTGGCAGGGCAAAGAGGGCCAGACAGTCTTAATTGAGGATTTCTTAACCTAATTGAGGTTGGATTTCAATTCCAGCCTTGGGAAAAGCCGTATCTCACTAACCATCCCCCTTGTCAATGTGCAAATCTCACCCAGTCTGCTTGCCAAGAAGTCTGAGAAGAAAAGTCCCTAGCTCTGTCTGAGCCACAGTTTTGATTCACACTCTATGGTTTGAAAGAAAGTTAAGTTCACTCCTGGAATCTTCCCACATGTTCTTTCTGCGTCATGAAATAAAAAAGAAATAAAGAACGTCATTTAAGGGCACCTGGGTGGCTCAGTCGGTTGAGTGTCTACCTTGGGCTCAGGTCATGATCCCGGGATCCTGGGATAGAGCCCCACATCGGGCTCCCTGCTAAGCAGGGAGTCTGCTTCTCCTCTCCCTCTGCCCTCCCCCTGCTTGTGCTCTCTCTTTCTCTCATACCCTCTCTCTCAAATAAATAAATAAATTAATTAATTAATTAAAAAAAAAGAAAAAACATCATTTGGAGAGGCCAGTGTAAGCTAAGAAGGATAGTAGACTGGCTCAGGCAGCCTTCCATCCCCCTCCATGTGGTCATCACTCACAAAACACATACCACCTTAGGCGAGTTGCTCCTAAGGCATCAGGGTCTGTAGAAATAATAGCACTGTAACTCTGGCACGGCCATTCCCACTGACGTCCCCGTCATCTCATTAAGCACCATGTGTGAAGTTAAGGACAACTTCTTCCCAGATAGCAAGTGTCCCAGTATACCATATGTGTAGTTATCATGAGTTATCATGTCTCATAGACTTTGTGTTTGCAGTTATGTCTGGGCCCACACTGGCCTCTTCGCTGGTTATATCAATGCTGAGTCAGGATGACAGAGTTAAAAGCAGGGCCAGGAGAGGATTTGGCGCTGAAAACAAGAGTGAAGAAAACTCCCAAACTCAGTCCCTGAAGAAAACCCGACTCATGGAACTGGCCAGAATTGGGCAGTAGGTAACCACAAGAGAAGACCCAAGACTGGAGCAGAGGCAGGAGCACAATCTGTGGTCAAATCCAAGTTCAAAGCCATGAGAAGTTAATATGGTAACAAAGCACAGAAACCAAAGTGCAGGGACATTTAGTCAAGTTAAAGTCTCACTGACAGCAGGATGGCCTCTCTTAGAATCCTCAGTGCCCTGCCTCATAGGCACAACCCTTAATTTTGAAGGCAAGGGTTGTGACCCTCAATTTCAGAGATAGAACAACAGCCTACAGTTCTGCTGCAGGAGTCCCAACCATCTGACAGTGGCTCTGCCACCAGAGCACCACCAATCCAGGACACTGCGGTCCTGAAATGTCCGTGGTCAGCTGTGTGGGAAGACGTCAGATGTGTGGTTCTCTGGGCTCTGTGCTGCCTGCTTCTGTTCCTTGGCCCTACTCCTACCCTCAGCTTCAGCTCTTTAATTATATTTTATTTTTCCTAGCTTAAGGATTGGCTTAACTTTTCCACTTCTGATGGGGTTTTGGGGGGGCTTGGGGGTGGTTTTTTGTTTTTTTTGCTTTTTAAGATTTCATTTATTTATTCCTAAGAGACCTCCAGAGAAAGAGGCACAGACACAGGCAGAGGGACAAGCAGGTTCCCTGCAGGGAGCCTGATGCAGGACTTGATCCCAGGACCCAGGGATCAGGCCCTGAGCCAAAGCCAGACACTCAACCACTGAGCCACCCAGGTGTCCTAACGTTGAACATTCTTGTGTGGGTATTCCTGCTCACGGTACCAGCGTTTCTGTAGGATACGTTCCTGGAAGGGAATTGCTGTGTCACCAGGTATGTACATTTAAAAGTGCAATAGGAACTGCTGAATGTCACCTTTGTTCCACTTTATGCTGTCACTCTCTCATCATCACTAGGTATTACCGTTCTCTTTCTCAAACTAGAGTCTGATTTAATGTACAGTCCACACTTTGATAGTTATGGGTGTTCTAAGCCTGGCACTAATCTTTTGGGGGTAAATGCTGCTCTAGCAGGCTAGAAACTCCCGGGATGGGCTTCTTGGGTCTTTCTACTGCTTCCAGTCTTGGGTTCAATGTGGATTATAAAAATGTTGACATTAACAATTCCATGCATTATAAGTTTACCTGGTGTCTCCTCCACCTTATTTCATTTAATCCTCACAAAATTTCTATCAGGTTAGGAGGAAACTTTTCTTTTGGGGACTCAGCAGTTACTGACTTTCTTAAGTTCATGATGGTTAATAAAGGGAAAAGTTAGGACTTGAATCCAAGTCTCCTAAGTTCAAAATCTAGCCACCTCTGCCCCTCTCGCACAGGAAGTATTGCAGAATTTGTGTTTCTGACCAATAGCTTTCTATCCTTTTAGACTGTCCACTATATCTGGAGGAACTTAAGTTTGCTTGCCAGTTGGTTGGATCTGGGGCTGCTGTAATTTCTGACTCAGGGGCATCAATTTTGCCCGTAAAAAAATGTTTTTGCACTTTGAATACTCATTCTGCTATGTGGCCAAGGTGACCCAGGACAACATCTCTAGGAGAAGATAACTGGCAGGGTGCCAGGAGGCCTCATGGTGACCTTATCTAGTAAGTGTCAGTGCTGGAATTGGAACCAGACCCATCTGACTCCAAAGCCAAAGCCTTTTTACATTTACTCCACTAGGCATCTCCTCATATAGAGCAAGATGCTCAGGGCAGAACATCAATGCATTCTTTCCTTATAGGCAAATTACATGGGAAGCCAAATTCTCAGAAGGTTGCATGCTGAGCATGGAATCAGAACAAGGAGAGTTCAGAGTCTGAAGAAGTTAATTTCAACTCAAGTAGCTGAAGGCAAGCTTACCCACTAGGGGGTCATTCATTCAAAACCCAATAGAGGCTCAAAAATGTATAACAGAGAGGAGTAAAACAGGTCAGGAAGCAGGTGTAATAGAGATGAGTGAGAACTGTGGCCAACTGAGAGTGCACACCTTTCTAAAGGGAGCAGCTACTACCTCCTCAATGGTCCAGTCCATTGTTGCCACAGCTAATCCAGGTCTTCCCAAATTTTCTTTTATTTTTTAAAAGGTTTTATTTATTTATTCATGAGAGACACCGATGGAGAAGCAGAGACACAGGCAGAGGGAGAAACAGACTTGCTGCAGGGAGCCTGACATGGGGCTTGATCCCATAACTCTGGGATCACTTCCTGAGCCGGAAGCAAACACTCAACCGCTGAGCCACCCAAGCGCCCCTCTTCCCAAATTTTCAACCAAAAATAGAAACCTGAATTTTTCTATGTGAAATTGGTTGACAACTTAAAAAAATATGCTATGAGTCAACACACTATGAGCCAAGCAAACTTGTCTCTGGTCCAGGCTTGGCCTATCATATACTTGTCTGAGATGTCACACAATAGAAAAACTTCTACCAAGAAAGCCACAATGCTCCAAGCCATTTAGAAATGGCTTCTTGGGGGCAGCCTGGGTGGCTTATGGGCAGCCCGGGTTGCTCAGCGGTTTAGCACCGCCTTTGGCCCAGGGCATGATCCTGGAGACCCAGGATGGAGTCCCACGTCAGGCTCCCTGCATGGAGTCTGCTTCTCCCTCTGCCTGTGTCTCTGCCTCTCTCTCTCTCTCTCTCTCTCTCTGTGTGTGTGTGTGTGTGTGTGTCTCTCATGAATAAATGAATAAAATCTTAAAAGAAAAAATAGAAATGAATGGCTTCTTGGGATGCCTGGATGGCTCAGCAGTTGAGCATCTGCCTTTGGCTCAGTTAACAAGTGTTAGACTTTTATGAAAGAGCTATTTACAAGACATTCATTCAAGGTTTACTAATCAGAGTTCCTTGATAGACACTACCTTGACTCATGGTAACACATTACAAAGTAAATGACATTCTGCCAGAATCTAAATAGCTAGGAGTCTAAAATAACCAGATCTCCTCTTCCACCCCTATAGCCATGTATAGTGATAATGATGCCAACTCAAAAAAGCCTGACATCTTAGAAGTTTCTAAAGTTTCTGTGAATTACTGTAAAGATTTATTTATGCTCTAGTGCAATGTGTGTCCATTGTTTTGTTTAAAGATTTTATTTATTTATTTGACAGAGAGAAAGCATGAGAGGGAGGAGGGTCAGAGGGAGAAGCAGACTCCCCTTTGAGAGGGGTGCCCAATGTGGGGCTCAATTCTGGGACCCCAGGATCATGACCTAAGCTGAAGGCAGCTGCTTAACTGACTGAGCCATGCAGGTGCCCAGGTGCCCATTGTTTTCATGGTAAAGCAAATCTCTGAAAAATGGTAATCCGAAATGCAAGACTTCCCAAGGCAACTATAGCAAGAAAATTCTCTGTGTTTGCTTCCTGAAAATCCCACCAGATTACTCAATGATTTCATGGGATTTCTACTCCATAGACTTGGGTGGTAAAGGGTAAAGTTAAACAGACATAGCTTGAATCCTATCCACTTAAATCTATAAACTTGGGCAAGTTCATTAACTCTCTAAGCTCAGTTTGCCCAACTGAAAATTGAAAATAACAATACTTACAGCGTATTCATGTGGGGATTGAATGAGATAATGTATAATAATGACATGCCAGACAGTAATCCTTTAACAAATGGTGGCTGCTATCTTCTTTAACTCAATCACCTGTTTAGAGGGCAATCAGTGACAATGAGGCATATAACAACGCTCTGAAGGAAACTTCCCCACTGGGGAGAAACCACAACCACCCATAAAACACTGAGCCCATTCACAGGAAATCTTCCAATATTGGTTTAGAAACTGACAGACGTTGTAAACACAAATGACAGAGCATTCTTCCTCCTTCTTTCACACCTGGTCCCAGCAGTGAGAAGCAGAGCTGGGACAGAGTGGGACCAAGCTCCCACCTTTCTCCCCACTGGCCTCACAACCTGTGAACGGCAGGCTGAGCATTACAACCAAGCCCAGGACGGTGGATGCAATTATCTCCCAGCCATTCGAAGCTTTGGCCAGGAATATTTGTTGTCACCATCAGTGTGATTAGGACAACAACGTCCTCCTGCAGAAGACAGAATCCTTTGTCCACCACCCTTCCTCTGCCACTGCCAGAGAGCAGGAAGTGGGGAGAGGGGCTGGCGCCCCTGTACTCTTGGTCCAATTTCACACATTGGTTTTTCAGCATTAATAAATTGGTTACATTTGCCCCGCATTTGGCAGGCGAGGTTTCTAATAACACTCTGATCCCTTCAGAGAACATGAATCACTGGCATGCGGGGGGCTCTGGTTACCTCCCCCCGACTCTCTGCTGCTGAAGGCCCCACACATTAGCAGGGGTCAGGCGCTCGCCTGGGCCGGGGCAGGGTCTAGGACAAGGGCCATGGCTTCGAGGCACTGCCACAGAGCTCAAAGATTTTCCCTCAGAGGGAGAACAGATAACTTCAGGCCCAGGCAATGTGCAGCTTTCTTCAGCTGTCAATCCTACCTGGTTTGCATATAGATTGAGAAAACGTGTGAGATTTTTACCGCAAGTCTCAGTCCAGAGAATTCAAGGGTGGGGGAGTGGTGGGTGGAGAGGGGATGGGAGAGAAAAAAATGTGTGATGCAGATGTCTGAGTTATGGGTTGCTCCAACACCGCTTCCTTTGTGCAGCAGGAATCTTTGGGGATGGTTAACCTGAATGAGGACAGTGTATAACGCATGCATGCTTCTCTGAGGCGGCTTTGCTTCTTTCCAGGGAATAAGGTGTGTGAAAGCTCCGTGAGCAAGGGGAAGCCCCTGGGCTGAAAAGAGGCCCAGAACCAGGGGCCAGCCACACCTTCAGCCTTGGTGGGCTAAGTTGAGGGAGAAATAAGCTAAAGAGACAAATCCAGCCAATGAAACACGAAGAGAAGGAGAGCAAACAATGGAAAAAAGAAAAAAAGGGAATTGAGAAGGGATGAGAGGAAAGAAATTCAATTGAATCCAATAGATATTTTATGCTAACTTTTACCTGAGAGAAGAGTGTTTTTTACTTAGCAAGTATATATATCAAAACTAGTCCCTGCCATCCGAAAGCTTACTTACCAAAGATCAGTTTAAAAATCAGCAGCATAGAGAAGTCTGGGTGGCTCAGCGGTTGAACATCCGCCTTGGGCCCTGGGCCTGATCCTGGAGTCCCCGGGGGAATCGAGTCCCATATGGGGCTCCCTGCATGGAGCCCGCTTCTCCCTCTGCCTGTATTTCTGCCTCTCTCTGTGTCTCTCATGAATAAATAGATAAAATCTCTTTAAAAAAAAAATCAGCCACATAGCTTAATGCTGGAACAGAAGATGACAGGGTATAACATGGACATTGGCACTGGGGGTGGGGGCGGGCATGATAAGGAAGGGCAGAGGTTCTCATGGGGAGGTTTTATAGAGGAGGTGGGTCATGAGCATCTTCTAGAAGGGTGAGTCAGCTGAGCCAGTTGAAGGTGTGGGGGAGGGCATTCCTGAAGCGAAAGTGTTAGTATAGACAGAGCAGAGGAGTGGAGGAACAGGGAATCAGTGATGGGAAGACAACGGAAAAGAAAGGAAAATGAAGAGAGGCCCCAAGAGCTATCCACGGTTGTCTTGGTTACCACACAAACCATGGGCTGCCTTAGACCCTTCCATCCCAAGGGATTAGAATCAGGAGCTTTCTATAGGGTCCTGTAAATCTGGGCAAGCCGTCAACACCACAGCCTGGTTCCAGGTCCAGAGGGGAGACAGGAAAGAGGACTCACTCACTGAGGAGAAGCAGCAAGGGCTGCTCTTTCCTGGGGTGAGAGGCCGGCCTCCTGCAATGGTTCCCAGTTGGCACATCTGGAGCCACCCAGTCCTGTCAGAACCTCACTTGGTAGATTCCCAAGTTCTCTCATTCTCTCTGTTTCCTTGTCTCTGTCTCAGATTCTTTTTCTCTCTCTTGTCTATCTATTTCTCCATCTCTCTGTGTGTCTCTATCTCATTTTCTCACCCATATCCTTCTCTCTGTGGTTTTCAGGATTCCCGGGAAGGAAGGACTTCTTTTCTGTTTTTCCCAATTATATAATAATATTAATAATAATAATAATAATAAATTATTTGTTTGTTCATGAGAGAGAGAGAGAGAGGGAGGCAGAGACATAGGCAGAGGGAGAAGCAGGCTCCTAGAGGGGAGCCCAATGTAGGACTCGAACCTGCTACTCTACCATGACCTGAGCTGAAGGCAGATGCTCAACCACTGAGCCACCCAGGTGCCCCATGTTCCTCCCAATTCTTCATTTCGAAAAGTTTAAATCTTCACAAGGTGGAAAGAACACAATTCTGAATACAAAGTACACTTTGAGGCATTTCACCATTATTCATGTGTGATTCTATGGACAGGAGGTATACTGAGAAACAGGATCTCTGGCAGGGAAAGCCCTCACTGGTAGTATTTGCCAGTTTCTGTATAAAAACTCTCACCGTGGCTCATTGCAGGCTAAATTTAAACCAATGGTTTAACAAATGGCTTGCAAAATTCCTGAATATTTATCTGCTCTCAGGAACTGGTAAGAGCAAACTCCAGTATATCACATTTTCCTGAACTACGTTAAATAACTTGCAGATACCGTGGCACTAAACCAAATCACTTCAGCATGTGCCTTCTAGGAATAAGGA